>NC_141691.1:1790750342-1791438184 GCF_964263255.1 Lissotriton vulgaris
TTCCCCCTTGCCCCAGGTCGAGGATCAAGTCTCAGAGGAGGCTGACCTACAGGAATTGAGGGAAACTGAGCCGAGAGAGTTCGAACTTGACCAAGTTGAATTCTTGGGCTCAGGGGGACCCTCAAGGGAAGATCTGGGGAAGGACCAATTAGACTGCCCTTCTCTTGAACCCCTCAGACAGCAGGCTGCTGCTGAGGCTGCTGGGAACGCCACAGGTACCCACAAGGTATATTGGGAAGATGGACTCCTGTACACTGAGGCAAGAGACCCCAAGCCTGGCATGACCAGGAGGCTGGTCGTCCCCTTGTCTCAGCGTGGTTTCCTACTTACCTTGGCCCACGAGATTCCCTTAGCAGGTCACTTAGGCCAGACGAAAACGTGGGACAGGCTTGTCTCGCACTTTCACTGGCCTCACATGAACGAAGATACCAAGGAGTTTTGCCGCTCCTGTGTCACTTGCCAAGCCAGTGGTAAGTCAGGTGGCACGACAAAGGCCCCCCTTATACCAATGCCTGTGGTGGGGGTGCCCTTTGAACGGGTGGGGATCGACATCGTCGGTCCCATGGAACCACCGACAGCATCAGGGCACAAGTTTATACTGGTGGTAGTGGACCATGCCACCAGGTATCCTGAAGCTATTCCCCTTAGGACCACTACAGCCCCTGTTGTGGCAAGAGCCCTAGTTGGAGTATTCTCCAGAGTGGGCTTCCCTAAGGAGGTCGTCTCCGACAGAGGTGCAAACTTTATGTCGAGCTACTTAACTGCTATGTGGAAGGAATGTGGTGTCAACTACAAGTTCACTACACCCTATCATCCACAATGCAATGGGCTTGTTGAGAGATTCAACAGGACCCTAAAAGGGATGATTCATGGACTACCGGAAAAGCTTCGGCGTAGATGGGACGTCCTGATCCCCTGCCTCTTGTTCGCCTACAGAGAAGTCCCACAGAAGGGGGTTGGCTACAGCCCTTTTGAACTTTTGTACGAGCATCCTGTAAGAGGACCCCTGTGTTTGGTGAAGGAAGGATGGGAGAGACCTCTCAAAAAGCCTGCAGCCAACATAGTGGACTATGTGCTCGGCCTCCGCTCGCGGATGGCTGAATACATGGAGAAGGCATCCGAAAACCTTAAGGCCAGCCAAGAACTCCAAAAAACTTGGCATGACCAAAAGGCTGTCTTGTCTGTTTACCAGCCCGGACAGAAGGTGTGGGTGTTGGAGCCAGTGGCCCCAGCAGCACTCAAGGACAAATGGTCCGGGCCCCACACCATCCTGGAGAAAAAGGGAGAGGTCACCTACCTGGTCGACCTGGGAACTCCCCGGAGCCCCCACAGGGTGCTTCATGTCAACAGGCTAAAAGCATATGTCGACAGGAAGGACATGAGTTTGCTCATGGCCATAGATGAGGGACAGGAGGAGGAGAGTGACCCTCTCCCCGACCTGCTCTCTCAGAATCCTGACGATGGCTCGGTAGATGGTGTTGTCTTTTGCGGCAGCCTCTCCGACCATCAGCAGAGCGACTGTAAACAGGTTCTTCAGTCGTTCCGACATCTGTTTTCTCTGACACCCAGTCAGACCGATTGGTGCACCCATGAAGTCGACACTGGTGACAGCCTGCCCGTAAAGAGTAAAATCTACAGGCAGCCTGATCACGTCAGAGACTGCATCAAAAGTGAAGTGCAGAAAATGTTGGAGCTGGGAGTCATTGAACCCTCGGATAGCCCTTGGGCTAGTCCCGTAGTTCTAGTGCCGAAACCTCACACCCAGGGTGGTAAGAGAGAGATGAGGTTCTGCGTAGACTACAGGGGTCTCAATGCAGTCACTAAGACTGACGCCCACCCAATACCAAGGGCAGACGAGCTTATTGATAGGCTGGCTTCGGCCAACTACTTAAGCACGTTTGACCTGACAGCTGGGTATTGGCAAATCAGGTTAGCTGAGGACGCCAAGCCTAAGACAGCATTTTCAACCCCTGGTGGGCATTATCAGTTCATGGTGATGCCCTTTGGTCTGAAAAATGCACCTGCCACCTTCCAACGGTTGGTGAATCATGTCCTTACTGGGCTGGATGACTTCTGTGCGGCGTATCTTGACGATATTGCTGTCTTTAGCTCCACCTGGGAGGATCACCTGGTCCACCTGCGGAAGACGTTAGAGGCACTGCAAGCAGCAGGTCTCACTATCAAGGCCACCAAGTGCCAGATAGGGCAGACACAGGTTGTATACCTGGGCCACCTTGTAGGTGGAGGTCAGGTTCAGCCACTGGAGAGCAAGATACAGTCAATCAGGGACTGGGCTCCTCCAACCACCCAGACTCAGGTTCGAGCTTTCTTGGGCCTGACTGGATACTACAGGAAGTTTGTCAGGAACTATGGGTCCATCGTGACACCATTAAATGAACTGACAAGTAAGAAAATGCCAAAAAAGGTTCAGTGGACAGCGAGCTGTCAAAAAGCATTCGATGACCTAAAGCAGGCCATGTGCACGGCGCCTATCCTCAAGAGTCCGGACTACTCCAAACCATTCATTGTCCAAACAGATGCTTCTGAGTTGGGTGTGGGAGCTGTTCTTTCTCAACTGAATTTTGATGGTCAAGACCAGCCCATTGCTTTTATAAGCAGACGGCTGACCCCTAGAGAGAAGAATTGGTCAGCTATTGAGAGGGAGGCCTTTGCTGTGGTTTGGGCCCTGAAGAAGCTGAGGCCATACTTGTTTGGCACTCACTTCAAGATTCAGACCGACCATAAGCCCCTCTTGTGGCTAAATCAGATGAAGGGTGAAAACCCCAAACTGCTTAGGTGGTCCATTTCCCTACAGGGGATGGACTTCACAGTGGAACATAGACCTGGTACTGATCATGGCAATGCCGATGGGCTCTCCAGATATTTCCACTTAGAACAAGAAGACTTACCTGGTCAAGGTTAGTTAGTTGTTCCGACGTTTGGGGGGGGGTCATGTAGGAGAGTAGGGTCTGCAATCCTATGATCACCCAGATTTTTTGCTTTTGTTTCACTGGTTTACGACTTCCTCTGGCTGTGGGCCTGCCAATCAGACCCACAGCCTGGCTGTTCTCTTTATAAATTACGAGATGTACCCTAGGTGCATTTACCAATTGGTACTGGGCCACCTTATCAGACCCTGTAACCCAGGGCGTAGGTGTACCCAGGGCCGTCAGGGGCTGCAGCATGTATTATGCCACCCCTGGCTGGCCTCCTAAATTTGACACAACTGGCTGCATGACAGCTGGGGCAAAGTCGTGTAATCACCCTTTGCTGTAGATATAGTAGCCCTATATCTAACCCTCCAATGGACACCCGAGTTCCTATCAGTCACTCCTATGGCAGGCCTTGACAATCCTGAAGGCAGAGTGCATGGGCTCGCGTGAACTAAGCTCTGGCCCGAGCCGAGCCCGGTTGCAGCTTGCGGAATCGAGACCCAATGGCTGTTCCATGATAACGCGTACCACATCGGTAACTCCGGTGTCGCGTTATCAAGACATGTCGAGTAAGGTGTCATACGAATCGGGATGCTGCCCTCTCACCACCTCTGGCGACGAGGTTAGCATTCCGCCCTTCTAGAGGGACACGACATGTACGTAACTGTGAACCCCGGTTAAAGTTAACGAAGGCCTCAGCTCCACAAAATGGATGCTGCCACCACAGACACAAGTCTGACCTCCTGCTGCTGGGAGTCCTTCCAGCGAGGAGCACTTGGACAAAGGGTTTCCTGTCAAGGGCGGTGTTCGCACCGTCCCAGACAGGGTTTGTGTATTCTGGGTAGGTAGGGCTTTTGCGAGAAGGTGACTGCGGAGTGGCACCCCGGTGCTCACTACGCATCTGCCGGTTAGAACCAGTTCCAGGGGCGACAGCCCTGGCCTGGGGAAAGCCCGGCAGGGGAGAGGGGTGTAACTACCCCCCTTCCTGGTCCCACCCTTAGGGCAGGACCTAGTCATGTACCCACCCCTTTCTTTAGGATAAAGGCCGGAGCGGGGACCCTTCCAAATTAGATCATCTTTGAATCAAGAATACTTTCTACGAAAGGACTTCAAGTTTCTTCTTAAGATTTCTCCCTTGTGGCTAAGGAGTAGTCACCCTGCACCAGCGGGCACCATCTAAGAACTCTGCGGTTTGCTGTAAGTCCTTCCTCAAGGAATCCGACGGCCCAGCTCGACGAGAACCGGCTTCCCTGGCACCTCTGACCTCTACCCACGTCATCAGCTCAGCTGTGATCTGTGGGTGCGACGAGACCTCGAGGGACCGGCCATCATCAGAACCTGCACGCTCTTAAAACCAGCACGACCATCGAGGTAACTCTCTGGTGAGTGCTCTGGGGTCCGAGAAGCCCCGACCCTGAGCCGCTCCAGCACCGAAGTGCAGTCTCCCAGCATCTCCACGATCTGCGTGGGGCCCTTCTGCTCGCTGCTCAGCACGTTGTCTGGTCACTTGCCGCTGGCTTGTGCCCTTCCGTGACGACGACCAAGAATCAACACTGCCGGTCTGGTTGCTCCAGACTGGCCCTTGCTTCCATCTTTCCGAGAAGCACCCCGGACCCTCCTGGTCCACCCAAGACGCCGACAGCGACATCCGTCGTGGGACAGCTCGCACCTCCACCGTGGTCGCCGACAACGCCTCCTGGTCCGTGAGACTGCAGAGCCGAGCGTCGCCCACTCACCTGGTCGAGGTGACGGCCAACCGGTGCCTTCCTGGTACCCTCTGACTACTGGCTAGTAGTACGAACTTGGTCCCCTCTGCTTTCAGGTTTCATCAATCTCTACGAACTATACACCACTGGTCGCCGGCCAGCAACTCCTTTTCTTCCGGCTCCTGGCTCGTCAGCGAAGACCCCGACGCCTGTAAGACTTGCAGCCGCAGCCCTCGTGGCTAGGTAACTCGGCATTTCGGTGCCTGCATAGCCTCCTTACTCTAGGGTCCCGAGTCCCTCGCTTCCGACTTGCCTTAACCTTTCCGTGTCCTCGGACACTTGTCTTTAAACGTGCACTTGAAGTATTTGCTAAAGAGATTTGGTTGTGCTTAGTACCCTGTCCTCATAAAGAGTACAGGGCTGTTGTGATTCTTAATAAATATACTGTTTATTTTCATAACACTTGTGTGGTGTCCTTTCACTGGGTGTTCAAGGGGTACATGTGTGGTAAACAGCTGGCTTAACGCGCCCTCTCGAGTCTTTAGCCTTAGACTGCTCATATCCACGCTACTAGGATAGCTGGTCTATAGGTTGACTTACAACCAAACACCATAAGGGTCGTTGGAACGATATATAGCGGTCGCTAGAATAGCGAACGTTGCATATCGGGCCAACTTCTCACACACATCACAAAAGACTGTAAGGGAGGTGGCCCTAAAGGACCAGGGCAGAAGACTAAAATGGGCTAAAGTAGTCCCGGAGACCTTCCTATCTGAAATTTTATCTAAAGCAGAGGTGGAGGTAAACACCTGCCTAGATGCTGAGTCACAAGGCCCTGACATTATTGATGCATTTAACAACATCTGTGTACAAATAAACCAAAGATTACTAGTAAAAGGGAAACCGAAGCCGCAGCTCGGTAAAAGATGGTTTGATAAAAGCTGTTCACAGTCACATGCTGCCCTCCTTAAGGCTTTGAAGACTACCCCCAGGGACAGGGGCCTTATAGCAAATTGGAGAATTGCATACAAACAAGCACAAACTGCGAGAAAACGGGAGCTGCGGGACGAGGCTTGGACAAAACTTTTGACACTTGAGATTCTAAAAGACAGTGGGAAATTTTGGGCAACTGTTAATCAGCCACTGTTCACAGATGATGACAATTCCCCTCTTGACTGTAACATCAGGGATGAGGTCTTGATAGCCCACTTTGAAAATATATATATATAGACTTCCTGCAAATGGACAAAGATCTGAATCTAATTTGCCCGAAAATGTACTGTCTTCGTTGACTTTTGAAGTTGGTGAAGTGGAAAGGGCAATAGGGGAGATGTCAAAGAACAAGGCCCCTGGACTTGATGGGGTCCCTGCTGATTTGTTTAGAGCTGCCCCAAACTTTTGGTCTACAATTTTAACCAAAGTTTTAAACTCGGTAGTGCCAAATAGTCTCCCAGCCTTGTGGGCCACTTCGATCATTATTCCTGTTTTTAAAAAAGGTGCTAGACAGGATCCCTCCTGTTATAGACCCATTTCCTTAATTGATTCATCGGTTAAGTTGTTGGGTCGTGTGGTCCTGCACAGACTTAGTGAGTGGCTAGAAGAGAGAGGGGTGCTGTCAAACGCTCAATATTTATTTATTTTATTTATATTTAAATTTATAATGGGCAACAGGTACCCGCAGTGGGTTTCCCGGCGCAAGGGATAGACTGAAGAAGAAAAACAAAACCTCTCAACAGCACCAAGAATCAGCTAAAGCGGCAGGCAGATAATTGGAAAAGTATGGTTTTCAGTTTTTTCCTGAAGCAGAAAAGGTTGGTTTCTGATTTTAAGGTAATGGGTAGCGTGTTCCAGTATTTGGGGCCAAGATGGGAAAAGGCCCGGCCCCCCATCCTTACAAGCTTGAATCTTGGGACCACAAAATCGCAGTTGTGAGAGGATCTTAGTGTGCGACTAGGCTTATAGGATTGGACCAGACTCTGTAAGTATTTTGGGGCCGAACCCTGCTTGATTTTAAAGAGGTAGCACAGGGCTTTGAATTTAATACGACTGGGGATCTTCAGCCAGTGTAGATCGCGAAGGGCCTGTGATGCGGATTGTCTCCTCGGGATGTTACAAAGAAGTCGGGCCGAAGAATTTTGAACAACCTGAAGTTTGTTAATGGTGGCAGCGTCGGCGCTGAGGTAGAGGACATTACCGTAGTCCAGGCGAGATGTTACTAACGCCTGGATGACAGTTCTCCTGGTGGCAAGAGGCAGCATCCATAGAATTTTCTGGAGCCATCGCAAGGTGGCAAAGCAGATGGCGGCCACCTTATTGGCCTGCTGTCTCATAGAGAGTTTGTCGTCTATGAGAAAACCGAGGCTGCGAACCACAGAAGTTGGCTGGGGAAGAGATCCCATGTCACTGGGCCAGTGTTGGGGGCCCCACAGATCTTTCTTCTTCCCTACGATGAGAATCTCGGTTTTGTCACCGTTTAGTTTGAGGAGAGGCCTCTGCAGCCACTCAGCTATACGTGACAGTCCAGTTTTCAAGATCGATACACTGTTGCACTCGCTGCTGGAAAGGGAGAAAACAATTTGGGTGTCATCGGCGTATGAAAAAATAGTCAGCCCAGCGTCCTCCGCGATGGTAGCCAGGGGTCTCACATAGATGTTGAACAACAAAGGGGTGAGTATGGACCCCTGAGGAACGCCGTATGCCGATGGACAAGTGGCAGATGTGGCTTTAGAGGAAAAAACTTGGAAAGTGCGCTCACTTAAAAAGGAGGCAATCCAGGCCAGTGCCAGACCGTCCTATCCTAGGGACCGAAGAGAATTTAAGAGGATGGAATGGGACACGGTATCGAACGCCGCGCTCAAATCCAAAAGGATGAGTGCAGATGTTTCCCCGCGGTCGATACTGTGTCGCAAGCTCTCCGTCACCCCGAGTAGAGCGGTCTCAGTGGAATAATGCGCACGAAAGCCAGACTGGGAAGAGTGTAGAAATCCCGAGCTTTCCACAAGATGGTTTAGCTGAATGTTAACATGCCTTTCCAGCACTTTTGAGAGAACAGGCAACAAGGATATAGGTCTGAAATTGGCGAGATTAGACACATCGGCTCCAGCCTTTTTTAGGAGAGGAACAACCATTGCGTGCTTCCAATCCTGTAGCACATGAGATTCTGTTAATGATGTGTTAAGGAGTTTCATGAGAACCCGCCGAGGTTCCAGATCCAGCTGTTTAAGAATTTTTGCAGGTACAGGATCACGGGGTGAGCCAGATCTTACGCTGCTTAGGCAGGAGGAAAACAAAGTATCATCGAACAATTGCCAGTTAGTAACCTTCGCGGTAGGAAGTGGCTATTCGATCCCTGCCAGCTGTCCCGATTGATGATCATTTGCAGTTGGGGGAGCGCTCATAGAGTCGTATATGTGCTCAACTTTGGCGATGAAAAAATTCGCAATAGCGTTACACTGGGCTTCCTCTAAAGCTGGAGGTGTCGGGATAGTGTCCGCTCCTGTCAGTTTTTTGACGACAGAAAAGAGGGTGCGGGGGCAATTCTGAGATTGCGTCACTGTACTCACAGTGAAAGCAGCTCTCGCAGTTTTACATTGCAAGTGGTATTCCTTTAGAGCCTCTTTATAAACGGTCTTCCGGGAGACCGAGTATGAGTGCCTCCGTTTCCATTCTAGGGCCTTGCATTTCGTTCGTAAGGCCTTCAGGTCAGCGGAAAACCAAGGTGCGGGAGGACGGTGGGACCTAGGATGTTTCGAGGTGAGTGGAAGGAGGGTGGTTACGGCATTGGTGAGCCATTGAGAGACAGCGGTATTCAGTTCCAAGACTGAAGCCTCATTGTCCTCAATATGGTTTTAAAATGAAGCGCAGTACTATCGATCAGTGTTTAAACCTCCATCTTTTAGTCAGTAAGTACACAGTAGCTAAGGAGCGGTCTTTATACATGGACTTTATGGACCTCTCCTCGGCTTTTGACCTCGTAAACAGGTCGAAGCTTTGGCAAACACTTTTAAATATGGGAATTGATCCACCGTTAGCATATTTTTTAGCAGACTTGCACTCTGGCCTCTCTGCCTCAATTAGAGTGAATACTGAGGGGCGATGCACTAGACACTTTAAGTCAGAAAGGGGGGTTAGACAGGGGTGCATTCTTGCACCCCTGTTGTTTACATAATACATAAACGCCCCAGAGTCACAACTGGGGGAGGTTTCTCTGGACACTCCACGTATAGGGGAACTTGTTATACCAGTTCTCCTCTACGCGGACGATGCGGTCCTGCTTGCTCGTACTGGGGTAGGCCTGCAAAGGCTGCTAGATGCCTTTGGAAGCTTCATGGAGAACCTAGATTTAAAGATCAATGCAAAAAAATCTCAGGTTATGATCGCAGGGAGCGTAAATCGTAAAACTAAAATTAAAACCTTTTTCTGCAGTGGGGAAACAGTCTGCAGGGTGCCCACATTCCCCTATCTGGGAGTCGTCTTTGACGAAAAGGGTAGTTGGCGACCGCTTCAGGATTAATGGGGTTCCCAAAAAAGCTGGCCAGACCAGTTGAAGCACTTTTAAAGATCTATAAAGCTAAGTGTCAGGCGGTTGCTATGTATGGTTCTCAGATTTGGGGCTATACCCCTCATGCTAAAATTCAAGTAATAGAAAATAAATTTTTGAGAGGAGTTTTAACTGTTCCACCGGGTACCCCCACTTTTACTATTCACACAGAACTAGGGGCTGGATTCGTTACAGATCAAATTAAAATAGCAACAGTGATATATTGGCTTAAAATCTGGTTAAACACAGAAATCTCCCTTAATCATACCATCTTGAAAATCTGTATAGAGCTGGATAATGCAAATAAAATCCCATGGTTGTCCTACATAAAATCTCGTTTCCGAAAAATAGGGCGTTCAGCCCTTTTTTCCTCACCTGAAACTATAACAAAAAAGGACATCGCTCAGACAAAAAATGCCCTGCCGAATATACTATCATTAGAGCGAGAGGAAACAGAAATAATGAAACCATTGGCAGGAGCTAATTATGCCCTAGTTAGTTGTCCAGGCCCCGAGCCTTATCTGATTATAGTAAACAACCCATACCATCGGTATCTCCTAATCAGATTCTGGTTTAACCAGATTCATTTTTCTTTGGGCTTTTTTCAAACCTGGTGTTCTCCTGAATGGGCTGATCCTGTAAATGTGATAACTTTTCACTACAGGATACTTTACACTTCTTCATGTTCTGCGACCGATATCAAGTGCAGGAGGAAGTATTTGTTTCCTATCTTGAGGGAGGCTTGATTTACACAGGTTAGGCCAGCATTGCTGTACCTACAACACTAAATTCCCCTTGAATAATTTTTCATGTTGCGTGTTTCTTGGTCGCTGCTATCCATATCAAGAAAAAGAGCATTGTGCCATTATTGATCCCAAGTAGCCCTGAATAACATACTTCTCTCCTTTTTGAATATAGTTTTAATGTACAGTATAATGTATATTTTTTAATATAGTTTTAAAATGTTTTAAGACTATTTTTATGTGTTTGTCAAAATAAGCTAAAATAGGTACATCGTGTATAGTATGATTTTTAAATTATAATGAATTTTTAATGTGTAATTAATTGTTTTGTGATTGTATTGTTTGTACCATGTCTTTTTCTGATATTAAGTTATCGAATAAAAGTAATTTGACTGACTGACTGTCTGGAGATGACTAGAGCTTGAACTGCCATTTTTAGGTCTGGAGCCTCAATGAAAGGTTTCAGTTTCCAAAGGTAGCTCAGGTGGAATCTAGCTGCTTTAGCCATTGAGTTGATGTGGTCCCGCATGTTCAAGTTACAGTCTAGGATTATGCCCAGGGATTTGGTCCACAATGGTCGGCGGGTTGTTTAGGGCTGTAATGGCCTTGATCCACAAATGAATCTCGGGGTTGGCTTTAGGGGGGGAGATTAGCAGAAATTTGGTTTTTTTGCGTTAAGTTTTAGTTGGTTAGCGGCTAGCCATTGGACAGTCAATTTCAGGGTCTCGTTCAAGGAGAGGATCTCCTCAAGCGAAGAGATCTTGATGTATATTTGGTTATCGTCCGCGTACATGTGGTATGAGATGTTAGCGTTACAAAGAACTTCAGTGAGAGGCTCAAGGTAAAGATTAAAGAGGGTGGGGGACAGGGTTAATCCTTGGGGGACTCCAACTGTGACCAGGGTGGGAGCTGATAGGTTGCCGTTGATGAGGAATCTCTTGGAACGATTATGGAGGAAGGATCAGAACCATTCTAAGAATGCACCGTCCAGACCCATCCTGAGATTAAGGCGTTCGAGAAGTTTATCGTGGTTGGCGGTGTCGAATGCGGAGGAGAGATCTAGGAGGATTAAAAGACAGGCCTTGCCTTGGTCTAGAGCTTGAAGGGCATCATCCACAATGTGGAGCATAGTGGTTTCCGTGCTTTGCCCCGGTCTGAATGCAGATTGGCAGTCATCAAGTAGGTGGAAGTTATTGATATGCTGACTTAGTTGTTGCTGTACACATTTCTCAAGTACTTTGGCTAGTAGTGGGATATTGGAGATGGGTCTGAAATTGACAGGGGAGGATGGATCCAGGGATGTTTTTTTTAGAATAGGGAAGACTTGGCCAGCTTTCAAGGAGTCCGGGATCGATCCCTGTTGTAGAGAGGCATTTATTATTGCAGTCCAGCAAAGAACAATGGATTGAGAGACAGCAGTGAGGTATTTGGAAGGAAGTGGGTTGTTAAAGTGATTGTTAGGTTTTAGGGTGGAGAGGATTTTGGAGATGGAGTCTTCGTCATAATTTTCAAAGTCGGACCAGCAAGCTTGGTTTTTAGGAGAGACCAGAGTGGGTGGAGCGGGGAAAAGGTGCGGGTCCAGAAGGGGATGTGAGTAGGAGGCGATACTGAGTTCAATTCCTAAAGCTGTGGATTTTTCAGCGAAGAAAGAGGAGAATTCCTCTGACGATATTAGAAATATAGGAGATTCTTTCGGTGTTTTAGCTAGTTTGTTGGATGGGTGTTTGACCAATTCAAAGAGTTTACGGAGTCTATTATTGGTGTTGCTCAGTTCAGATCTAAAGTATTCTTTTTTGCAATTGAGGATGTGCTTGTTCTAGGAGTTTCTCCCCTGGCGGAGAACTTTAAGATGCGTCTCTGAGGGATGTTGTCTCCATATTCTTTCACATTATCGTAGATACCTCCTCTCCCTGTTGAAGGAACCAGTGAACCAGGGGCTCCTGTCTTTTACTTGTGTTCTTTTTAGCTTCAGAGGGGCAAGGTCGTCCAGAATGATCGATATAGTTGACAAGTAATGCTCATTTAGGTCGCTGGCTGAGGTAATGTGCGTGGGGGAGGTCAGATTTGCAGCGAGCCTTCATTTCCATAAGGTTAAGGTTTTTAGTGTCTCTGGTCCATCGTTTGGGTACCACCGGTTGCGGTGACTTAGTCTTGCGGGTCCCGGGTAAGATGAAGGAGATGGAGTGGTGGTCAGACCAGTCACACGGGTCTATGGAGATGAGCTTGATTGAAGATTCCTTAGAAATTATCCAGTCAAGGATGGCCCCTTTTGAGTGAGTTGGCTGACAGCAGGCTTGAGTTAGTGCTTGGTCAGTTAGTAGGTCTTTAATAGTGTTGACGTGGGGATCTTTACTGTCATTCCAGTGCAGGTTAAAAACACCCAAGAAAATCTATTTGGCATTGGAGGAAATCTTAGTTGTGATGATTTCCGAGAGGTGATCAGTAAAAGAGTAGTTGGAGCCTGGAGGGTGGTAGAAGATGTGTAAGTTGCAGAGATGTAGTGAGCTGCTATGAATGGAGAGTGCGAGGTATTCACAGGAGTCAGAGGTGGTTGCCGAGAGTTCAGTGACGAGGAGGGAGCAACGATAGATGCAGGCGATACCTCCTCCTTTCTTATAGGAGCGTCTGTCCAGTCTGGCAATATTATAGTTTGGAGGGACTAATATGTCCAGGCAAGGGGAGGAGTATTCATTGAGCCAAGATTCTGTTAGTATAGCTGGGTCTAAGTTTTTGTTTAGGATGAGGTCAGCAATGTCTGCAGCATGCTTGACTGCTGATCGGCAATTAATTAAAAGACCAGATAGGGGGGGGTCAACCGCCCAGAGGTTGCTTTACATCATACTTCTGTTATGGAGGGTAGGTGGCCTGTTAGGGTTAATGGAGACCGTGCTGATGGGGTGTGCCGGACTCATGTTATGCGGATAAGGGATGGCTTGGGCAGAGTTGTGGTCTCTAAAGAGGGCTAGGATTTCATTTTCCGTCTTAGAGGTAGCGGAAGGCGTGCTTGGGAGGCATGGTAATCGGTGGGGGGAGTGTGTGGGGTGATTTGAAGTTAGCGAGGGAGAGCTCGGCCAGGTGAAGGAGGTTCATAAGGTCTTGGATGGAGCTGTGGATGCTCTGGGTTAGTTTAGTCGCTCTGGAGTGTAGGGCTTTGAGATCCATTAGATCTGGGGGTGCTGGCGGGTGAGGGGGCAAACGTTCAGGATCAAGAGTCATCAAGGCGGCTTGTGAGGTTGGAATGGGTAGATAGGTTGGTTTGGATAGACTACAGGATTTTGGGGTATCTAACTCGCGGGTTTGGTGAATGGCAGGTGATACCTCTAATTCATACAAAAGCACTATTGTCACAATTAAATAATTATTTTCCACTGGGGTTTTGATTCATTCAGAAATACCTCTATCAATTAATTGTTAGCCAATCAGTGTATCCGTTGACATTTCATCTTTTTTGTAGATCTTTGCTGCTAAGAATAAAACGAGAAGATTACAAATTACAAAAGCAAGACATCAACATTCTATGATAATACAATTCTGTACACTACAGATCATTGTCCATGTTTTAATTAGTTGCTTCCTTGTTAATATAAGTGCAAAGTGGTTGCATATTTATCACCATCAAACACCTTCATTTATTTATTGAAGATAATCATAAACAAACAGCCATCACGTTAACTGCACAATAAACATCAGATAAATATATTAAAATGATAGTACAACTATTAAAAGTTCACAGAGTTATGCCAACACACCGAAAAACATACAAAGGATCAACTTCCATACAAAGATGATAAAATGCAGGCCTACATTGCCAGAGCACCAGACCTTTGAAAAAAGCTAATACAAATCTGTGTCCAAAAGCTTCATAACATTTACAGAAGAGGTTAAAGTGCATACATGTTTGAGAGGAGGTACCATCACAGGGGCACACCAATCTACATTAAGTGGCATCCTGACCCAAAGTGAAGCAAAGATTGCATCTGAAAAAGCCCAGGTGGAACCAGGTTGAGAGTGATTTTTACCAAATATTACTAACCTGGGAGAGATAAGGTTTAATGCCCTGACATGTCTTGTACATATTATAAACTCTCATAGATGGGTTTCTTAAGTTCCCTCGCCTCTCTAGCAGCAGATGCAAGTATCAAATACTCCCTATTACCCAACCAGCCTCCCTTTTATACAGCAGATGTGAAGTTAAGTTAAAAACAAATCTGGCCTTCCTAATCTGTTGGCAATACTCTTAATATAGTTTAGCCATAGAATGTTATAGCCAAAACTATATACCAGACAATAGGAAATAATCTTCTATTAAATTTGGTGTGCATATTCCTCCAGACGGCAATCCAATGTAGAAGTGGTGCAAGCTTGATACGGCCTTCCACAAAACCTAGGCCTAATTGTTTATGAAAAAAGAATTGGGGACAACTGGGACCTACTACAAACAGTCGCCTGCAAGAGTGATTGTATTCCTGCTGAAGCCTGGAGCAGTTCTGATAGTCCCCCATATGGATGCCCCAAAAGTTAAAATCGGTAAGCATTAAAATATTTACACTTCCAGTAAGGGCAATATTGGTTTGTTGCCGACTCTGGATGCCAGCCCAAACACAGCCCCCACAGAGGTATAGAAGTGAGAAGAATGTTTCAATAAACATGGTAACCAGCTGGCCCTAGAGTCAAAAGTTACCTCCAAATATGAGAACTCATTGACCTGACTAATAATATTCCCCTTTACCCAGTATTATGTTGGCGCTTGCAATACACCATGCAATGTATTTTGGATATATTAACTTCTAAGCCTAGATCATCCCTGTATTAGCCAAAGGCTTCAATAAGGCCATGTAAACTGTTGGGTGGTCGCGAAAGCAAAACCACGTAGTCAGCCTAAAGTAAAGACGGCATGGTCTTACCTTTTATTTTCACAAAATCTTTTCCTTCAGAAACTAAAAAAGGGGTGCCAACAGTTAACATATAAAAGAAATTGAATAGGGGCTAAAACACCCCTGATGCACACCTCTAAAAATTCTAAAAGATTCAGTGCACTCACCCTCCATACCACACCTTAAGGACGCACTAACCCTGAACGTGTAGCACCTGTAAAAATAAAGCTAAAGCTTAGGGCAAGCTCCATTTAAAAAATAATCT
Source organism: Lissotriton vulgaris (assembly GCF_964263255.1). Lineage (NCBI taxonomy): Eukaryota > Metazoa > Chordata > Amphibia > Caudata > Salamandridae > Lissotriton > Lissotriton vulgaris. Next base: position 1,790,765,404 of record NC_141691.1, read on the forward strand.
CCAAAGTTTGGAGTGATTTACCTGATCAAAAGCACTGCTAGGGCAACAGTACCCTTGTTTTCTCCTTGTGACTGACCTAATTAACCCATATTATGCTTTTTGGACTCCTCCATTTTTAGGGTCGACTCATTTCGGCCATACTCATTACAGGCCTTCTCAGAAATGGGGAGACCAGAGAGCCTAAACCTAAAAAAATCACACAACTTACATCCCAGTACATTAAGCCAATGAAAAATCCCTTGTCACCTATTAGACCAGAGATTGGAGGTGCTGTAAATAGAAATAGCCCCAACTACAAGAGATGTCCAAATATTCAAGGTAAATACTTTGCATTGCCTGGAAACCTCTATGGGATGTCAAGCATGACAAATATGCTCATGACACCGGTAGGCCCATGCTTATTTATACCACAGTGTGGGGAATGACTATTACTCCATATGTGTGATTGTTGCATACCCTGCAGTACAGTGTAGCTGTTGTATCATATAATATACAATCTTCAGCACAAGTGATTGTGCACTCGCATTTTTAATTAATTTAATTTCTCACAATCGCATTTTTATTTATTTCTATAGCCTTCATTTTATTCCTGGCATAGTCGATATTACTCTTGGCTCTCTCACATGCATCTTGACTAGTGTGTCTTTTCCCGCCATAACCCACCAAACTCCCACCTCCCAGCCGCCTGCCCCTCCCCTACTTGAATGGCGACCGCCGCGCAGTCGCACCGCTGGAGAGCCGAAGGCACACCGAAGTCCATCTGTACCCGTCCGTGCCTGGACCGCACTCAGCACCAGACCCCCTGGCCCCCGCAAGAGCCATGACAACCGATGACGCTACGACGCCGACTCCCTCCATGGACTCAACACCAAACGGTCATCAAACTGCTTCCAGGCCAGCCCGATACTCACCCACGGGCCCTCCTCCTGCCGACGCTGCAGCTTCTCCAGCTGCCGAACACCAGCATGCCCCTTCTCACCCATCAGGACAGGACGCAACCACCTCAGATGCTTTCGACTCAACACCCCCTCTGTCCACAAGCACGCCATCGAACTCTGGGACCTACTCGACTCAGCCTCCCCAGACATCGCCTTCCTAACAGAGACCTGGCTAAACTCTTCCTCGGCACCCGACATTGCCATTGCCATCCCAGATGGTTAGAGGATCACCAGGAGGGACGGCAACAATAGACCCGGAGGAAGAATTGCCATTGTCTACAGGAATACCCTCAGAATCTTGACCAGCACAGCAGACACCTCCAGCACCGCCGAACATCTCCACTTCCAGCTCCACATCGACCCCAACACCACCCTCAGAGGAACCATTGCCTACAGACTCCCGGGGCCCCGGCCACAGTTCATCAAAGTAATCTCCGACATTGTCGGCATGCCTATCCTTGCGTCCACAGACTACATCCTCCTCGGAGACTTGAGTTTCCCCCTCGAGAAAACCGAGGACAGCAACTCCATGGCCCTGCTCGACAACCTCACCAACTTTGGACCTCAAACAGCTCATCACTGTCCCGACCCACACCACCAGACACATGCAGGACACCATCCTCTCCGCCTGCAAACACATCACCTTCAGCCACACCGCCAAACTCCACTGGACCGACAACCACTGCGTCCACTTCACCTTCGAGAAACTCACCACACAGCACCACCCACAACGGATGCCCCACTGCAGCTGGAACAGGCTTACCGAAAACCAGCTCATCACCCCCCTCGCCCTCAACCCACCTACCGACATCACCACAGCCACCCGCAACCTCAGGCAATGGATTGACGACTGCCAACACCCTGACCACGATCAAAAAACCCTCAAACCAACGTACAGACAGAAAGACCAAATGGTTCACCATCGACCTCCAGGAGTCCAAATGGAAGTGCCAAAAACACAAGAAGAATTTGCGCAATGAACAGACACTGGACAACCACGCTGCCCTCAAGGATGCGAGCCGCAAGCACCACCAACTCATCCGAACCACAAAAAGGACCTCCTTCCAGGAACATATCAACAACCATGCACACAACAGCAAAGAGCACTTCAACATCGTGAAGGAACTCTCCAACCCCAGATCCAGCACCAACAACATCCCACCATCCCAAGACCTCTGAGCATAGGCTGAAAATGTATTCCGCTCGCGGAATTTCCGGATTTTCCGCGATTCCGCGGTCCGCGAATCTCGGGAATCAGCGGGGACGAATTTTCAGCCTAGCACTTACATGGTTGAAGCTAATTTTTTGTAACCTTTTACAAAAGGGTTACAAAGAAATTAACTTCAACTTGGGCACCTGCTGCGGTAAGCCTGTAAGTGCCTCCTGGCGCCTCGTTGCCTACTTGCATCTATTCTCTGACCCTGCTCTGACCCTTGAAGCAGGGTCAGATAATAGTTACATGTAGGCAATGAGGCGCCTGTCACGAAAATTAAACCTCAACAGGAAGCACTGACAGATATAAAAACAAGCATTTGCACTGCAATAGGTCTCGCATTAGGAAAGTTTGAGCTATTGGTCTTGTAAATGACAATTTTTTTTAATTTATGTGTTGGTTTTGAAAATAGCTAAATTAATAGCTTTGTCATTTACAATGCCAATAGTTATAACTTTCGCAAATGTGAAACCTATAGCATTTGTAATGCAACATGTTTTGTATTTAGGTGACTTAGATATATCGATATTACAAATTACAATGGCTTTTAATTTTTTTAAATAATTAATACTTAATTAAAAGTGATTTTAATTTATAATGACAATAGTTAAAAACTTTTGTAAATAACTTTTGTGAAGATTATGTTCAGTATATTTTATTGTGACGCAAATCCAAGAACAGAAGTGAAATATGAACATCTTTTTGTGACATTTGTAATAAAGCTTGAAACATTGAGAGAACATATTTAAACCAGTTGTTGAATGGTTTGCGCAGATTGATGCTGTGGTGGCGCTGAGTGGTGCTGTGGTGGTGCTGAGTGGTGCTGTGGTGGTGCTGAGTGGTGCTGTGGTGATGTTGAGTGGTGCTGTGGTGGTGCTGAGTGATACTGGGATGGTGCTGAGTGGTGCTGTGGTGGTGCTAAGTGATGCTGTGGTGGCGCTGAGTGGTGCTGTGGTGGTGCTGATTGGTGCTGTGGTGGTGCTGAGTGATGCTGTTGTGGTGCTGAGTGATGCTGTGGTGGTGCTGAGTGATGCTGGGGTGGTGCTGAGTGGTGCTGTGGTGGTGTTGAGTGATAATGTGGTGGCGCTGAGTGATTCTGTGGTGGCGCTGAGTGGTACTGTGGTGGTGCTGAGTGGTGCTATGGTGGTGCTGAGTGATGCTGTGGTGATGCTGAGTGTTGCTGTGGTGGTGCTGAGTGGTGCTGTGGTGGTGCTGAGTAATGCTGTGGTGGTGCTGAGTGATGCTGTGGTGGTGCTGAGTGATGCTGTGGTGGTGCTGAGTGATGCTGTGGTGGTGCTAATTGGTGCTGTGGTGGTGCTGAGTCGTGCTGTGGTGGTGCTGAGTCGTGCTGTGGTGGTGCTGAGTGATGCTGTGGTGGTGCTGAGTGATGTTGTGGTGGTGCTGAGTGATGATGTGGTGGTGCTGAGTGGTGCTGCTGAGTGATAATGTGGTGGTGCTGAGTGATAATGTGGTGGTGCTGAGTGATGCTGGGGTAGCGCTGAGTGATGATGTGGTGATGCAGAGGGCAGAAAGGCACAAAAAGCAGTCTAACAAAGGGCAGAAGGGCAGAAAAACAAGGGAAAAACTAGTCTAACAGATGGCAGAAGGGCTCAAAAAACGAGTCTAACAGGGGGCAGAAAGGCACAAAAACGAGTCTAACAGAGGGCAGAAGGGCACAAAAAACGAGTCTAACAGAGGGCAGAAGGGCACAAAAACAAGGGAATAACAGAGGGCAGAAGGGCACAAAAAACGAGTCTAACAGAGGGCAGAAGGGCAGAAAAACAAGGGAAAAATTAGTCTAACAGAGGGCAGGAGGGCACAAAAAATGAGTCAAACGGGGCAGAAGGGCAGAAAAACAAGGGAAAAACGAGTCTAACAGAGGGTAGAAGGGCAGAAAAATGATGGAAAAACAAGTCTAACAGAGGGCAGAAGGGCACAAAAAACGAGTCTAACAGGGGGCAGAATGAATCCCGCCCTGCGTGTTTGTCCACGAAGATGCCACCTTTTTGTGCAATACATCTACTCAACTGGAGTACTTTCTACTGTCTAATCAGTAAGTGCTCCCGCGTTGGCTAAATGTATAGGGGCAGATATACAATAACTGGCGCATCCTCAGGGATGCGCCAGTTATTGTGCGCCGCAGCTCCGCCACCCATGGTGTGCCGTATTTACAATGCGGCACACCATGCGGCAAAAACGGAAAAGCAGCGCATTGCTGGAGCTGCGTCGTAAGCACGACGCAGCTCCAGCAATGCTCTGGGGGGCCCTATCTTCCCAATGCTGCGTCAAGCCTTGCGCCTGCTTCAAGCAGGCACATGGTTTTGACGCAGCATTGGCCTAAAAGTGACTGAGTGTAGATTTCACTCAACCACTTTTAGGAGGCGTTCCTGTGTAGGAACGCCCTCACCTGCGCCGGAACGCCTCCTGATGGCGCAGGGCTTTACAATGTGACACATCTCTCAGATGCGTCACGTTGTTAATATCCAGCACCATGACGCATCTTTTGTGCTGCCGCTGCGTCACAAAAGTAACGCAACTGCGGTGCAAAAGAGGCGCAAGCGGCTTGTAAATCTGCCCCATAGTGCTTTTACAACACTGTAGCTGCGTAAAGGGCCAGAAAATGTGTCTCCAGTGACCATGTGTGCCCAATCGAACTGAGGGGCCCCCACTGGCCTGTTTTCTTGTGTGCCCATTTACCGGATACCCTCACGGGTGGTAGTGCGCTTTACCAATAAATATAGCATAGCATAATCTGCACCATTATAACATTTATGTAGTGCTTGTCTTTGCTAAGTTAGTTAATACAGGCTTGAGTCTTTCTGAAAAGCCCTCAAAACTACCTCAGTTTCTTTACACTCGGGGTTTCCCACTGCTATCTAGTGGCCTGTGTCTTAACTTTTTGTCTGCTGTACTTCCTCATACCATTGTCAAGTCCTACTGCCTTGCCTGGTTAGTACTGGTTTTGTTGTAGCTCCCCTTTCAAAGTGGCCAAGAGAGCAAAGACAACCTTAGGGGCACTGCCGCGCTTCCTTTGGTGATAGAGCAAGCAGCGTAGTGTTTCTCAGTCACTTTGGAACAGTGCTTAATTTATAAAATAATAAGTGCTGGGGTCCAAATTATTCTCAGTATTATTCCAGATTCACTGCCTTATGTCAGGGTTGCACAATACCAAGGCTTTTAGTCTTGATTTCACCTGATGTCTCTTTATTCCACCAACATACCCTCTTTGCCCCTTTTTCTCACTCTTGCTGGTTTATTTTCCTTACTGCTTTCTCAATGTGTCACTGTTTTTCTGTCTCTCTTCCACCTTTCACTCGCTTGTTCTATTTCAAAGTGAGAGGATTACAAATAATTCCTATCTACAAAAAGAGAGTGCCAGTGGGGATCAATGCACCCACTGACTTAAATATGGCACTTCTCATGGGACTCTAACCACTCATCAGGATGCAGAAAAAAATATGTTCATGTGGCTCGCTTATGTGCAGATCTAGAGTTTTCTTCCAAAGTGATCATACTTAACGGGAGCACAGTTTTGGATCTTGCTTCATGTTGTCTTCTTTGACAGAATCAACTCTTACAAAACAGCACCCAGAGGCCAAATAAAGTGTGTTTTCTTGTTTCACTCACCGGCAATTTTCCTATTTCTAAGGACTTTGTCTTCTTATGAAATATCTGTTAAATAGAGCATCTTGGCCTAATAGTGCCACTTTGGCACAGGTCCTGTTTATAGTGTCTGCGCTGGAGGTAAAATATTAAATTGGCCTCCTCACTGCAACAAAGGCATCACTGTCTCCCAGCTTGTCGAATCTATTCGATTCAATAATCTTTATTCGGTTAAAACAAAGCAACCATAAAAGCACAATATATGATTAAAATACATCAACCAAAATAGATTAAAAAACTGTCAGCAATCAATTAAAATGATCTAATTTCAATAAAACATCATACATCATACAATTCCCAGCTAAATAAACTTAAAATAGATGGAACCACATCAATTATCTTAGTGTAAACAATAAACCCATAGCAGCATTTCATAAACAGTTGTTTGGCATATACAGTTTTTAGTGGCAAGATCAAAACACATGGGGTTAGAAAGTGAAAGTGCTCTGTTAATGTAACCATCCCCGATCTTGGGGGGACTGGTCGATTTAATCATACTTTTCCTTACATTAATTGAACTTAAAATAAATGTTGCGGCATGAAAACAAATCTCAGGTTCTCTTAGCGTAAACAGTAGGCTCATAGCAGCATTAGTGGTTTTAGCATCATATTTTTTAAACAGTGGTTTAAGATAAGCAATTCTAAAAGTCGAATACAGATCACATAAAAGTAAAAAGTGCAAGGTGCTCTGCTTAGTATGTCCATTGCATGGGCATGGGGAGACAGGGCACTGTTTCATAGTAGGGAACGCTACTAAATGGTGGGCAAGGTCTAATCTCATTCTTGTTAAGACATAGCGGTGGAAGGGTCTCGTTACATGTGATAAATAAGTTTGGAAGCCATCGGTATCTATATGCAGATGGTAAGCTGGTACGTGGCTTGCTTCCCTACTGTTTTCAGCCTGCATTTCTTCTTATGACACAGGAAGGTGCTCTTTATCTCCTGTTTGGACAATCCTGATACTTCATTTGGGTTTTCCAGGATTGTTCGATTGAATAAGTCTCTATAAGTGTTGGCTAAATATTTGAGCCAGGCGATCTTAAGACAATTATCCAATCGCAGGTAGTCCTTAATAATAAATTTAGTAAAAATGGTCTCCTCTTTTAAACATCTGGATCTCCATAACAGAAAGGGACTCAATTCAGTGAAATCTGTCAGATAATTAAGACTCACTTCACAGTGAATGAGTTCGGAGGAAGCCGGAGACGGAAGACATAAAAGCTTTTTTCAAATGAATTTTCTTCAGTATGCAAGTCATAACTTGGGTTGTGTCCCCATGCATCAGCCCCATAAAGTGCAACAGAGGTACACTGTGCTTTGTAAATATAGACCATGTCTTTAATGTGGAGATCCCCCAATTTAGATGCAAACTTAAAAACACAATATGCACTTTTGGTCATTTGGCCTGAACATTAGACAATTCAGAGGTTCCATTTTCCATCACAGGAGAAAGATAACACCCTAGATAGCAAACATTATCTACATTTTGCAGAACTGGAACTTCCTTGCCCTCCACTTGTGGGGAATCCGTTAGGGTCATTTTAAGTACTGCGTCCACTTCGTTAATAAATAGGGTAAAAAGCAGTGGTGCTAGGACGCAGCCTTGGCAGACGCTGAGTTGTACATTAAAATTAGGGGTGCATTCGCCCATTTGACCATACCGAACTTTGGTCGATAGCTTCTCATATAGCCTGGCTAAAAAGTAGATGATAGGTTTCGGGCACCAAGATTAAGTAAAACTGGCCATAAAACTGTATGTTCCACTAAATAAAAAGCGCTGCTAAGATCACCAAAACATAAAAAGAGCCGACCCTGTTTGGCACATGTGTATTTTCCAACTAAAAGCTCTAGGTTAGTACACTCTTCTATTGTGCCTAGCCCCTTTCCAAAACCATACTGTGCCTGGGCCAAATCACCATGCTCCACGACCCACTCTTCTAGTCTTATTAATAAAACCCTCCTCATGATTTTTAATGAAGAGTCAAATAGAGAGATGGGCCGATAATTTTTGGCTTCAGATTTGTTACCATTTTTATAGATGGGGATAATAACAGATTCCCCCCATGTAGACGGGGAACCCTCCGTTACTGCAGCATTAAAAACTCTTGTTAATATCGGGCCCCATAGTTCCAGCACAGTTTTGTATTCATCGATGGGGACACCATCCGGGCCTGGTGCTTTTCCCCCTTTGCTGCTTCCAAGGCCTAACTCGACCTCGCCTAGGGTAATGTCCAGGGGAAGGATGGGCCATTTATGCTGGTTAAAAGGGTCCTTAGTAACTAAGTGGCTTGGGTTAAAAAGCTAGTAAAATGAACCACCCACTCCTCACAGCTGACATGACATAGAAGTTCTGGGAAATAATCATTTTTAAGGAATGTCGAGTTCACAGTATCCCAGAACAACTTATTATTTGATGTATCTGCCGCTAGAGCAAGATTATCCCATGCCTCCTGTTGAAGCTCTCTCTTTCTGCGTTTTAAATTAGATTTATATTCTAGTCTTAGTTCATGTACTAACGCCTTATCGCTGGGTCTCTTTGGAAAGTGCTTGTTTCAGTTAGTTCAAGGAGACGGTGCAAGAATGATTAAACCAGCCCCTGGCCTGCATGTGTTTCCTACGTAGTGGCGCAGTAAATAATTTCGAGATTGAAACATTAATTATACTAAAATTAATAAAAATCTTGTCTGGTTCAGTCTCAACCACTAAACTGTCTTCAATATCTTTACCACAAGCCTGGACAATGTTTTTTAATATTTAACCTGAGTTGGTACCTTTCCATCTGATTCTAGTGCCATTTGGTCGGCACAGAGCAATATTGCCAATGACCGTACATTGCTCTACTGTTTTATTCCCCCATACGAGCAGTGGCATGATAATACAATTGTGATCACTCACTGACAAATCATCAATCCACGGGGTAGAACAGAGGTTTACAATATTGGCAGAAACGATTACATGGTCAATAGTGCTATTTGCTGTTCTTCCGGTAAAGGTTGGAATCTCCTTCCCAGACCCATCCCTTGCACATTGCATGATGTCAAGATCAAATTCTGCCAGAACAGCATTTAGGGTAACACTATAGGTGGTGTGTGGGAAGTGTATGCAGTCGTCCCCTTCATCATTTTGAAACCCGCAAGCTTTTGTCATAGACAAAGGACAAATTGGAATACTAAAATCTACGATCCATACAATATCCAAATAAGTGTTATCCGCAATAACCAATTTATCAAGTTCCAGCTTCAACTTCGTGACTACATTGTGGTGGGTAGAGTCAAATGTATTGTTATAAAAATTGATCAGTAGGACATTCTGGCCATCCCTTTGGTGTAGCCAGAGTAGCTGTGAATGGTGCCCTATGTTAATAACTCTTTTGACTCTCAGGGGCAAAATCGTTTTAAAAAGAATTAACAACCTGCCCTTTGCTCTACAAGATGGCAAGGGAGTTGCTGGTAAATCAAACAAGGTGAACCCTTCAAAATAAACAATATCAGTACTCCAGGTTTCCTGCAAGAAAATGATGTCATGTAAATTGATAAACTCGTTCCTTCCTCACATATCCTTCTTACTTGGTATTCCAGCTATGTTCCAGGTGACAATGGTATAGTCACAGGTTGAGGGGGTTCCTGGACAATCGAAAGGTAGATCGCTAGTACTACTGCCTATTCTGCTTATAGCGCTGGCACCTCCCTCACTGAATTCTGGGGGCAATGTGGGGCGTATTGGATTCACTACCATTCTATGTCCTATGTTTGCATCTAGGATAACTCCTACATTTGCAGCTTAATGCTTTTCTAATAAGTGTGGGAGGTAATGAGCAGACATATTTATGTCACATGATGGGTCTTTAAACATGGTGAAAACATCCATAGCCTTATTATACACACTTCTTGCAGGATGCCCTGCGCCCGTCGGCCCAGTACCACCATGCTCCCCCTGAGGCATACGAGCTGTAACCTGTCAATCATTAATATCTAGTGTGCTAAGTGTTGAAAATCTGTTGAATGTAGGTAAACCAAAGTGTGACTGAGGGAAAACTACTGGTTTAGTTCTACATAACACCTGGTCCCCTCCTACATTGGGTGAAGGTCTTAAATGTCTATAAAAGAAACCGAGTGGCAGGAGAGAAGCAATACAATCTTTATACGGGTAGGTAGCTGCTCTTTCAAGAGAGGTTCAGGGCCAATTAGGATTCATAAAATGAATAATTATGCAATCCCCATGCAATGTTTTTCTTGAGGGCCAGTTCACTCTCCTGGTCAAGAGTAATTGATCAGCACGCCCCACAGGGAAGTCACAGTTTTGGTTTAACCAGTGCACCACTTTATTGTTTAAAGTGTCATACTTTTCTTTTTGGCCCGTCTCTAGGGGTGGTACATTAACCAGTGGGGGTACATTAACCAGTACTGCCACATATGGACAGCATTCTGGCGGTAAATTATTCGGCAGGTCTGTTCACCCGACTGGCTCCTCCCCCTCCTTGAGTTTATTGGGGGCCTGTTTTGACTCTTTGCTTACAGACCTGTCCCCTCTGCTAAGGCAAGGCTGTCTACTCTGTGACACTTTCTGTCTGTCACCTGTTGAAATCATATTAGCATCTAACGTGGGTGCTGGGTGGATAATACCTCAGCCTTCGCCAGTCCTGCTAGGGCTATAAGGGAGTTGCTTATAATGCTAGATGTTGTATTTACTATAGGATTAGTTAGGCCTGAATTGGGACATTCATTATGTACCCCCTGTAGTCCATTTACATTCTCCCTTGTGTATCCACTGATATACTTTAATGTATTACTAAGTTGGATGACTTCTCCATTAAGTTTATCTATTTTATCAAACAGTGGTTTAATGGATAGCTCCAATTTTTGTGTCAGAAGAGGTACAATATAATTAGCTTGCTCATCGGACATGGGGCTTGAGTCAGGGATTTTCTCAGGGCCTTTTTAGGGCTCGGCCTACGTCCCACGAAGTGGGCGTGGCTTAAGAGTCCTTTTCTGAGGACTGCCAAAATCGTACCTAACAGATTCCAGAATGCTCGTGATTTTTGCCATGTTTTTTTGGCAGCTGCATGGCAATTGGGCCTCGCATGCCTGTCTTTTTAGAAGACAGCACGCAATAGGCCATAGGCGGTAGAGTTGCTCCGCCTCGTGCATATTCCGTGCGGACACGAGCAGCAGAAGGCCATATTTCTTCAATTACCAGCTGTCATGGCTCGCAGTAATTGAAGACAGATGCTGGGCACGTGCACCATTCTTTGCTGTCTGCTCTACGAAGCCTCGTTTTCTCTGCTGTGTGTGTGCGCATGCCGCCTCCCGGTCAAAGCTTGACTTCAGTCTGACATTCTGAACCTCACAGAATGAACCTCCCCACTGTCTTTGCTACTTCTTGTACATTGTACACTCACAATTGTCACTATTGCCTCAGGTATTGTAACTTTTGATTCTGTAATTGTTCACTTGTAATATTCTCTTATATCAGCTCTGTTGCTTTTGTCGAGCGCTCTGTCACCTTCGGGTAAAGTCTGCGCTATATAAAATAGCATAAATAAACCCACCAACTTCGCACCTCCCCTCCCTGTTGTCTCATCACCTATGCTGCCACCAATGCTAGCTGCCTGCTAACTGACTAGCTAACTGCCTAGCTAACTGCAAAAAGTGCATGCCACTGCCAAGCATAAATGACCACGCACATGCCACTCTCAAGCTCGCGTGACCACATGCATGCTACAACACCGAAATACCCACAGCAGTCACTGGCGACCACTCTGAAACTTGACATTTATTGCTGACTCTGTATTCAGAAAGTCGCGGTGTGCAATAGAATCATAATACTCGGATTTGTATAGTGCTAAAGACTCGTGCAGGTCTCCAGGCGCTGTGAGATGAAATGATTTGCCAGAATCACAGGAGCTCAGCCGATGCCGAAACTCGAACCTGGGCCCCCCAGCTCCAAAGTCGGCTGCTCTGGCAGTTACGCCACAGCCCTTATAGACAGTTTGGGCATGACACGTCATCATGCGCTTGGAGTGCACTGCAGACCCGCCCCTTCCAGGCACCTCGGGCTGCTGTGGTTTCCTGCCCCTTGTGTGGTTCTCGCTATTTTATGTGTTTATCTCTTCGGGTGATGCTGACAGACAGACAGACAGCGCTGCCTCCTGACACACTTTGGTTTTGCTTCTTCCTCAAGACGCCGCAGCCCCTCCCTTCCGGTGTTCCTGCTCCTGATGTTGAGTTGAGAGGGATAGAAGGTGCTCCGATGTCTGGAGCAAGTGTTCAGAATCCGTCCTGAGGTGAATACGCTGCAATGCTGCTCTGTGATACTCTGGGCAACGTTCAGGTTTATACAACAACTGTCTTGTTTCTGATTACACTAATGGTTCATGTTTAAAAACAGTCCGATAAATAAGTACTTCCCAGTGCAATGATATAATGTGGCATATGGTTGGACAGGCCCAGAAACGGAGCTCTCTCCCTCCCCGCACGACAGAGCCAGAGCACCGACCCTCCAGCAGCTACCCACAGAAGTCACCCGGGACCCGTCCCACGCGGGACACCTGCCCCCGAACATCTCGGTATCACTGGCCCGGGCCACTGCCAGTACCCTTGCCCGGGCCCAGCCGCCATCTTGGACACTGCGCCACGAGGCCGCGTGGCCTCAGCTCGACCCTAACCCTGGGCCTGGCCAGGCCCCGACATCCCGGCACCACCATCCACCCAGGAGGTGAGCGGACCACTTGGCAGGTCAATGGGAGAGAGGAGCGTTGATGGCTCTCCCCCGCCAGGTGCCGATCGCCCCCAGCCTCCCCGGGCGCTGGCTCCACCCCCCTACTGGGTGTCTGGACTCCCTCATCCCGGACCTCCCGACCTCCAAGTGCGAGGGTCCGGACATCAAAGGGCGCCAGACCTATAACTGGGGCAGCTCCAGAGCAGGAAGGCAGTTGTATCCTGGAGTCGAGAGACACCTAGAAGAACTCATCCTTGACGGACTGTTGGCGCTGCCGCAGCCCTGCCTTGCGAACTGTCGTCCTGCCTGCTGGCGCTGCCACGGCCTTCTGCAACCTTCATCCTCGTCGGGACCTGCTGGCGCTGCCGCGGCCCGTTACCATCTACGACCTCCTCGGGACCTGCTGGCGCTGCCGCGGCCCGGTACCACCTACGATCTCCTCGGGACCTGCTGGCGCTGCCGCGGCCCGACCTCCTAGAACGCCGAGCTCGAGGATTGAGAGCTACCATCATTTCATCCACTACCAGTTGGTAACAAGACTGTCCCGCTACCCCTTTTCCTTCCAAGAGACTAAGAACCGAGGGGACCCCTGTGTCCAGACCTCCTTGTACCATACTACCGTACTTCAAGATTTGCTTATAAAGAACGTTAAACCTTATCTTTGTGTGGTGTCCATCTGTGGGGGGGAAGTTACTTGTCTGTACGATCGCTGGAGACGGCTCTCCCCGGAGACCTCTCCCCCTGTCCTCGGCCGACCCTCCAGGTCCCGTCTAACATTGGTGGCCAGCGGCGCGATCCGAACCAACGAGTACCGTACAGAGAGTAACTCACCCCACGACTAAACCACAATGTCAACGAAAGAGAGCGGATCCACAGAGAAATTCCAGATGGAGAAATTGGAGGAGTACAGCCATCGAGAACTAAAACAATTTTGCATAGAACTAGGCATTGCTACCACCGGTCTGAGCACGAAAGACGATTTCAAACACGCCCTAGAATCTTGGGCAGAAACCGGTGCCGTCAGACCCCGGGACAAAGACGTCGAAGCGCCAGAGACAAACACCACTTCTCCCGAAGAAAGGAGAGCGGGTCTCTCCCGGGAAGAGATCCAAGAGCGAGAAAAAAACAGACTCCACGAATTGGAGTTGGCAAGGCTCAAGTTGGACGGAGAGCTGAAACTAGCAGAACAAAAACTGAACTTAGAACACTTACGGCTCCAAGAAGAGCGGGAAGAAAAGCAAAGACAAAGAGAACTCGAAGAGAAAAGACTGGCATACGAACACGAGCGCAAGCTAGCGGAAATCGAACTGCGAAAACAAAACAAAGAACTAGGGGTGCCCGAACAACCGCGCACCCCGGGCGCTACAGAACCGAAAGTCCACATCCCTAAAGATGTCGTCCGAGAATATTATAGGAACGACGACATACAACACTGGTTCAAGGCCTATGAGATCGCCATGACCTCCCACCGGATCGATCGAAGTGACTGGGGAGCCGGCCTATGGGGGAGGTTCGTCAATGAAGGCCGCGATGCCCTGCTACAGCTCCCGGACCATCAGATGACGTCCTATGATCACATGAAGGCCGCCCTCCTCACTCGTTATGGTCTCACACCTGAGATGTACCGCCAGAGGTTCCGCGACTGCACCCGATCCCGGGTACAACTTGGGTGGAATATGTGAACTATTTCAGCCGAGCCTTCGAGGGATGGATCAAGGGTAGCCGCGTAACCACATACGAGCAACTCTTCAACCTCATTGTATGGGAGCACCTCTCCAACAACTGCTTTGTCGAGCTCAGGCAGCACCTCCTCGACAGTAAATTGACTGACCCTCGGCAGCTCGCCGCTGAGGCTGACCGTTGGGAGAGCACCCGAGTGGCCCGGAGTGGGCCAACCGAGCAGAACCGAAACAACCAAGGTCACCATCGTCCCCGAGGAGGAGGAGGCCAGGGCCGGGGCAGAGATGCCGTCCCGGCAGCTCCCGCCAACAACACCCCGCCCCCGGCTGGGCGGGGGAACCCTCCGATGCGCCCAGGGTTCCGAGCCAATGTCACTTGCCATCGGTGCCAGCGGGTCGGCCACTATGCCAGCGACCCGAACTGCGCAAAGAACCAGACTCCCGGGCCCCGCCAGGTCGCGGCCGCCGCCCTAGGAGAAGAACAAACGTCCGAGGAGTATGAAGAATACGAGCAAGAGCAGCCCGAGTGGGAACCTGCCGCCATGGTCCTGGCTTGCCTAGGGGGAAGAGACATGATCCCGCGGGTCCCCCTACCCGCGAACACCAGAAAGTACAGCCAGTGGGTGAACATCAATGGACGCAAGGCCGAAGCCCTGCGTGACACCGGGGCCAGCGTGACGGCCGTTCGCTGTCACCTGGTGACCCCAGAACAAACCCTGCCAAACGTCCTTTGCCCCGTCCGATCGGCCGACAACTCTGAGAGCCTGTGTCGGATGGCCTGTGTCCCCTTTGAATGGGGAGGAGTGTCCGGCATGCTAAAAGTGACTGTCCACGATGATGCCCCCGTGGACTGCCTCCTGGGAAACGACCTCGAGAGTTCCCCGTGGGCGGCCGTTGAGAGAAGAGAACACCTGGGGATGTTGGGCCTCCCGGACTGGGCGTGCGTAACAACCCGGTCCATGGCCGCCCGTGCCATCCCCAGACCCGAAGAACCCGAATGGCCAGCACCTCCTCCTCCGATCACTCCAGAGGAAGACACCGTCCCTACGGACCCCCCAGAACGAGCCCCGGAAGAGCCCGCTCAGCCCCAGGACCTTCCAGACCTGGCTCAGTGGTGTCAAGAGGGGGGGCCCACCCAAGAACAATTCCGGCAGGAACAAAATACCTGTACCTCCCTCGAGGGACTCCGACAACAAGCCCTCGCCCAGAGCGCGGGAGACACCGCAGGGGCGCACTGGATCTACTGGGACAATGATTTACTATACAGCGAGCAGAGAATCGCCGAATTGGGGGCCAGTCGGGTGCTGTGGTGCCCCTCCGCTTCAGAGACTTCCTGTTGAACTTGGCACATGATGTCCCCCTGGCTGGGCACCTGGGGCAAGACAAAACCTACAACCGTCTGGTGACTCACTTTTACTGGCCCAAGATGAGTAATGACGTTTCCAACCACTGCCGGGCCTGCCCCACCTGCCAGGCCAGCAGAAAGAGCGGCCGAAAACTCAAGGCACCCCTACAGCCATTCCCCGTCGTCACCACCCCGTTCGAACGGGTGGGAATAGACATTGTGGGACCCCTGGACCCCCGAACAGCACAAGGGCACCGATTCATCCTGGTCCTGGTGGACCACGCCACCCGCTATCCCGAGGCCATTCCCCTCCGAACAGTGACAGCACCAGTGGTAGGTCGAGCCTTGATGGGAATCTTCTCGCGAGTGGGCTTCCCCCGGGAGGTCGTCAGTGACCGGGGCACGAACTTTATTTCGAAATATATGAAATCCCTCTGGCAGCAGTGCGGAGTCACCTACCGATTCACAACCCCCTATCACCCACAAGGAAACGGACTGGTCGAGCGGTTCAACCGCACCCTCAAGGGAATGATTATGGGGCTAGAGGAACCCCTATGCCGCCAGTGGGATGTGCTCCTCCCATGCCTCCTCTTCGCCTACCGGGAAGTCCCCCAGAAGTCCCTCGGTTTCTGTCCTTTCGAGCTCCTGTACGGGCACCCTGTCCGAGGGCCTCTCAGCTTAGTTAAAGAAGAATGGGAAATGGCCCCCCTGAAAACCCCTCCAGACGTCTACAAGTACCTCCTGACCCTCCGCAACCAGACCAGGCGATTCCGGGAGATCGCTAAAGCCAATCTTGAGGCCAGTCAGGAGGACATGAAGAAATGGTACGATCAACATGCCTCCTCCATTGAGTTCGAACCTGGTCAGCAGGTGTGGGTGATGTCCCCCACCGAACCGTGTGCCTTGCAAGATAAATGGACAGGACCCTTCAAGGTGGTCGAACGCAAGGGCCCTGTCACCTATCTCATCGACATGGAGTCCCCCCGAAACCCCCTCCGGGTCCTCCACGCCAACAGACTCAAAACACACTTCGTGCGCTCAGAACTCAGCCTACTGATGGCTACGGACAGTGGGGCGGAAGAAGACTCTGAGCCCCTCCCTGACCTACTGAGGACCCGGGAAAAAGATGGTTCCGTGGACGGGGTCCGACTCTCCGATGCCCTAACCCCGGAACAGCAGCAAGACTGTCGGGCCCTCCTGCTGCAATTTGCGAACTTGTTTTCCCTCACCCCCGGGGTCACCCCCTGGTGCCTTCACGACGTGGACACTGGAGACAGTCCTCCTATCCGACACCGGGCATACCAGGTCCCCGACCGGGTGCGCGCCTGCATCCAAGAAGAGGTCGCCAAAATGCTCACACTCGGAGTCATCGAGCCCTCAGACAGCCCCTGGGCCAGCCCAGTCGTACTGGTACCCAAAGCGGCTGCCCCGGGCACCACCCCCGAGCTCCGGTTCTGCGTCGACTATCGGGGTCTGAACGCTGTCACCCGAACCGACGCCCATCCTATCCCCCGAGCAGATGAACTGGTCGACCGCATGGGGGCTGCTCGCTACCTAAGCATCTTCGACCTGACAGCGGGCTACTGGCAGATCGGCCTCACCCCCAGGGCTCAAGAACGATCCGCTTTCTCCACCCCAGATGGGCACTACCAGTTCACAGTGATGCCCTTCGGTATGAAAAATGCTCCAGCCACTTTTCAACGACTTGTGAACCAGGTATTGGCGGGCCTCGAAGACTTCAGCGCCGCCTACCTGGACAATATCGCAGTCTACAGCCGCCACTGGTCCGACCACCTCTGCCACCTCCGAGAGGTCCTGCAGGCCCTTCAACAAGCCGGCCTCACCATCAAGGCCAGCAAATGCCAAATCGGCCAAGGGTCCGTGACCTACCTCGGACACCAAGTGGGGAGCGGTCTGGTGGCCCCTCTTCAACTCAAGATCGCTGCCATCCAGTCCTGGCAGCCCCCCGTCACCCAGACCGAGGTACGAGCCTTCTTGGGGCTCACCGGGTACTACCGGCAGTTTGTGAAAGACTATGGCAGCATTGTGGGGCCCCTCACGGAACTCACATCCAAGAAGCATCCCAAAGCGGTCAATTGGACCCCAGACTGTCAAGCGGCCTTCGAGAAGCTGAAGGCCGCCATGTGCACCACCCCGGTGCTCCAGGCCCCCGACTACAGCCGGGAATTCATCGTCCAGACTGATGCCTCAGACCATGGCATTGGGGCCGTCCTCTCCCAACTGAACCCCGAGGGAGTCGACCAACCAGTGGCCTTCATCAGCCGACGCCTGCTGGCCCGAGAACAACGCTGGAGTACCATCGAGCGGGAGGCCTTCGCAGTGGTGTGGGCCCTCAAGAAGCTCCGACCCTACCTCTTCGGTACCCACTTTCGGGTACAAACAGATCATCGCCCCCTGCAATGGTTAATGCAGATGCGGGGGAGAATCCCAAGCTGTTGCGATGGTCCATCTCCCTGCAGGGGATGGACTTCACTGTGGAGCATCGCCCTGGCCAAGACCACGCCAATGCGGATGGCCTGTCACGCTTTTTCCGCCTCGACGAGGAGAGTCCCCAAGAGGATGGGTGACTCTCCCCGCCTTCAGCTGGGGGGGACGCATGTTGGACAGGCCCCAGAAACGGGCTCGCTCCCTCCCCGCACGACAGAGCCAGAGCACCGACCCTCCAGCAGCTACCCACAGAAGTCACCCGGGACCCGTCCCACACGGGACACCTGCCCCCGAACATCTCGGTATCACTGGCCCGGGCCACCGCCAGTACCCTTGCCCGGGCCCAGCCGCCATCTTGGACACTGCGCTACGAGGCCGCGTGGCCTCAGCTCGACCCTAACCCTGGGCCTGGCCAGGCCCCGACATCCCGGCACCACCATCCACCCAGGAGGTGAGCAGACCACTTGGCAGGTCAATGGGAGAGAGGAGCGTTGATGGCTCTCCCCCGCCAGGTGCCGATCGCCCCCAGCCTCCCTGGGCGCTGGCTCCACCCCCCTACTGGGTGTCTGGACTCCCTCATCCCGGACCTCCCGACCTCCAAGTGCGAGGGTCCGGACATCAAAGGGCGCCAGACCTATAACTGGGGCAGCTCCAGAGCAGGAAGGCAGTTGTATCCTGGAGTCGAGAGACACCTAGAAGAACTCATCCTTGACGGACTGTTGGCGCTGCCACAGCCCTGCCTTGCGAACTGTCGTCCTGCCTGCTGGCGCTGCCGCGGCCTTCTGCAACCTTCATCCTCGTCGGGACCTGCTGGCGCTGCCGCGGCCCGTTACCATCTACGACCTCCTCGGGATCTGCTGGCGCTGCCGCGGCCCGGTACCACCTACGATCTCCTCGGGACCTGCTGGCGCTGCCGCGGCCCGACCTCCTGAAACGCCGAGCTCGAGGATTGAGAGCTACCATCATTTCATCCACTACCAGTTGGTAACAAGACTGTCCCGCTACCCCCTTTTCCTTCCAAGAGACTAAGAACCGAGGGGACCCCTGTGTCCAGACCTCCTTGTACCATACTACCGTACTTCAAGATTTGCTTATAAAGAACGTTAAACCTTATCTTTGTGTGGTGTCCATCTGTGGGGGGGAAGTTACTTGTCTGTACGATCGCTGGAGACGGCTCTCCCCGGAGACCTCTCCCCCTGTCCTCGGCCGACCCTCCAGGTCCCGTCTAACATAATGTCAAATCTTCTACATGTTAAAGAAATGCACTTTTTAGTGCAGAGTGTGAGTGAGTGCAGAGTGTGAGTGAGTGCAGAGTGTGAGTGAGTGCAGTGTGAGAGTGAGTGCAGAATGAGTGCAGAGTGTGAGTAAGTGCAGAGTGAGTGCAGAGTGTGAGTGAGTACAGAGTGTGAGTGAGTGCAGAGTGTGAGTGAGTGCAGAGGGAGAGAGTGCAGAGTGAGTGCAGAATGTGAGCAAGTGAGTGCAGTGTGAGAGTGAGTGAATAGTGAGTGTGAGTGCAGAGTGAGTGTGAGTGCAGAACAAGTGCAGAGTGTGAGTAAGTGCAAAGTGAGTGCAGAATGAGTGCAGAGTGTGAGTGAGTGCAGAGTATGAGTGAGTGCAGAGTGTGAGTGAGTGCAGAGTGTGAGTGAGTGCAGAGTGAGTGTGAGTGCAGAGTGAGTGTGAGTGCAGAGTGAGTGAGTGCAGAGTGCGTGCAGAGTGAGTGAGTGCAGAGTGAGTGTGAGTGCAAGTGCAGAGTGAGTGTGAGTGGTGAGTGCAGAGTGAGTGTGACTGCAGTGTGAGTGCAGAGTGAGTGCTGAATGAGTGCAGAGTGAGTGCAGAGTGCGTGTGCATAGTGTGAGTGCAGAGTGTGAGTGCAGAGTGTGAGTGCAGAGTGGGTGCAGAGTGAGTGTGCATAGTGTGAGTGTAGAGTGTGAGTACAGAGTGTGAGTGCAGAGTGAATGCAGAGTGAGTGCAGTGTGAGTGCAGAGTGTGAGTGCAGAGTGAGTGCAGAGTGAGTGTGCATAGTGGGTGCAGAGTGAGTGTGCATAGTGTGAGTGCATAGTGTGAGTGCAGAGTGTGAGTGCAGAGTGTGAGTGCAGAGAGTGAGAGCAGAATGAGTGCAGAGTGTGAGTGAGTGCAGAGTGTGAGTGAGTGCAGAGTGAGTGCAGAGTGTGAGTGAGTGCAGAGTTGAGAGAGTGCAGAGTGCAGAGTGAGTGCAGAGTGAGTGCAGAGTGAGTGTGCATAGTGTGAGTGCAGAGTGTGAGTGCAGAGTGTGAGTGCAGAATGAGTGCAGAGTGTGAGTGAGTGCAGAGTGTGAGTGAGTGCAGAGTGAGTGCAGAGTGTGAGTGAGTGCAGAGTGAGAGAGCACAGAGTGAGTGCAGAATGAGTGCATGTGAGTGCAGAGTGACTGTAAGTGCAGAATGAGTGCAGACTGTGGGTAAGTGCAGAGTGAGTGCAGAATGAGTGCAGAGTGTGAGTGCAGAGTGTGAGTGAGTGCAGAGTGAGTGTGAGTGCAGAGTGAGTGAGTGCAGAGTTGAGTGAGTGCAGAGTGAGTGCAGAGTGAGTGTGAGTGTGAGTGCAGAGTGAGTGCAGAGTGTGAGTGCAGAGTGTGAAGGCAGAGTGTGAGTGCAGAGTGTGAAGGCAGATTGTGAGTGCAGAGTGTGAGTGCAGAGTGTGAGTGCAGAGTGTGAGTGCAGAGTGTGAGTGAATAGTGTGAGTGCAGAGTGTGAGTGCAGAGTGAGTGCAGAGTGAGTGTGCATAGTGTGAGTGCAGAGTGTGAGTTCAGAGTGTGAGTGCAGAAAGTGAGTGCAGAATGAGTGCAGAGTTTGAGTGAGTGCAGAGTGTGAGTGAGTGCAGAGTGAGTGCAGAGTGTGAGTGAGTGCAGAGTGAGAGAGTACAGAGTGAGTGCAGAATGAGTGCATGTGAGTGCAGAGTGAGAGTGAGTGCAGTGTGAGTGCAGTGTGAGTGCAGAGTGAGTGTGAGTGCAGAATGAGTGCAGAGTGTGGGTAAGTGCAGAGTGAGTGCAGAATGAGTGCAGAGTGTGAGTGCAGAGTATGAGTGAGTGCAGAGTGAGTGTGAGTGCAGAGTGAGTGTGAGTGCAGAGTGAGTGAGTGCAGAGTGAGTGAGTGTAGAGTGAGTGCAGAGTGAGTGTGAGTGCAAGTGCAGAGTGAGTGTGAGTGCAGAGTGAGTGTGAGTGCAGAGTGTGAGTGCAGAGTGTGAGTGCAGAGTGTGAGTGTAGAGAGTGAGTGCAGAATGAGTGCAGAGTGTGAGTGAGTGCAGAGTGTGAGTGAGTGAGGAGTGAGAGAGTACAGAGTGAGTGCAGAATGAGTGCATGTGAGTGCAGAGTGAGAGTGAGTGCAGTGTGAGTGCAGAGTGAGTGTGAGTGCAGAATGAGTGCAGAGTGTGGGTAAGTGCAGAGTGAGTGCAGAATGAGTGCAGAGTGTGAGTGAGTGCAGAGTGTGAGTGAGTGCAGAGCAGAGTGTGAGTGAGTGCAGAGTGAGTGTGAGTGCAGAGTGAGTGAGTGCAGAGTGAGTGAGTGCAGAGTGAGTGAGTGTAGAGTGAGTGCAGAGTGAGTGCAGAGTGAGTGTGAGTGCAAGTGCAGCGTGAGTGTGAGTGCAGAGTGAGTGCAGAGTGAGGGCAGAGTGTGAGTGCAGAGTGTGAGTGCAGAGTGTGAACGCAGAGTGTGAATGCAGAGTGTGAGTGCAGAGTGTGAGTGCAGAGTGTGAGTGCAGAGTGAGTGCAGAGTGAGTGTGCATAGTGTGCGTGCAGAGTGTGTGTGCAGAGTGTGAGTGCAGAGTGAGAGTGCAGAGTGAGTGCAGAGTGAGTGTGCATAGTGTGAGTGTAGAGTGTGAGTGCAGAGTGTGAGTGCAGAGTGAATGCAGAGTGAGTGAGTGCAGGGTGAGTGTGAGTGCAGAGTGAGAGTGAGTGCAGAGTGAGTGTGCAGAGGGTGAGTGCAGAGTGGGTGCAGAGTGGGTGCAGAGTGAGTGTGCATAGTGTGAGTGCAGAGTGTGAGTGCAGAGTGTGAGTGCAGAGTGTGAGTGCAGAGAGTGAGAGCAGAATGAGTGCAGAGTGTGAGTGAGTGCAGAGTGTGAGTGAGTGCAAAGTGAGAGAGTGCAGAGTGTGAGTGATTGCAGAGTGTGAGTGAGTGCAGAGTGAGTGCAGAGTGTGAGTGAGTGCAGAGTGAGAGAGTACAGAGTGAGTGCAGAATGAGTGCATGTGAGTGCAGAGTGAGTGTAAGTGCAGAATGAGTGCAGACTGTGGGTAAGTGCAGAGTGAGTGCAGAATGAGTGCAGAGTGTGAGTGCAGAGTGTGAGTGAGTGCAGAGTGTGAGTGAGTGCAGAGTGAGTGTGAGTGCAGAGTGAGTGTGAGTGCAGAGTGAGTGAGTGCAGAGTTGAGTGAGTTTTGAGTGAGTGCAGAGTGAGTGCAGAGTGAGTGTGAGTGCCGAGTGAGTGTGAGTGCAGAGTGAGTGCAGAGTGAGTGCAGAGTGTGAGTGCAGAGTGTGAAGGCAGAGTGTGAAGGCAGAGTGTGAGTGCAGAGTGTGAGTGCAGAGTGTGTGCAGAGTGTGAGTGCAGAGTATGAGTGCAGAGTGAGTGCAGAGTGAGTGTGCATAGTGTGAGTGCAGAGTGTGAGTGCAAAGTGTGAGTGCAGAGTGTGAGTGCAGAGTGAGTGCAGTGTGAGTGCAGAGTGAGTGTGAGTGCAGAGTGAGTGCAAAGTGAGTGTAGAGTGAGTGTGAGTGCAGAGTGATTGTGAGTACAGAGTGAGATTGAGTGCAGAGTGAGTGCAGAGTGAGTGCAGAGTGAGTGCAGAGTGAGTGCAGAGAGAGTGCAGAGAGAGTGCAGAGTGAGAGTGAGTGCCGAGTGAGAGTGACAGCAGAGTGAGAGTGACAGCAGAGTGAGAGTGAGTGCAAAGTGAGAGTGACAGCAGAGTGAGAGTGAGTGCAAAGTGAGAGTGACAGCAGAGCTAGTGACAGCACTACAGGCGTACTGGTCCCAGCAGTACAGAAGCACGGAACACACAGTACAGGAACACTGGTCCCAGCAGTACAGAAGCATGGAACACACGGTCTACCAACACTGGTCCCAGCAATACAGAAGCACGGAACCCACAATACATGAACACTGGTCCCAGCAGTCCAGGAGCACTGTTCCCTGCAGTACAGAAGCACAGAACACATAGTACAGGAACACTGGTCCCAGCAGTACAGAAGCATGGAACCCACAGTACAGGAACACTGGTCCCAGCACTACAGGAACACTGGTCCCAGCACTACAGAAGCATGGAGCAGTACAGGAGCATTGGTTCCAGCAGCACATGAGCACTGGTTCCAACAGTACAGGAGCATTGGTCCCAGCAGTACAGGAACACTGGTCCTAGCAGTACAGAAGCATGGAAATCACAATACAGGAGCACTGGTCCCAGCATTACAGGAGCACTGGTCCCAGCAGTACAGGAACACTGGTCCCAGCAGTACAGGAATACTGGTCCCAGCAGTACAGGAACACTGGTCCCAGCAGTACAGGAACACTGGTTCCAGCAGTACAGGGACACTGGTCCCCGCAGTACAGAAGCATGGAACCCACAGTACAGGAACACTGGTCCCAGCAGTACAGGAGCACTGGTCCTAGCAGTACAGGAGCACTGGTCCCAGCAGTGCAGGAACACAGAACCCACAGTACAGGAGCATTGGTTCCAGCAGTACAGAAGCATGCAGTGTGGGAGTGTGCAGCCTGAGCAGTGTGTGAGTATGCAGGGTGAGCAGTGTGTGAGTATGCAGGGTGATCAGTATATGAGTATGCAGGGTGATCAGTATGTGGGCGTCAAGGGCCAGCAGTATGTGAGTGTGCAGGCTAAGCAGTGTGTGCATATGCAGGATGAGCAGTATGTGGACGTCCAAGGCCAGCAGTGTGTGAGTGTGAAGGGTGAGCAGTGTGTGAGTGTGCAAGGTGAGCAGAGTGTGCGTATGCAGGGTGAGCAGTATGTGAGTATGCAAGGTGAGCAGTATGTGGGTGTCCAGGGCCAGCAGTGTGTGAGTGTGCAGGGTGAGCAGTGTGTGAGTATGCAGGGTGAGCAGTACGTAGGTGTCCAGGGCCAGCAGTGTGTGAGTGTGCAGGGTGAGCAGTGTTTCAATATGCAGGGTAATCAGTATGTGAGTATGCAAGGTAATCAGCTTTTCAACAAGCTCACACATACCACCAGCCGCCACTGCACGCTTTCACCAGGCACACACACACCACCAACCATCAGTGCACACTTTCACCAGGCATACACACACCACCAGCTGTCAGTGCACGCTTTCACCAGGCACACACCACCACCCATCAGTGCACACCAATAGCCATCACTACACTACACACATCTATTGTAAACGAATCCACAATTAACTATTGTACCAATAGCAGTATTGCAAACTTTACTTTTAAACATAATCATCTAAAACTCAGCATGCTACCATTGCTCCAATTCCAATCCAAACCACATAATTCCATTACACACTACATACATACACTCCATAACACATGGCGAAAAGACATTGCCATTTAAAATGCCATTTCCTCTAACTCAAATAGATCCGAGACCTATTGCATTTCTAATGCTTGTTTAGTTTTACTACTAGTCCCAGGTTTAGGTTGGACTTTCCTGCAATTCCTTTTCCTTTTTGGGGTTGGTGGGCCACTAAGTGATGGCGATTGAGAAGTCTCAATTTGCAATGGTAAATCTTGATCATGAGCAGAGGTCCCAAGATTCGCAAGAGGGGTAAGTTGATTCTTGGACATTGTTCACGGTGGCCTCAACCTCCAGGACGGCTATGTCCTCTATCTTCTTGCCCACTCTTAATGATAGGCGGCGCTCCGCCCTATCAATTTCAACATTAATGGCGCTAACCGCCTTAACTAGGTAAGCATCAATTGTCGAACATGATGAGTCAGCTGCATTTTTAGGGGTTTTTAATAGCTTACACTTCGGCATCCTTATACTGTATGTGTAATATATATATATAACTGTAATATATCGCCAAATTCAGGTATATGCACAGCAAAAGAGGGCTAGAAAGTCCTCTGGGGTGGATAAATTGCGGTAGATACAACTGCTGGGAACTAAATAACAGCTAAATTAAAGAAAAAAACAACATACATACAACAATATCCCAGGATTTAGTGTAATGGGCTGGCAAAATCATTAGGTTAATACCATAAATTACTATAAAATACTAAGTACCAATAATATAAAGGGCATATAAAGAGCATAAAGTGCCAAATACTGGGAATACTAATACTGTGGGCGGGAGGCCAAGACCACAGAAATATAACAGAGCTGATAAAAATAATACACACTTAATAGGGGCGTATTACTGCATTGATTGTCTCATCGCTAATAGCCCTTTGAGGGAATTCTGAATGTTCAGGCAAAGTCTGGATTCAGTTTGCCCTGTGGTACTGGTCAAGCTGTTACCAGGGCATGGGCTTCAAACATATGACCCTGTCACGTACGGGCGCAGACAGGGCACCCCGCGCCGCAGAGCCCTGGCGCGAAGATGATGCGCGGCTCCTGCCGCGAGTTCCCAGTGCCCCCTGGGGCTTGTAGTTCCAGACAAAGTGGTGGCAAAAAACGAAGTTACTGGGGCATCTTTAAACGCCGGCTGGCACGAGGATGATGCGCGGCTCCTGACGCAAGTTCCCAGTGCACCCTGGGGCTTGTAGTTCCAGGCAAGAAGCAAAATTACCGCAAAGTTACAGCGTGGGCCAAGGCCTCGGAACGCCGGCTCCTGCTGATGGAATCACTCCCGCGCTAAGCGACAGAACCTGTGCTCCCCGCTCAGAACACTGTCTCCAGGCCTACTGCAGTAGGTACTCCGCCGTCAACCGTGCTGCACGGTAACTCTGCCTCCGTCTTCGAAGTAGGCCTCTCTCACACTTCCACAGCTGCTGCGGGACTCAATTATCCTCCGGTGTTGTGCTGGTATGTCGCGCTCTGCGCCTGAGCCGCTAGGGCCCTTTCAAGGCGTCCGCAGGTCGTCAGGATCTCCGCTGCTTGCTCGGCCCTGTAGTTCTCCACTTTGGGGCTGTGTCACGGCCCTCCGTAGCCTGGTCTGCACCCCAGGACCAGCACTGGATCCCCCACGAGTCTCTCGCACCTCTCCTGTTCATAGACACGCCCACTTCTGTCAGTACCTTATGGGCTGCTCCCAGCCTGTCATATTACCAAACTCTTTACAAAAGCATGATTACACAATCGATAATGATCTTTTGAGATAGTTTTCTGCTTTGTGTGTGGAACAAACTGCTCCAGTATTGGTTTGTCAGTTTCTGAAAAGACTTGTATCTGGAAATTGTGCAGCTGACTGCGTGACCCGCAGGGGAACATGAGCAAGGCAGCGCGATAGTGCAATTAGTCGCAGCGATAGCCAATGCAAGGGTGGGAGGACGGAGAAAGGATGAAGCGGGGCTCCCGGCCCCTCCCCGCGTCTACCGGGCACCGGCCAAGGGGTTGGGCTCACCTGTGGGAAGGGGCGTACCCCCCTCCCCTATTTAACCACAGCTCGCCGTCGGCCCAGCCTCTTTGCAAGCTGTCCGCCCGCGGCCCAAGCGCTGTTCGTCGTGTGCGTCGTCGTCCTTCTTAAATCAGGTATGAGCTGTGTTGGACTTGGCCCTTAAGGCAGGTTCACCCCTAATCTTTTTGCTTTTATTTGTGACCCTGTGTTAGTGAATTTTGGGTCTCTGCGCACTTTTCCCTGGGTCCCAGAGTGAAAGTGCGTGCGTGTAGTATGGCTGGCCTGCCCTCCCATAGGAATGCATGGGGAATGTGTGTGTCCCTGGTAGTTCCTGATGCGTGGGGAGTGCAGGCTCGAATTTAGTATGTGTAAACTCGTGAGAGTGAATGCTGCGAGATGGTGTATGTGGCATGTATGTGTCTAGAAGGGAAGTGCTACTTCTGGACATTGAGATACATGTGCTGTGAGGGTGCTGGAGCGTGATTGGCTGGAGCTGGCTGGCATGCCAGGCTCCAGGAAGTCTAGATGGGTTTGCCCGGTGGTGAGTGGGAGATTAGCATGAGTGATGTGTGGGAGGAGTGTACCTGTGTCCTGGATGGGCTGGGTTTTCCCCACACAATGCTGGCTCCGCCCCCCTGTGGTGTGTCTAACGACCCTAGCCTCCCCAGTGAAAGAAATGGGTGGTTGGGCCATCAAGAGTGCTCCAAAGCCAGCTGAAACTAGTTTTCCCCCCACCCTGCACCTTGAAACAAAGGATTTTACAGTATAAAGAAGGGGCTGTGTCCCCTTAGAAAATGTTCTGCTTTTGGATCCTGCCAGAGGGGGCTGTTGCTGCTGCTGGGGCCAGGAGGACCGCCACTTGGGGTGTCTCCCTGCCTGGAGACCCAGTGTGCTGGCTCTGGCCCAGCCTTGCCCCCCTGCCTGCCTCCAGTCCCTGCTGGAGCCTTATCTTGTCCTCCAGTGCTGGGGAGCACTGAGGACTCCTTGCCTGCAGCCTGAGAGCGCTGCTCTCTGCCCTTCAGCGCAGGGGAGCGCTGGAATCGCCTGCCTAGCGCTTGAAAGCGCTTGATTTTGCCCCTAGTGCTGTGAGCGCTGTATTTTGTCCTGGAGGCGCTTGGGAGCGCCTGCCCTTCGTTTCTAGCGCTGCTAGCGCTTTGAGAGCACAGCCGGTGCCCACCCGGCATCTGATTTCCTTGTGTGGCGATTTGGCGGCGCGGGTGCCACCCCGCTCATTGCCGCGTTGTTTTGCCCGTTTTTGTTGATCCACGAGGGAGCCCACTCCTCGGATCACATGGGAGCCCGCCTGCCTGCCTAAAAGCGAGCCGCCGCGCTGCCCGCGGCGACCCGGAAGTGGTGAGGCGGCCAGCCAATCCCAGCGCGGCCCAGGAGAGGCCGACCGGAAGTCCCGCCTCCGTAGCCGAGCCGGGAAGAGAGAAGCTGCCGGCCGGATCCCCGAGGCTCCCCGAGTGGAGAGGAGAGCCCCGGGACCAGAGGGAGAGACCCGCCTCCGCTGGAGCAAGAGCCGGTGAGTGTTGCCAGAAGCGAAGGGAGGGGCGCCGGGACACGTTGTCGGTGTCCGCCCCCCCCCTGCCCCCTCAGCAGCGCGGCCTCGCGCCCTTGTGTTTAGAGCCAGAGAGGCTCTTAGGGGGCATTTCTGGGCAATTCGAGTCCCCAAGAGGGGGACTCCAACCCGAGCCAGAGAGGCTCTTGCTGCCATTTGTTGTCCTGAGTCCCCAGAGGGGGGACTCCACCGAAGCGCCCCCACGTGTTCGAGGGTCCCCCGTGAGGGGCCCCGACGCCCACCTCCTTGTTGAGGAGCCCAGAGAGGCTCCTGGGGGCAATTTGTTCTTTGAGACCAGAGAGGCTCTGAGGGTGCCATTCCCTCGTTTTGGAGCCCAGAGAGGCTCCAGCCTTTTGCGTTGTGAGCCCAGAGAGGCTCATTGCCCATTCTTGTGAAGAGCCTGAGAGAGGCTCAGGGCACCATTCCTTGTCCAGGAGCCCAGAGAGGCTCCGCAGTGCCACAGTGGTGGTTCTTGAGGCCAGAGAGGCTCCAACGTTGCCCTAACTTTCCCCGAACCAGTTGCCCAGCACTTTGTGGGCAACTGCTACGTTTAGGCCTTGACATTGGGACACAGGGACTGTCACAGGTGGTGACTGATTTAAGTTTTGCGCAATGTTATTGCTACACCTCTGATGGTTAATGCATCATGTGTTTTGTTTTTACACCCCTACAGGTATTGTGATGTGTAGGTGGTTGTTTTCTCCCTAGTACAGGTGGTGCTAGTGAGGTCCTGTTACCAGTGATTACTGGTTGTGTGCTCTATGTTTATATTGTGTGCTACACTGATTTTACTTTCTAAAGTGCTATTTCTGAAAGTATTGCTTCTAAAAGTGCTGATACCCTTGACAGTGGTCCAAGTGGCCCTGTCCTGTACAAATATCCCTTGTAAATTCCGCCCGTTCCTGTTGGCACAGTGTAACAAGATGTGTGTTTTATCTGATGTATATTTATTATAATACAAAGGCTATTTTTATATAACCTTGTGTGGAGTTTTCCTTGGTGGTGGGCCTTTGGTTGTTGTTGCTGGGGTGCGTGCGCAAATACTTAACTTACATCGCCTCCAAGTTTAGCCTTGCTGCTCGCGCCACGTTACCTAGAGGGCGAGTAGGGGTTATCTTGGCGTGTAACTCCCTTGCCCTGACCTTGGGAATGGTGATCCCTGACTGACCTCGACGCGAGTCTTGGCCAGCCAGGATCCCATTTCCAACAAGCTGCTTTCTTGCCTCCCCCCCGGCCTCGTCCCTGGGCATGACCAGGTTGCACGGGCCCTAGTGGTTGATGACCACGGGGGTGAGTTGTAGCCACAATATTGGATGCGGGCGGATGGGTTAGCGACCTCGGGTCGGGTCGGTGGGGGGATGTTAGACGGACCGGGAAGGTCGGCCGAGATTACGGGGAGAGGTCTCCGGGGAGAGCCGCCTCCAACGACTGTACAGACAAGTAACTTCCCCCCCACAGACGGACACCACACAAGACTGAAGGTTAACGAGACTTTATATGCAATTCTTAGGTTACGATGGTATGATACAAGGAGGTCTGGACTCAGGGGTCCCCTCGATTCAAGTCTTTGGCTGAGGAAAGGGGTAGCGGGACAGTCTTAGTTACCAATGAGTACGAAATAGCTCTCAATCCTCGAGCTCGGCGTTGAGATGATCGGGCCGTGGAGGAGCCAAGCAGGTCCCGAGATGGATGAAGGAAAGATGACGGTTACAACGGTCCGCGGCCACGCCAGCAGGTCCCGACGACGATGTAGACTGTAGGTTACGACGGCTGTGGCAGCGCCAACAGGCAGGATGATGGTACACAGGACAGAGCTACGGCAGCGCCAGTAGTCCGTCCAGGATGAGTTCCTCTTTACGTCTCTCGACTCCAAGATACAACTGCCTTCCTGTTCTGGAGCTGCCCCAGTTATAGGGCTGGCGTGCTTTGATGTCCGGACCCTCGCACTTGGAGGTCGGGAGGTCCGGGATGAGGGAGTCCAGACACCCAGCAGGGGGGTGGAGCCAGCGCCCGGGGGGGTGATGGGCGAGCGGCACTTGGCGGGGGAGAGCCATCGGCACCTCTTTCTCCCATTGACTTGCCAAGTAGCCCGCTCACCTCCTGGGTGGAGGGTGGTGCCGGAATGTCTGAGGCCGGGCTAGGCCCAGGGTTGAGGTCGATCGGGGGCCAGGCGGCCTCGTGATGAAGTGTCCAAGATGGCGGCCCAGGCTGGGCGCGTGGGCCGGCAGTGGATCGGGCCCATGAGGTCGATATGTTTGAAGGCAGGGGTCCCTGAGGGGACGGAGGACGTGAAATGGTGGTGTGTGGTACTTGCGTGACCGGGCTCGGGCCTGGTCGAGCCGGGGGAGAGCGGCCCTTCACGTGGCCTGTCCAACATGCGTCCCCCCCAGCTGAAGGCGGGGAGAGCTACCCATCCTCTTGGGGACTCTCCTCGTCGAGGCGGAAAAACCGGGACAGGCCATCCGCGTTGGCGTGATCTGACCCGGGCCGGTGTTCGACTGTGAAGTCCATACCTTGTAGGGAGATGGACCAGCGTAGCAACTTTGGGTTTTCCCCCCGCATATGCATCAGCCACTGCAGGGGTCGGTGGTCGGTCTGCACCCGAAAGTGGGTGCCAAAAAGGTAGGGCCGGAGCTTCTTGAGGGCCCATACCACCGCGAAGGCTTCCCTCTCTATGGTGCTCCAGCGTTGCTCCCGTGGTAGGAGTCTCCGGCTGATGAAGGCCACCGGTTGATCGAGGCCTTCGGTGTTCACTTGAGACAGGACCGCCCCAATGCCCTGGTCGGAAGCGTCCGTCTGGACGATGAACTCCCGGCTGTAGTCGGGGGCCTGGAGCACAGGGGCGGAACACATGGCGGCCTTCAACTGTTCGAATGCCGTTTGACACTCTGAGGTCCAGTTCACTTTCTTGGGCTGATTCTTTGACGTGAGTTCTGTGAGAGGCCCCACTATGGTACCATAGTCTTTCACGAACCTTCGGTAATAGCCCGTGAGGCCCAGGAAGGCTCGTACCTCGGTTTGGGTGATAGGGGGCTGCCAGTTCTGGATGGCGGCAATTTTCAGCTGTAGAGGGGCCACTAGGCCGCTTCCCACCTGGTGTCCGAGGTAGGTCACAGACCCTTGTCCAATTTGACACTTGCTGGCCTTGATCGTGAGGCCAGCTCGCTGAAGGGCTTGCAGCACTGCTCGGAGGTGGTGAAGGTGCTCGGTCCAATGGTGGCTGTACACAGCGATGTCGTCGAGGTAGGCGGCGCTGAACCCTTCGAGCCCCGCCAGGACCTGATTGACGAGCCGTTGGAAAGTCGCTGGGGCATTCTTCATGCCGAAGGGCATGACCGTAAAATGGTAGTGGCCATCGGGGGTGGAGAAGGCAGAACGTTCTTGTGCTCGGGGGGTGAGGCCGATCTGCCAATAACCTGCTGTCAGGTCGAAGATGCTGAGGAAGCGGGCAGCTCCCATTCGGTCGACCAGTTCATCTGCCCGGGGGATGGGGTGTGCGTCTGTTTTGGTGACTTCATTCAGGCCCCGGTAGTCGACGCAGAACCGGAGTTCTGGTGTGGCTCCGGGGGCGGCTGCTTTGGGGACCAGTACGACCGGGCTGGCCCATGGACTGTCGGAGGGCTCGATGACCCCGAGCGTGAGCATTTTGGCCACTTCCGCCTGGATGCAGGCCCGTACCCGATCAGGTACGCGGTAGGCCCGGTGGCGGATAGGAGGGCTGTCGCCGGTGTCCACATCGTGCACACACCAGGAAGTGACCCCTGGGGTGAGGGAGAACAGACTGGCGAACTGTGACAGGAGGGCTTGGCACTCTTGGCGTTGTTCTCTGGTGAGGGTCTCCGAGAGTCGGACCCCATTCACGGAGCCGTCCTGCTCCTGGGTCCGCAGGAGGTCGGGGAGAGGCTCGGAGTCGTCTTCAACCCCATTGTCTGTGGCCATCAGTAGGCTGAGTTCTGTTCGTGCAAAGTGGGGTTTCAGTCTGTTGGTGTGGAGAACTCGGAGTGGGTTCCGGGGGGACTCCATATCGATCAGATAGGTGGCAGGGCCCTTGCGCTCGATTACCTTGAAGGGCCCCGTCCATTTGTCTTGGAGAGCGCATGGCTCCGTGGGGGACATTACCCATACCTGTTGTCCCGGTTCGAATTCAATGGATGAGGCGTTCTGGTCATACCATTTTTTCATGTCCTCTTGACTGGCCTCTAGGTTGGCTTTTGCTAGGTCTCTGAACCGCCGGGACTGGTTGCGGAGGGTGAGGAGGTACCGGAAGACATCTGGAGGGTTCTTGGCCGGAGGCATCTCCCAGCCTTCCTTGATAAGGCTGAGCGGCCCCCGTACTGGGTGCCCGTATAGCAGTTCAAATGGGCTGAAGCCTAGGGATTTCTGTGGGACCTCTCGGTAGGCGAAGAGGAGGCACGGTAGCAGCACATCCCACTGGCGACGGAGGGGCTCTTCCAATCCCCCGATCATCCCTTTTAGCGTGCGGTTGAACCGCTCAACAAGTCCGTTCCCTTGGGGGTGATAGGGGGTCGTGAATCGGTAGGTGACCCCACACTGTTGCCAGAGGGATTTCATGTATTTAGAGATAAAGTTCGTGCCTCTGTCGCTGACGACTTCTCGGGGGAACCCTACACGGGAGAAGATCCCCATCAGGGCCCGGCCGACCACTGGGGCTGTCACGGTCCGGAGAGGAACAGCCTCGGGGTAGCGGGTGGCGTGGTCCACTAGCACCAGGATGAAGCGATGGCCTTGTTTTGTACGCGGGTCCAGGGGTCCCACAATGTCTATTCCGACCCTCTCAAATGGGGTCGTGACTACTGGAAAAGGTTGCAAGGGGGCCTTTAGTTTGCGGCCGCTCTTCCCACTGGCTTGGCACGTGGGGCAAGATCGGCAATGCTGGTGCACATCGTTTCTCATTTTTGGCCAGAAGAAGTGGGTCACTAGGCGACTGTAGGTCTTATCTTGTCCCAGGTGCCCTGCCAGGGGGACATCGTGGGCCAGGTTTAGCAGAAAGTCTCTAAAGCGGAGGGGCACTACTAGTACTCGGTTGGCCCCCAGCTCGGCGATTCTTTGCTCGCTGTACAACAGATCACTGTCCCAGTAGACCCAATGAGTTCCGGAGGTATCCCCTGCGCTTTGGGCGAGCGCTTGTTGGCGAAGTCCCTCTAGGGAGGGACAGGTCTTCTGTTCCTGGCGGAATTGTTCTTGGGTGGGCCCCCCCTCTTGGGCCCACTGGTCAAGGTTAGCGAGGTCGGAGGGTTGAGCAGGTTCGAGGGGGGTGTCATGGTCGGAGGTCTCGGCTGGGGCGACCGGAGGCGGTGGCGCCGGCCATTCTGGTTCTTCCGGGTGATGGTTGGCACGGGCGGCCATGGACCGGGTGGTGACGCACGCCCAGTCCGGGACGCCTAACATCCCCAAGTGTTCTTTTCGCTCCACGGCTGCCCACGGGGAGCTCTCTAGGTCATTTCCGAGGAGGCAGTCCACGGGGGCGTCGTCTCGGACCGTCACCTTCAACATGCCGGAGACCCCTCCCCACTCAAAGGGGACGCAGGCCATCCGACACAGACTTTCCGAGTTGTCGGCTGATCGCACAGGGCAGAGAATGTTCGGTAGATATTGTTCTGGGGTCACCAGGTGACAGCGGACGGCTGTCACACTGGCCCCGGTGTCCCGAAGGGCTTCGGCCCGTTGTCCATTGATGCTCACCCATTGGCTGTACTTCCGGGTGTTAGCGGGTAGGGGGACCCGCGGGACCATGTCTCTTCCCCCTAAGCACGCGAGAGTCATGGCGGCTGGCTCCCACTCCTGATACTCTTGCTCGCCTGTTTCTTGTTCCTCGGAGATCTGTTCTTCCCCTAGTGCCGCGGCGGCCACTTGGCGGGGTTTTGGACTCTGATACTGTGGGCAGCTTGGGTCGTTTGCATAGTGGCCGACTCGTTGGCATCGGTGGCACGTGACATTGGCTCTGTACCCCGGTCGCGCCGGGGTGCTGCCCCGGTTGGCCGGGGGGGTGGTGCTGGTAGTGGGGGCGGCCGGAGTGTTGTCTCTTCCTCGTCCTTGGCCCCCTCCTCCTCCTCTGGGTCGGTAGTGACCATTGTTGTTCCTGCTCTGCTCGTAGGACCCATTCCGGCCCACTCTGGTGATCTCCCACCGGTCAGCTTCGGCTGCGAGCTGCCGGGGATCGGTTAACTTGCTGTCGAGGAGGTGTTGGCGTAGTTCAATGAAGCAATTGTTGGACAGATGCTCCCATACCATCAGATTGAACAGCTGCTCGTAGGTCGTGACGTTGTTTCCTTTGATCCAGCCTTCGAAAGCTCGGCTAAAGTACGTGACATAGTCTACCCAAGTTGTACCCGGGATGCGTGTGCAGTCTCGGAACCTCTGACGGTACATCTCGGGCGTGAGGCCATAGCGGGTGAGGAGGGCCGCTTTCATATGGTCGTAGGAGGTCATCTGGTGGTCTGGGAGTTGTAACAGGGTATCGCGGCCCTCATTGAGGAATCTGCCCCATAGGCCGGCTCCCCAATCGTTTCTATCGATCCGGTGTGCAGTCATAGCGATTTCATAGGCCTTAAACCATTGCTGGATGTCGTCTTCTCGAAAATATTCTCGGACCACATCCTTGGGGATGTGTACCTTTTTTTCCGTGGTCCCTGGGGTGTGCGGTCTCTCGGGCACCCCTAACTCTTTATTCTGTTTGCGCAGGTTGATCTCGGCTAGGTTCCGTTCGTGCTCGTACGCCAGTTTCTTTTCCTCGAGCTCTCTTTGTCTCTGTTTCTCCTCTCTTTCTTCTCGGAGACGTAGGTGCTCTAAGTTGATTTTTTGTTCGGCCAATTTGAGTTCTACGTCCATCTTGAGTCGGGCCATTTCTAGCTCGTGTAGTCGGGTTCTTTCTCTTTCTTGGATTTCGTCTTGCGAGAGACCGGTTCTTTGCCCTTCAGGGGCCGTGCTGGTTTTGTTCGCGGTGCTTTGCTCAGGGGCTTCGGCATCCCTGGTCTCTGCCCAAGATTCTAGGGCATGCTTAAAATCGTCCTTGGTGCTTAGTCCGGTGGTAGCGATACCTAGTTCGATGCAGAACTGCTTTAGTTCACGATGACTGTATTCCTCTAGTTTTTCCCTTTGGAACTTCTCAGTTGATCCGCTTTCTTTAGTTGTCATTGTGGTTCGTTGTGGGGTGAGCTACTCTCTGTACGTTATGCGGTGATTCGGATCCCGTCGCTGGCCACCAATGTTAGACGGACCGGGAAGGTCGGCCGAGATTACGGGGAGAGGTCTCCGGGGAGAGCCGCCTCCAACGACTGTACAGACAAGTAACTTCCCCCCCACAGACGGACACCACACAAGACTGAAGGTTAACGAGACTTTATATGCAATTCTTAGGTTACGATGGTATGATACAAGGAGGTCTGGACTCAGGGGTCCCCTCGATTCAAGTCTTTGGCTGAGGAAAGGGGTAGCGGGACAGTCTTAGTTACCAATGAGTACGAAATAGCTCTCAATCCTCGAGCTCGGCGTTGAGATGATCGGGCCGTGGAGGAGCCAAGCAGGTCCCGAGATGGATGAAGGAAAGATGACGGTTACAACGGTCCGCGGCCACGCCAGCAGGTCCCGACGACGATGTAGACTGTAGGTTACGACGGCTGTGGCAGCGCCAACAGGCAGGATGATGGTACACAGGACAGAGCTACGGCAGCGCCAGTAGTCCGTCCAGGATGAGTTCCTCTTTACGTCTCTCGACTCCAAGATACAACTGCCTTCCTGTTCTGGAGCTGCCCCAGTTATAGGGCTGGCGTGCTTTGATGTCCGGACCCTCGCACTTGGAGGTCGGGAGGTCCGGGATGAGGGAGTCCAGACACCCAGCAGGGGGGTGGAGCCAGCGCCCGGGGGGGTGATGGGCGAGCGGCACTTGGCGGGGGAGAGCCATCGGCACCTCTTTCTCCCATTGACTTGCCAAGTAGCCCGCTCACCTCCTGGGTGGAGGGTGGTGCCGGAATGTCTGAGGCCGGGCTAGGCCCAGGGTTGAGGTCGATCGGGGGCCAGGCGGCCTCGTGATGAAGTGTCCAAGATGGCGGCCCAGGCTGGGCGCGTGGGCCGGCAGTGGATCGGGCCCATGAGGTCGATATGTTTGAAGGCAGGGGTCCCTGAGGGGACGGAGGACGTGAAATGGTGGTGTGTGGTACTTGCGTGACCGGGCTCGGGCCTGGTCGAGCCGGGGGAGAGCGGCCCTTCACGTGGCCTGTCCAACAGGGGAGGGAGTGCATTATGGGCACATGAATCCCTGGGGCAGCCCCCTTCATGGCCGGGAAGCGAATGGTCCACCTGGCCCCGGTCGACCGATTGAGGTTGATTGCACCAGGCTTTCAGCTTTACAGCGCCGAAGGCCGCCTGCCCGCGCTTCCCCGTTGCTCCGGTTTACCGGTTGTTTTGTACAGAGCAGGTTAGGGCTTCCGGGAAACAAGGGGACTGAACCTGGGTCACGCGCGATGTGCCCCTAAGCGCACACGCAGCCTCACCGGTCCGACCGCATGGCGGCATGCGACAGTGATGGGGATTACCAGCTGGGCCGCATGGAGGCTGGCTCTGGTTACCGGTCATTTCCAGCAGAGCGAGTTAGGGCTTCCGGGTGACAAGGGGATGGAACCAGGGTTTCGGCCACGAGGTGCACGAGCCCTCAAGCGCAATTGTCCCAATTACATAAGTAGCCTCACCGGTCCGGCCGCATGGCGGCATTCGGCAGCGGCCCGGCGGATGGGGGTTACCAGCCGGCCGCATGGCGGCTGCCCGCAGCGGGAGGGTGGGCCTAGCCGGGATACACGGAGAACTAGTTACCGGACCATTTTCACTGCATTTAGGCATTAGTTTGGTGGCTATAATGAGTGATAGCAGACAAGGTTTCCTCGCTCCTTGCTGTTTTGGTGCTCCGCCCCACGAATCCCTTTATCAGGATGGTAGTCATGTATGTATCGTTGATTACGTGGAGTTGTTCGCGGGATGGGGCACACAAGGACTCCGGAGCAATTTACGGGGTTTGCAGCGGTAAGCATAACGGGAGCTCGGGGAATTTTGGACTCGCGCACTGTGACTAGCGGTCTAGTACAGCACGCCAGGGACTCTGCAGCGATAACCGTAATAAGGTGCTCTGGGTTTCTCGCTACATGCAATCAGACACGCGGTCTAGTAAGCAGGGCGACCGAGGTCTGTTTCTAGCCTGCGCTTTATGGAGCGATCCGGCATCAAATAACAGATGTTTAGTGTTACCCAGCGAAACGGCTAATTAACTTCAAAAGAACAGGCTGTATTTTGAATCTGGGCTCCAGTGCGCCACAAACACTCCCCCCCCCCCCCTGCAGTGCAACATTTAGTTGTACGGCCGTGGCGCGGTTTAACGATGTGTAGGTTACACAACGGGACCGCTTTGTTAAATTTAAGTGGACACGCGGTAAATTGAATCTGTGGCCCAGATGCGTCACAGCCCCCCCCTCTGCATCGAGGCGGTTAGTAGTTCGGAGTCTGAACGCACTTTAGCACTGGGCGGGTTAAATTTAAATATGTTAGAGTTAGTTTGCTCATACTGATTGCGATATCGCAGCCACCACCTGAAACAACCATAGAAAGAATCGGGCCTTCCGCCCGTGCCACATGTCGCTTAGGTAGTTGGCCAATCAAACAAATGACTATAAAAATTCATAAGCCACGCAGCAATTGTCTACTAGGCGGCTTGAACGGGGATCCTGCAATTACTCAGAATCTCCCTTTGCTCAGGCGTGTGATATTTTGTGTCCAGGGTCCCGGGAATGGAATGCGGGCATGCTCCCTGGTGCAGGGGCAAGGGCAAGTAAATTGTGGGCTTGTGTAATGGTGCAAATTGTGAAAGTATCCTGTAGGCTCGCCAGCTAAGGTGGGGTCACGTGGTTTCAGATGGGTGCCAGTTGCCTGTGCAGCGCCCGTCCTATAGGCTGTGAGGGGTGTGAGTCATGAACTGCTGGAACACTATTGCTAGTCGAGCATTGCCTGATTAACGCTACAATAGAAGGGGCAATTTTCTAACTTGGCATTGTCTTTTCAGGTCGCGCTGCAAAGATTAGGAAGGACCAGTTGGCCCTGTTACAGGCAGTAAGCGCAAGTTAATAACAGGTAAATACAAAGATGTACGGTGTACCACCACGGGAGTGTCAGTCTGTGCATGCAACCTTGTGAGGGTCATTGTGGCCCTGTGGCCCTGCCATGTAGAGTTGTCCTTAGATGCACATTGAACTAGTAGCACCACCTCACTTCATTTTTCACCCATAGTGACCCGCAAGGGAGACGCCTTCGCTATGGATGTTCGCGGCACCGCACCACCGCAGGAGGGCCTGTGGGCAGAGTTTTTGGCCTTGGCCCAGGCAAAAGGGCCGGCGTGGGCTCAAGGCTTTATCGAGGCACGTAGGCAGGAGGAGTCCGGAGTCGCAATCATCCCGTCGCCCGAGGACGCGGCAAGTACCTCAGTTGGAGCAACGCGGAGGTCCAGTCACAAACGGAAACACGCACGCAAGGACTTCCCGGCCAAGGCACCGCGACCGAATCCAAGACCGACGCCGCCGCCCCCCGCAGCACGGGCCCCAAAACCGACATTGACACCTAACGTTGTGCAGGATTCTGCCAGTGGCCTAATAGACCTGGCCCAAGTGGGTAAGGCCATGAACGAAATGATGGGGCTAATGGCACTTTTTTAAAAACGTTTAGATGATGTGGTGGCGGTACGAGAAGTTTTGCCACCTGCTCCTGTACAACAAGTATGGTCACCTGCTGCTGCACCTGCGGCCTCAGCATCAGTGCTGCAAGTGTGGGCCCAGCAAGGGGCTCCGACGGTTCTGACCCTGGGGCCTGGGCTTACAACAGTCAGTTTGCCGGCCCCCACAGCTATCGTCACAGCAACGCCAGCTACAGGGCCGCCTGCCCCCCCTAGCGTCATGTCGGCCCCCCAGAATACTCCTGCAATTGCCCATCCTGTGGCCGTGGGGTCAGCACCCGCCCCGTCCAGTGCAATAGTATGTGCGACAATACCATCCGCTAGCGGTGAGGCTAACGCTGGCAGTTCAGCGGAAGTGGAACGGCCCAGCCCAGCTGTGGCTGTCCCAGTTCAGATTAAGGTAGTACAACCAGCCGGGGGAGGGTTACCTAAATCGGCAGTCACTCAGGCCCCATTGGCTTCAGGCCGCTGTTCACTGGCATGACAGGTACCCCAAGTAGGTAAGGAAGGGATATGGAGACAAGAGTATATTGATATTTTGAGATTATTGATGCACAGCACCGCAGGAGCAGACACTAGAAAGATGGGGGGAAAGAGGATGAAAAGAAGGTCAGGTACCAGCGTTGGCCCGAGAAGATGATAGAGAATTGGACGGAGGCTTTTAACATCCTAGCAGCAGTAATAGTGCAGAAGGTTCCGGCCCAGAGCGAGGAGCTGATGGAATACGCTAACACCATCCATCAGGAAGCGAGAGAGTCAGGAGGGATGGGTTGGTTTTTGTATGATCAGGATTTTAGGAAAACTATGGCCATTTGCCTTGAGTTAGGTTGGGACCAGTAAGAAATCCAACTCTGGATCAAGCACATGTGCGGAACAGTCAGCGAAAAGAAAGACATATCATACAAGGCGCAGGGTGAG
Source organism: Lissotriton vulgaris (assembly GCF_964263255.1). Taxonomy (NCBI): domain Eukaryota; kingdom Metazoa; phylum Chordata; class Amphibia; order Caudata; family Salamandridae; genus Lissotriton; species Lissotriton vulgaris. The sequence continues at coordinate 1,790,805,097 of NC_141691.1, forward strand.
TCAGACAACAGGAAATGGGAACAGTTCCCGAGGCGTCCTTTCAAACAATCCTTTTGTGGGGGTTGGGGTAGGGGCCAGAGGTTTAGACCGAGATGATTCAATTCAGGGACATGTAGACTGTTTAATGGGGGGCATGCACCTGGGGAAGAGCGTGCAAGTTCGCCCATAGCTGTAACAAATGCGGTGCTCAACATGCAGTCATCGCCTGCACCAACCGCCAAAGTTTGCCTCCTGCCCAGACCCATAGACCAGATGGTGCACGCCAGTGGAGGTGTTGGCGGGGGACGGATCGCAAAGATAACAGATTTCAGTGCCACACAGATTCCCACTAGGCAGGGCCAGCCGCATGGATCCAGCAAGGGCCCCTCACCTATTGTGCTGCAGAATTTTCTCCCATTAGTTAGGTTGTATCCGCACTTGAAGGCTCGAGCGCTGCGATCTGAGGGTTTTGTAGATGGTTTCAAGATACCATACAAGGGACCTCTGCGTTGCAGGGATGCTTTGAACCTCAAATCAGCTAGAGAACTCCTGCTAGTGGTCAGTGAGAAAATCAAGAAGGAGGTGGCCCTTGGGAGGGTCGTGGGCCCCTTTTTGACCCCACCCCTTGAACACTTTCTAGTTTCACCCCTTGGAGTGGTGCCAAAAAAGCAGCCAGGGGCATATCGCTTGATACACCATCTATCTTACCCGGAGGGCAACTCGGTCAATCACTGGCTGGACGAGGGGGCCTGCTCGGTGTCACTGGATATGGCCATAGATATGATAAGGAGGACTGGGGAGGGGGCATGGTTGGCCAAGGCCGACATTGAATCAGCGTTCCGCCTGCGGCCAGTTCATCCAGCGAGCAAACACCTGCTAGGTTTTAAGTGGGATGGCGTGTATTTCTTTGATCGCTGCATGCCAATGGGTTGTGCCGTCTCATGTGCCTATTTCGAGGCCTTCAGTTCCTTCCTTCAGTGGGTTCTGACCACCAAACATGGCATCTCCCAAGTGACACATTATCTTGATGATTTCCTCTTTTTCGGCAGGGTAGGGACTCAGGAGTGCGCAGAGGGTTTGCAGGCATTCAAAACAATGGCAGCTGATATGGGGGTGCCCCTTGCCCCCGACAAGACAGAAGGTCCGACACAGATACTGACTTTTTTGGGCATTGAGATGGACACCATCAGAGGTGAATCCAGGCTTCCGGCCGACAAGGTTAGAGATTTGAGGCAGGACATTAGGTCATTGATTGGCAGGGACAAAGCTACCTTAGAGGTGGTACAAAGTCTGTTAGGCAAGCTGAACTTTGCAGCGCGAGTCATACCGGCCCGCAAGGTTTTTTCCCGCAGGTTAGCGAAGGCTACAGCCAACATAGGTAAGAGACATCACCTGGTGCCCCTTGGTCTTGGTCTAAAAGCAGATTTGAAAATGTGGGATTAATTTTTAGAGAACTTTAATGGTACAGTGATTTGGAGGGCGCCATGGGAAATCAGCCAAGAACTTTGTTTGTTTTCAGATGCATCTGGAAGGGAAGGTTTTGGCGTTATCTTTGGTGAAGAGTGGTGTGTGATGCGCTGGCCCTATGTGTGGCGGAAGAAGGGGATAACAGCAAACATAACGGTTCTTGAACTTTTTCCCATGGTGGCAGCAGTGCATTTGTGGCCAGGCGGGCTTGGCAACAGAAAGGTATTCTTTTGGTCAGACAACATGGCTGTAGTTCAGGCCATCAATGGGCTATCGGCCACTTGTCCCTTGGTTCTTAGTTTGCTCAGGGAATTAGTTAGGGCAGGTCTGCAGAATAACACTGAGTTTAGGGCAAGACATATTGAGGGTGTGAAGAATGTGGCAGCTGACGCTCTCTGTCGCTTTCAGTGGCTCCGTTTCCGAGAGGCCTGGCCGCGGGCGAGGGCAGCGATGACACCATTCCCGACACCATTCCCGGCACCGCTGTGGCGACTCCTTTGGTGGGGGAACGATTGAAGAAGATGGACCAACGATCCCTGGCACAGGCCACCCGGAGAAGATATGCTGCACAGCTCACTACTTTCAGAGCAGTGATAGTGTCCTTAGGAGCAACAGCTTTGGGTCTGCGAGAACAGGTTGAGACTTTTGTGGTATGGGCCAGGGAGACTGGCAGGACACATTCATGGGTGTGCGGCCACTTGGCAGCCTTAAAGCATGACACCAGACTGAACGGGCGGACGACCCCACTTGTTCCTTCAGGGTAAGGGCAGCACTCAAGGGGTGGGCGCGGGAAGAGACAAGGCCAGCAGACAAGAGAGCTGCGATTAAATTCCCCGCACTACAGCGTATGATAGATGCCCTGCCACTGGTCACCAATTATCCATTTGAAGCTCAGCTTTTTACCATGGCCTTCTGTCTGGCGTTTTTTGACGCCTTTAGGGTGAGCGAGTTAGTAGCTAGGGCAAAACAGATAGATCTGGGGCAGCGTTGGATATGCTAGACGTCTGTGCTACAGACGCTCTGGTGCTCCACATCCGCAAATCCAAGACTGATCAGGCCGGGAGGCGCTCAACAATAGTGCTTCAGGAGCTGGGGGACCCCAGATACTGCCCGGTTGCCACGGTCAGGGAATATTTGAAGATCAGGCCACTCTTAGCTGGGCACTTCCTCATGCATGCTGATGGGTCACCACTAACCAGGTTCCAGCTGGAACGCAATATGGGGGCAGCTCTGGCCAAAGCTGGGCTCTCAGAAGCGGGTCTGAAATTCTCAAGTCACTCCTTTAGGATTGGAGCGGCCACGGCAGCATTCAAGGCAGGGATGGGGGCAGAAGGAGTCAAGAGGGTAGAACGATGGTCATCCACCTGTTTCCAGCGTTACATCCGCCCTTAGGAGTAGCCGCAGTTGAAGGGTGGGAGTTCTGGATGTCTACAAAGATGTGCGCGATATGTAATTATGCCTGATGATCCCTGCCACGCCTTTTTCAGTGAACTTTGTGCAGTGTATACCATTCAGCCACGCCTTTTTTGCAGTGAACTTTGAGCAGTGTATACCATTTAACCGAGTGTTCGTTTACATCTTTCCAGTAAACGGTGTGCGGTGTGAACTATTAAACCATGTGTGCTATCAATACGGCGTCCTTCTCCCCCTTTTTATTTGAACGGTATTTTGTTCTCTTTACAGCTAATTGTTGCGGTGGGTGATGGGACATTCTTATGTTGCCAGATTGGAACGTTGGGCAGCACTCAAGAAGTGGACCCGGGCTTTTGCACGAACACAGATCGTATGGCTGGGTCTTCCGGGAATGAAATGGGGCAACTTGAGGTCCAAGCTTGATCAGCACCTTGCACTAAGGGGCGGCCCCCCCCAATGTCCTCATCATCCACTTGGGAGGGAATGACCTAGTCACACTTGGGAGAAGGGTCCTGATTCAGGTCATGCAGAGGGACTTAGTAGCAGTGAGCAACAGGTTAGGAGCTGCTGAGCTTCTGTGGTCGGAAATTGTCCCTCGTAGATAATGGAGGGGAGATAGATCTTCAGCAGCAATAGAGCATTCTCGCAGGAGGGTCAACAGATCCATGCAGAAGTTCATGGAAAAGAGAGGCCTAGGTTTCATTAGGAATGCACTCATACAGGAAAAGACCGAAGGGTACTACGATAGAGTCGGGGTGCACTTGTCTGGATTAGGGATGGATATGTTCCTCCTGGATGTACAAGAGGCACTAACAGCGGCAGGTTGTAAGTAGTGGAGTGGGTGGGGGGCTCTGTCATCGACGGGGGCCCCCCCAGAGCTGTGGCGGAGTACAGGGCGATCTGGAGGCAGACGGGTACAGTAAGGGTACCTCTGCGGCAGAATGGCACAGTAAGGGTACCTCTGCATGGCACAGTAAGGGTGCCAGAGCCAAGGACCAGGAGCCGAAGGAGGTTCCGGGAAACCACAACGGCGCCCCGTTAGTCCTTCGGGTGGTCGGGGGGCCTAAACTGACCGGGGGTGTGCCCCACCGCTCCACCCTGACAGGGGGGGGGCGGGAGTATAACGAACATGGCAAAGTGCTGCACCGTCAGAGCATCGATTCACCATGCAAGACAGCTCTTTAGGCATGCGGGTCAGCGAGGGGCTGCCTGCTTTGGATCGCCTGTAAGATGACCCACCTAAACATCACACATTGTTGTATAAAAAATGGAAAGGGGGGGGGCCACTCGGTCCCCCCGAACGTATGGATGGGTGCCCCGATCCCCCGGGAAACCATTGTGGGCGGGGGGCGTGTCCCGGCTGGTATGCCCGAAGCGGCGTGACCGGAACACGCTCCTCCCGCTCAAAAGGGGTTGTCCTAAACACCCGCCCGGAAGTCCGTGCACTGATGGGCATGCTTGAGGCGGGGCCCCGCCCTCCCGCAGCTGGATAAATAGTGCGGGAATCCAACAAAGCTTCCTCTTGTTCCTGTGCTCTGAAGGCTGCACCACTCGTCGCTCCTGAGCCCTCAAGGGAACAAGCTGCACTTTTTGAGAACTTGTAATCTTTGTCTTTCTCTTTCAGTTATCAAGGCGTGGTTGGAGATCGAGTCACCTCTTTAAATCAGGTCGGACGGATCGATCAAGGACATGCCTGGCAAGAAATCCGGAAGGAGCTCCGAGATTGAAAGGATGCTGCGCACGTTGGTGAACCAAGTGGCAGTGATGGACCGAAAGTTGGGTAAAGTTGACCGACTAGATTGCGGCTTAGCGGCCATCAGGAAACAGGTAGAGGCCCAGAATGCCCCCTCGGGCGGCCTAAGAGGGTCATAGGACCGGCCTTGCCGAACGTCACCCCAGGGGATAAGGGTAAGAAGAGGAAGGGGAAGGCGGGTCCCAGCGAGGCCCCAGCTCCAGTAGTAACTCCACCGATTCCAGTCGCGCCAGCGGCCAGCCCGGTACCGGGACCGGATGGGGGGTTGCCTATTCCCGTGGTTATCACGCCACTGGGGGATGACCAGATGCCTCCGGAATTAGCGCTTCAGTTAGCAGCGGTGTTACCATGGCTAAAGAAGGGAGCAGGAGGATCAGCGGCTGCGGGAGACCCTGCCGAAGAAGCCAGAATAATTATCGAGCAGTTGCGGCAGGCAAGGGATGCCGGGACGGCAAATGTACCTTCTATTTCCCCGCAGGTTGCGAAGGTGGTCGCGGCTGACAACCAAGAGAAAACAAAGGACTCGGCTGGAAGCGCAGCAGAAGCCGGTAAGGGATCGTTACCAATGGTGGGGGAGGGGGCAGTACCCTCAAGGCGGGAAAGTTTAGCTCAACATGTTCCCATGGCTACGAAAGAGATGGTGTGGGCAAATAAGTATGTTAACATGTTTTCACTGTTGACTGATCATCGTGAATTAGAGTATGCAAAGACCCAGAAAGATTTGTGGCACCCCAGTGTATGGATGGCCAAGATGGCGGAATTCAGGGTCGATGAGACGATGATGAACTGGATCAGGGCCTTCTCCATCTTTGTATCGATTATAGGAGAACGAACACCAGAGGTGTTGACTGATTTGGCATGTTATCAGAGTAGAATAACGAGTTTCCATGCGAAGTATGGGGGTGATGAATGGAAAGGCTATGATATTGCCTTTAGAAAGGCGAAGGAATTTAATGCGGCCTTGACATGGGATTGTTTAGGTACTGTGTCCTGGCATGCGCAGCTCTTGCCGGGACCGGCGAGTGCTACAGGGGCCAGCGCGAGCGGCTCAGGGGTATTCCCTCAGAGGCAGTCACAGCCCTTTCGGGCGAGCTCTGGGGGGGAGGCCCAACCTAAGTTGGGCGGGAACGGAAGCAAGCAAGGGGTGTGTTGGGGCTTTAACAAAGGAACATGTAGCAGGCCCCATGGAAGGTGTAGGTTCCGGCATGCGTGCGCGGGCTGTGGGAATTCCTCACACCCGGAAACCAGTTGCCGATCAAAGGCCAATGGCGCAGGAGGAAAAGGGGGTCCCAGGCAGGATTCATGTGGTGCCTCGGAAGCAAACATCTTCGCCCATAGACATCTTGGCTTTGACCCCCTGGCTAAACGAATAACCTGATCATGCGTCCGCAATTTTCGGGGGAGCTCTTCCTGTAGAAATCAGTTGTCGATTCAACACAACCCAACAGTTGCCGCCAAAAAGATCGCAAAAGAGGTTAGCCTGGGGCGGGTGGCAGGACCATTTAGCGACCCACCAGTGGCTGATTTTGTGTGTTCCCCATTGGGAGTGGTCCCGAAGAAGGACCCGGGGGAGTATAGGCTCATTCACAATCTGTCGGCCCCGAGGGGGGCTTCGGTGAACGAGGCGATTGACCCCGAAATATGCTCAGTGAAGTATGCATCGTTCGATGACGCTGTGGTAATGTTGAATCGCCTGGGCCCCGGGGCACTGTTAGCTAAGTCAGACATTGAATCTGCATTCAGATTGCTCCCAGTACATCCTCAAGACCAGCGCCTGCTGGGTTTCACGTTTCAGGGGAAATATTACATGGATATGTGCATGCCTATGGGGTGTTCAATTTCATGTGCTTACTTTGAAATGTTTAGCTCATTTTTGGAGTGGGTGTTCATGAAGGCCACAGGGCACAAACACGTGATGCATTATCTGGATGATTTCCTCTTTCTTGGCCCACCGGGCACTTGGGACTGCGCGCGGGCATTGCAGGACTTCTGCATGCTCATGCGGGGTTTCGAGGTCCCGTTGGCACCGGGTAAGACGGTAGGGCCGGCTACCTCAATCGAGTTTCTGGGTATAGAACTAGACTCGGAACAGGGGTGTTTCCGTTTACCGTTGGAAAAGGTTGCCAAGTTTAGGGCTTCCCTGTTACTGTGTCTCCGAACGGAGAAAGTGACCTTGCACCAGTTACAACAGACAGTGGGTCAGCTGAACTTTGCATTGAGAGTGATACCGATGGCTCGCCCTTTCTCTCGATCCATAGCGCAACCCATGGTGGGCCTTAAGGAAGGACACCACCGTACTAGACTGCGTCTGAGATTCGACAGGACATGCTCATTTGGCTGGCATTTCTGGCGAACTTCAACTGTCGAGTGGTATGGAGCAAACCCCCAGCCTCGTCGGTGGAACTCGGCTTATGGACCGACTCGGCAGGGAGCGTGGGGTTTGGCGCAATCTTCGGAAACCGGTGGTCGGCACAAACATGGCCGGCGTGGTGGCGAACAAGCGGCCTAACAGGTAACATTGGTTTCTTGGAATTGTTCCCCATCTGGGTGGCTTTGATGGCATGGCCAGAAGACTTTAGGGACTGCTCAGTGGTGTTTTGGTCAGATAACATGACAGTGGTCGAGTGCATTAATCAGCAGGCAGCACGCTGCAAATGGATCTTACGACTGTTGAAAGAGATTGTATTGCGATGCATGAGATTGAACGTACAGTCAGGGCAAAGCATGTGCCGGGTGTACTGAATAATGCAGCTGATGCACTCTCTCGTTCAAAAATGCAGGCTTTCAGGGATTATCTACCCACAGCGGAGCTAGTGGTGGCACCTTTCCCCGAATCACTATGGCAGATCGGTGCCCCGGACTACAAAAACTCGTGGCAGCCAGTTTAGCGCCCAGGATGAGGAAAGCTTATGAAGGGGCGTTCCGTTCGTACTGCGCCTTTCTGGGGCTGATAGGGGAGCATAGATGGGGGCGGGAGGAGTGCTTGCCCCAGTTTTTGGTGGCACTTCAGAAGGAAGGCCGGTCGGCGGCAATCGCCAATAGGTACAAGGTTGCCATATTATTCATGGCACAGCTCCACGGGTTAAGGGACCCGACGGACACCTTCTTAGTCAGGAAAGCCCTCCGCGGCTGGCGGCGCCTGGAGGGTCGCAAACAGGATAACAGGCACCCGATTGGGTTTGATAGATTGACCACCTTACTGGCGAAACTGGAAGAGACATGCTCCTCGCCTAGCGAGGTAATACTATTCCGAGCAGCTTTCGCATTAGCATTCTATGGGGCCCTGTGGGTGAGTGAACTTGTGGCAAGAAATAGGAAAGATGTGGAAGGAGGGCTACGCAGGGATCATGTCCAAGTAAGGGGGGATTCTCTGCTGATCTCGATAGCCAGGTCAAAGACGGACCAGGAGGCCATGGGGAATAGTGTAGTGTTGCAGCGCGCTAGGGGGAATCCCGGTTGTCCAGTGAGGCATGTGGAGGCCTACCTGAAGCAGAGGTTGACAACATGGGGGGTCCCTGCTTAGACGATTGGACGGCACCCCTATGACTAGATTTCAATTTCAGAGGGTGCTGGCAAGTACGATTGCCGCAGCGGGCTTGAACCCGTTTGATTTTGGGACCCATTAATTTAGAATAGGGGCCGCTACGGAAGCTACGGCTCGGGGTCTGCAGGCGTACGAGGTGAAACAATTAGGCCGTTGGTCCTCAAATTGTTTCAAGAGATATGTGCGACTGCACATGTTGTAAAAGACTGATGAAGCAATGCACTCACGCTTGTTGTCTTTTGTTTGGATTACAGTTTCGCAAGCCTGTGACGTGGGGCGGAAATTGGGACCGGCCCAACATCAGCTGACCGGCGGGAAGGGATCATCGACTGGAGATCAAGTGGTCTGGGTCGTGGGCCACTCATACGTGAGGCGTGCAGGGGACATATTCAAAGCAGGTGATGCGATCCACACATCTGAGGAATATAGGTTCAGAGTGACCTTCCATGGGAAAGGCGGCCTCTGTATTGACCGATTGCAAAATTTTGTGGAGGAACTCTTAGGGCGGCACAGGTCACCGCCATCTGTAGTCATAGTGCACGTGGGGGGCAATGACTTGGTGACACTGAGAAGACGGGTGTTAGTTGAGTACATACTGTCTGTAGTTAGCTGGTTAGCCAAAAGGCTCCCGGGGTGTACGATAGCCTGGTCCCACATGATTCCCAGGAGGATATGGCGGGGGGGTTTGTCTATGACAGCGTTGAACCACTTGGTAAAGAGGGTCAACAACAAAATAGAGAAACTGTTTCGCTCAGCTCATCTCCAAGGCATTTCGCATGGGTGTATCAGGGGTGATCACTGTTATTTGAATGATGGGGTGCATCTGTCCAGGGCTGGGAATGACTTACTGATAGGAGACTTCTTAGCTTGGCTAGTGGGTTTGAGGAGACATGACCTGTAGGAGGTGTGGGGGGGCCAGATAGTCGGTCAACTATCTGGCCTGTGGCGGTAAGGTCATGATCGGTGAGCAGTGATTTCAAGGTCCCTAGGGGGGGCGCCACCCATTATGGATGGGAGCGCTCGGGGGTAGGCGGCCATTGGCCCCTCCCACGGGGGGCGGCACCCACTACGGATGGGTCGCCCAGGGGGAGACGGCCATAGGCCTCTCTCAGGGGGAGTCGGCTATGTGCCCCTCCCAAAAATTTCCCGGGGGCCGGATATCCACTCCGGCGGAAGAGAGTGTGGGGAAGGGGGGAGTCCACGCTGTCCTTCTTATGGATACCTCGCACACGAACTCAGACGACCTTAAGATGGGGTCGAGTGAAAGGGGGCCCCCACGACAAAGGAAGTTACAGTTGGCTGCGAGGGTAAAGTCCTCTGCGCATGCGCCACTCACACCTTGAGGGCGGGAAGTTGGTGATAGGGATCTGACACCGGTTAAGACCTTGCCATTGGCCCTTAATGTTAGGTTGAACAAATTCAAAAATGTAATGTATTTATCAGGATGCTAGACTCGGCTAGGAAATCTTTGTATTAGAGAGTTGTTAAGGTTAGCCTGGAAAACCTGTCTTCATCAAGATGTAATTAAAGTTGAATTTGTACATGATTCATGAAACGTTTTTAATTTAAAGTTTTAAATTTTGTTTCATATTTTAATAAATACGGCCGGGGGGGTCGTGAGGCCCCCCGCCTTCCAAAAGTTCAAATCTGTGTCTGTCTCCTCCCATGGAGAATTGGTGTTGAGAGGGGTGGCGGGCATCCCGGCCCATATAAACCTCAAACAGTACTTTCCCACACCACGTGTCCAGAGTATCATTTGGGTAGGGATTGTGTTGTGTGTGAACGGGCGGGAGCGGATGACGGTGTGGGCACTATGCCGCTGACTGCGTGACCCGCAGGGGAACATGAGCCCAATATATATATATATATATATATATATATATATATATATATATATATATATATATATATGTATATGTATATATATGTATATGTATATATATGTATATGTATATATATGTATATGTATATGTATATATATATATATATATATATATATATATATATTCACAGAAAAAACCATAGGTTATAGTGGATATATAGTTAGGAATTTGCATTTACAAAACCTTGAAAATTCAATGAAAAAACCATTGGTTTTAGGCCATATATAGTTAGGGATTTGCATTTACAAAACCTTATTTTACTCGCATAAAACCATTGAAATTCCATATATAGTTATAAGCGCTAACTATATATCGCGCACCCGCAATCCACTGCTGATGATGTCACATATTACATCATTCATGACATGGTTAGTGACATCACTGATGACATCACTGATGACATCTCAAATGACATCACTGATGACATCACTGATGACAACATGCAGTGACTGTATGTTTCTGTAAAGTTAAAATATCTCTTACATATTGAAGAATGAGTGGATATATAAGTGTCTGGATGAAGGATTTAGTAGGTGCATGACTGACTGTATGAGTGAGTGATTAAATGTGTCTCACTGAGTGCATGGGTTAGTGACTAAACTGTCTTAATTTGTACATCATTATGTCTGTTGTTCTGTAAACTGTTGCATGTGTTGATAAGTAGCTATATGAGTAACTATATGGGTTATTGATTGGTTGCCCAAGTATTTGTATGGGATACTGAGTGTGTGTGTAGGTGGCTGGGAGGTGTATGACTCTGTGCATAGATGTGTGAGCAGTTGATTCACTAGATGTATGGTTTCAAAAGTGCATGTGGAAACAGCTGTATGGGCGGTTGACTGTGTGCATGAGTGCATTGGAGAGTGAATGGATATCTCAGTGCTACATGTCAAAGTAAGTACATATGTAAAACACAGTACATGTGAGAGTTGACATATATAAATAACTGTGCATAAGAGCCAGTGAATGTGTGAGTGGCTGTATGCATCATTGTGAACTTGTATCAGGGATTGTATAATAGAGTAAATATGTGTTAGTATATGTTTGAATAAGTAAATTTTGTATAACTGTATAGTTGAGGAAATGGAGGTGTGATTGATTCTTTGCATGACTGACTAGGTGTGTGAGTAACTCCATGGATGAGTGACAGTCTGTGAGTGTCTGTTTACACTGATTGTATCTAAGGTTATATTAGAGTCTGAAGAGGTTCATCGTATTATCACATGAATGATATCATCAGTGATGTTATCAGTCATGTCAAATGAGATGTTTTCAGTGATGTCATCAGTGATGTCATTTGAGATGTCATCAGTGATGTCATCAGTGATGTCACTAACCATGTCATGAATGATGTAATATGTGACATCATCAGCAGTGGATTGCGGGTGCGCGATATATAGTTAGCGCTTATAACTATATATGGAATTTCAATGGTTTTATGCGAGTAAAATAAGGTTTTGTAAATGCAAATCCCTAACTATATATGGCCTAAAACCAATGGTTTTTTCATTGAATTTTCAAGGTTTTGTAAATGCAAATTCCTAACTATATATCCACTATAACCTATGGTTTTTTCTGTGAATTTCATTGGTTTTTTAATAGCAAATATGAAAAGCTTTAAAATGTCAAGTACGTGATAGATGAAAACATTTTCGTATTTATGCACGCTGATGTGCTTTGAACGCTGCACCCCCCCCTCCCCTCTTTTGTCTTAGTAGTACTCTCTCTTTGCAGATAGTGAACGGTAGTTAACACAAGCCTTTCCCCCCTTTTTAATCCGTCGTGCCTGCTTGTCTCTCCATTTGATTGATTGTTGTCCAAGCATTTACTGTTTTAGAATTGGTTCTCTTTGGATCATACTCTATTTACAAACAAGCACAAAGTCGCAATACTCTGTTTAGTCTTTGCAGATAGTGAAAAATCGTGTAAAAAAAATAAAAGTAATCGAGCAAAATCAGTAGGCCACTAATTGGATCTCTTTTTGACCTCGCTAAAATAGAAATATTAGGAACAACCCTTCATGAGAAATACGAAAATAGTGAGATGAACTGAGCTCCACACCATGAGGGCTGCAAGACAGCTCGGCTCCATCACCCATCCCGCACAAAATAACGACAAACCCTATGCAAATATTAAAAATATAGACAACACACCAGCAAAGAAACAGGGTAAAACATTTTATTAAAAAACTATTTACATAACGTTGGTTTATAAGATGATATCAGTAGTGGACCGATGTGTGAATAGATCAAAAGCAGCACAAGGCTCCAAGATCCGGATGGCAAGCTCCTGGATGTTGGGTGCCATAGTTTAGAGTTCTGAATTTGAGCCTTTTTCAATGCCTGTGCTTTGTTGAATCAAAATGGCGGCTTGACACAAAGCTGACTCAAGCGTTGCTACTGATGCTATGCAGACCAAAACTGGTTTTCAGTTTGTACATTTTTCTAGATTTTTCAATCCAAGTTTGGTTGACTTTGTAGAACGATGGCTTCAAATTTTCAACATACGGTGTGGTGGCGCTGACTGGGAGGGGGCGCTTCGCTCCTGCCCCCTCCCCAAGTAAGATTTTCATACGTGAAAGTACGTTAATGGTTTTGGTCCCTGAGATGCTTCGATGTCACTGCCATTCTCAAATAGCATAAGTTCTGGATGTTGGGTGCCATAGTTAAGAGTTCTGAGCAGTGCTTGTTATACTGTCTGAAGCTTATTTCCACCTACTGCAGCTTCACTATTCTCAAAGTAAGTGAGTGTCGTTTGTGGACCTGACTGCATTAGAAAACAATGTGATATGTTAGCTTCCTAAACAGCTTGACGGAGGCCCCTGAGGGGCGGTGTGATGGCCATGGACTCGGAGAAGACGCTTGGCTCCGACACCCTCCCCAAGTCTTATAGCACTGGTGTAGCCTGAGATCGCCCCCGACATAGGCGGCCGGCTCCCGGGGTCCGGCGGAACTTTTTGCCTTTTGATGACTCTTCAATTCTGGACCTTGTCCCACAATTCGTTTGACCTGAAGACAAGCTGTAGTGGGGCGCCCCTTTACCGTTTTAGTTGCCATTCCGCCCGCTTTTGCTACACTGTGCCTCTTCCGCCATTCAGCTGTTTACCGCCCGCTCTTGCGACTACAGCGTCTCGCTCATCATGTAGTTGAGTTGCTCCCGCTCTTGCGGTGCAGCGATAGGCGGCTGCCACAGGACTCTCAAAATGGCGGCCGGCTCTTCGGTTTTGGGCCTGGTCCACTAAAATGGCCCTGGGACACCTTGGAACTCGGACGCTTCCCTGATAGGGCTTGGGTCCCATTCTCGAAAAGCGTCCCCTCAGCCGTGAAGATTCTACAAAAGTCTTGGGGGCCTCCGACTCCCGCAGGCTTCTGGTGGGGAGCGGCTGCCATGATTGCTCGTGGAATGGCCACGACGGAGCTACGAGATGGTAGTGGTCTCATGCTGACGCCAGCTTTAGTCTGAAACATCCAGAAACACTGTAGACTACCAATTCGATCAGTTCCGGTAGCGCCCCAACATGACCCGGAAGAGAAGAACTTGCCCTCCCCTCTTTGACTGATGGTTCTTGTTGCCTGTCCCCTCTGTTGTCATTTAACAGAACTTTTTGGACTGCTGAAAGGGGTTGTGTTCTGAACGCTGGTTGGTGGAGACATTTTGACTATATTCTTGACCTACGTTGTCGCGTAATGCGTTATATGACACGCCGCGTTAGCGCACCCGGAAGTGATCCGAGGCGCGGCGCGCGGCGCGCAGCGCGTAACGTAAGCATAACAGGTCATGTGACTTGTTAATAAAACTTTTCATTGGTTCATTTTACTTTTGTTAATTTAATGATGAAAAGCTTGGTCATATGACCTAAAAATTACGCTTTTTATTGTTTTCGAACAATATTTTTTTTTCAAACATATGTTATAATATTCCAGGCTAATGTACTTTCCCGGAAAATTTACAACTGTCTTGCAAGTAAAATATATTCCTTTTTCGAGAAAAAGGGCGTTTCTTCCTTCCATGACGGAACCGTTGAGTAAAAGAGATTCGGCCTGCTGTCTTAGTCGCCGATACGCCTGATTATCAGATTCTTATCGATCACTTTATGTTGCAGACATGAAAAACACAACTGCCCTTGACCATTTATCTTTACTGCGTTCCTAAATATTATACCTTTTATCCGTCATGTAATTGGACTGCTTTATTTCACTTGCCTTTTACTGATTCGAAAACAGTGACTAAAAGTAAAAACTTTACCAATGTAAATACTACTACCGTGTTTTGTTTTAAAAACCTTTATTGTGAAAATGTCAGTATACAAATACGGGCCTATAACCACGTGGGCCGGCCACGGAGCAAACTGAAATCATATATGATGAGGAGACATTTACACTGTAGAGGAACGTAACGAGCGGGCCATTAGGTTGCAAGAACTAAGGTGTCTAACAGTTGCGGAATCGGTGGACATACATTTTGTAATTAAAATAGGACAGGGCCACTTACAATAACATTTTCTAGATATACATTTGCGGGCAAGGAGTTACGAGTCCCATTTATACCGGCGCCATTTTGGGCGAGGCCGGGCAGGTCCAAGATATAGTCAAAATGTCTCCACCAACCATCGGCCAGACCAGAACCCCTTTCGGCCCTTTATGCTACAAGATGGTGTCTTCCATTCAGAAAATATTGTTGGCAGCATTTTGAAAGGAAACAGAAACAGCCGTTCTCCTAGTGAGTTTCACATTGTTACATTTAGGAAGAATGTTGAAGAGTAGTATGTGGAAAATCTGAAGCCATTTTTCTACAAACTCTCAATCAGACTTGGATGGAAAAAAAAAACCTGAAGAATGTACAAACTGAAAACCAATTTTTGTCTGTATAGCATCAACAGTAACGCTTGAGTCAGCTTTGTGTCAAGCCGCCATTTTCATTCACTCAATAGCGTCCCCCTACACACATTCAGGGACCTGGTCGTGTCTTCAGATGAAACGGATTGTAGGAAAAGAAGCAGAAAGGAAAAGGAAAAAAGTTCCACTGAACACCACCTTGGGCAATAGTGAAGCTGCAAAAGGTGCAAATAAGCTTCAGACAGTCTTCAACTTACTCTGATTCTTATAATAAACTTCAGATAGTCTTACAAGCACTGCTCAGAACTCTCAACTGAGGCACTCAACATCCAGGACTTGCCATTCGGATCTTGGCGCCTTGTGCTGGTTCCGACCTATTCACACATCGGTCCACTACTGACATCACCTCATAAGCCAACGGGGCACCCCACGCCGACTTTCGGCGCAGCATTGTAGGATGGCCACACCAGTGCGGCAACTTGCTGGACACAACATCGGGGCCATCCAGATCTCGGCGCGTTCGACTCACTGTACCGCAACAGTGACCGCAACTCAGCTGGACACGCCGTCTTTCGGCGCAGCATTGTAGGATGGCCACACCAGTGCGGCAATTTGCTGGACACCACCTCGGTGCCATCCGGATCTCGGCGCGTTCGAGTCACTGTACCGCAACAGTGACCGCAATTCAGCTGGACACGCCGTCTTTCGGCGCAGCATTGTAGGATGGCCACACCAGTGCGGCAATTTGCTGGACACCACCTCGGTGCCATCCGGATCTCGGCGCGTTCGAGTCACTGTACCGCAACAGTGACCGCAACTCAGCTGGACACGCCGTCTTTCAGCGCAGCATTGTAGGATGGCCACACCAGTGCGGCAATTTGCTGGACACCACCTCGGTGCCATCCGGATCTCGGCGCGTTGTGCTGCCTTCGGCCTATTCGCACATCGGTCCGCTACTGACGCCGCCTCACGTGCCAACGGATTTTCTACGCTTTTTGTAGCCCTATGCCGCATAACAGGTCATGTGACTTGTTTATAAAACTTTTCATTGGTTCATTTTACTTTTGGTTTCCTAAAGATGGAAGGCTTGGTCATATGACCTAAAAATAACACTTTTCATTGGTTTAGAACATTTTTTTTTCCCAAACGATGAAAGCCCCACCTTGTTTCTGGATCATTCAGACTGAAGCTGGCGTCAGCATGAGAGCACCACCATCTCGTGGCTCCGTCGTGGTCATTCCGCGAGCAATCATGGCAGCCGCTCCCCACCGGAAGCCTGCGGGAGTCGGGGGCCCCCAAGACTTTTGTAGAATCTTCACGGCTGAGGGGACGCTTTTCGAGAATGGAGCCCAAGCCCTAGCAGGCAAGCGTCTGAGTTCCAAGGTGTCCCAGGGCCATTTAGGTGGACCAGGCCCAAAACCGAGGAGCCGTCCGCCATTTTAAGAGCCATGTGGCAGCCGCCTATCGCTGCACTGCAAGAGTGGAAGCAACTCAACAACATGGTGAGCGAGACGCTGTCGCCGCAAGAGCGAGCGCAACTCAGCTAGATGGCCGCCACCTGGGGAGGCCCGTTCACGCCGCCTCCCCCACCCCCGGGCCGCCGCACGCCAATTTTCGGAGCAGCATTGTAGGATACCAAAACCAGTGCGGCAGTTTACTGGACATCACCTGGGTGCCTGTCGTACATGTTGTGTCAGCCATGTGACACTGGACACAGTCCCATCAACATCTCAACGCGTTCTGCTGCCTTGGGACTATTCGCACAACAGACCGCTACTGACGAGGCCTCCCCCCGCACCACCCGGGACGCCCCACGCTGTTTTTCTGTGCTGCATTGTAGGATCCCAAAACCAGTGCGGCACCCAGGCGACATCACCTGGGTGCCGTCCAGAACTCTGCACGTTGTGCTGCCTTGGGACTATTCGCACAAAAGACAGCTTCTAACCATTGTTGCTTTTTGTGTTGAAAAATGTTTAAATGTTTTTAGTTTTTGTTCCGTTCGTTATAGTTAATAGTTAATAAAGTTTTATAATCTTACTTTGTTGGAGTGTTATCTATTTTTTTTTAAACGGGTGAATGGGGCCTTGAATCGGGTTATTGTCATGTGTGGGCTTTGGAAGTGTGCTGCTGCAGGATCGGACATTTCAAACTCAAATGCACGTTCTTTTTCTTACCTTTCCGAAGCATGGAGCGCAATAGCAGGCAGAGAAAGGGTGATGCACGTGTTGAACACTACCTGACCTGGCAAGTTGCTGGCAGTGCCCCCCCCCCCGCTCCTGAAAGAGGACACACACACACCGCCGCCCCGAGTACTTCACAAATCTTTAAAAGACCATGCGCTTGTTCATGAGGCTTAAATGGTTTATCACCTCTTCTAGAACCCCTGCATCGACCCTCTGACGTTTCCTGGAAAAATTACCATGTAACACAATACCAAGCCCTGTCAGCTGAAACCCCCAAGGAATCGTGGGGCATATTATCAAGGGGGTTTATCTCCGCTTTTTTGGCTTTAAAAGCCAAGAAAGCGGAGATAAAAATATCTCCCTATTACCAAGCTGTCGCTAACACCAGTTAGTGACAGCTAAAAGGAGATAGCGACCATCTTGGGCCCCGCTTTGCATGTCAGTGATACTTATCACTAATGACATGCAAAGTGGCGTGCCAAGATGTTAGCGACTGGAAACAGTCCCTAACATCGCTATCTTCTATTACCAACTTTTGGAGATATTCGCGCTAAGCGCGAATATCTCCAAAATCTAACACCTGCCCTGAGCAGTTCTTAGCCATGTTATCCAATGGGAGGTGGATAACATGGCTAAGAGCATTTGCTCGATAATACATGAATATCGCTGACTTTTCTGCGATAATAGCAAGGTTTATCTGCGATAAAAATCGCCGATGTGCGGCGATAATTTTTGTCTCTAAACAAGTTAGAGACAAAAATTATCGCTAGTTGTTCGTAATATGCCCCCGGGTTTTTGCTTGCAGAAATCGGGAGGCGGGAGACTAGCACTGAAATCAGTAGTCACACGCCTGAATCGGAAGGGTTGGCATGTCTGAATTCTCTACAGCTGGGGCCATAAACTACATCCGCAGGGGTAGGTGATAGCCTAGGTCCGGCCTGGACAATCGGACACAGAGGAAGAGGAGTGTCAGAGGGTGCGGTAGTGAATAGGGTGAAAGAGAGGTGTCGGGAGGGCACAGGGTGTGATTCTCAGAGAAGAGCAGCGCAGATGGGGGGAAGTATATGGCCCATGCATGAGAGAGAGAGCGGGGATGACCAGTGCGTGGGGGAGATGCTTGCGAGGGTGGGGAGCCATGCTGAGGATCGGCGGCGTGCAGAGAGTGGCCCTGGTCAAGGCATCTAAAATGGCTGCCGTGCACGACAAAATTGTGGCATTGGACAAAAAGGCAAGATGGCGCAGACAATGTTTTTCAATAAGGATTCATTTATAACAAAATATTTACTCGCAGTGACAAAATGGTGGTCAACACTTCCTGATTTCCATCGAATCGAACGTTAACAAACGTCACGCAGCAAAAAAAAAAAAAAAAAAAAAAAGCTCACGCACAGAGCAGTTTTTAACCATGTTATCCAATGGAAGGTGGATAACACGGCTAAGAGCATTTGCTGGATAATGCATGAATATCGCTGACTTTTCAACGATACTCATGCATTGTGGCCGATGTGCGGCGATAATTTTTGTCTCTAAACAATTAAAACGAAGCACAAAATGGCGAATTCCCGTTTCGCTACCAGTTTGCGGCCCAGTTCGCGGCCCGTGAAGCGCTTCTACTGTGAAAAATCATTTTTTTTTCTTTTCCCCACGGGACCCTTTAATAACCCCAACAACATTCCTAGGGGGTCAAGAGGGGGATACCTTGCCCCCTTTCATTAAATTCCCCTTTCGTTTTTCACCTCTTCTTCTCTCTCGATCCTACCGAGAGACAAGATGGCGGCCGCTCCGGACTGTCACGCAGCAAAAAAAAAAAAAGCTCACGCACAGCCGCTGGAAGAGATGTATCAACATATATCAGCCTCCTCAGCCACCCTCAGGAAACATAGGGGATTAGGATACGTCTCCCGCACCCCCTTATACCTAATAATTTAATTAACGAAGCACAAAATGGCGAATTCCCGTTTCGCTACCAGTTTGCGGCCCAGTTCGCGGCCCGTGAAACGCTTCTACCGTGAAAAATCATTTTTTTTTTCTTTTCCCCACGGGACCCTTTAATAACCCCAACAACATTCCTAGGGGGTCAAGAGGGGGATACCTTGCCCCCTTTCATTAAATTCCCCTTTCGTTTTTCACCTCTTCTTCTCTCTCGATCCTACCGAGAGACAAGATGGCGGCCGCTCCGGACTGTTTAGAATGTTGACAGACACCGGAGAGCCAATCAGCTTTCTGCGCGCAAAGTTCCGAAACGCGAAAAGTAAGCGAACCGGATCGCTGCCCGGAGCGCTGTTACAGATATATATCTTGATTTAAACGTTAATTTCTCAAAATCCACTGAAGCACATATATTGAGACCTAGCAAAGGCACATCGGGCTAACAGTCCCTACAATTTTGCCAAGTTTCGTGCAAATCCATTCAGCCGTTCGAGCTAAAAGTGAGTCCAACCGCCCTATGGAAAACTCAATGTAAAAAACGCGTTTTGGGACCCCCCTTTTTTCTCAGCCCCCCCTTGACGAAACCCCACCAAATTTTCAGGGGCTGCTCAGAAACAAAATGTGCCATTTTCCTGAAAATTTCAGCCGATTCCGTCCACAAACGCCAAAGTTATTAGACATAGAATTTTCAGAAATTCCATAGGGAATTAATCCTAACTATATATACCTACTGGCGAACGCCAGTAGGTAATATATATATGTATATATATATATATATATATATATATATATATATATATATATATATATATATATATATATATATATATATATATATATTACCTACGGTCGCCAGTAGGTATATATATATATATATATATATATATATATATATATATATATACATTCTATTGGGAATAACTTTAGCGCCGATTGAGGAATCTGCGTGTAATTTTTCTTAAAATTGCTTCGCTCCGCTCCTCTCCTTCTGTTAAAGATTCAGGGGGATTTGTCAAGCGGGGACCGAGAAAAAAGTGGGGTCCCAAAACATGTTTTCCCATGTTAATTTCCATAGGGACATTTACACACTGCTGCAGCCAGAACGGCTGAATGGAATTACACCAAACTTGGCAAAATGGTAGGGCCTGGTATGCAGATGTGCCTTTGCTATGTTTGGTTAAAATCCCTCCAGTAGTTCTTGAGAAAATTGAATTTGAAATTTTTCAAATGGCATTTTTTATGAGACCTTTAGACACGGCTATAGCCCGAACGGTTGAACGGAATTACACCAAACTTGGCAAAATGGTAGGGACAGGTATGCAGTAGTGCCTTTTCTATATTTGGTGAAAATCCCTCCAGTAGTTGTTGAGAAAATTGAATTTGAGCAAATTATATATCTATACCCGCTCAACATTCTGTTGGGAATAACTTTGGCGCCGATTGAGGAATCTGTGTGTAATTTTCCAGAATTTTGCCCAGCTCCGCTCCTTTCCTGAAAGTTTCGAGGGGATCGGTCAAGCGGGGGCCAAAAGGGGGTCCCAAAACGTGTTTTCCCCTTGTTCATTTCCATAGGGACCTTTTGACACGGCTACAGCCCGAACGGCTGAATGGAATTACACCAAACTTGGCAAAATGGTAGGGTCTGGTATGCAGATGTGCCTTTGCTACGTTTTGTGAAAATCCCTCCAGTAGTTCTTGAGAAAATGGAATTTGAAATTTTTCAAATGGCATTTTCTATGGGACCTTTAGACACGGCTACAGCCCAAACGGCTGAACGGAACGGAATTACACCAAACTTGGCAAAATGGTAGGGACAGGTATGCAGTAGTGCCTTTTCTATATTTGGTGAAAATCCCTACAGTAGTTGTTGAGAAAATTGAATTTGAGCAAATTATATATCTATATGCGCTCACCGTACGCGCGCCGTATGCGTTCGGTACGCGTACCGTATGCGTACCGTACGTGCACGTGTACGTACCATTCCGTACGTGTACATGCGCGTACCCTTACATGCGCGAGCGAGTTTCTGATTGTCTGGCAGTTGACTGTCAACATTCCAAACTGTCCAAACCAGGAAGTGTTGGCCACCATCTTGTTTTTCAGGAGAACTGAGGCACAAGAGAGCCCAAAACAAGAGTGGAAAACACAAAAAGGGGGCAGGGTAGAGACCCCAGAACCCTCTAGCCCTTCTCAGGGGGTCCCAAAAGGACCCCCAAAGGCAAAAAAAAAATCGAAAAAATGACTGGGTAGGCGCACCGTACACGTACGGTACGCGTACCGTGCACGTACCCCGTGATTTAAAAAAAAAATTACATTTTTTTTGCACTTGGTGGTCCTTCCGGTCCTTCCTTCCGGGACCCCCTGAGAAGGCTTAGGGGGTCAGGGGGCCTCAACCCTGCCCCCTTTTTGTGTTTTCCACTCTTGTTTTGTGCTCTCTTGTGCCTCACTTCTCCTGAGAAACAAGATGGCTGCTCAGGTGGTACCAGAAGGATAATTACATATATATACGTTATCCGCTAATAGAATTAGCATATACAAAACCTTTGAAATTTATTGAAAAAAATATAGGTTTCACGCCTGATATAGTTAGGAATTAGCATTTGAAAAACCTAGCAAATTCACTGAAAAAAACCATAGGTTTCAAGCCTTATATAGTTAGGAATTAGCATTTAAAAAATCTTGCAAATTCACTTAAAAAACCATAGGTTTCAGGCCTTACATAGTTAGGAATTAGCATTTAAAAAACCTTGCAAATTCACTTAAAAGACCATAGGTTTCAGGCCTTATATAGTTCGGAATTAGCATTTTAAAAACCTTGCAAATTCACTTAAAAAACCATAAGTTTCAGGCCTTATATGGTTGGGAATTAGGATTTAAAAAACCATTGAAATTGCTCTTATATATTTAGTTGTACTAACTATATTTCGCGCACCCGTAATCCACTGCTGATGATGTCACATATTACATCATTCATGACATGGTCAATGACATCACTGATGACATCACTGATGACATCTCAAATGACATCACTGATCACATCACTGATGATATCATTCATGTGATAATACGATGCACCTCCTCACACTCTAATATAACCTTTGATGCACCCAGTGTTAAATACAGACTACCATTCTTGAAACCATTGACACACCAATACCAGTTACTTCATACGCACTCACTGATTCCTAGGTCTACACACACATTCACTCATTCACCCATAGAATCACTCATACATACAGTCACTCATCAATGCAACACTATCATATGCGCTCATACACCTATACGGACACTCACACACTGCCACTCATCCATTGAGTTACTCATACATCTAGTCAGTCATGCAAAGAATCAATCACACTTCTATTTCCAACTATACAGTTATACACACAACACCTTACTTATTCAAACATATACTAACACATACTTACTCAATTATACAATCACTGATACAAGTACACAATGATCCATACAGCCACTCGTACATTCACTGGCTCTCATGTATAGTCATTTATATATGCCAACTCTCACATGCACTGTGTTTTACATATGTACTTACTTGTACATGCAGCACTGAGATATCCATTCACTCACCAACACACCCATGCACACAGTCAACCGCCCATATAGCTGTTTCAACATGCACTCTTGAACTCATATACCTAGTGAATCAACTGCTCACACATCTATGCACAGAGTCACACACCTCCCAGCCACCCACACACACACTCAGTCTCCCATTCAAATACTTGGGCAACCAATCAATAACACATATAGCCACTCATATAGCTACTGATCAACACATGCAGCAGCTTACACAACAACAGACATACTGATGCACACATTCAGACAGTTTAGTCACTAACCCATGCATTTAGTAAGACACATTTAATCACTCACTCATACAGTCAGTCACGCACCTACTAAATCCTTCATCCAGACACTTATACATCCACTCATTCTTCAATATGTAAAACATATTTAAACTTTACAGAAACACACAGTCACTGGATGATGTCATCAGTGATGTCATCAGTGATGTCAAATGAGATGTCATCATTGATGTCTTCAGTGATGTCATTTGAGATGTCATCAGTGATGTCATCAGTGATGTCACTGACCATGTCATGAATGATGTAATATGTGACATCATCAGCAGTGGATTGCGGGTGCGCGAAATATAGTTAGTACAACTAACTATATAGGAGCAATTTCAATGGTTTTTTAAATCCTTTTTTTAAATCCTAATTCCTAACTATATAAGGCCTGAAACATGGTTTTTTAAGTGAATATATATATATATATATATATATATTTATATATATATATGTTTCCCATATATATGTATACTTTTTCAACTTTAGCCCATTATGAGGCATTGTGGGATATGTAGTTTTCGCCATCTTATTTGCAAGTATATACAATGTTATTCCATAAATTGCTTGTTTTTAACATAGTTGTATCCTCTTTCCATATACATTTTGTTTGGTCACTTATGCATGATTCTGTTTGGTCACAGATATATAATGTATCATATTGGGTTGGGATCATTTCGTTTTCACTGCTATATTAAGTCCAAGGTCAAAATTACCTAACTGCGATATTCAGTATATATGCCATATGTATGTGCAGTTATAAATCCTGATACTGTACATTTACAAAAAACAGTTCCTCTTTGAAAAGTTCAATTTGGGTGTCTATGAGCAGTGGGGAAAATTGATTAAGTTGTCTCGCCTGAGTGGCATCTGTGATCTTTCGAGTCCCAATGTGTTTACTATGGCCTGAGTGGCCTTCATTTTCGCTCCAGCATTGAATTCAATTGTTGGTTCAAGAGTATGTCTAGAGTTGCTGATGCGAGTATATAGTTTATTTATCTCAATTGAATACAGATGAACAAAATGATCTTTGTCAGCGTTAAGACTCAAACATTGTCTGGTTCTGAATTTGATTAAATACTGTGCGTCTGAGTTTTTGTGTCCTATCTCCCCCTCTTTCATTGGTGGGGACATGTGCTCCAGGCGTAGTTTTGATGAGTTTCCAAATATTTGGTCATTGCATAGTTTGTATCGCCATTCGAGACAGCCCCAATGTGTTCTAGTGTTCTTTTTCTTAGGGGATAGATGGTGCTCCCAATATATTGTTTCCCACAGTCACATGTGATCATATGGACTAAATAGTTGGTTTCGCATGTGCTCCTATGTATTATCGTGAATGGTTCATTCCTGAAGTCTGTGATACATTTCGTACTCTTCCCAATACTGCAAGCTTTGCATTTGTCACAATTTGTAAATCCTCTTTGGTGATTCGATAGCCATGTTTCTTTCTGTGTTCTTAAAAATTGGCTTCTGATTAATTTGTTTTTGAGCGATGGCGCCTTTCTGAATGAGATATTAACATTTGCACTTAGATCAATTCCAATAGCTGAATCTTACTTTACTATAGCCCAGTATGCATTAATGATTTTTCTTATTACATTGTGCTCCTTATTATATGTCAGTATAAATCTGACTTCTTTGTTATTCAGTTTATTTGTCATTTGGTCCTGTTTGTTTGTTAATGTTATCTGTTATTTTCCTTTCTTCCTCAATGTCTCATTTCTTGTAGCCTCTTTTCTCAAATTTCTTGATGGTTTCTTTAGATTTTTCCTTTAACAAATTGTCACCTGTGCAATTTCCACGCATCCTCAAGAGTTCACTATGGGATGCTCTTTTTTAAGGCTCGAGGTTGGGAAACTGGGCCCGTGTAGGACCCTATTCGTGGCAGTCTGTTTCCTGTTAACCGTTGTTTTTATATAGTCATCCTCAATGTAGACTATGAAGTCTAGAAATTGTATTACTTTTTCATTAATGTTGCAGGTGAATGAGAGACCAATGTCGTTTATTGAAAAATAATTCTGGAATTAACTTCTGGTACCATTCGAAATAATGAATAGGTTGTCTATAAAATGCAGCCATAGGTGAATTTTATCTATGTATTCCTTGTTGCCCTCTCCCCAGCCTACTGTCTTCTCCCATCAACCCATGGTGAGATTCGCGTAGCTCGGGGAGAAGGAAACTACCATGGTGGTGCCACATGTTTGTAAGTACATTTGTTTGTCAAAGAGAAAAATGTTGTTCAGTAGGCACAACCCCGTCATTTCAATTAAGGTTTCTGATAGCTTCAAGCACATTGCGTTGGTCTAGGCAATATTTCATTGCTGTTAATCCTAATTCATGACTTATTGATGTGTACAGGGAGACTACACCAACTGTAGCCAATAACAGGCCGTTGTGTCAGGTGATGTTAGCTAAGTGCTTAAGGAAGTCGCCTGTGTCTTTTATGTAAAAGGTGAGTGTTGTGACCATTGGGGCTAGGATGTTATCAATATACACTGATAGATTCTAATATAATAATCCATAGCTTGATATAATTGGTCTGCAGGGTGAGTTAATCAGTGTTTTGTGTACTTTGGGAAGAAAGTGTATCATACGGATTATTGGGTTCACATTCGTTTTGTAATTTGCTTCCTCATCGTTGATGATGCATTAGTTAGTTTAGAGTTTTTGCTTTCATCATTCAACTGTCTTTTTGCTTCCTTGATATATTGGGATTTTTCCATGATGACAATATTACCACCTTTATCGGACGGTTTTTCTTCAATTGTGTTGCAATCCATAGGTTCTTTTAATTCTTTTCGTTCTCCTTTGGTTAGATTTACTTTATTATTTGTACTTGTGTTTTTCAGTTTCTCCAGATCAGATATTACCAAATCATGGTAGGTGTCAATTCTGTTTCCTGATGGCAGGTTGGGACAGCACCAGAACTTGCTTCTCAGTTTGCCGCTTGGGTAGCCGCATGTGTCTATTTCTAGCCCCTACAAAACTTGGCTTGTGGTTGTTTGATTGTCCTCTAGATTTATCATTAGTTCATATGTTGTAACAACATCCAGTACTTGCTCAATGGTTATGTTGGTCTCTGGAGGTTTCGTTGCTGATATTCTTTGTTGCTCTTTGCCCCAAATATTTCAGTTTTAATTTCCACACAAATTTATAGATATTGTTTTTGTTTGTATAGTCATGATTTTGTTCTGTTCAAAAGGTTAGGCCTTTGTTTAGGAGCAATATTTGATCTTTACTCAATTTTAATTTAGGCAAATTAATAATTAGGTTTCTGTTATCCTGTGTGTTTATTTTTTCTGACGATTGCGGAGAGGGTATTTGACCCCTTCCTCTTTTGCTTTTTCATTTCGTGAATGGCTTTCTGATCTTTCCCTTGATTGTCCCCTCCCACGGCCTCCCACTTTGCCTCTGTTAGTGCCTGGTTGTTGATCTATATATACGAGCTTCCTCTCTTCTAAAAAAGATGTTTTAGGAATTACGTAGATACTTTGTTCTCTTTCACTCACATTTGTGTCTGATTCACTGACTGTGTTGTCCGATTCTATTGCAGATGTTGTTTGATTTTTCATTTGTTGTTTGAGGACATCAAATCTTTTTGAAAAAGTTACAATTATGCCAATTTCATAATCTCATTTGTCTCTCTTAAATTTACATTGTTTCCTTTCATCAATCTCTTCTTCATATTTGTCCAGTCTTTGTTCCATCTCTGTTCTCAATTTTGCTATTTATCCGTCCCTCTTTAAGGACTGGATTTGTGTTTCTTTGATACCAACTGATTTGTGGATTTCCTCTATATCTTGTTCAGAGTATTTAATTATGATTAACATCATATTCCTGGAGCACTGCATGTTGTTGTTCTTCTAGCATTTCCGGCCTTGTGTCTGGGTGGTTGGAGAGAGGGAAGATTATCCGACCACATGGTACTCCTTCTAACTCAATGCATTTTTCCTTTGTGATGATCTTCCAACTTTTGGAGATTTCTATCCTTAAGAGGCGTTCTAATTGTGAGAATGATGCCTTTGCATTCATTGGATGTTCTACTGGCTTGTCTTTGGTTGTTGGGCCTGGCCTTGTTGTTCTGCTGTCTTTTATAAATAAAATTTCTGCTTTTAGCAACCATTTGGCTGCTCTTGCTTTCATTTTGTATTTAGTGTCCCTCTAATACTTGCCACAATTAGTGCCCTTTTGTGATAATAGTGAAATTGGTTACATAGGTATGCTGAGTCACTGATATCCTACGTTGATCTTAGTAATTTGAGGCTCATTGTGTTTTTTATGTAATTGGTATTCACTTAGTTAATAAAAGAAAGTGAAAAGGGTATGTTTGTGCTTGCAACCCTAGTTCGTATTTGTCATGAATTAGACATGGAATTATGTTTTTCCTCAGGTAGTGTTTCTCTTAGTTTATGGTATCCCCCTCTGTTACTTCCAACCAGCGCCAGGAAACCCATGGTGTCAGTGTGCTCTACAAGCACCCCCTACAATACAATACAATACAATACAACTCCGGCGTTCTTTTTCATCAACATGCAACTGTTCACTTATTCCTTCCAACCGTCTATGTCGGCTTCAGTAGTTATTTCACTTTGTAGTCAAAACCTGATACAATGTTGCTACTGGACTCTGCTTAAATTGGCTCCCTCCTTTTCCCGATTGCTTACTTACAGTTTTGCGGTGTACCCCGACACCGCTTGCCCATTTTCTTCAATCGGTGATCTGGGCGCTCTAAATATGGGTGCCGTGCAGGTCTCACCAGATCATCGTGTTCCTTTTCCCCAACGGTTTAATAATGTCGCAATTGTTCCTGTTAGCGTTTGAACCACTGCTGTCAGGTTGTTGAGTGATGTTATCACTCGTGTGAGAGATTACTGCATGTCGATTACTCATGTCCCAGTAGATTCAGGTCAGGCTTACGGCTCAATTAGCAATTCCCGGTTGAAACCGGGCGCCGCTATCTTTTTCCATTTATATTCAATAGCAAAGGGATTCCTTCACAATAGCTCGCTCAACCATCTGGTGAAGACATTTACAGGCGAAATCCTGCCCGATCATACCATTCCAGGATCAAAGAAATGCTGCACTCCAGAGATACTGATTAAAGGTTGTTTATTCCTTTGCTACCACTACCACCAACGCATTTCAACACTTGGGCTTGTTCACGTTGGGAACATTCTTTCCCATAGGGTTTGTCGTTGGTCTCTCTGCGGGCAGAGAGAGGCTTTTTTGCCTGGAGAGCACCATACCATACTTTTTGGACTTGTTAATACTTGCCATTTATATTATCGAGATGTGCATTCACAACTAGGCATACCACCTTTGTGCTAATGTAACACTGAGTATCATTCAGCTGCAGATATGCCTCTTTCATATATGTTTTCTTATCCTAGAGAACCACATTCCCTCCTTTGTCTGACGCGCGTACCACTCATTCTTCATTTGTACTACATTTTCTCACTACCTATCTGAATAGCTCATTTTGTATATACATTTGTCTAATTTTCACTTCAGATTGCATTTGTGCTTTTCTCAGTTTTTAAAGATGGTGGCCATAAGTTGAATGCATTCTAGCAGGACTGAGACACTGGTGGCACAAAATGAAATGAATGTGGACATTACATTTGTTTAAAAAAATAATGGTTTGAAAAATCTTGAAATACTCTGATTGTGTTGTTTGCACATGATAAACACTGATTTATTTTATGTAAATAATGAAATGATAGCCATTACAAAATGGGACTGCTGATAATCACAATGGGCTTCTCCTTCCTTAATGTTAATGCAATATTTCATGGAAGGTTCATAATGGTGATTGGAGACAACGGTCAGCTTTGTGACCAAAGTGCTCTGCGGCAGCGAAATGCTTTGGTGCTATTATTTTGTGTGCTCAATTAAAAATGTCTAGTCTAAAGCAGCACCGGAGTGCAGTGGCGTTCTCAAGAAAAAAGAAGCAGTTTTTGGAGATATAGGTGGGTGTGTATGTTTAAAGGTGATGGAGCAACGCCCCCCTGAGCCTATCCCGTAGGGCCATATATATATAAATATATATACACAAGGGGAGGGGGACTGTGTGGCCCCCCTCCCCAGGTCTCTTTAGGCTAAGGGGACCCCATCCCCTGGGGTTTATTTTTATTTCAAGTGAAGGGGCCAGGGACCCTCCTCCTCGAGCCACTGAAGGCCTTGGAGAGCCCACCCCAGTGTGCAGCTTACAATCTAGGGAGGGGGGCACATGCCCCACCTCACTGAGCCTTAAAAATCCCTGGGATCCCATCCCCATGGGTGTATTTTCTAAAGGGAGTAGGGCCATGCAGCCCTCTTTCCAAGCCATTTTCAGTCCCTAGAAACCCATTCCCCAGGGCTCGCAATATTTCAATAGGGTGCCCTAGTGCTCGCACACCATACTCACAATTGGGGGCCATGAAGCGATCCCCAGTTGACCCAGCCAGTTCCCCGCATGCTGCGGGATCTAGCAATGCTCCTGACCGCAGGGAGCATCTATGCCCCTGTGAGCTGGAGCAATCTTGATCTCTTTTCCTGCCTGCATCGGTGCAGGCAGGGAAACAGATCAAAAGTCTGATGCCAGTTAGCAGGAGAAGTTTCATATGTTCTACTCGCTGGGAGCAGACTTTCTGTTTGCTTCATCATAGTGGGAGATTGAAAAGATTCTCCAGCCAGACCAGAACAAAGACAAGTTTCCCTACCTGCGCTGGTGCGGGCAGGAAATCTACTATGCGCTCCCCAAGACACAAAATGTGAGCTGACCTTGGGGTTTGGCCCCCATGGGTCTTTAGTGGCTCAGGGAGTGGGACCCCGTGCCCCCCTCCCTTTTAAAATGTTTAGCAGCCTCGGGGATAGGATCCTGTGGGGCATTTGAAGTCTCTGTTCACAGTTCCCACCTGCTTTTTTGGCATTTGTGCCCCAAGATGTGGGGCTAGAATGGCTCAGGAGGGGTGTGTCATGAGCCGCCCTCCACTTTTGCAATGCAGCTCCTGGGGACACATATATATATATATATATACACCTTTAATGAAATATGTAATGTATTTCACTGCTCTACTCAGTGTCATTTTTCTTCTTCCTAGCACAGCATAGGGCAGTAGGCTTTAATGTATGGGACTGGGATTATTGGCTATCTTGTATAGTGTGACTCAAAAGCCAATTTGCAAAAAATAATTTTGAATGCACTTAATATTACTAGTGACCTATGTCAAGTCAAGTCAGAAATTTATATAGCGCGCTACATACCCAGAGGGTCTCAAGGCGCTTGAGGAAGGGATGGGAATTACTTGTCGAATATCCAGGTTTTAAGTTGCTTTCTGAATGTTAGGTAGTTCTGAGTGAGGCGTTGGTGAGTGGGGAGTGAGTTCCAGGTTTTAGCTGCGAGGTAGGAGAAGGATCTACCTCCCATGGTGGTTTTATTGATGCGAGGAATGGTAGCAAGGGCTTGGTTGGAAGATCGTAGCTGGCGAGGGGGGGTGTAGAAGGAAAGTCGTTTGTTGAGGCATTCGGGTCCAAGTTCGTAGAGTGCTTTGTGAGCGTGGGTTAGGAGGCGGAAGGTAATCCTCTTATTGACGGGGAGCCAGTGGAGGTTTTTCAGGTGGCTGGAGATATGGTCTTTGCGCGGGATGTCTAGTATGAGTCTGGCTGATGCGTTCTGGATGCGTTGGAGTTTTTTCTGGAGTTTTGCGGTGATACCGGCGTATAGGGTGTTTCCGTAGTCCAGGCGACTTGTGACCAGTGCATGGGTAACTGTTTTTCTGGTTTCGGTGGGGATCCAGCGAAATGTTTTTTTGAGCATGCGGAGGATGTTGAAGCATGAAGATGAGACTGCGTTGACTTGTCTGTTCATAGAGAGTGATGAGTCCAGGATGATGCCCAGGTTCCGTGCGTGGTCCGTCGGGATGGGTGCTTTTCCAAGGGCCTCTGGCCACCAAGAGTCGTCCCAGGCGGAGGGGGAGGTGCCTAAGATAAGGACTTCTGTTTTGTCTGAGTTCAGTTTCTGACGGCTGTGCTTCATCCACTCTGCTACTTCTTTTATACCTTCATGTAGGTTGGTTTTGGCGGTGTTAGGGTCTTTGGTGAGTGATAGGATCAGTTGGGTGTCATCTGCGTAGGAGATGATGTTGAGGTTGTGTTGGCGAGCGATGGTCGCGAGGGGGCTCATGTATACGTTGAAGAGGGTGGGGCTGAGTGAGGAACCTTGGGGTACGCCGCAGATGACTTCAGTGGCCTCGGACTTGAATGGTGGGAGGCGGACTCTCTGGGTTCTACCGGTGAGAAATGAGGTGATCCATTCCAGTGCTTTTCCTTGGATTCCGATGTTTTTGAGGCGCTGTAGAAGAGTTCTATGGCAGACTGTGTCAAAGGCTGCGGATAGGTCTAGGAGGATGAGGGCGACTGTGTCTCCATTGTCCAGTAGAGTTCGGATGTCGTCTGTTGCTGCGATGAGGGCGGTCTCCGTGCTGTGTTTGTCTCGGAAGCCGGACTGTGAGGAGTCGAGGGATTTATTGCTTTCGAGGAAGGCGGCGAGCTGGTTATTGACGGCTTTCTCGATGACTTTGGCCGGGAATGGGAGGAGCGAGATGGGGCGGAGGTTTTTGAGTTCGGTGGGGTCCGCTGTGGGTTTTTTCAGAAGGGCGCTGAGTTCGGAGTTTTTCCAGCTTTCCGGGAAGGTGGCGGAGTTGAGGGAGCAGTTGATGACGTTTCGGAGGTGTGGTGCTATGATGGAGTCTGCTTTGTTGAAGATGTGGTGAGGGCATGGGTCTGTGGGGGAACCTGAGTGGATGGAGTTCATCAGGCGGATGGTGTCCTCGGTGGAGATTGGGTTCCAGTCGTTAAGGATGTTCGAGGGGGGTGAAGGTACGGCGGAAGATTGGGTGGGATGGTCTCTGGGTCGGTTGTCGAAGCTGTTGTGGATGTCTGCGATTTTGTTGTGGAAGAAGGAAGCTAGGGAGTCGCAGAGGGCTTGGGAAGGGGTGATGTCGTTGGAGTTGGCTGATGGGTTGGTGAATTCTTTGACGATGTTGAATAGTTCCTTGCTGTTGTGGGCGTTGTTGTCTAGTCGGTCTTTGAATGCGGCTTTCTTGGCAGTCCGGATCAGTTGGTGGTGTATGCGGGTGGCATTTTTGAAGGCGTCCCTGGTGCTGGTGTTTGGGTCTTTTTTCCAGGCCTTCTCGAGGGAGCGGCAGAGTTTCTTCGATTTCTTAAGATCATCGTTGAACCAGGAGGCGTTTTTGCTGCCAAGTTTGATTTGACGTTTTTTCGGCGGTGCTAGGATGTCGGCGCTGACATCTAATAATTATGTGAGGTACTGTAGCTAAGGGAAAGGCCAGACCAATTGGCTTTCACAATGCTTGATACAATGTGCTGTTCGTCCTAGTAATTTCCGTTACCCTGGCTGCCCATCCATATCTGCAGAGGCACTGTTACTGAACTCCTTGCACAGTTTGAAACACTCCTTATTGTATCATTCACAGACCTCTACCACAAAGCTATTTTGTGCTATTGACTTGTATCCCAACATATTCCTAACTGTCTCCTTGTATGCCTCCAGTTATAAAAGGAGAGAATTGTGAGGCATCAGCTGGGCATGTAGAAGCTTTGAGCCTTTGCCCCAATGTTTGTCTGTATTATGTTACCTGGCAGAATCCTCTGGTATCTGTTAATTATACCACAGCTGTAGGTCCATGACTCCTAATACTACTGGAAGTAGTGACGTTTTGAATAGCGAGGAAAGAAGTGATGCGATTGCTGCTGGTATCCTTGTTGTGATAATGGTCCTTCGACAATTGGTAGAAAACAGGTGCAAATAGCACTGTCTTTGGAAGACCTATAACTAAATAAATACTGCCCTCTACACAAAAGGATATTGGAGCATATCCGTGCAATAGAGAATCACGACCAAAGCTATGCAATGGCAAAACATATGCTAACCCATGAAAAAGAAAAAAAGACATGGAAGAATATTACATACAGTGGCTTGGTAACAGTGCCAATAAAGAAGAGAGGGGGCAACAGACTGATGACTCTACGTCGCCTGGAATCGAGGCTAATCATTCGATTTAAAACAAAGAACCCTGGGGGATTAAATGGGGTTGAAGAACTTTATGTGCACCTTTAATAAGTTAAAATATCATAAATTTAAGTAATCTGGTTATTGGATGAACATTCAATTAGTGAATGATGCAGTCTTTGATGACAGTAGGGCACTGAGTCCCGAGATATATTCATGCTCTTTGTAAAATGTTACAACAAAGAATGCAATGTGTAAAATAATATGCACTGAAATAAGATTGGTCCATCATTGCAGGGAAAATTGTGTAGAAATCACACTCACTTAGAGATTGTGCACCATTATTCTCAGCGTTTTGTTAAGACTGAAGAATATATATGTTGATATTAATGCCAGAGAATACTTTATACTCGATATTTGAAATATGCAAATGAAATACGCCACGTTTTTGATAATAATGAAAAGCATAAAATGTAAACAGTAACTACCAGTACCACAATGCCTCATAATAGGGCAATTATGACTCACTGGTATAAATATAGAAACAAACAATGGACAAATGTTTGTAACCGTGATCAAGATAGTAAGATCGAAACGCGTAGGTAAAGCTGTGTGCTGTAATGGCACATAAATAAACCTGCTATAAATCATTTCCTGGTGGAGTGCGAGTATAATTGCTCTTTTGGTGGAAAACTAAATAAAAATGTGAATGTAATTTGGCAAGCTTAGCACACATTGGGGAATCTTTTGACTAAATGACA
This sequence comes from Lissotriton vulgaris, assembly GCF_964263255.1. Lineage (NCBI taxonomy): Eukaryota > Metazoa > Chordata > Amphibia > Caudata > Salamandridae > Lissotriton > Lissotriton vulgaris. Next base: position 1,790,838,728 of record NC_141691.1, read on the forward strand.
GAACAGGGATAGAACAGGGTGAACTCTGGTCATAGATGAAACTGCTGAATGGCCCCCAGAATGAGTATTAGGCTGCAAGGAAACCCCATGTTCCGGATGGCTCTGCTGCAACAGACACCCCTTAACTACCAGGAATGCAGAAAAGCACTGATGTCCCAGACACAAAATGGCACAACTGACCTCTGTCCAAGAAAAGCCATGTCCTGTCTGCGCCCATCAGAGCCTGGGGTGGGCTCTCATTCCTGAATTTACCAGCCTGTTTTTGTACCATTCTGGTGATTGACGTTGGCGTAGATATAGGAAAATGTTAGGCAGTGTCTGTGGCCAGGCTAGTTCTGGATCAATATGCCGTGGGTGTAATCAATGCAGAACTTGCAAAGAGAGCTCTCACTGTTAGTGCAGCACAAAATTGTTTCAGTGGGAGTTTTTTTTAGTTGGGTATATAAAGATTTATGGTCAGTGCAAAGATACACACACAACCATTGACTAATCTGTCTAATGTTGGCCCTTGCTCTTTTCTCATGAGATTGATAAGGCCACTGCAGAACTAAATGACTCATTAAGGGGACTTTTGCCAATAAACTTGAACACCTTATATCATTCTTGTGTGATGAGTCAACATAAGTGCCAGTTCACCCTTCTATATAACACACTTTTCTGCTATAGAGGACATACTATTGAATCTATAAAAAGCAACTGTGAAAATGAAGAATCTATTCAAACATGTTTTTCTTCACTACAGGGCAATTTATGTACTACATCCAATCTTCTCCTGATATATTTGTTCATACAAAGTAGCAAACTTCCTAAGAAACATCTTCCACAGAACTATCTGGGTTAGCGTTGTCGGGTCTGATAGTAACGATGCTTGTACACATTCCCTACAACTACCTCTAGCTTCCGCCACTCAATACTCCATAGTTTTTATTAATGGTCCCCCTTTGAAAACAGAACAGAGAAAAGAATGAGGGGGTTCAAAAACAAGAAAATTTACTGTCTATTTGGACGTAGTAATGTTTGTCTTCCTGATATCTGTATGATTAGACAATGTAATTAGGTTCTGTTTTTTACATTAAAGACCCACTAGCAATTTATGTGGCTGGTGATTTCGCGAGGGTGGGTGGATATGGGAGGAATAGATGCAGAAAGCATATTGAGGTGTAGTTTTAATGATCAGATTGGCAGCCATGCAGCTGCTAAATGCCTTGCATTATTTGATATTTTAGCAACACACAATCTAGTCAACGTTATTTCCCATTTTTTGCATGATAACAATATGTTGCTGACATAGAATGTTGGAGCTGCGGACACTGCTATAATGTTTTTGTTTTGCCTGTTATCTTTGTAACACTGAAGACTTAAGACTATGTTTTGCATACAGTGACCATAGTCCTTTGATAACATCTCTTAAGTCAATTCCCCAAGGATCTGTATTCCTTAAGAAGCTATTGTTACTTCTTAAGACCGAAGATTAAAATGGGAAGAATTCAGGCCTCAAATATTTTCATTGTTAAGTCTTATAAGGGTATTCTAACCTGCCGAGATGTTAATGCTAAGGGTGCAGAAATTCTATCTGCCTTCTTGTTTTGAGATTGTGTCATCTGCTTGTTGTACCCTCTAATAGAAGATCTAATTGTTCCATTCCAAAATGGTTCAACCACAAATTTGGGGACCTATTCACAAAGTGAATTTACACAGTATTAAATCTATACATGTACATGTACTCTTACACTGAGTATCTTTACTACTTTGGGCTATTCACCAAATCCAAGTGTAAAGTTACTCGACAGATTAGACTTGCATGTCCCACACCCGATACGAGGCAGAGTCAGTAAAAACATCAAATATGTCTGCAAAGTAACTACTAGTAGTGACCTTATGAATATATTTGAGGTTCTGCACAGTTGGAGGAGACCACATGGTAGCATATAGGACAAAGTTTAAAAGGTTGAGTAAAACAATGTAAGTACATGTTATGTGTTTCAATAAAAAATGTAATTATTTTTAATATTACACATTAAAAATATAAATATTTTCTGACGCTTAATAAAAAAACTAAATTACAAAATTATATCTTTGTATTTAAATTATTAAAATAGGCATATAGAATTATTACAACTAATGTATTCATATTTGAATTTTATAAAACAATAATGTAAATGTATAAATAAAAAATGGGATTGAAATAAGTTGTATTTAAAAAAGTTTTAATTTCACATATTTTTCTAAACATTAAATTTAATGTATTTATTTTTAACCATTTAATTGAAAATTATTTCCTACAGAATTTTATTTTAAGTACCTGCCTGCATTAGCTTTTATGGGAGGATGTTAAAGCACCTTTGGTTGGGCATGTGTTGAGCTGGAATTACTCCAGCTGTGAGTGTTTACAGTTTTGGCTTTAGTAATTATAGAAGTGCAGTTTGTAAACAGGCCCCATGGTGTGGCTAGTAGATCTCTACACATTGTCCTGAAATGGTCTGATATTGAGATGATTCTTAGTGCTAGAAGTCGTAATAAAAAATGTATCTCTATCAGCTAAAGCGAATTCCAAAAGGAAACCTAGGAAAAATGATTTGAAACTTCTCTGCCTAAAGACAACTTTGCTTTTTGGGTTATTCTAACAAATCTATGTTCTCCCCTTTGGACGAATGGGCATTCAATGGAACTATTCAAGCATCCACCTTGATGGTCTATTTCTCTCCTTCACATGGGTCTCATCTTTTTTTTAGGTGATATATGCATCATAGTGTAACAATCCACAGATATTTTCTTTGGACAACGTTGTTGAAGATATCAAAACTAGCCCAAGTAATAAAGCTTCCGTATGAATCTCTACGAGTACATCTTTAACCGGGAAGGCAAAAATAAGCAAATAATTATTCTACTAATTTCTCTCATTAATTCAACTCTCAGAGATATAAGTTGAATACAGTTGTCCCAGCTCAAAGTCTGGGCAAAGGATGAAGGGATCCTAACAGACTCGAATTACGATTTTCAGCCTGGAGTGCATGATTTCAATCTTTATCTGTTACCTGCCAAACATGTGAGTTCAGAAGAGCTTGCTACATTACGTTTTTCATGAACTTAGGTACTGCATTGACTGGGTCTGTGGTGAAAATATTTAGTCTACAGTGGCTGATTTCTGATTTGTTTTATCAAACGTACCTTCCCTCCAAAGAATGCCTAAAAATGTAACAAAATGTTTACCTGCTACAGTGGCGGATGGCCTTAAAGGCGAGCACAAGGAATCCCTTCACTTTCAGAGAGGTGCTTGTCAGGGTTGTGTCCTTGTTCTGATTCTTTGTACTTCGTCTACCAATCATGTTGAAGAGCCTTTGATGGCTGAGAGACATGGAAGACCAGGACTTGTAGGAAACACACCCTTATATTGACCTACATGGATGATGAAGTCCATCTCTCTTGCAAATGGCCTACCAATAAAAAAAAGCTAGTGTAATCTCCATGGATCATGTGAATTTAAGGCCAAACTTTTCGAAAGCATATGTTATGTCCCTTGACCGAAAGAATATCAAAGCCATTTTGATATATACAGGTGTACCTTATTAAATATTATTAACATTTTCTAATATCTGGCCATTACCTTTGATGCCTGTCTGTACTGCAATGTTTTACTTTCTCAGAAAAGAAATCAATGTACTCAATTACAAGGTGCAGATTATAAATTTGTCGTCTCCAGGTTATGTCATAAATGATTGTCCCTGATCATAATACTTTAAAAAAAAAAGCTAAGTGTATGTCCTCTGTGTGGTCTGTTATGGGGACATGGGGCTATGTCAATGCAGATGGTATCCAAATATACCAAGCAGGTCACCACAGCCATCGTTTTTACCTTGGCACCTTTCTTGGAGCTCTCAATCTTCCAGTGAGAAAGAATCTGGCAAGCTTACCTCGAAGCAGGTTGTATCGACATCCACCTGCTACAGTGGCGGATGGCCTTAAAGGCGAGCACAAGGAATCCCTTCACTTTCAGAGAGGTGCTTGTCAGGGTTGTGTCCTGGTTCTGATTCTTTGTACTTCGTCTACCAATCATGTTGAAGAGCCTTTGATGGCTGAGAGACATGGAAGACCAAGACTTGTAGGAAACACACCCTTATATTGACCTACATGGATGATGAAGTCCATCTCTCTTGCAAATGGCCTACCAATAAAAAAAGCAGTGTAATCTCCATGGAACATGTGATTTTAAGGCCAAACTTTTCTAAAGCATATGTTATGTCCCTTGACCGAAAGAATATCAAAGCCATTTTGATATATACAGATGTACCTTATTAAATATTATTAACATTTTCTAATATCTGGCCATCACCTTTGATGCCTGTCTGTACTGCAATGTTTTACTTTCTCAGAAAATAAATCAATGTATTCAATTACAAGGTGCAGATTATAAATTTGTCGTCTCCAGGTTATGTCATAAATGATTGTCCCTGATCATAATACTTTTAAAAAAAGCTAAGTGTATGTCCTCTGTGAGGTCTGTTATGGGGACATGGGGCAATGTCAATGCAGATGGTATCCAAATATACCAAGCAGGTCACCACAGCCATAGTTTTTACCTTGGCACCTTTCTTGGAGCTCTCAATCCTCCAGTGAGAAAGAATCTGGCAAGCTTACCTCGAAGCAGGTTGTATCGACATCGAGATCCAACTAAAGCTGAGGAACAAAGCTGAATTTTAGCGCCAATGTCTCTTCACCGCTTGGATTGGTTTGCCACCTCAGCTCAGTCTCAGGTTTTACCTTCCTCCTTAGTCACTTTTTAGCTCTCAGTATTCTCCAACAGTGCAAGACTATTAGTTGTAGCTAGGTAGGGCTCCATGAAGCCACATACCTTTACTTCAAAGTTCAGCTGAAATGGTTTTGAGCAGCAGTTTTATTCCCCTGGTTTTCTTCTCTACCGGGGGTACACTCACCATGGACATGACTCAGCATGCTTCCCCAGTCCTCCAAAGGTGGAAAAAATTACTAAGTCTGGTCTTTGTTAAATGACTGTTCGTCTTACAATAGTTATTATAAAATTGAGACAATAATACTGAGTGCCACAAACTGAGATATAATTGCATTGATAAAGCACCTCACAATCTCCTGCTCTGACGCTGAGAAATAGGACAAAAAGACATATGCTTTGGAGCAGAGCTTATTACTTCAAATGCAATCATCTGCCTCTATGGTGAAAACTATTCATGCCATACACAGAATATTGATGCAAATAAACAGAAGAATTGGAAAAGTATTTGCTTATACATTGGAATCTACAGAAACTGCAGAGTGTGTGCCTTGGTGCTTTGTGGTCAAATTTTCAAGACTATATACAGTACGGTATTTTGCACCTCGGGTGGCTGGGTTCCATCACCGTGTGAGCACCACTAGAAAGGACTTTCCCTTGTTTTGCTTTTTATACTTGATATTTTAATGGGCTACTCTGTACAATTGGTTAGATGAGAAAGCATTTAGCATGGCCACCTTCGTTTTACTCCGTCATTAAATACAATCATTTGTCAATGACTCCTCTCTCTGTAGGCACTGAACTTCCACCCATTTGGTGAGGTCATAGTAGGTGCAATACTCGAAGAACTACTGTCCCATTTATTTAATTAGTGTTTTGAAGAAGGGAGTAAGGGGACATAGATGATATGAAAAAAAGAGCTTAATAAATAGTAAATGCATTAATTGGGATGTGTGAACTGAAGGCATGGGAGAGTTGTTGAACCACTGGAGATCCAAGTGGTGTGTGTCACCATTATTAGGACTGTTTTGTACATGTGACAACAGCCCTGTATGTTGACAGGGTGGCTATGTCCTTGAGTTACTGTCTCCTTTTGCAACGTTCTATTTTAATCTAACTTGAATAGCACAGGTACACTTATTGCCTGTTATGTGAAGATATATATTTTCTAGATCAACTTTTTCCAGCAATGAATCTTGAAAGGGGATGATATACAGAATGCATAAGCCAAAAAAGCAGTTGTGTTCAGAGTTCCTGGACTCCAAGTCTGAAGGCTCCAACTAACAAAAATAGGCAAGAGAAAATCATTAAGTATTGGGGACTATCTAAGAAGGTTTGTTCTGGTTTGCTCTTCTAATGGCTATTACCATTTCAAACTCATTCATTTGTGTTTGCTAAAGAATTAGATCTCGAACAATCTGAATTCATCAATTCCTGTATAAGTGTGTCAGTCTGACTAACCAGATGAACAAAAACTCTTGGTGTCATGGTTTAATTTAACTCCGTTCACAAGAACTTTACTAACAATCTCTGTAAGGGCTGAAATAATTCAGGAGAAGACAAAATTGTCTTGAGATAAGGGTGCTTAGAATGTTTTAGCACACATGGAGTGAGCTAATACTGTTTTCAGATTCAGTGTGACATAATTCCACCTTTAGCATCATAGACAAAGAAAACGTGTTTGCCATTGAATGCTCACCATTCAGTTGATAACTGTGTTCGAAGTTTGACCAAATGAGTACAAATAACATGTTTCTGTATAAGATTGGAAGCAAATACTGGGATTTCTAAGATCAGGATAATAAAGACGTTTGTGCTTGTTGATTGGGAGATATTTATGTATTAAGTAATAACTCACGTACTTGTAGGATTGTCACACAAAACACATTTTTCGTTTCTAGTTTATTGTAATCTTAAAACAGTCCATGTACTTTTCAGTGAAAATATTTGTCTCTGCTTTGTTTATTTCAAACTTTGTTCCAAATCCTCAACTTTTGGAAGCAAATCTACATTTTAAATCCATTTCTAAAAGAATAATTATGCCAGGATCCAAAGGTTTTAGTAAATTTAAAAATATAATCATAACAGAAACTTTGTCTCAAAGCCCCTCTTGAAAATAGCCACTGTGTATAAACAACATTGTAGATTTATGTCCAGTATTCCTTTTACGTTGCACCATCCCCTAATAGTTTCTAGTGTACAGCGATCATCAAGGACATTGTATATAATCAGAGTTAACATAACAAATATCCAACACCAGTATGTATAATTGTTAAATCTTTCATAGTGTCCGACAAGATTTCAATTATTTTCAATACTTCATTGGAGATGATTTTCCATTTATGGGATGGATTTTGTGATATCATATATTAACGGACTTTTATCTAATTTATAATCTCATAAAATAAATGAAATCCCAGTCAGAGCATTTTAAGAGTGACCTTTCCATTACTTACTTTGTTTTCTTTTGTAAATTATTTATAGACAGTTTTATGAATAACTATGCCAAGAACGTGAAGGTGAGTTTATTATTAAGGGTAAGTGTTAATTTATGTCAATCTATTTATTAGATGGCACACATTATTACAACTCAGTGAATGCATCTCCCATTGAACATCTGTTGCATAATGTCAGTAACCTCTAATACATAAGACAATTGCAGTGAGACCATTGAAAAACTCAACATTTGATTAACATAGGGACTCTGGTCTCTGTTTAGCATACATACATATCTTATGCAAGTGGGATAAGAAGGTTTAATTTGCTGCTGCCCAGCGCCTCAATATGTCCCCTACTTTCACATAACCTGAAACTGTGAGGTATCTGGTAATTGCAACATTAAACTGGAAATGTGTAAAATCACGAATTAATAAGAAAAATGTTTCTTAACGATGCCCTTTGACAAAGAGCTGTCTTGAGCCACTCAATGTGTAGCATTTTCATACGATGAAAGTTAAAAATAACTATAGATAGTCAATTAAAAATGTTATGATCAGATGGATAATGTTGCATTCATTGCTTCCTAATTCCATCTCTTGGTTTAGGATTTTTTTTGTTGGTGGTGGTATTCCAAAATGGTCATTCTCCTTAACATTGCACCATTTGCTAACTAGTTTTCTCCATGCATTCAAACTCCAATGTTAGGTTTCTACAAAACCGTGATCCACCTATTACCTGCAAAATAGTGTTACCAAAAGGATTTGGACATCAGAAATCCCCTTGCTTGCTTTGTGGTTCTAACATTGCACACTTCTATGGAGGCACTGCTCAACTACCCTATTACATATTTCAAGAAACAGTGATTTGTCATATGAAACATGTAGAGTTCATTACACGAGTAAAAAAAAAAAGCTTAAATAAAACCTGTAAATATGTTTATTATGTCTCGACCCTCAGCTCTATGTACATATAGTAACTGCTATGCTACTTGCAACACTGAGGCGTACCTCCTGGAGTATATCAGTATTAAGCATCTTTATTATACAGTTGACACTGGTGCTGAGAACTTACACTAACACTAAGCATATACTCCATGAACAAGTTCTCATGAAACAGACAGTACAGCATGAGAAACAAAGGCCATAATTAAAGTAGTCCTCCCATCTCCAGATTTCTTATCTTCCATAAATATGAACACCATGTCCATGGTCCAGACTGATGTTTTGAAGCTTTTGTCCTGGATCAGTTCGGGGCCACCATCTTGGTGGTTTCTGTCAACAGTGCTGAGGAGAATTCTTAGACACGTGTCTACGTCCTATCACTGATTCAACTCAGTGTCTTTGCCCTTTCAAGTCTTCCGTTGAGAACAGGTAACGTATAAATAAGACAAATAGGCTTGTTGACCATTTTCACAAGGTATTTGCAACCAATACTGGCAAAGCCGCTGAACTGCAGTGCGTCGGTGTGCAGGAGCGTATAGCAGCTTTTGTGAACGTTGCAAAATTGGATCTCAGTGTCTGTGTTATTCTTGTCTTTGTTACTGGCCAGCTCGGTCTGCAGACAAGTAGACGATGTGCTGCTCCTGGGCTCTATCCAGCAACTTTCGCTTCTTCTTCTTATTTCTCTTGTCCTTCATTTTTGGGGTCCTCTTTTCTGCAGAAAAAACATAATAGCACAAATGACTACTCTGGAGTTCAATATTTTTTCAAGGGTGGTCCTTTTGATTAATCTTAAATATGATTACTATCATTCTTAAGAGTAGTAGTAATTATACTAATAATCATAAAAGTAACAAAAAAACGTAGAATTTCAAAGTAAGCACATGGTCATAGGTAGGCAGTACGTGATAGGCAAATGGACATTTATTTGCTCTTGAAACGTGCAACTCTAATTTGATTTTCAACCACAAAGCATCCAGTTGGCATGATGCATGGATTCTTGCTGCTACTGAAACATAATCCAACATAAATGTGCTTACTCGTTCTGTTTACTACTCTATATTTTAACACCTCTCTAAATATTATAAAAAATGCCCCTGGCACTGAAATGTGTTTTGTGTAAAGCAGACCCCCTCATTACATATTCTTGTCCCCAGTCTAACAGAAATTCCTACTTCTAACCACATTACCTAGATGATTGTCATAAGCTACGTATAGCGTACAGTCTGGCTGGTAAAAACAAAAGTACTCAAACATTTAAAAGTCACAGGTACCTGACCCCATAAGACACATAGAGGGGTCCGGTAGGGACCCCTCTTGGGCAAACAATTGCCCAATTTTTTTTTGGGGGGGGGATCTGCAGGTCCACCCATGAGTCTCAGCACGGTCCCCTGTGTAAATTCTTGGATCCAGAAAGAATATCAACGGATCAAGAAAAAAATTGCCAAAAAAATAAAACACCCAATACATCAGTTAAGTAACTTAAGGCAATGAGTCACCGTTTTTTAACATAAGTTTAAGTATAAGTATAACTGTAAGTGCAGAATTTCTATGGTTAGTGTGAGTAATTTCAGAACCCAACTATAACGTCCCTGTACCCTTTGTTTTTTCAGTGAATATATATATATATATATATATATATATATATATATATATATATATATATATATATATATATATATTGACAAAGGCTGCGTGTGGCAGCTGAAACGCATCTCTCCTAGCTGCTGGGTCGGTGGAGGCCTGAACTAATAGAGAAGCTGTAAACTTGCAGCCCTTGTGTGTGTGCTCTCTTCAGGTGGGAGTAGGGTGTGTGTTGATTGATATATATATATATATATATATATATATATATATATACATATATATATATATCCATAGAAAATATGGTAAAGGTCCATGATGTAATGTCACATGTTGTAAAAGTCACCACATAGCTGTAACATTATACAAGCATGAGTTGAATGATCCCTGCATCTAGAAATTGTGATCTGAAGAAGTTTGAAACCTGGCTAGGTGGACTCAGCCATCCATCCCTAGAAGGTGGGCAAACAAAGTACTATAAAGGAGGTAGTTGCTGCATTTTTTATTTAGATTTCTTAGAAATAGTATAAATGTGGTCATAAACACTGAATAAGAACAGGATATTTTTTTTAATCTACAAAATGAATGCCCTTTATTTTAAGTTTGATGTTCCCGGCATGCACGTACAGTCACCGCTATGTATTTTATTTCTTAGCAGAAAGAACTTGAAGTAGGAATACTTTGGCTATTTGATTACACCCATTTTGCGTGAAACCAACACTTTTTTAGTAAGCATAAGTACTCCTAAGATTTGAAATTAGGTTTGGAGGCACTCTAGAAAATCGATGCTTATTACATCGCAGACAAGCAAAAGACAGCAGTCCAAATTCCACATGTTGCACACATTTGGATTTGTGAAGAATCTTAAACTCCAGATGTTTTTATTTCTGAGAGAACATTGTTGACACTTTGTACTTTTGTTAGCATGCTTTGTTCTTGTTCGTTATCTTTGAAAAGCAACTGAGCTACTGCATATCAACAGACATTGTGAAGACATTTTTCAAAGATTAGAAGTTATATTTTGGGTATAAAATATAAATATATTCAAGAACTGAGCTCTGTTCTTGGAGAATGTGATTTGTCTCTGAACAGACTAATTATACCACAGAATTAACAATAAATCCCATACTATACTGATACTAGAATTGGAAACTGTCTTTATCCAACGAATGTGCTCAGAGACACACATGCATTTAGCACAAAACATATAGAAGGGGACTTACTGCAAGCCCCTAGTCTTTGAAGAAATGTATCCAAAACTATTAAAAGATAATACATTCAATCATCTCAACAGTATGATGAGAAGTTTGTGGAGCTATTAACTAAGGAAGAGGTTATGTGTAGCTTTTGCCAAAGAAGATGTTTCACAATCCTGTACAACCGCTGCAAAATAGTAAATAAATCAAATTAAGGTACACTTTTTACACTGTAACAGGAGTCCCCACCATGTTCAGCAAATACCTGTTTAATAGAGACATGATTCTTCAAACTCACAATCAAAACTGGCACTTTTATTCATAAATTTGAAGTATTCATAGGCTGGATGAAAAATGTGTTAGAAGTCTGTGTGCCTAGTCCAGCAATGTGGAACAGGCACTGGTGCCCCTTTTTGTAGGTTGTTGAGGTGCTGTACCTATCATCATTCAAGTCATAATCCTTTTATTTGATCTATAAATGAGTAGGGGCCTGATTTAGATCTTGGCAAATGGGTTACTTCATCATAACGGTGATGGATAGCCCGTCCGCTGAAATATAAATCCCATTATATCCAGGGGGATTTATATTTCAGTGGATGGGATATCTGTCACCGTTGCAAAAGAGTAACCATCTGTCAAAATCTAAGTAAGACCCTAAATCATGAGGGTATAATAAAAACAGAGCATATCAAGAATAACAACACGAGAATGACAAATGTGGTGCCTGATTTACACACTAGGTCCACAGTCATTCATGGTGGTGGAGGTCTTCTCCTCCACAGCCCCTTCCATGATACTGCCTGCTAAATTATAAGAATACCTCTGACCTGCTGTAATTTCTGTGCCTTCCGAAGAGCCTCAGCCATAGTAGTAGGTACAAGGTAGCTATCTTTTCAGTGTCCGCTCACCAGACATTTTTGTTTTTTCTGACATAGTCTCCCAAGCCAGCTTTTGTTAAAAATTAAAAAATGCTCCTCATCCCAGGAGCTTTCTTCCAGATTATGGGGCTCATTTTTTCTGTTCATGATGGGCAAAAAGAAGAGGACATCAGATCATACATTCTAAGAGGGTGGACTGTTTGATACCTTTTATCATATGGCTCCTACTGCATCAGGCCATTGGAGTAAGTATTCTCATGGCGACCAGCGTGAGCAGTCCACTCCCCTCAAAACAAAGCATATACACCAACACTATATCAGATCCAGAAGATGTTCTAAACATAGTTTGGGTTTCGAATTTGGTTGTTTGGAGACTCTAAAGTCCTAAATGTCTCAGATTTTGAGAGTGGAATAAAATAATCATCCACTGGTCAGGAAAATATAACTTCCGTTGAGTTCCCATTTGAAAATCCAAACATCTTCAAGTTTTGGCTTATGTAGAATGCCAAAAAGACAGCAAACTTTGCACATTGAGCTGGACTTTTTTTCAGTTCAACTAACTTTATTTGACCTTAATCAATAAGATCATAAAAGTACAATAGGTCATACATACAAATTCAATTATATATTTCATTTCCTCGACATATTAATAAATAATTACAGATAGAAACTGTATAAAAAGAAGCTAGGGTTAAAATACACTCTTAAAAGGTATTTATATTTTTTGCACTCATGTAAATAGAATTTACAGGAAAATATAAAATAAAGATTCGACTGGGGGGGAAATACCATTGCATGGGCAAACTGGCAATTCATTAATTGAGTAGACTCCTGTAGAAAAACCCAGCATGCAAGGAATAAGATATAATCTAAAACGCACCAGTACATTCCAGTGGCGAGTGTTTGTCACCAAAACGTGTATGAGTTTGTTTCCTCAGGAACAGGAGGCAGTCCCAAGTATAGTGATATCATGTTTTTATTACAATTAGATGCATATCTTTTGTTTTCCCTATATGTTTGGAAGCAAGATTTGATTTCAGCTTTGTGAATTTTCTGACAGTTGGAAGGATCATTGTATAGGGAGTCCAAGCCCGAAAATGACAAGGTTTCTCTGACATATTTGAGCCATGGTGCCTTATGAGCCTGTTCACAGGCAAGACAGTCCCTGATTATATTTTGGGTTAGGCCCACCGTGTTGTGGTATCGTTTGAGCAAATATTAGGCAAAGATAATACATTTTTTAAGAAACAATCTTCTGTTTGTCTTAAGATATCAGGGTTCGATATGCCCCGAAGTCCCTGCTCCATATGTAGCTGATGAGATAGCTTTAGCAGAATAGATCTTTTTAATTGGTTCTAATGGCTTAGTGCCCAGTTTTTTCATAAAGGAAAATATTGCCATAATACACTTTTCTAATGTGTTGCATCTATTTGCTCTCATATTTGGCCATGTTCCCCAGCTATTAAAAAGAACGCCCAAATATAAAAAGCTCTTAGTTATTTCTACTCTCTGTGCCACAATATAAAATTAGGGTGTTTTTTGGGGTGTTTTCCCACAATTAAAATAAAAGTTTTTGACTCATTCACCTTTAAATCCAATGAAGCCATCTAGGACACATTGTAATTAATCAGCTTTTGGAGAGCTATACCATTCCTAGCAATTAATACAGCATCATCGGCATAGAGCAAAATGGAGGTCTGTTTGTTTACCATGGGGACTTCATTTGCAGACTGCTGCTTCAACACTGTTAGTGTAGAGTGAGAACAGAAAGGGGCTAACATGAACCCCTGGCTGACACCCCTAAGGATGGCGAAGGATTTAGTGCATTCACCCCGACTACCAAATCTAGTGCATGCAGAGGACTGAGAATATAGTTGACAAATGTAAAGTATTATATTATCGTCCACCCCATATCTTTCAGGATAATCCATAATTTGCTATGTGAGACAGAGTCAAAAGCTGGCCATAGATCCATAACCATGTTTCCTTTTTTAATTTGGGTGTATTTAGCTTTAATTAAATTCAGATTTAGGCACTGATCCATGGTCCCCATCCCTTTTTTAAAACAATACTGCACCAGTATTAATATATATTTATCAGTAGCCCACTCTTCTCATTTGTTTAAAAGCAGATGGCCCATTAGTTTTAAAGTTCCATCCAGAAGTGAAATGGGTCTATAGTTTTTGGGCAATGACTTCTCCCCTTTCTTATAGACTGGCACACTAATAGTCATTTTCCATGATAAGAGGGGCCCACTATAGCAATTGCATTGAACACTTTGTTAAGAATGGGATCCAAAGATCCGGTTTATCGAAAAAGAAATCGACCGGGCCCCATCCGGGCCTGGGGCTTTATAACTACTGCATTGCATTAGGCCACATTTCACTTCTGCCATAGAGAAGACAATGGGGGTACATACATTACTATTTGAGGCATCGTCTGTTAGATTTTCCCTGTCTGCGAATAGCCAAAATATGCATGATCCACCCACTCATCCTCTCACACGTGGGTGTCTAAAGAGGGACCTGTGTCTTAGTTCAAAAAGGGAGAGTTAACTACAGCCCAAAATTCCCTTGAGTCTTTTAAATCTGCTTCATGTTATAGATTACCCCAAACCTCCTCCTTTAGTGTTATAAGCCAATCTCGCCTGAAGTCCTTATATTGAATACAGAGAAAAGCAACCAATTATATATTTCTTGGCTTTCCTTTTAATGCTTTATGGAGGGTGCTAAGATCTTTGGAAAAGCTATATCAATCCAACGCGGAACCATAGGTTGCAGATTCTTATTCCGTGATTGTAAGTTGTTTTCCACTACCCTTATGCAGTGAGACAAATGTCTGCACAGTATTAAATGGATCACTATACAAATCTAGGCAGATTAGAAGCTCCTGCTGGATGCAACCTATTGTATTCGGTACAAATACGACTTTATTTATCTTTGCTCATTTGAGTACTATACATTTCCTTCTAGCTATTGTTGGCACTGGCATTCTCCTTTCAAACCGGTTAAAAGGGCTATTCCAATGAATTTGAAAAATTAGTGCGGCATGGTCCCTAAAATTTATAACAAGAGTTTCTATCCTGTTAAAAAAAGTCTTTACAGCAAATGCAACCAACAAATTATCTATCGTGGAGCCATATATAGTGACCCAAAAGTCTTTTCCAGGCCATGTTCAAAGGATGATGATGAGTAGTTGTAGCCCTGACGATTGCACCCTTTAGTGAGTCAATTACCTCGGCCATATTACCCTCAAAGTTGTTATTCTAAAAATGTATTAACAGGATATCCTCTACCCCGGGGCCACTACACACTATAATATGATAATAGGAGGACTGTACATCAGTCTGGTAAATTTTTACACGTAAAGTATTTCTGAAGAGGGTCAGTAATCCCCCTTCGCTCTGCCTGACCATGAGGGAATATCAGGGGTTTGAATTGAACGGTATCCATTTATCTGAACATTATCCACTTCCCAGGTTTCTTGCAATCATACGAATTCATATTGATCAATGATCCTAATCCAATCATCGTTACTTTTCTTGGATCTAAGTCCCGCTATATTCCAGCTTAGATATTTAACCATACCTTCTCTCAGGACCAGGGGATGGTCAACTATTAAGAAAACTCCCTTCTTCTGTCCCTGACTATGCAAAAAATGCTGGGCCTTCCTACCCTCTCCCTGACCATCACAGGACTCAAGCCTCTCCAGAGCCACAAATGTATTAGCCAGCGGAATGGCCGCAATGAGATTCCATCTTTCAGGGATGACCAAAGGAGTGGGAGGGAGTTGGGGATCAAATGTATTAACCATCCTGCTCCCTGTATGCTTAAAGCCCTGAGGTCTGCAGAAAAACCCCAATGGTAAAGCATAGACTGGCGTAGACGAAATGGGGGAGTTGGGGAGCATATCCAAAAGATGTTTCACAAGATATTGGTAATTAAAGTTAATACCTATACAATCCCCCTACTTGTTTTGGGGGAATAGCCCAGCCATTGCACTCTTCCAGCCATAATAATGTGATTTGCAATGGGGGGGACAATCATAGGAATCAAGGAACTTGGACATCCAGTGTAATGATTTATTCATCAGTTGCTGTGTTGGCTATAGCTGCCCCTACTGCAATTGCAGGGTGTTTTCTAATATAATCACACATAGGGATGCAGCTGGAGGGAGGTTTAAGATTAAGTTAGAATTGTTCTTTTGTAAATGGCCTCTCCAGCCATCCCCTATCATAGCCTGGCTCACTCTTGGCGCTCTAGGTATTTCTGGGCCTCTAGGTGTGTATATATAGCCTGCCATAGCCACAAAGCTTGATTGCTAGAGGGACCTGCATGATTAGTTACTATAACATTCCGCTGCCCATTACATGCAATGTCAGCACCAGTTAATACTGAGTTAGTTGCACTGCTCTCTGCCACCCTGTTGACCTGTATTTGTTGTGGGGCTAATGAGGATCCATCCCTAGCCTCATGTTGCGGGCTACCAGAAGGATGATATTTATATTTACATTTACATTTACATGTACAATTGTCAGCCCTCAGGACCTCTAAAGGTCTCATAGTGCTTTCAGGTATACTGTCCCCCCGACTGTTGATCACGGCTAAGCTAGTCTCAATCCATTCCAAGCTCTCAATCAAAGGTAGCAGGAGACGTGAGACAGTTTGTTCAAGTTCTAGGTTGGTTATCGCAGGTTCAGATGTAGCCTTTGAAGAACATCCTTGTCTGCCCCTCCCCCGATTGCCGTTTTTGCCTTTTTGGCTAGCTTAGGGACCTGCACCCCCTATCTTTCTTTTAACCAGAGGCTCCTCAGGAGACTCTTGAATACACAAGTCACTAGATAGAATGTGGGTGTCCGGATTTATAGCAGCATTTGGTGCATTTAGGCTGGCCTTCCTTCTGCCCTCTCTATCTCCTTCAATAGTGAGTCTGCCGCTCTCAGCAGGAAAGAGTCCAAGGTGATAACCGCCTCTCATCCCTGGTCACATGTTTTGGCCTTTCGATTCACCATATCGCCAGATGGCGCCAAGTGCCACCCTGGTTAGATGTACAAAACACCACGTTAGAGGGGGGGCCCCAGCCCAGCCTCCTCCAGGCTCTGACGGGTGTGGACGGGCCTGCCCTTGGCCCGGGAGCATCCCTGCTTGCGTCCTGCGCTGCGGAACTGCTGCTGCCTTTTACAGGCGTGTGGTGTCGCGGTGCGAGGCAGTAAAGCGAGTCCTGATGCTGCCCCTGGTATCGTTGGTGCCTACACAGCCGCTGGACTACTGGCGCCTTTTATAGGTGTGTGGAGTCGTGATGAGGGCCAGGAAAGCGAGTCCTGATGCTGCCCCGGTATCGTTGGTGGCTGGACTTAATTCTTTAAGGATTCACTTTGTACCTGAAACAAGTATTACATATCTGCATGCATGTATATTGTGACTGTTGTTCAATTACAATTTTGCTGGATTCATATATCTTCTACATAAAAAGATTGTTGACTTTCTTGTATTTGTTATGATTTTAGAAGCTTAAGTAGGATACTTAGATGAAGATGACAGAATGCGCAAATATTGGAACATATAAGGATTAGCACTGTGTAAATTTGACTGAATAATATCAGACAGTAATATTTCTGTACAATAAATTTGGCTTGTAATAATTTTCCTATGTCATAATTGTCCCTCCATTCGTTTTTAATTAATAATCTCCCTTCAGGTTAAGTGACTGCTTTATTCTAATATTGCAATCAGTTTGTGTCCATTTATGTAGGTCTTGCTTCCACTGGCTCTTGCTTTGGCCAACTACTGGATTTCCATGTTATGGTGATGCACCTCTTTTCTGACACCAAACCAAGGTGTAGAAACCTTTTTCTCTTCACCAGTACTAGTTCCAACAAGCACAACTTGTAGGGCAGCATTACATTCTAAACCAATTACTCAAAAAGAAGTCAAATCATTCTTCTCACAATCTTAACTCTATTGAACACTTCCCACACATTTGAAGAGATTATCCCATTTCAGTGCGAAATCTAGAGCAGAGAGCTTCTTTTGGTGGGTTCATTTTGTGCATTATCTGGGGAGTGATACAGGCAGTGGGTTTGTTTACAGTGTGCCTGAGTTTAACACTAGTGTTTCTGCTTACAGATTTACAGGTGGCCAACACGATTTCCCATTCTTTGTCTAGCAGTGGTGACCACAGGTTTGCTCCCATCTATCTTTTGGTGTCAGGAAAACTCCCTCTTTCTTATGATAGATACTGGCTTCTCACCTTCTCCCAACTGACCTAGCAGCATATTGAGAGGATGAATCTCATGTTGCCAAGGGAATCCCGGTTAGGTTTTATGAAATATGACTGCTATACCTGTGTATGTCAACAAAATGCGCATCTCTGCCCCTGATCTACATCACACCGTTCTTGAAGCTACAAAAACCTGCCATGTACATGTCGGAAAGGGCATTTAGACTCCTCACCTCCATCTCCCGCATCAATTTTGCCAACCAGTGTCTGATCAGGAATGTCCTTCACAGAACCCAAAAGTGGCCAGTATAAGTGCTGTGAGTGATTCAGTTTAGTTGTCTAATACCGCATATTGAGTGCAGTAGACCCATGCACCCGATATCCCCAATGTCTATGAATCCTTCAATAATGGTGTTGTCGAGGAGCCAAGCTCGCGACCGTGATGGCCGCACTGTAGCTCGGCTCCGTCAACCTTCCTGCCTGAATCGTAAATCCTGTACTTCATCCTGCCCCGAGGAGACGCACTCGACGAAATATGGAAAGGTGAAAGGCTGCTTGCACTTACCGTTTGTCCCGGGAGCTCCTGGGTGCCGCGGATCTCGAGCTGTGCCCTTGTTTACTCTGGAGCCTCCGTGGCGTGCAGGCCGGGGACTCGCCCGCGACGGTCGGCCGGAGCGGGGTATCGAAGCCGACCCCCGGTGGAGGAGGGGAGTCGGCTGAAGAGGCCATTGTGCGGTTGAACCGGTGGCGACTGACCGGGCCCGGTCTGGTGGCCCGGGGGCTCAGCTGTGGGGCGCGGCCTGCCTCGGACGGGGGTTGACCGTACAGGAGGCTTGTCCCCCCCTTTTGTTGTCCTGTCCGGCCATCTTGAAGCCCCTCGCCCGGATTCGGCGAGCGGCGTCCATGAGACGGTGGCGCCGGCTATCCCTAGTGTCATGGCGGCCCATCTTTCTGCACCAAGATTGCCGTTAGCGGGACCTGGCGAGACTCCGCTGGGCCTTGTTTGACGGCCAGGTCCGGGGTTGAGGAACGGAGCGTCCTTGTTGCATTGACAAAATGGCGGCCGGTGCCCTGGGTCTAGGACCGGTTGGGGGCGGCGAATCTGGACTGTCGACCAGCACGATGGCTGAAGATTGTGGGAGTGAACCCACGATTGGTGATGTCTTTGCAGGCCTGTGTTCCTGGCGCGCGACCATGGCCTCTGACGCAGCTGTGCAAGATAAAGGTTCGGCCGCCGGACTTGTTGGGCCACCCCCCATGTATGCGGCCCGACTGAGGGAGTGTGCTGACTTGTCTCTCACGGCTGTTGCAGGGAATGCGGCCGCCGTCCATCTGAGAGTTCATACGTCTGTTGCCTCGAGTCTCCAGGAGGTTCTGATTGTGGCGGACGTGGGTGAGGGCCCCTCGCCGGGGTCCATCCAGGGCAGTCTGGCCGGAGTACTCAGCGGCTGTCTGACTCGAACTGCTTTGGTGGGGTCCCACGGTTGCTCCGTGGGGGACACCTCCCCCCTTTGGTCGGCGGGACTGCACCTACGCTGTTTGCTGCTCCTGGCGTGGCTCTTCGCCAGTTTGGGCCGCTGCCGCCATAGTTTGCATTGCTGCTCGGGACTGGTACCCCCTGATTTGCATCCTTGGCCTGCCTTGTTTCGATCCTACGTACACTCCATGTCTAACTGCTTGCTGTATTCTCCTTTATTTTGTACTAAAGTAGTGATCAGGAGAGGACAGGGGTGAGATAGGCTTGACTCGGCTGACTGCTAATTAATGTATGGAGATGAGGACTGCTCGCAGCTGAAACAGTATCACCAATTCCTTTTCATGTTCCTGATGTTTGAGTCTGTGTCGATTTCGTTTCGATGTGATTTCGAATTGTGCTAAGGCGGGGGGTGGGAGCTGAACGTTCGACTGCATATCTCCTCTCCCACTGGTTTTTTCTTCCCCCTTCATTTCCGCTTTTTGTCTGAGGTGTTCTTTTCTTACTTTCTGATTCTTCTGTATTTCGGGTTCTACTTAGGGCGACAGGCACGCTGCCGGGGGGTAGGCCGTAGCCTTCTGCCGGGGTGCAGGGTGGTGTAGTTGGGGTGGGGTCTTTATATTGTTTGTTTTTTCTTAGTTCTATGGCTCTTTTGTATCACTTTATCGAGACGCTGTGTCCACGCGCGTTCCCCATGGGGTGTTGGCTGGCAGTGTAGGACATGACTTCTTTGCGTTAATGTTAATGATAGCACTCTTACACGCCTTACTTGCCTCGTCCCTGACTGTGGGTCTCTAGTATTGTGTGCTTTACTCACTGTGGGGCGCGTACTGTGGCGCTGCGTTCTTTCTTTATTGTTTTTCCCATCCCTTTGTCTACCCTTCTTCTCATTTTTCCCCTTTCTTTGGGTTAGTATAGTGGATGGCTATCTTTGTATTGCTGCTCTGATTTCTTTGATTTGCACCAGCACATATTCAAGTGGTGACGGGTGTACGGTGGGCGGCGGTGGGTACTGATTCGAAACGGGGAAATTATGCGATGCCTTTGCCAATTGTTGCTTTTACTCCCGATTCTCACTGCTCCTTTGTACTACCGTTTTACCAACTGCCCGCCATAGGAATTCAGATGTCAACAGTTGCAATTGATCCTGCTATACTTCCTATTATATCATAAAATTAACCTTCTCTTCTCCTGCTCCTAGCGGTTGTATCGGGTCCCTTACTGTTGAATGATTGTTCATATACTGCTGAGAAACTGCTGGAGAATTTCAATTCTGATTTCGTGTGCCTATATTGTGTTGTGGCCGGCCTGATTGGTTGTAGGCCCGTATTCGTACGCTTTTACTTGCACAATAAAGGTTTTCAAAAAATTTTAAAAAAAAATAATAATGGTGTTGTCAATAGTTCCATTGGCACACTCAGCTCCATAACCAAAATAGCCACACACCATTCTCCCTGAAGAGCCGTGGCACCGCGTATTGAAGCCGAGTAACGATAAACTATGCTTGAGATTGGGTAATGCCATGTTACCCCTAGATTATGTAAGCTTCAGCATGGCCATTGCTGTTGTTGCTGCATACAACATTGCAACGATATGTCTTCTTTAATACAGTATAGGACCATCACCTCAAGAGCCGCGCACCTTTTATAGCTTGACTCAACTGTGTATGTCTTCTCAAACCTTTCTTGTCCAATACCACTGGAAGCAGTGCACAATGTCCGACGCCTAATTACCTAGACACCTCGCTTATGGTGGGTGTCATTCTAATAGACCGATTATCCAAGCCTTCCCTGGCCTTTCCACTAGACCTGCATTGCTCGGTGGCAGCTGTTTTTCTCACCCCAAAATCTTAGTATTTCCTCTTTGCCCCATGTCCTACTCAAGGTACATGTGAAAGATCACTGGCCAAAGATTAAGGCAACCGTTGGGTTTGTATAGTTGACAAAAAGATAGTTTAAAGACATGTCTTTAGGCACCCATCAGCTTACATTTAAAAATCACAGTACTTCAAACAAGACCCACGAGCAGTCCCCCTGACGGCATTGTATCTGTTTCCTCGTAAGGGGATCACTTGGAAGCAGGGGCCATTCTCCATCGCAGGCCCTGCCGTGGAGCGCGGGTGTACAGTTACTGGTAATACAATGCAAGCCTGTCATCCGGCAGCGGCACAGGGCGCCAAGCTCTCCGGGCCAATGTGGGGAAAGAAGGTGTGGTGAAGAACATGGATGAACTCATGGGCTCTATGAGAAGTCTGGACTTGGTGACAAAGTGTCAGGAGCAATATGTATATATATTTTTTTTTATTTAGTTTGGTTTATCTGCTACTGCTTGTTTCTAATAGAAACGCTTTCCATCATAAATTGTTGAAAAACAAGTAGGCCCAGCCAAAATTTCTCTTATGTGGGCAGAATTTTAGTTTTGAACTTGTCAGATAAAATTCCTAGTATACCCCTATTTTTACGCGACGTAAGGGGAAGCAGCGTGCCCTTCATGGCATAAATTTAGAGCGAGTGAAAGAGTATAAAACAATTTACCGGAATTTGAACGACTGCTGTTTGAGGCATTCGTGTTTTGGACCAATTTATTATTATTTTTTTTGCACCAGAGCAACCTTGCTCCAAAATGGACACGAGGGCTCATTTCATGCTAAAGTATAGCATCAAATGACCGTTTTTTGCATAATTACACATATTGTTTCTTAAATTTCGCATATTTGTATATTTGTGTTAAGGAAAATTGCATGGATTTCGCACACCCTAAAAATAAACAGGATCCCTAAATTAAGACTGCTTTTTAACGACTATATGAGAGCAGCTCGTGGACACGTCTTGTCACTTCAGGATTCATGCTTCTTAGTAAAGATAGAAGGAACAAGTGAAGCTTCTCCCTGGAGAGGTAACAGGAAGACTAAAGTTATTAAAGTCATGAGGCTATGGGTGTAGGAGATTCCACGTTACTGTTGAGCCTCCTTTCATTTTATAACTTCATTCTCACAGAATAGAGGACTCTGTTTGCCCTTTTTCCTACTGATGTCCAAAAACAGGAGAAAGGGAACGTCCCACAGGTCCATTGTCACCATATCTCGTTTTTACCATTGTCTGAACCAGTGCTTTAAATGGGCCGGTACTCGCCGGTACTGAGTACCGGCACTTCTTATTTTTACCGATCAGAGTACCTGCACTTCTCCACTGCTAAGGAGAGTACTGGTTCTCAGTGAAGGTAAGCTAATCGGTGCTAGTGCTGTGGAGCTCGAGTCAGTCAGAGTGGAGTAAATGTGTACAGCACTCTGACAGCCAAAGCGCCTCTCTAGCTCGTAGGTGAGTAACTGCTGAACCATTCAGCAGCAGCTCATGTGCCTATGCAAGGGCTATCCCTGTTTGAATTTTCACGCCCTGCTGTGTTTGATGAAGGCCCTTCTCTGTCAATCACATTCACACTGTGCCTGTTGTAACAATCCCAAGTGAACCTTTTTGGGAGAGGGAGAGGGCGCGAGAGAGGGAGAGTGAGTGTGTGCGCGCACGTTTGCCTGCTTCTGTGTATGTTTGAGTGTGAGAGAGAAAGCGAGCTCAGGGAGGAGAGAATCTGGACACTCTCAGCAGGTAGTTTTAAAGAAATGCGTGAAATGCTTTTGTGTGTGCCTTGTCTGCTTGTTTCTGTGTGTATTCAAAGTATTGTGCCAAAAGCAACCAAGTAGAAACAGTATGACAGTGAGAAGCTGCAAATATTGCAAAACAAGGAAATCTTCACATATCGTGTTAGGTATTTATTTTGTGTAATGAGTTAACACGTTTTGTGTATATTGATAATTTTCTCAAATTTTTGGTATGTCCTGCAACTGGCGTAGTACTCATTGTAAATGCTGCTATTCCAAACTCTCTTTTGTTCTGAGGCACACTGATAATTAGCCTGAATAGTGCTGTTGATGGCTTGACTGCATTCATTTAAAAGCTCCTTCTTGTATGATTTAGGGTCTGCTCCCAGCAGGTATTCACACCACTCTTTATCATCATATGCAGCTGTTAATTCGCATATATGGGAAGCTTGAACTACTATCAAAGGAAATGCACGTGCAAAATGAATACTCGATAGAGATGTCTTAGCATCACAATGTACCGCCTCGTCACTAACCCCGCCCACTAGCCACGCCCCTAGCTCAATTTCAGTACCTACACTTATTTTTCCCATTTAAAGCTCTGGTCGGTACCCACCTCAGCCAGACGTTGTTATCCTCTCAATGATACCATCTGAGGTGATCGCAGTTTGTGGGCCCGAAGGATTTGGGAGTCATAAGGGAGTAGTGGCAGAGACCTAAAGTCCATCCTTGCTTTCCATCTATCTCTCCAGAACAAATAATCACTACCTGCCATGACTAGGGTGACCAACCGTCCGTAAATTTCACAGACAGTCAGTAATTTCGGCCGTCTGTCCGTTGTCCGTGAAGGATCCTTTAACGGACGCCATTTGTCCGTAATTTTAACCGGGCACAGCTTCCACCCACCTCCCGTCTTAACTCCGAGGCTGTTCCAAAACTCAGATACCCAGCAGCATTGGAGAGGCGCAGCGGGATGGCCTCACACCTCCAGCCCTTGATGAGCTGTTAAGAGGTGCTCGAATGTGACAGAGGGAGGGGCTGTGGCTTCAGGAGCAGGGGCATCTATTCAGATGCAAACAGCCCTGAATGCGTCTCTGCAATTTAGAGGGGCCGCCGCCTCACACATTCCCTTTCTGCCAGGGCCCCAAACATCCTAGAACCGGCCCTGATTGCAGCACTGGTTCTCTTCACAGAGTGGTTCTTCAAACATGCAGCCTATAATGAAATAAAGTAAAGAAATGGTACAATTGCACCCACACTGATTAACAAAGTATGGAGGACAATCAGTTAAATCAGTTCTCTTGGAGAACTGATTTAACTCCTTCTCCTTCACGTACTGTACATCACAGTGGGAGATGGCAAAACTAACATTTTGGAAAGAGAGCCTGTCTTCTCGTTGTCTTGTCCAGGAGGGGGTGAGGAGCCCTACCCCACCCTGGAAGAGACAGGATGATACTAGAATACTCTATGCCCACCCCTGCGCCCACCCTGGTGGATCCTGTTCCCCCTCCTGTGATCGCTCCTGCCCCCCCCCCCGCCTGTGATCGCTCCTGTCCCCCCATGTGGTGGCTCCTGTCGCCCCTGCCCCACCAGTGATGGCTCCTGTCTCCCCCTGTGGTGGATCCTGTCTCTGCCCTGGGTGGCTTCTGTCTCACTCCTTGAAAGGCTCCTGCAGCGAGGGTGAAGTTCTTGATGGGCCTCTTCTCAGAAAGGCTCAGCAAAAAATTAATGTGAAAAGGTGGGCGAATGAGTAAATGAAGGGATGGGTGGATAGCTGGATAAATTAGTGAAAGGGTGAGTGGATGAATGAAAGATTGAATTGAAAGATAATGAGAGAGGATGGCTGGATTGATGAGTGAGTGGAAGGATGGAAGAGAGAAACGGTAAATAGCTGGATGTATGGGTGGAAGGGTAGCTGGATGGGTAAAAGGGTGGATGAATCAGTAAAATGATGGCTGGATGAGTGAAAGCGTGGATGGTGAGTGAGTTGATGGATGAGTGAAATGATAGATGATTGATGAACTGATAAGTGCCAGGGTGAATGGATGGACAGATGAGCGAAAGGGTGGATGCAAGGACGGATGAGTGAGTGAAAGGGAGGGTAGATGGACAAAAGGATGAATAGATGAGTGAAGGAGTGAAAGGATAACTGGATGAGAGAAAGGATGGATGCGTGATAGGGTCAATGGATGGATTCATGAGTGGATGAGTAGATGGGTGGGTGGATGGATGGAAGGAAGGAATGCTAAGTGAAAGAGTCAATGGAGAGAGAAAGGGAGGATGGATGGATGACTGAAAGAATGGATGGTTGGAAGGATGAGTGACTGGGTGGATGGATAGTAAGTGAAAGAATGGCTGGGTGGGTGAAAGGGTAAATGGCTGGATGGATGAGTGAATGAATGGATGGATGGGTAGAAGAGAGGATGGATGAGTGTACAGATTGATAGGGTGAAAGGGTGGATGGATGATGGATGAGTGAAAGGATGAATGAAGGGATGGATGAGTGAAATGATAGATGGACGGATACAGATACAAGTCCCTCCCTGTTCACATTCCGCAAACAGCTAAAGACGTGGTTATTTGACCAATAGCCTTGTATATCTTCTTTACCCAGTTGCTGATCCATCCCTTAATTAGCGCCGAGACGCCCACGGGTATTCGCCGCGCTCTACAAATGTCAATAAATAAATAAATAAATAAAATACATGATGAATAGGTTTGCAAATGGTTGAATATGTTTGGATATGGCTGGGCTTACTTATATACTATTGCGCGACCTCTGATGTGTCTGTAAAACTTATCCAATTGTCCTGAAGTGTTGTCCTGAATTTTGACCTACTGTCCTGAATTTGTGTCCTGAATTTTGACCCTTTGTCCTGAATTTTTACAGTCACCGTCCTGAATTTGCACCCATAACAGTTGGTCACCCTACATGACCACTCCACAAACATGATATCACTGGGCGGACTCCGAGCTGCCAGCACGTGCCCCGGGGCTTCCTGGCCCATTGTAGGAGTCGTGGTGTTCGGATTTCTTCTGTTTCCTTGCTGATACCTAGCTCATGCAGAGTTGCCTTTTTGCCTCTCCACCCACCAGCCACCACCATGCAAGACATGCGCACGGAGTTGTGGTGTCATGCCTTGCTTGTTGGGACGGTCTTGACATGTGGCCAGCTGTGGAAGCTGCCTTTGACTGTGCAGCATAAGTGGACCCCACACCTGCAGCCACTGATTGCTGCACATCAGTGAGGGGATGCCGACTAGGAAACACGCCACGGCGCAGGGACACATTGCCTCATCTGTGCTGTCAGTTTCAGCACCTCATGACACCTTAAGGCGCTAGAGTGATTTTTGAGGATCTTTGCAGCACTGCCCACTCTCGCGACTTCCCCAGCACGTGAGAGATCAAGCTCAGGACAAAAAGGGATACAAAACAAGATGCATAGAGCTGTGGCCAGATATGCAGCCCAAAAGCCTGAAATACAACGCAGGGAAGGAGGAAGGGTTCTGCAGCACCAAAGCGCCTGCACTTCCTGGCACTGCGAGCAATGTCAATAGTATTCGCGTGTACGTGCTCTTTCCGTGTGGCCTAGTGTGTTATTGTGTCCCAGTGTGCATTGCACATCAAGGAGAGTTCAGTACCGCTCCTTGGGGCGTGCTGCAAATTTCCCATCCTTTGGGTAGGGAGTCTGAGAACAGGCGCAGTCTAAGTTTGTATTCATACAACACATTCAATGTTATTCATCTTTAAATGACAAGCTTTTGAAAAAGATACATCTCGAATTCATAACACGATCTATATCTTTTATCTCATTTCCTGTTATGCCATAACTTTGAATGCATTGCAGTTTTTTTTTACATACGTAGCAAGATTCACAAGACTCCCAATGTCCTAGTGACTGCTGAATATATTTGAGAGATATATTTCGAGCCATGGCCGTGGGACCGTGGCTGTAATTCAGTGGTTAGTTCGACTCGCTGAAGGCATCAAGAGGAGAGAGACATTTGACTGACGGGAGGTGGGAATGCAGGTGATGCTAACTCACTCTTTTTTTTTTTTTTTACACAATTCATGTTTCCCCACTTATTTTGCTAAAACCGATTTGGAAACTTTCAAGTCCAGATGAAGCCAGAAAACGCCCAGGTATGACGATGAAAGTCCAAGGCTTCTATATGTTGTACTGTTTAAATTGTTTCTTTTCCCTCTTTTTCTCTTTCTTTCTTCTTTCTTCTTTCTTTTCCTCTCTTCCCCTGATTATACCAGCTGATAGTGATACTCTTGATTGTGGACTCTGCCTAAGCTACTTACTTTATCTTAATTAATTCATTTTTCTGTGTTTGGCAGACTTCTTTTGTTTTTGGATGTATTTGCTACGACTCATTTTTGAATTTCAGCTTCTGATTGCTTTTTATCTGTTATCAATTGTATCACTTATACTTGTATTCTGTATCTTCATTTGCTTCTTTATAACAATAACATTCTTTTGAAATGTACTGTTTAAATTGTGACTTCCGGCATTGGAGCCTCTGAAGTCTTCCATTAGACTCTGATGTCTAATCCGTGTCCCTTTTACATGCGGAGAGTCTCTCCCAGAATACCCCTTACTTACTCTCATACAAGTGCCTGTCTTGCCTTTCTCTAGCTCAGAAGTCCCCCCATCGATTACCATAGTTTCGCCCTGGAACTGATTTACTGGCAGTTATTTTAGACATCAGAATTGTGTAATGTTCCAAAAGGGAGGTATGACTTTTAAGATTCTAGGAATGCCCTGTTAGGATTCATCTCTCAAACAAAGCACCTGAACTTCAGATTTTTCTTAACATAAACCTGTCACCTGTGATTTTATGCTCTATTTCTCCACAAGAGGGCAGTAGCATATTTCTATTAGCAGAACCTCGCTAAAGGACTTGATAGCATATCATTTACAAAATCATTCCTCGAAGCAATAGTCATCATAAAGTGCAAAACAACTTGTAGAAAATGCTCATACATTACAGTTAGCAGTTCGCACGATTATACTGCTATGAGGGTAGTAGTGGCATCTTTCTGTTTACCTTCTATGTGTAAGAAACAATAATAGTGAAAGGGAGCTGAGTTCCCCCTACCTCATTGATTGACATCGCCGCTTAGGTTAGGTGCCCGGAGTCTATGTTTACATTCTTCTGTCATGGCGGGCAGGGGCGGGGCATGCACGAACAGTCATACAAAAGGCTTTCTAAATACAACATTGTGTAGTAACAGTGGTTGAGGGTTGTGTGAAGTAGGGCGCGCGTGTTGGTACCACACCACAGACATATGCACACCACAACCACAGACGGTAACATGCCTCGCAACACTGACATTCTCGTCGCAAATTCAAGTCAGTAATCGCTGTGATAAACTGTATGTTTAAAACATTGCATTTAGAAAGATGAATTAAACATTGTTTTATTCACCGAACGTAAAAAAACATAGATTAATAACACAGCATTAAAGCTCAAATTCTGTCCTGCAGTCTTTTATTGTCTACCCCATACCGATTAATACTAGTTGTATTCATTACTGCAATGTTTAAACAAAAGCCCTGAACAGGTGTGTGCATATTCACTTCTAGTGTATTCAACATGCCCATCAGCAGTTCCGGGATTAGTTTGAAGTTAACTTTATATGGAAGTTGCTATTGAAACTCTCAAAATATCAATCTACGAAAGTATCAACCCCACTGTTTACGGTTTGACCACAGATTTGTTAAACTTTGTTTTCTAATACACATGAAAAGAAACGCAATCCATTTTAGGAGTAGATAAGTGTCCCGCCCCTTTGTGTTTGTAATTGAAGTACTTTGAGCGCAGTTTCTCCTTTAGTTTAATCAGAGTCAGAAATCGTATGCCAACACCAATGTATTAATTGCAATCTACTACGGCTGGCATAGTACCCATAGAATCTCTGGGCAGTCCCTGGACGCTTGTGGCACAGAAAGCAGGCAATGCCCCAGAGACTGATTATATTCACGTAATACAAACAACCTTAAAATGAAGAAAAAACATAACATTCACAAACCAATGTACAAAAATAAAAAAAATATGAGCATAAAGATACTAAAACAATCAAGATCAGATAAGGGAACCAGAGGTATGATTTTTTAAAGTTTAAAGCATGGGTACTCACAAACTCTCCGGGGCCAAATTTACAGTGTGGTTTGTGGCTGAGGGCCGCACCGGTGGGGGCGGGGTCAGTGGAGGAGGGGGGCGAGGTTAGAGCAAAAATAAACTGACCATGAGGTTGAACACAGGCCCCTGCAGCGGACACCTTTGTCCACTGAGCCACCAGACCTGACATACACACATCTCTCTCTCTTTCTCTCTCTCTCTCTCCCTCCCTCTTTCTCCCTCTCCACCTCTCCCTCTGTCTGCCTCCCTCTCCCTCTGTGTCCCTCCCTCTCTCACTCACTCTGTCTGTCTCTCACTCACTCTCTTTCTCCCTCACTCTGTCTGTCTCCCTCCATCTCTGTCTCCCTCACTCTGTCTGTCTCTCCCTCCCTCTCTGTCTCCCTCACTCTGTCTGTCTCCTGCTCTGTCTCCCTCACTCTGTCTGCCTCTCCCTCCCTTTCTCCATCTCCCTCTCTCTCATCCTGTCTCCCTCCCTCTGTCTCGCTCCCTCTCCCTCACTCTGTATGTCTCTCCTCCCTCTCTGTCTCCCTCCCTCTGTCTGTCTGTCTCTCCTCCCTCCCTCTCTCCATCTTCCTCCCCGTCTGTCTCCCTCTGTCTGTCTCCCTCCGCCTGTCTCCCTCTGCCTGTCTCCCTCCCTCTGTCTCCCTGCCTGTCTCTCTCTCCCTCCCTCTGCCTCCCTCCCTCTCCGTCTCTCTCCCTCTCTGTCTCCCTCCCTCTGTCTGTCTCCCTCTCTCTCTGTCTCCCTCCCTCTCTGTCTCCCTTTCCTCTTCCTCCCTCTGCCTCCCACCTCCCTCCATCTCCCTCCGTCTCCCTCTCTGTCTCCGTCTGTCTCAGTCCCTGCCTGTCTGTCCCTGTCTCTCTGTCTCCCTCCCTCTGTCTCCCTCTCCTTCTCTCTGTCTCTATCTCTGTCTGTCTCTGTCTCCCTCCCTCTCTCTCTTTCTCTGTCTCCCTCACTCTTTCTCTTTCTCTGTCTCCCTCCCTCTTTCTCCCTCTCTGTCTCCCTCACTCTGTCTGTTTCCCTCTCTCTCTCCCGGTCTCCCTCCCTCTGTCTCCCTCCGTCCCTCGGTCTCCCTCTGTTTCCCTCTCTCTCTGTCTCC
Organism: Lissotriton vulgaris; assembly: GCF_964263255.1. Taxonomy (NCBI): domain Eukaryota; kingdom Metazoa; phylum Chordata; class Amphibia; order Caudata; family Salamandridae; genus Lissotriton; species Lissotriton vulgaris. The sequence continues at coordinate 1,790,869,038 of NC_141691.1, forward strand.
CTCTGTTTCTCTCTATCTGTCTCCCTCTCTCTATCTCCCTCCCTCTGTCACCCTCTGTCTCCCTCCCTCTCTATCTCCCTCCCTCTCTGCCACCCTGTCTCCCTCCCTCACTCTGTCTCCCTCCCTCTCCCTCACTCTGTCTGTCTCTCCTCCCTCTCTGTCTCCCTCCCTCTGTCTGTCTGTCTCTCCCTCCCTCTCCCTGTCTCCCCTCCCTCCCTCTCTCCATCTTCCTCCCCGTCTGTCTCCCTCTGTCTGTCTCCCTCCGCCTGTCTCCCTCCGCCTGTCTCCCTCCCTCTGTCTCCCTCTCTCTCCCTCCCTCTGCCTCCCTCCCTCTCCGTCTCTCTCCCTCTCTGTCTCCCTCCCTCTCTGTCTCCCTCTGTCTGTCTCCCTCTGTCTGTCTCCCTCTCTCTGTCTCCCTCCCTCTCTGTCTCCCTTTACTCTTCCTCCCTCTGCCTCCCACCTCCCTCCATCTCCCTCCGTCTCCCTCTCTGTCTCCGTCTGTCTCAGTCCCTGCCTGTCTGTCCCTGTCTCTCTGTCTCCCTCCCTCTGTCTCCCTCTCCTTCTCTCTGTCTCTATCTCTGTCTGTCTCTGTCTCCCTCCCTCTCTCTCTTTCTCTGTCTCCCTTACTCTTTCTCTTTCTCTGTCTCCCTCCCTCTTTCTCCCTCTCTGTCTCCCTCACTCTGTCTGTTTCCCTCTCTCTCTCCCGGTCTCCCTCCCTCTGTCTCCCTCCCTCGGTCTCCCTCTCCCTCTGTTTCCCTCTCTCTCTGTCTCCCTCTGTTTCTCTCTATCCGTCTCCCTCTCTCCATCTCCCTCCCTCTGTCACCCTCTGGCTCCCTCCCTCTCTATCTCCCTCCCTCTCTGTCACCCTCTCTCTCTGTCGCCCTCCATCAGTTTCCCCCTCCCTCTGTTCCCTTCCCTCTATCTGTCCCCCTCTGTCTGTCACCCTCTGTCACCTCAACCCAGCTTCCCGGGCACACACACAGCCGCACCTGAGTACTTCACTGGTCTTTAAAAGACAATTTACTGGAAATGAGGCTTTGTTGTGAATCCCCCGGCCCCCATAGAGCAGAGTGTCTCGAGTCCGCGCTGCTGCGGCGGTGTTTGCTGACACTCTTTACATTTTTTTAAAGCATAGGTACAATGTCTACAAGGTCAGCGGGCCGCAAAGGAAGGCTTGCTGGGCCGTACTATGAGTATCTGCGGTTAAAAGGGAAAAGCACCGACCGAAAAAAGCATCATTGTGAAGAGCCAGTAAGTGGTTGACCGTGGACCAACGCGCGGCTTGGAATGGACAGCAATAGAGTGTAGGTCAGAAACAGCAAGCAGGTTACACCAGCCAAAGTATTTACCATGGGATTTAGTTATTTTTTGGGATCCCAAGGTCTTCCAGTGGGGAAGGGCTCACATTTGAAGCCAGTGAGGTCTCTCAACTTTACTGCACAAAGCAGTCATGCTCCTTTTCAATGAACCGCTGTCTAACTCCTACTTCCATGCCTTGTTCCCCAACACTGCCCTCAATACATATGAAATCTACCATGATGTAAACTTTTTCACTCCGACCTCTCACTCAATAAAGTGAAGGAAAAATATCACCAGCAATCAGTTCCTCATTTGTTAATAAAAAATAAAAAAAAGAGCATCGGTGCCCAGAGCCCTTTCCAGAATCGCTTATCCTGCGCTGTTAAATGTCAGCATGCTGAATAACAAAGCTGCCTAGTCTTCAATCCACCTCATGCCTCTTCAATCCACCACCAGGCAACCCCTTCCACTTTCTTTCACTCTTGCAGGTTCCTGTTTTCTACCTTTCTGAAAGTTTTTCAGTCTTTCTCTTTCTCCTTTTCTTTTCCCTTTGAGTGTATTCCTCTCTCTTGCTCTAGGGAAATGTCTGATCAGGAAAAAGAAGTGCCGGTCCCCAGAAAATGATTGCCAAAGGCAACCACCAACTCAAATTAAGCACTGAAACCAATATGGGTGTTTCCCTTTCCTCACACATGGTGTATACCTTTATTTTTTAGTTAGAACAATTTAAAGACAATTGTTAATTTGCAACAAAACATAACATTCCAGCCTGTGGTTGACTGGACTGGTGGGAGAAATTGTGTTCCAGTGTATTTTCCTGTTTATCTGGTAAAGTGTGCAGGGCCGAAGGAAGTTCTATGGAGGAGCTTTAATATTATGAAGATCTCAGTGCCATTCAGACGCGTAGTCATTTGAAAACATTATTTGCAAATGCTATATTATAAACATCTCAACTTGTGATGCCAAAATTTAAAACACCCTTACATTCGTTTTTGAATTTGTATAAAGTTCATTAAAACAAAGCACAACTTTTGCTGACAAGTTGTGAAGACAAAAGTGCTTGTTGAAGCCCGAAGTACATGCTCCCTCCAGTCCCCCAATCTAAACCTGCATGCTGTCTGCTTCAGGGAGTGGCTAACAAACACAAATCACTGATCTGCAGTTTTCTGCAAAGATGGAGCATATATATTACCTTAACCTTGTCCAGTATTTAAAATTCTAAATTTACAAAATGGCGAAATATCAGAAAATAAATTCGTGTTCGGATTAGAAACATAGGCATAGGTCCCAGCACTGCGAACTGTTATGGCTGCACAAAGAGTTTAAAGAATTGGCTGTGAATTCTGCAGAAAGGGTGAGATGGTTTCTTGATATTAAGGAATATTGGAGGCAACTGTATTAACAGAGATATTAAACCATGTAAAAAGTTGCCACACTTTCAGCACATTATTTTCATTACAGGGAAGTAGGTTGCCCCTATTGCTATCAGCAACTTGACATCCTTCACACCCACATCCCCAAACCACATCACATCATGACTCCTCTTTTCACTTTGCTTTCACTTCCCTACATTGTGAATCCACCCCTCTCTCTTGAAGCTAAGTGGCATACATTGGCCCAGCGGGAATGTTGTGTTGTGGTCACAATGCTTCAAATAGGGAGAATAGAGCGGGATGGAATAAACATAAAGTACCAAACACCCCCTTTTTAGGGCCCCAAGACAGGGCATTATAGTGACAAGAGGGCAGAACTAACACAGAGTGGCTGCCGCTCTTTAATACGTGAGATCTAAAAATAGCCAATCTCAAGTTAGGACAATATCTATAAAAGTGATTAGAATTTCTTTGATAAATAATGTGGCACAGAACCGCAGAGTATTTTACGGCCAAGGTACATAGGCCGAAGGGTAATCCTCTACTTCACAGGAACCTTGTGCAAAGATCATAAAGAAGGAGAGACATTACTGAAATTACTGAGGGCAAGAAGTGAGTGTATAGCAGCCTTGTGGACTAGTACAAGCCCAGTGACTGCTTTGGCTGCTTTGGATCTCACCTGATACGGCTACCATGGTCACCTCTTGATTAGAGGAAACTATTGAACACAGTCGACTACTGATTAAGACAAAAGAACAGAATGTAACAAGAGTCTAAGATTATTTAAAAAAAGTATATTGGTGAAACACCTCCAATCTGTGTGTCCAAGGAAAGAGGTCAATCTATGAGAATATATAGTTCTCTGGACTACAGACACTGGATGAGGGCCCAAAAATCTGGGATCTAGAAGGGGGAGGATTTATCAGTGAGAGGAACATTAGTATTTTGGATCGAGGATTTTGTTAAAAAAAAATTGACATACACTACTTCATCATAGAGAAATAACTTTGTTTAGTTTTAGAAGGATTTCTGTTTTATCAGCTCATATAAAGAACCATACTTTAAACATGAGCATTTGTGCTAAGGGATGAAGATAGTAATTGAAAACATGCAAACAGATTGTGGTCTGGGTAACAGTCTTGAGGCTGTATTATCTAATGTGCAATGAAGCACAATGGTATAACGGCAATGGTCCCTAGACGCTTGTTCATCCCCTTCTGTAATACTGATAGTGCTGGTACACATATGTAGCACCAGTGGTATCATGAGAGGGTGTTCCCTCATTAGCATGGAGACGTGGCCCCATGTTGAAGACGGAATCTTTTTGCCTACGTGCCCGCGTCATATTATAGATGCGGGTGCAGACACAAACATGCCCTTATAAAGCACACTCACAGTGCCCCACAAAAAGGTGGCACACTGTCAGCGCACCTCCTCAGGACAGTGGAGTGGAGAGGGGAAAGAGGGACCTTGGATTTCCCAGACATCGCCCTGCAGGCGGGTGTAGTCACTCAATGCATCTGCCTGCACAAGGATCTCTTCTCTTCTTTAAAGTGCAGGTGCCGCGTCGCCTGCACTGTGCAACACAGAGCGGCTTTTAAGCAGCCTCTCCGTATTTCACTGAATGCTCTGCCTCCTCCCTCGGGCCCTGGGGGCAACACAGTAATTGTAATAGGGAGCACTGATCCTGTTTGCACCTAGCACACCTGTTTTAAGGTGTGCTGTGCGGAAACCGGGACAGTGCGCCCTTTCTATTATATGTCCCCAGATATAAATTAAAGAAGTGTGGATAGATATGAGTATTGTGAAAATGTTTCCAGGAACCAGAGGGCCTAGTGAAAGGTGTTTCAATGATGGTGTAATTCACTTCTTCACCACTTGCATCTTGACCTCGACTTCACTACACCTCACACCCCAAGCAGGGTTCCGCTTCACAGTCGAACCATCTCCCTCTGCTCCTCCAATTGAGGAGCTTAGTTTAAAGTGGATGGTTTGTGGAGCCTAGAAGTGTGATCAGCTGTTGCTATGTTGTGTGGTTTCCAATATATAAACAGGTACAAATGCAAATGTAGCCTTTGACACCAGCCAGCCTTACTCTAAAGTGATAATAGTAGCTGATTTATAGTTCTATAATTTATTGAAATAAAATAAACATTTTGTATTCCTTTAATCCATTTTCCACTGCTTGAACTGGCAAGCAACAGCTGCTCCTGCGTTTTTTAAATCCACATTCGTGAACAGTTTCAGACTTTTATATTTTTACATTGACAGAATCAAAGCATATGAATCATAGGAGATAAAGTGGGAAAAAATTAGGTTTCCAAGTGATTTTTAAAATGTCACTATGTATATTATAGTAAACATCTAATGTCACCTTATACACATTTCACTTAATTTTAGTGCATTAGGGCATTTGCATTATTGATGCAATTGTTTCACAAATGAGAGATAAACGATCCACTCCCCTTCCAGGAAGGGCATGTATAATGAATCACTGTTTACCTAAAATGTTGAAATGAGTATTTTCAGATTTTCCAGACACCAAATAAAAGTATACACGTAAGGTTAACACTTTTTAGTTATTGCATTGACCTGGCGGCCAGCAGAATCTCTCAACCTTATGAAACTTCACTTAAAAGCATGTTTACAAAACTGAGATTTAACAAGTTCATTTACCGGTTGTTACTGGAAAATGGTCAGGCTTCAGACTCCAAATCTGGAGATTGCACTGTGATAAGGCTTCTGATGAACATGGGAAAACATCCTGGTATATGCTCTGATTTTTTGTGAGCTGAGAAAGATGTAAATATTTGCAGAGATTCCACTTAAAGCAAAGCTGATACACAACCTCTAAAAGGTACTGCTGAGTATAAACTCAACAACTCAAGACGGAAACGGTGCCACTCTCCAGGTGGATGGGACTTCCAAGAGACTCCTTGGAATCATTTATCTGTAGCATTACATGTCTTTTAATAGGCGGTCAATGTGCAGCAAATGTCCATTCATTATCAGTAGATCAGTCCTAGTGCTCCACAACTTGTGGCAAAAAGTTTGCCCATGTATTAGGGATTTATCAGGGTTTTGTCATCTTTCCGAATGAGATCACCACCCCAGTCCTAGTCTCGTATGACAGAATGGGAGTGTAACATGTGGGAGCAGTTTTACAAACTTTGTAAACAACATATTTTCCCCTTTCTGAAATACAAAACTTGACATTCACCTTTTTTTCTCCGCATAATTTTTATCAGGCGTTTACTTGATATTTGTGAAGTGAAAAACTGCCAAGTCTGTGCGAACCGTGCACAAAACTCATAATCCAGATCTGGGCGTAAACTCCCTTATGAGGGGATTATCATGACACTCATAAAGAAGAAAAACGTGCTTGTTTATGTGCTCATGTCATGATCATAATTTCAGATTTGGTTAATTACATATTTGGACTTTTTAAACAATATAGTAATAATTAGGCTGATGTAGATAATTTTTCAGGGGAAGAAAGGTAGTAAATCGCTTTCATGTTTTCTTTAGGACTTTTTGCAAAGGGTAATTGGTGCCTTATTGACCTGCTAATTGTGTGCTAGCTCTCTCTGCTAACACATGCATGCAGAAATGTTTCCATCTGATAGAATTAATGACCGACATACTGGCTTTGCCAGTGCTTGTTAAGTATGGTGGTGGTGTTGGTGGTGGTAGTATAGGTGGCGGTACTATTTTTGTGGAGATGGTATGGTACTGATAGTGGAATTAGTAGTGATAAAGGTATCAGTGTTGCTGGTATTAGTGATATTAATTATGATGGTGTTGGTGAGGGTGTGGTATTAATGGTGTTGTGGTATTGATATTACAGGTGGTGTGCTATTGGTGGATGTAGGGTCGGTGGTTCTAATCAAGTGTTTACCTAGTTAACATGCATCGATCGTGTACATACACATGGTAGTTGCATTTCTTTATCACATCGGAAAGTTCTGAGAACAAGATGGTATTCCTAAGAGATAAAAACCAATTAGGTGGTCATGTTAGGATCAGGTAAGTGTAACCCCCCTCCTTTATCCCCCACTCCCTGAGCCATAAAACTACCTCCTCCCTACTAAAAACCAAGCCCTTCCCCCAGAACACTAAAAACTTCACTGCCCCCCCGACAGCCCTAAAAGTACCCTGATCCCTGCCCCGCACACCGAGCCCTAAAATGGCCCCCAAAGCCCTGAGACCTAAAATAACCCCCTCCCTCCTGAAAACCAATCCCCTAACCTCCTGAGCCCTAAAAACTACCTTGGCCCTCTCATTAAGCCCTAAAAACGACCCTGACCCTCCCCCTGAACCCTAAAAACTACCCAACACCCGAGCCCTTAAAAGGACTGGGTGTGAGTGTTTGATTGATTCAGATACTCCATCCATCACCACCCTCTTTTGTACCGCTAAAAAGGACCTCAGCTTTAAAAACTACCCTGACCCACCGAGCCCTAGAAACTACCCTGATTCATGAGCCCTAAAAACTACCCCGACCCCTCCTCCCCCCTGAGCACAAAAGACATACCCAACACCCCCATCCAGAAAAACAACATCACCCCCCTCGGCGCAGAAAGAGAAAACGACCACCCAGCCCTGACAACTACCTCCCAACCCTTAAAAACCCAGCCCCACTTACCTCCCTGCGTTCCTCCCAATCCTTCCTCTTCCTTCTTCAGCCCACCCATTCCAGCTGCTAGACCGCGCACTGCCTCACACATGCATATGCGTGGTTAATGCAAATGAGTAATTAAGGCAAGCGTGGTTGGGACATACGTGGCTCAGCCTGCCCATTTCCCACAGAAAAGAATCCCTAATCCCTTCTATAAAGCATGTTTTCTACATGCTGAAGTTGCATTTGGATTATTGTGCATGCAAAAAAGAGAGGGTAGTCAACGAGCAGCTATGACAAAACACAAATATTTGTCTTGATCAATTAAGTAGATCTTTGCACGTATGATAGATGTTTTAAGAAAGTCTAGCTCCCAACTATCCTTTAAAAAAATATTTTCCCTCAATCTTTACACAGTAGAAAATGTACAGAATACTTTTTCTGTTTCCTGGTAACATACATACTTCAATGTTTGGCCTGTGTCTAAAGTTTTATCGAATAAATGGCCAGGGTATCAGATAGCAGACCGCTGAAATCACTATAGAACACTACTGTAGTCTTATAGGATCTGTCCTGAGTCCCACTCCATTTAATGTGACCCCCCTGGCGGATATCATCAGAGGCCATGGATTTGAAACCATCTTGTATGCTGACGACATGCAGCTAATTGTCCCCATTGAAGATGACATTATGTCAACTGAATTGAAGTTTAAAAACTGCATGTCTAGCATTGCGAGCTGAATGAGGAAGAACTTTTTACAGCTCAACTCCTGTCAAATGGAGATTTTGCGGTTCGGGAAAGCAGAATTAATCTGGTCTCCCGAGTGGTGGCCTGCTGAGCTGGGTGAAGCCCCCTCCCCTAAGAATTGGGCTAAGCACCTTGGCATTAGGATAGATAACAAACTATCAATGGAGGAGCAGGTGAAGACACTGTCAGGCACCTGCTTCAGCACAATGAAGATGTTTAGAAAGATCTTTCCCTGTATTCCCCTTTCAGCAATAAAAACCCTTATCCAGTCACTCCTGGTGAGTCGACTTGACTATGGTAATTCATTGTTTGTGGGAGTAAGGGAAGATCTTCGATCTAAATTACAGGTGGAACAGAACACGGCAGCTCGCCTTGCTCTCAACAAGCCAGCGCGGACCACTTCTGCCCCCTGTTGAACCAGCTTCATTGGCTCCCAGTCAGGAAACAAGCTATTTTTAAGATGCTCTGTGTGGTCTTTAGCTCACTACAGGGAAAAGGCCCTGCCTATCTTAGAAATAAACTTATACGGTACCAACCGGCTCGACAACTAAGATCAAGTAATGGCAATCTCCTGTGCATCCAAAGAATACACAGGGCCAGGATGGGGGGAAGAGCCTTCTCGTATCTGGCTGCCAGTCACTGGAACAGTCTGCTACAGAACATTAGGGCCGGCAGTGAGCTAACCAGTTTTAAGAAACTTTTAAAGACCTGGCTGTTTTAGATGTGCACGCCCAATGAGTACCTTTTCCTCAAAGCGCCGAGAGATCCCCCTCGGGATGATTCACCTGCAATTTAAAATGAGTTAATAAATAAATAAATTATGCTATAGAGCTACATACTGGATGTTTTTGGGCTCCTAAACCTGTGCTGCAGAATATGGATACTGCCTGCGAGAGAGAGAAAGAAACGCCGATTTGGCATAAAAAATCTCACACTCTCCTCCTGTGCAGTTATAGTGCAGCCTTCATAAATCACAGAAGAGGGGCCAATTTCAATAGAAATTGTAGACAGCACAGCAGCAGACATATTTACTCTTTGCTGTAGGATCCTGGCTCCTGCCTGAAAGTATATTGGAAAGGTGTGCTTCTGAAACAACGTTTGCCAATTTTTTGCAGTTTCTATTGCACATTTACATCTTTTTCACTTGTGCCCTATTTGTATTTTATTTTTTCGTTAGCTGATTTTCACCTTAAATGAGACCTTGGACCAGCAACGTCTTGCCTAAGGCATTCTTAATTCTGTGTCGTTGATGGAATAGTATTTTTTTTTTGCACTAATTAAAGGTGACTTTTATGCAAGTATAAAAGTATAATTCATGGATCTCGATTTCTTGAGGCTTTATTCAGTCAAAATTAAATTGTAAGAATATTGGGAGCCACAAATAAGGATTAAAAAATATTGTGATGTCAAATCTCATGGGACAGAATATAATAATATCTTTTTTAAATGTGTTTTTTTTATTTTCTAAATCTAGGGGCCAATTCCGATGTTTGGCGGTCGGACTTCCGCCCGCTATCACGGTAGTCAGGAGACTGCCCGACAAGTAGGTGGTGGTACGACTGCCGTATCACGATGCAACAGCCGGGCTGGTGGTCGCAAAGTGCTCCTTTTCATGGCAGCTTGTGATGTGGGCCAGAAAAAGGGCTGCAGCACAAGCCGCTGTGAAAAGACGCACTTCTTGCATGTCCATGAACTGAGTGTTATGCACCAAGTGGTGCATGGCACACAATGCATGAAAGTGAGTGGGGACAGTACATGTGCCCCCAGGGCCACTTTCGCAGTGGCCCACAGGGGATGAGGGTCCTGTTTGGGGCTCCCAATATCCCTTTCCGACAGCCTGTACATGACAGTGTTCCACAGTGGGTCAAAGGGGTTCCCCTGGACCCCCGAGACATCCCCCTTCGAGCAGGTGCAGTCACTCACTGCACCTGGCTGCATCTCTGTCCTTTCTCTGCAGGGCAGGTAGGTGCCACCTGCACAGTGAAAAACGTAGCAGTTGGTTAAAGCAGTCACTCTGTATTTCACCGAAGGTGCTGACCCCAGGGCAGCTCATTCACTGTAGTCCGGTCCATTGTTCATGTTTGCACCACTGGACACCTGTTTAAAGGTGCAAGGTGGAGCACACATGAACAGTGGGCCTGACACTTTCTTCATATCCCCTCCCCGAGAACTGAATTTATTCATCAAGGGCGAGAGGTTAAACAGTCTCTGTCCTCCTTGCAGCAGCCCAGCTCCAGCTCTTTCATTAGAAGCTTTTCTCTCTCTCTCATGCTGTACTAGTCCCTCCCTTTCCTCGATTAATATAAAATCTAACAACCATTGTAGAAACAAAAAACAAACTGACTTGTTTATTTTAATGTTGGGCATTAGTCCCTACATACCCCTCAATGAGAGGGAGGAAGCTTTGCTTGTGATGAAAGAGCCATATCTGCACTGCTGAAATGACTCTGAAGACAATTTAACCCAAAGCCCAGAAAGAGCTGAATTCACTGCTATGGAAGAGCATAGCCTTATTGTCCACACCTGCAGGCAATAAAGGCAGTTAATTACCCTTCCCTCAGTATGCGCTTGTGGCATGAGCCTCTGTTTGCAAGGAGGATAACCAGCCTCCATTATTGCTCCCCGCTCAGGGCAATAGCACTGATTTAGAACATTGGAATGTTGAGAGCTCCATTGAAACCAATGGAGCAGATTATGTCCAATAATAGCTGGCATTGGCCGTTTCTCCCCCGATACATTGTTCTGTTTCTCCCTTTTTAATTCCAAACATTATACCCTTATTGGGTGAAATGTGTGGACAACCATATAGCCTTTTATCTTAGGCAAAACTGGTTGTTAAAGACTCTTGCCCTCATCAGTGCCCTGGTCTTCGGGTTCAGAACCTTTCACAACCTATATAGCTCTCAGCCACAGGCTGTCACAAAGGCCTGCTTTCCATAACAGCCTCACTTGATGTAGTAATGATCAGTCCGCTCATCTGAATGGGACACTTTTTTCTGCTCTTTTCTTACCTTTTCTCAGGATATTCGTTATGATCTCATATTTACATAAGACAAAGTCCCACAGTTTATGTAAACCTTTTTAAACTAATCCCAAATGGAGGACATAGAGGGGCATATTACCAAGCAATAGCGATAATTATCACTATTGCTTGGTTAGCGTGAAAAAATTATTGCTGAGCTGCGGCGATTTTTATTGCAGAAAATACTTGGTATTACCAAGGTTTATCGCAAATGCGATAAAAATCGGCCGCAATGCATGAATATCGCTGAAAAGTCAGCGATATTCATGAATTAGCGAGCTAATGCTCTTAGCCATGTTATCCACCTCCCATTGGATAACATGGCTAAGAACTGCTCAGGGCAGGTGTTAGCTTTTGGAGATATTCACGCTTAGCGCGAATATCTCCAAAAGTTGGTAATAGGAGATAGCGATGTTAGGGACTGTTTCCAGTAGCTAACATCTTGGCACGCCCACTTTGCATGTCATTAGTGATACATATCACTGACATGCAAAGTGGGGCCCAAGATGGTCGCTATCTCCTACTAGCTGTCGCTAACTGGTTTTAGCGACAGCTAGGTAATAGGGAGACAATTTTATCTCCGCTTTCTTGCCTTTTAAAGCCAAAAAAGCGGAGATAAACCCCCTTGATAATATGCCCCATTATTATTATTATTATTACAAAGAGGAATGATGACATTTTAGTAGCATTAGTGAATGCTCTAACTAGGGAGTCTTATCATTGAGATGATTGTCCTTTACCTTTGCTAAAGTGATTCACCTCTTGATCCATCACTTGGGTCAGAGGCAGTGAGCCCATGGTAATTCCCTCTGGAATGTTCATTAATACGACGATACATCTGCTTGGAGACAGCATTGACGGAAAGTGCAGCTACATGTCCTCAAGAAGAGATTTCGCAGAAACCATAGTATTGGTTCAATCTAGAAAGACGAATTTTCCTGTCATTGTGTTAATGACAGCGACATGTGCGATCTTCTCCTCAAAAATGCGAAAACTTGAACATTCTTTAAGACTGATCTAATGCCAAGACCCCTGTAACTAGCTAGAACTCTTGTCGCACCTCCTCCGTCACTACGATCACTCTGACGTCTCCGCCTCTTTCTCCTTTCATGCCAACAAATCATGCTTCCAGAGGCTGCACGTTATCAGCAGAGACAGCACCGACCTTGTGAGAAAGGCCTGCATTGATGTGTTCCCCTGGGTGTGGTGCACCCACAAAACACCTGCAGGGGAGTGTGAAATCATTAATGGTGTGCCTTGACATCTATTTGTGTTTATCTGCTCGCTGCCAGTGCATATTTCAGAATCCAGCCGCTGGTTTCCCTGTTTGTTTTTTAAAAGATGTGTTTACACAAGGCATCGCTCAAAACTGTGCAAGCGTCGAGATGGTTTAGCAGGACGCTGCCAATTCATGTTAGCGGTTTCTCCAAAGTAAGCACAGCCTCTGCTGTAGGTTTATGTGCAAGTTTTTGCCACTTTTCTGTGTGCGGCTCATAGCGGTGGCATTGGTCGATATTGAACACGATGAGATACTCTTCTGGCACAGGAACAAGGTGATAAAGTTGCTGTTAATGCTTAAAAACAAGCACACAGTAATAGTATCTGACCATTAAATACAATTAATAATTCATTAAGAGAGGTGCAAGAAACACTCTTTTTAGCGCTTCTCTTAATGCTGGTTCTTATGTCGATTAAACAAGATTTTCTTTGTAAAAAGTAAAGCAAGAAACATCCTGTAATTTAGCAAATTAAATATTTAAAACACCCTTGCTGTAGAGTTTGTGAAGATTTCTTTTTCCACTGGTGCGAAAGAGTAAGCTTTGACACTTTCTCACCTTTTTGCAGGATTTCATTCTTTCTTGCTTTCTTTCTTACTTTTTTTTTGTTTTATCTAGTGTTGTCACTTAGTGCACTTCGAAGCAGTCTATCAAAAAGAAAAGAAAGAGAAATTCCGCTTGCAGTGGAGTTGGAGTCCAGCTAGATCTGTGCGATGGTCTTAAAATTGGCATTATCCATTTGATCCAATCCTGAATATGGAATTATTTAAATGGCAGTGTGATAAGTCTGGTTTACTGGAGTTTCATGAACTGCTGGTACTCACAGCTGCGTCCAGTGCAGGTAAGAGCGGTGGGGGGAGGGGGGATTTGGACAGTCGCTGGACAGTCAAGGATCTACCAACTTTTTTTTGTCTCTTGAAGGTATGTTGTTAGATTGAGGAAGCTGGAGGAATGCAAATGTGTTGCTGCAGTGCAGTGTTGTGGCAGTTTGTGAATATCGGCATGGCCTTCTCGTCAATGTTATGTGCAGTGTGTGGTGTTCTACTCGGATCTCACTCTGTTCTACTTAGTTGCTGTTTCATGAGAGAATGTTCCATGTTAAAGAATGTTAGAACTTACATTGTAATTCAGTTGCTGTGGTTGTTTGGAGGATGAGGTCCCTACAATTGGATCTACATTAAATCCCCAACGACAAATTGGGTACTCTCAAGAATTATGTACATCTGATAAAGTTAAAATATGGTGCCACTCCAAGTGTGGCAAAAGTCAGGAATGTTCCTTTATTAGTCAAAGGTAAAGTGAGATCAGAGTAGAACACCACACAGTGTGAGGAGGAATACAGATGCGTTGTGGCAGTGAAGTGTTGTGCAGTTTCTGAGGGTAGCCAGGGTGTTCACCCCAATGTTCTGTACATAGTGCAAAGTGTTTTAAACTTGTCATGAATCCAGATAGAAACTATTGGAGAGCTTTAAAGAACTGATGTAATATGGTTGCATCTTCGTAAATGCATGCATGCTATGTGTGCTTGAAATTACTCTCTTTTCTGTGTGGCATCGAGGAGCATTTTGTGTTGCTCTTGCACCATGCAATGTGGTGCCAGAGCAACGCAAACTGGAAGTGAGATTAATGAAGCCACGCAAGGCCACCTTGCATGGCCCTGAATGGCTTCATAAATATTGAGTAATGCAAAACAGTGCTAATCACTGTGTTGCATTACTCTGCCATGGAGGCATTACCATGGGTGTTGCGTGGGTGGTCCCACATAACGTTAATGGATTTTGACGTATTCCCAGATTTAACACAAGTGGTAGACCTGGGAATGCGCAAAAAACCTACACTTCCCAGGTGAGGCGTAACGAGAAGAAATATGTTTATTTCTCCTTGTTTTTTCTGCAGCATACATAGAGGAAAAAACATCAGGGGGCGCCCCTTCCTGCACAAAAACAATCCTCCTTACAATGCAGGCAAGGTGCAAGGGTGCCTGCTTTGCTGCTAGGCAGCCAAAGTGGCTCCAGCGCAAGGGAAAAAACAGGACTGTGCCTTATTGCCTTAAATATGGCACATTCCTGCTCTTCCCTTGTCAAGCAGTGCAGCGCAGCAAGGTGACTTGCTACTCTGCACTGCGTGACTTGGCCATAAATATGGCCTGCGATATTGGGGAGGTAAGCATTGATTACATTCTTCAGTAGGCCAGAGAAACACTAACCAGAGCTCAAGTTAATTCAGTTCAATGACTTTTTGGGTGGAGAGTTGGAAGAGAGCTGGCCTAATAACCCCATTGGTAAGTGGGATATATTTGAGGTCCAACCCAAAAATGGTCCTTAAGATTTTGACTCTTTGTGAAGTGGTGTGACCTTTTCACAGATTAGTATTTAAAACAAATATTGGTGAATACTCCAATTAGAGCTTTAGTCCTTGTTGTGGTCAGATAGAGGAAATGTTCAATCATCCAAAAGTAATCATGGTTGAAGCATTCCACTAGGCTGGTATTCTTCTCAATGCTATTCTGTAGTTGGATGTGTATCTGTGAATATTCTGGGTACACTAGAATTATGCTTGATGGTGATTGAATACAGGGATATTGACAATTAGCACTGATAAGGAGGATCTCCACAGTGCACTTTAGGGGAAGATGAGATGCCTCACCCCCATTGGATTGGATGCCTCGGGTTAAAGAATGCCCTTGAGTACCATTCCTGGTAGCCTCACCCAGTCCTTAAGCCTGTTCTTTATTATGGTATGGTACCAACAGGTAAATAATGAAAATGGGTGACATGGAGGTTCATCCTGATGCCTGTCAGTGATATGTTGAAGACTAAACTCCAGATTATCCTGTTTGAAGTTCTGTCTGGCATATTCTCGCAGTTATCTGGTGTCTTCTTTTGCCTTTTTCCTAAAAAAAAAACACTTTTTGCCAAATGTTTCATTTCTAATTTGTTTTTAGAAGCAATTTATGGTGTTGACAAATTTTAAGGACAACTTCACAAAAACATCCCCAACTTCGTAAACATTTATAGCTCACTTACGAGTCTGGTCGTCCGTGGACCACCAGACTAGCGTGCACACAGTGGGGGTGGTCTTATAATCTACAGTCTATGAATGTGTTCTTAAGAAGCCCTAGCAACGCAAAATTGGTGTAGTCAAGTATGGATATGACTGTTCCCATCAGAATAGTTCTCCTGGCTTTGAAAGTGAGCAGTGGGGGATTTTTCTCAATAGTTTCAGCATATAAATGCATTTATAGACCACTGCACTCACCTGCTGATTCAGAGTGAGATTGTTGTCAATAATCATTCCCAAACTTTTAGCTAATTGGTTGGGTGTTGGAAAAAGTCCCATTTCAGGAGGCTAGTAATCCTTATTCCATAGTTTGATTCTTCAGGATAACAATTACTGTTTTTTAGGTGTTAAGTTTTCATTGATTTTCCTCATGCAGTCAGAGATAAACTGCGTCAAATTTTGGAACTGCAGATGTGAGGCTGAAGTACCATCCATGTGAACTAGAAGTTGAGTCACCAGCAAGTTATATAGCCTGCAACCCCTTAAACTCTCAATGATAATTTTTGGATAAAAAGCCTGATGAATAACTTAAAGGGTTTGAGGATAAGGCTGAGCCATGTGGAACCCCATAACCCAATGTAGCTGCAATTGCAGTGAGGCTTACTAGTAATAAAAACTGTATGCGATGGTAAAGGATTGATTTTGACCACTTTGGGGCAAGTCCTTTAATGCTTACCTCTTTTACATGACCAACAAGGATTATATGGTCATGCGTATCAAATGCCATTGACAAATCTAGCAGGGCAACAGCAGAAGTCATGTTTTTTGTTATCACCCTATCTTAGATCGTCTGTCACTGAGAAGATCACTGACTCCGTACTTTGAAATGGATGGAAGCCCATTTGTAAAGGGTGAAGATAGTCTAAAGACTGGATATGCTTTTATATTTCTTTGACAATGTGATTCAAGGATTTAGCTGGGTAGAGATGTAATGGGACAGGACTATAATACTTAAGGATTTCTGGACCGTCGCCTTGTTTTAGTAGGGGTACCAGAGAATTATTTAGACACATTCTCCCGAGGTTGCCGACCACTGAATGGGGAAAATTCTATACCACATTCTATGGGTCTATTCTTATATACAGGATAAAGTGCAGCCTGTTGTACATTGTAGTGCTAGTAGCGCAAGTAACAGAGCGCTTCTAAGACCCTAAATTGTAGCGAGTTCCTTTATAAGGCATAAAACTCTGAATATCATCTAAACATATGATGAGGGAATCGTATTCCTTATAACACAAAATCACACCATCACCCTTCCCACAAACTGCTTAAATCCACAGTATCTATCTTGCATAATAACCAATTCCCTGCGCTGCAAATTCCGCTGTTGCATGGGGGGCTAGGGGGTGGGCGTGGTGCTTCGGCACTCATGACGGCACCACAACGTCATGCCTCACTGGTGGCGTGTGCTCATGATGGCATGGTGCTGTCACAACCCGCCCACTCATTAATTCTCCCGCACAGGCGGGGAATTAGTGTCGTGTGGGAGGAGCGGCAGTGGCATGATGGCTCCACGGCGTCATGAGCACATGCCTACCATGACTCTTGACGTCGTGGAGCCATCATGAGCACCGAAGGGGTTAAAAAGATAGCATGTTTGTAGACATGAAGAATACAGGTGGAATTTGTAGCACAAAATTGTAGACATTAAACACCAATAAGTAATTTGTTGCAAAACGATATTAGAATCCGCTTTATGTAAAGGAGAAGTGTGGCTCACGGTGTAGAGCAGGCACACCCGGAAGCTGAGGTCAGACCCGGGACCAGGGTTCAATTCCCGACACGGCAGGGTCTTGAGCTCAAATGTCCACGGACTCGATAATTCTCGCTTCGGTGCCTGCTCTAATCATGGGTTCTCACTCTGCAACTCTGGGCATTAAGCTTGCTTAATCTCCACAACGGCCCCCTGCGGCGGGATGACTGGCTTTCACCTTGGGGTTGCCCTGTAGGGGCTATCTCACAGGGAAAAGCCAGGACGCGTCCCCAAGGCAAGCGCCGGGAAACCTCCGGGTAGCTGTGCGCTCAATAAATGCAATAATAATAATAATAATAATAATGAAGGAGGAAAAGCAAGCCTGCGTTTTCATTGTTTAAGCTGCTGCTGGGATTATGCTCTGTGACATCACTTTCATAATTTCTGTTCGCTCAGGCATTATGATGTCACAACTCAGATTAGTACAGTTTTTTGTACAGTTATTATTACGATCATTACAGTTGAGAAGCTATGTCATTTTCAATCTAATGCTGTCAAAAATCGTCTGTAGTAGGGAGACAGCCTTTTATACTGAGATTACTTGTTCCCATGTATTATAAATGGGCTAAAGTACCTCCTTCAGTGCATTATAAGAATACTGAAAGTATTGTGTGTTAGAACCATATAGAGGAACAAAGCTGAAGGCCGAGTTTCATTTTAAGGCCATTGATTTCCAAGCGGACTTGCGTTATCCTTTTAACGAATGCGAGAGTGGACCTTATTCATTATAATAAATTGATATATAATCATTCTTTCCTTCAAATCACTTAACCCCTTGGTGTATGGTTGCAGACATGAAAAATAAAAGTAGATTCTGTGGTGAGAATTTAAAAACACCAAAAGCAGTTAATAGTTTGTTGAAAAAAAAACATATCAGAATTGGTTTCATGGAAACCAGATTCAGACAAATGCTGTAGCTCAGAATGTGTAGCGAAATGCAGAGAATTCTATCCTGTAATGACTTATAGGTCGCAAAACCATTTGAGCAAATGCTGCCCTTCTTCTGATGCAGTTCATTTTAGAAAATTAGATCAAAAAAAGCAAAAGCCAGTTCTCATATCGTTTAACCCCTTCACTGCGGCGGCTATTCCGCCTCAGTGCTAAGGGGGCGGGGCGGCCGCACGGCGGCCGCATGCTGGCGACGGAACCGCTTCGTCACCAGCGTCGGTGGCGCTGTGCTTATGACGGAGCGGTTCCGTCATGGCCCGCCCTGCTCAATGGAACGCTCAGCGCAGGCGCGGAATTCGCGCCACGCAGGCGCTCCGAGCGGGCCATGACGGAACCGCTCCGTCATCAGCACAGCGCCACCGCAGCTGATGACGGAGCGGTTCCGTCATCAGCAGGCAATGGGTTAATCTGCAGCAGTGATTATGCTCTGTGATCTGCCTTTCCCCTAGCAGCTCATTATGACTCCACAGCTCAAGTGATTGCAACGACCAGCTACGTCATGCCACGTCACAATTCATCTCTAAGAATCTGAAATAGAGAAGGGTTTACACGGGGAGAGCAGGCTCTCGTGTAATTCTGTCACCCCTGAGCGTTGTTACACAGTGGTTATCAATGGGTGCCAAAGTGAGGCTTTGTACAATAGGTGTTTCACTTAATGTAAGTGTTGTGAGGTTATTTCACACCCTTCTTCTTTCTTTACCCCTTTCCTGCTGTTCAGCCTAGTGGTGTGTGGAATATGATGACTGCATAGAATGTTGGGTGCATGAGGTTAGGCAGTTGGTGTGAGCAGGCTGAGCAGTAAGGATATACTGCTCCTGGTGGGGCATACTTTATAGCCTAATTACTATCTTGGCTCTATCTAAGCTTCCTGTATCTGAACTAGTAACAAAGATATACCTGGAACCTACTACCAGGCTAACTGAAAATTCTTACTTTGCAACAGTAAGCATGTGCGAATTCCACACAAATAGATTGTAAAGTGCTTGCGTACTTTATGCGTCCTCTTCGTTTCTCTGTGCTAGTCATGCAATGGTTGACACATAGCCATTTGCTGGGTGTACTTCTTATTTCAGTATTTCAGATTAAGATGAATCTGGCGCCGGTAAGATTTGATTTCAGAGGTAGGAATTGAATTATGCTCCATTACTGGCCTCTCATATAAAGTCATACTGTTCAGAAGGTAAGACTTGGCAACTATGCCGTTTTTTTCTCAAGTGTTTGTTTCTTTTTGAATGTTTTCCAAACCTCCTTAAATCACAATCCACAGGAATGTCTACTGAGCATAAAAGAATGTATTCGAGTATATTGTATGGCTTTACCCTTGCATAACGTAACCACTCGTAGCTGTAAGAAAACTGATCCATGTTGTCATTTGTTTTTTGTGTTGGTATGTATCTGTTACACAACCTTGTGAAACACTGCAACTAACACAAATCCCGGCTGGCCAGCTTATAACTTTCTTCTTCTCAGGTTGAAAAAGTAGAAAAAACGATTTGTGTAATATTAACACGAATGATCACTTCATGTCAATTTGTGTCAACAACACTTGAACATTTCTGTATAAACGTTTTTTTGTTTTGCTATATGCATTTATAGTATTACACATTTTCTATTCTAGAGAAAGAGCTGTTTCCACCAGGATGAGATCCAGTACTGATTTGCATCAGGTAGGCAGTAGGTAAAAAACGGTGGTCTGGAATGGTACCCAGACCAGCTGCCATGGTTTAGACTGTGCAAGCATTCCTCCCATTTGATGTAATGCCGTATGTGGCCAAGGGTATGCACACATGTCTGTGCCTTGTTTGCTGTGCCACAGGATCCAAGCCTCACCTCATAGACGAGGCCTAGCAAGGCTGCAACCAGTCTGGGGTTGCTTGCGTTCCCTTCTCGAGAGGACCTCAGCTGGCAGTTTGAGTTGGACTGTTCCGATGAGGAGTAGTGTCAGAACTGATTTGCATAAGGTGAACCTTAGTCTAAATTGGCACAGTGGGCAAAAAACAATGCGGTTGAATCCTACCCAGAGCGTTTGTCACATGTTTGGACTATTTGTAAGTATTCCTCCAATCACTTCTTGTGTGTTTGATTAAACAAATTACTCCTGAAGAAATACAATTCTGCTGACCACCACACATAGGATGCTTCATGGCCCTGAAAAAAGATGAGATATTAGAGCCAGCAAACAAAAAGTTACAGTGCTCAGAGATGACATCATTGTGGCAAAGACTTCTTTTAGCCCTTGGGATTCTGTATGCAAATACCAGGCTTTCAGAAATGAGGTGTCCAGGATGAAGGATGAGAACATCACATAATTTACAATCAGCAATAAATGTATCCTCTAAGTACATTTTCCTTTTAGTATGTTGAAGAGGGCACTTTACTTAAGTTGTACAGGCCAGAACAGAATCACAGGGTATGCCACTTGACTTGGAATGAGATGGGAGGAGGTATTTTCTTCTTTGGTGAGTATTTTGACACAAAGTACAGAATATTTAGGGGGAGAGGGGAGAGACTGAAGGTCACAGATACCAACACGAATAAACATTTAGTCCATTTTTTTTATCAAGAGAATGATTCAAGGCAGAGATTGATGTTAACACATCAACCCATTTTCTTTAATGTGACTTTTGGCAGCAACAGAGCCAGTCAATTGTTCATCTTGTTTTCTGCTTGTTGATTGATGAGTGGATAGAAATAGTGTTGCTGCAGATGGTAATGTACTATTTTTCTTCGAGCAACAATGAACAATGTTCACTTAAGCCCTATTGTGTTTAGCACTGGGTCAAAATATCACCTTTCCTCTCATACATTATATACAATTAGCCCAAGCCACAAAGAAATTGTGTGCTTCATAAGAGCTAGTTTGTCTATGTAGGCAAGGTCGCTAACACAGAATAATACTCCTAATGGCATCATCATAACATGGGGTTAGAGCAAAGTGTAATCTCTGCACACTTTGTAGTGAAATTGAGAGAACACCAGAGACAATGTGCACATATACACACTGATATACAACACACAGTATGGCACACACTAATAGAAAGGTAAGTGAATGGGTGCCACTTTTTGCATGCCATTAAATGACAATTGCTGTTGAAAAACTCTCGTAAATATGGGCAAGAATGTCATCAATTTAATAACGAATGAGCAGACACCCATGACCAACCCCCATTGGTTTGCACTAGGAGTACCTCCCGATGAAGACCCTTCGAGTAAGACCCATGGGCAGACCTGTCCGGTAAGCCCCAAACCCACTGTACACCAACCAGTAAAGCTCTTGGGGTGCAAACAGAAATGTCCTAGTTGCAGAACAATACATGTTAATATATTTTACTTAAAAATCTTAAGATCTTTGGGGCATATTACCAAGCAATAGCGATAATTATCGCTATTGCTTGGTTAGCGTGAAAAATTTACCGCTGTACTGCGGCGATTTTTACCACAAATAAACCTTGGTATTACCAAGGTTTAACGCAAATGCGGTAAAAATCGCCGCAAAGCATGAATATCGCTGAAAAGTCAGCGATATTCATGCATTAGCGAGCTAATGCTCTCAGCCATGTTATCCACCTCCCATTGGATAACATGGCTAAGAACTGCTCAGGGCAGGTGTTAGCTTTTGGAGATATTCCCGCTTAGCGCGAATATCTCCAAAAGTTGGTAATAGG
This sequence comes from Lissotriton vulgaris, assembly GCF_964263255.1. Classification (NCBI taxonomy): domain Eukaryota; kingdom Metazoa; phylum Chordata; class Amphibia; order Caudata; family Salamandridae; genus Lissotriton; species Lissotriton vulgaris. Next base: position 1,790,890,801 of record NC_141691.1, read on the forward strand.
AGATAGCCATGTTAGCGACTGTTTTCAGTCTCTAACATCTTGGCACGCCCACTTTGCATCTCATTAGTGATAAATATCACTGACATGCAAAGTGGGGCCCAAGATGGTCGCTATCTCCTACTAGCTGTCGCTAACTGGTGTTAGCGGCAGCTAGGTAATAGGGAGATAATTTTATCTCCGCTTTCTTGGCTTTTAAAGCCAAAAAAGCGGAGATAAACCCCCTTGATAATATGCCCCTTTTACTTTCCGCAAATGCCTAAGTATCAAATTTAAGAAACAGAAATCACGTTTGCCTCAGTGACTCGAACAGGTGCATGGTTGAGTGGAAAACATACAAAAGATGCATAAAAAGAGGGTGACCAGAGAGAGATACTTATGCACTGTGAGCTCTTAAGTATGTGGTTTCTATAGGTGTGTGAAGTTGCAAAGATTTGTTTTTGCTGCAACTCCAACTTCCAAGCTTCTGCAACTTTGTGTAGTTTGCAAAGTATTTTACCTTGCCCTACATGCATAGTAAAACTCTGCCTAGGGTGAATTTTCAGAGAAGAAAGGCTGCATGCATTAGGCTTTCTAAACAGAAGCATTTGCAAAAAGGGGACTTGCAGGAAAGCATTCTTTGCCAATGGTGAAGACCAGGAACTTGTCAGAACTTCATTGGAGGAGAATAGATTTGCACACCCTTACCTGCATTTGTCATTTTTCTTCACGTATCCTTTCTTGCCCATCACTTTTGGAAACTGTGCCAACAAAGGCAGTCCTCAAACTCCCTTTTACCAGCCTATGAAGATTTCCTTTTACTCTGGGAAATTCAGACTGTGCTAAAAAAGACATAAGGGGAGATGGCTTCCCATATAAAGCCCCCAAAACCCTTTTGTGCAATACGACGCTGTAGTAATTTTCACCACTACAAGAGCAAAAAGGAGATCTACAAATGTCCACTAACAAAACATCTTTCTTTATTCTATATGAAATGAACTTGTGAGCCTTAACTCTGGTCACCAGTTTGAAAAACAATTCTTAAGGAAGACACCAACTAAGCATATAATCACCTTCAAGGTACTAATCATGGTGCACAGACACAGTGGCAGCATTGCCCTTCGGACCTCCTAAAAAACTATCAAAAACAATCTCCGTGAAATTAACTCAGCTCCTGGAACTCACATCCTCTACTGCCTACACATGCCAGCAAACACAACACATACTGCTCAGAAAGTCCCTGCAAAGTAACACATTGCTATTCGCAAAGGTCGAAACCATTCATAACCCTATTACCTACCTCAAATATACACATATCTCTGGTAACCCTCCTGGCTGGGAAAACAGCATACCTATCAGTTATTCTTGGATGCAGGAATGCCACAGTATTCTGAGTGGGACTCAGTGGCTCCTTAGTAATGCGAAGTTACCTTGGAAACCAGTAATAACATATATATTCCCTGCAATGGTTTCAAATTTCCTGCTGCTTTCGTACAGGGAGGGCTTCACTAGCTATTTTCGGTAAAACACCCAAAAATGCGTTATTCTTGCATCTCTTGTAGCTCATGGGATTACCTAGGCACTCAAAACGAGGTCCAGCATGGCCGGCTCTAGGCTCATGGTGGCCCTGGGCAGGGAGCGTAGGTAGGGGGCCCGGAAGAGGGGGTCCGGGCAGGGCGGAGCGCGCAGGCCAGTAAAGAGGGCAGGGGGTCAGGGAGTTTAGAAGTGGAACAGAGCCGGAGGCCGCCAAATCCCTGCCAGGGGCCGCCACGCAAATATGTATCCATCCTCAGAGGATTAATATATTAAGGATATATATTGGCTTGGGGGCCTTGGGGATTGGTGGCCCTGTGCAGGTGCACAGCTTGCACATGCCTAGAGCCGGCCCTGGGTCCAGGATTCCCAATGGAAGAGAACCAGGACCGCTGAATGCAAGGATGATAATTATGCTGATCGGGACAGTATCAGAGCAGATTTTTATCTGTAGTGGAATGGCAGTAATTAACCAGGAGTATCAGCACGACGCCTTAAGTGGGAAGCAAAAAATGGGTTGAGTTTATAGTGGGTTCTCAGTTAGTGCATCTCATGAATATTTACTCCTTTGTGTCTGTTTCTATAATTAGCCACAGGAAAATCCCTAAATTGCTTCACCTCTGCATAATGTGCACCATTACAATTTTTCTGTGCATACCTCTGTAACACAGAAGTAGCCCATAAAAAGTGGGTCCAAGTACCTGATGTGCTTCTGGGAGACTTAATTAATCTTAATATTCTTTTGTAGTGTGGCTCACTGGTTAGAGGCGGCAGACCCGAGAGCAGAGGGCGGCCCGGGACCAGGGTTCGATTCCCGGCGCGGCAGGTTTCTGGACCAGGGTCAGCGGACTCGATAATTCTCTCGCCTCGGTGCCCACTCTGATCAGCGATCACACTCGGCAACTCTGGGCATTAGCTTGCCTCATCTTCACTAACGGCCCCACCAGACCGCCGGGGATGCCTGGTCTCACCCTGGAGATACCCATTAAGGGACCATCTCTCAGAGAAGCCAGGAAGGATTTCGCAGCGGTCGAAGCGCCTTGGGACCCTCCGGGTAAGTAGTGCGCTATATAAATGCCTATACATTTACATTTACATTTACATTTGGCTCTGCTCACATGAAATGGGACAGTGGCAAGCATGTGCAATAAGAGGAGACAGCATGCTAAATTACTGAAAAAGGGTTAGTCACACATACCAAGCTAAACATCTATGCATGAGAGTTTAGATCTGTTTAATTTTTGAGAAAAGACACAATTGCGATCTGTTTGGATGTGGTTTAAAGTTTCTTGTAAATCAGATACCCTCAGCACTTGACATAATTGACATAAATGCTGCTGATTGTATTCTTGACTGTCCTTTTATAAACATGCCAGAACAGTTTTAAATCAGTGGTATAACCCTTCTTTCAAAATCAGGGGCCAAGCCACAGAACTTGTGTAGCAGGGGAGCACACAAGTATGTGTCAGGGTTTACTAAATTATGTGGCAACACTGGTCTGTCAAAGGTTATACCTTATTAATATCCGTTTAACATACAAGCACAGCTATTAGTGAGTGAAAGGTGACCTGCCTCTGCACAACAAAAGTCCTGCCACAGCGCAGCAACATATGCTGTTGTATTTTTTAGTAACGTTTGATCCATTCAAGAAACATTTTTTAAAACAAATGCAAATTATGCAGAAGATGATGGATTGTGTGACAAATTAACCAAATGCATAATTATGCTAAAAACACAATGGCTGCAGAATTGCAGTAGTTTGATCTTAATGTATAAACATATGTATTATGATTGAATAACACATTTGTTGTGAGTGTTAGAACCCATAACTGGGGAATTTCAGACAGGTACCGTGGTCCCTGGCCATCATTTTAGATGTTGGGAATGTGCCAGTCTGAAATTGGACAAATCTTGTGTCTTTGTTGTCTTTTTAAATATAATAATTTAAGGTTTGGAGGACACTGATAGGCCCTTTTTTGTTATAAGATTCAGGAATCAGAGACTGTGCTCGCATCAGGTAAAAGCTGCCACAACAAAACATTTTCACTTGCAGCAGCTGATACGATCTCTTTGTAACACGGTTCTGAAAGGCACAATCTCACAATCAGATATCTTTTTTTTAATTTCCAAGACTCATTATTAATTCAGGAATCCAAAAACACCTGGGCAACATATTTAAACACTTATAGCTCAAAAACTACTGAATATATTTACACCAAAGCAAAAAAGCATGCTTTCTGAGTGAATTACTATGTTTGCTGTAAATCTGTACAGTGGTTTAGGATGAAGGCAACAGCCAAACTTCCTATACGAGCTAAATTGGAACACCTCTTTTTTCATGCCCCTTAAATGTTTTCCCTTCATGAATCTTAACAAAACTTTACATGCTAATTCTTTATTAGCTAAACTAGTAGATGACCAAATTCTGTGCAAATCAGTTCACAGGGTCAAACGTTATAGCCAAATTAAAAAATAATATATTTTCTGAAAAATGCGTTGAATAGACTAAACAACCGTAATTTTCAATGTTTTTTTGTGTAAAATTTCATTTTTGACTGAGATTTTCACCTAACTATAATGTCATGTTAACCCATGAGTTACTCACAAATATTTTGTAAGGGGCCAATAAGTTTGGTCTGTGATGTGACAGAGGGCCGCATTGAGGGCTGGCAGTTGGCCAGGGGAAGTTGGCGGTGAAGTGGGTGACAACCAGAAAACCTCAGGCTAATCCCGGCTTCCCCACTTTATCAAATTGTGTGATGCTAGGAAATTGTTTTATTTCACTTTCCGACCTTTTACTTAATTTTCACAAATAAGAGGACCTCAAAATAAATGACTTAAGTGTGTGCATTGTACAAAATCTACTCATGTGTTTGATTTAATAACTGTAATGTTCATTTATAATAGGAACCCAGGTCACCAAAAGAGTGCACATAACAACTGATTTTACTCTTTAGTTTACTATTGGTATTATTGTTAGGGTCAAGGGAAGAATTAATGTTTATTAATTCACGTCTGAAAACTATCACTTTTAAAATCTCAATGCACTGCTACAATACATTTAAAGGATGTACTGGCACTTCTTAGGAACAAATAGGTACTTTACACTTCTGGATTTGAAACACTGAATGCACTGATATAATCTGATAAACTAAGCTAAAAAAATTCTGAAAGTTAATTAAATACACTTTTTGAACTTTGAAGAAACTATAATATTTTTACTCTTTGGCTGCAAGTTACTTTCTTTCTTTAACACAAAATACCATTTAAATAGATGTTTGCCTGTTTATTTAGCATCTTTTTATTGTTAGTGTCAACTGAGTAAACAGCAGACCAGAGTTGCTGTTGACCAGGGGGTGCTTGTAAAGCTCAGGAGGGCCGCACTTTGAGTATCAATGCTTTAACCTTTGTTTTTTTTCCCAGTGAATTTAGTTTTTTTTAACATAAAGTAAGAAGATCGTACAGATAGTCCAAGACCTAAATAATATCAATTTAAACTTTATTTCTTTCAGGGAATTCCTAGTTTGTCTTTTTTAATGCAAATTAAGCTCTAATGACAATTTATAAGTCCACAATTCTCACCTTACTAGGAACCTCGTACCCCATTGTAGTATTTTATTCTCCTAAGGCAGCGATGGAAAGCACTAAAAGACTGACTCTGGGAGGTAGTGTTGGCTAGTCTTCATTCATGATTATACTTTACCAGCACTTATTAAATTATTGTCCAGTCACCGCTTTTGTTTTAAAATTAAACATATATTTATAACATTCAGACTACAAAATACTACACATTAAATTACAAATATGTGCATCCTGATACAGGTATCAGCGACCCTCAAATCCTGCTCATGACCCTCATAATAACAACACCCTCAACAATACCAGATGCATAATCACAAAATAAAGGGGTGACATTTTAATTAAGGCTTGGTCACCATATCAATATATAAAAGGCCAGTCTATTGGTTTTGTAAAGGACTCAACACATCAACATATGAAGGCAAGTAAATTGGCTTTACCAAGGGTTCACCGCCTTAATAAACCAGCAATCACATGTTAGAATTAAACATTAAAACCAATAGAATCTATACCTGTTTTTAAAGGAATTCATCACAAATGTCTTATCTTTTTGTAATGTAGCCAATGCAGCTCTTTCATCACATTTTTTTAAACAAACTTTTGAACAAGTTTTAAACTTTCAAAGTTTTCAACTTTTAGAAAGTTGGCATTTTCTTACTTAAACCATTCTGTGCCTTTGTCTGTCCCTGGTTGACAGTTGGGCTTTATGAATTCACTCTAGACAGCCACACACAAAGGGAACCAAGATGTGCCCTGCATAACCTGATGTCCTATCACCAGGATAATCGGTCTACCTTAGCTACAGTGGTGCAAGGTGTGGACATTTGCACCTGAATAGGGCTGCCTCTGTCACCTAACAGAGACCTGCATACCCACACTGTAGTGTGTCTAGAGCCAGGGCGAGGAAGGTCTGCAATACAAAAACCTTTCTTTGAAGTCTCCCTATTTCAAAGGCTGAAATAGGTGTAAGTACTGGACCTCTGACATCATATACTCAGACCACTTCTGGACAGAGGACATTCTGCCAGGAAGAAGAGCTGTTGCTCTGCCAGGAGGGACTGCCACTTTGATGCTTGCTTTGCTATGTTGTCCTGCTGCCTTGCCTGTTGCTTCTGACCCAGGAGCATGAGGACTGAACTTTGCTCCCTGCATCCTGCTTTCTCCAAGGGCTTGAGTTGAGCTTGCCTCCAGTTGGAAGTTTCAGGCCATCAAAGACTTCACCATTAGCACCTGAACTCCTCTGCTTAGAGCCCTACTCTGCCAACTGGTGCCAAATCCAGTTCCTGGTCCCTTGGAAGTGACCTTCTGTTCTAAAAAGAAGCAAATCAGCACATCAACTTTGAGCGTAATTTCAGAACCAGCGCCACTGCCTGCACCAAAAGCCATGGTCCCCGCTCAACACAAACTACTACAACTTACAACGCAAGCTCCAACACTGCCTCAGTGCCTCCTAAGAATGGCCACTGTATGAGTCACCAGTACCGTGTCTCTGCAGTCTGTGACACCCGACTCTGTTGCAGCACCTGTGGCCCGTTGGTGTGATATTGATGCCACAAATTCAATGCCTCGCTGTCTAACCCTCAATGCTTCTTCAACACCAGACCACCATTGGAACTAATGCCTCGTCACAACCGCCTTGTCACCTCCTCTGTGCCTTGCATTGTCCCTGGGCATCAGCGGCTCAGCAACTCTGCACCGCCTCCAGGACTCGACGCCTTACTTGCTTCAGTAACACCTTCCCTCCATTGTGCAATGCACCATCTCCGACCGCTGATGGGCCAACGTGCCAATGACCTGAATAGCAGTAAGGAACCAGTGCCGCAACTGCCTCAGTGATGTCTCACCTCCCTGGCGCCTTGCATCGTATTTGATTCTCAACACCTCCAAGGTACTGTACTGGGGTCTTCCCGACTCCCTAGCTGATCCATGCTCAATCACGGTCGGCCTGAGATTGTGGATTCATCCCTGTCAAGCATGTCGAGATAGCCCCAGCCTGAGTTATTGTTTTTCCAAGCGCTATAACTGCATTTAGTCTTGAAAAACTATTATCTTGACTTGTGTATGGTGGATTTTCGTTGTTTTGGCCTTGTTCTGCTCAGATAAATATTGACTATTTTTCTAAACTGGAGTGGAGTACTTTGTGGTGTTTTCACTGTGTTACTGTATACAAGTGCACAAATACTTTACATATTGCCTCTTCAGTTTAGGGTGACTGCTCTGAGCCAAGCTACCAGAGGGTAAGCACAGGTAAAAGTAGGCTGTACTACACTTACCCTGACTAGAGTGTGGGTCCCTACTTAGACAGGGTGAAAACCAATGCCAACTAGAGACCCCATTTCTAACAAAAAAACTACTTCCCCTACCTGCATTAAGGGTGGGCAAGGTGCTGTGTGGTTGGTCCTTTACGGACACTAGCAAAGGGAACAGGCAATGCACTGGCCGTGCAACTCATTCACTGTGTCCAAGGGGATGGGAGCCCCAGGATAGCTGTACCTCGTGTCGGCGAGGCACCCGTCAGAGAAGAGTTTGGCAGGTTCAGTGGCATTTGTTGGACTGTTGAAATTAGGCCTGTCTATACATATAGATATACATGTAGATTTGAAGGATGTAATATGCTATTTTTTATACCATTGTTGAGTGTGGGGAGGGGCCATGACTCCGAAGAGATTTGAAACAACATTTCAACATTGGTACATATTCGTTTTTTTAAATTATGCATTTAACACGGATGCATTGTGTGTAATTTCTGCAGCTGTTAACATTACATTTATGAAATCTTGTGACTAATAAGAGATTCATTTCCTGTGTAAGTTATTTCTAAATACAATCATTGAGGGAGTTAATGGTGTTTTTCTCATCAATTTTTCTGTACTGGGGTAATAAACTAGAATCTACCCTTTGCATATTAGTAATAAATGTGTGAATGTAGGTTTATTAGTACAGTTGCTATAAATAACGTGTAATGGGGCCACATATATCTTCACAGCCAAACCAGAGCCCCATTATAGTTCATTGCCTGCATCAGTTTGTTTTCAAGGGTAGGAAGGCTCAAGGAAGGTGAGTTTCAGGATATACCATAAATCACAAAGGAGACAATACAAAGAGGATTTTTAAGGTTTGACATACGCCCGGCCTGCCCTATGCAGAGGAGGATGTCCCTCTTTGGCCAAGCTCTGAATAACCACCTTTGTGTATTATGCTTCATTTGGACTTTTGCCCATGCGAGACATCTTTCAAAATGTGTCAGGTGTTCTGTCTTCCCTGTCTAGAGTGTAAACTAGTCTTCTTCTGTGAAAAGCTCTCCAAGCATTTCCTCGCTGGGAGTTGCAAGTCCTAACACTCCAAGCTGTGTTCAACGGGTATATGTAGTTGTTTTTGTTTTTCTAACCTTTATTCATGGTTCTGTAGAAAATAGGTTTATTGTCTGTGAAGACCTCTGCAAAAGTCCAACAAAGGAACTTTTGGGCTGCTAACAGGGAAGGTCTCCTAGACCCACCCACAAAGATCATGATAATGCCATACAATTCTGCTTGTGTTTGGAAAATCTGGGGAGCAGAGACCATCTAGACGTAGCCAGGATTTCTTGGCAACTGTACTGACCTGTAATTATTTCCAGTTTGAGCGCTACCGTTTTGTCGGCTCAATGTGTTGTTGCACAGTAGCACTATTTTTTTTTGTATAGCTTATGTGATTTAGCACAGTAGCATGCCAGCTGCAGTTTGGTGTTTTCCTCTGCCCTCATCCTGACGGCTTGTTTCATTTTTCTTTCGGCCTCTCTAATTCAAGATAGGTTTGAAAACTCTATTTAAAGTCATAATCAGCCATGTCATGCACCAGTTGTTGGGCAGCTGTGTAATAAAGATAAAAGGATGCTTCTGAAAGAACACTACTTTCAGCAGAGAGGCCAATGAGCTATAAAGTCATCATTCGAGCTTGAATGTTTCTGCCATGCTTCAGAAAAAGCAGATGTTGTTTTGAGTGTAATTGAAAACACAGAGAACGGTAATTATTAGTTTGTTTTTGCACCCATTGAGAAATCAGTAGCGGATTATGTCTTGGATTTTATTTTTAGCTATTTCAATATCTGTTCCGTGTTATTTATATATCATGCTATCAACGAAAAGATGTATGAACTTCCTTGTATAGAAATGTTCAGGCCGGAAAATCATGACGGTTACGAGACAAAGTGTTTGATAGCTTTGAGAAGCCTGCTGCTTCAGGGTACGATACCGTAACTTTTTGGATTCCTTATTTGTCTCTAAAGGCTAAACATGTTCCTAAAGTTGTGTTTAGCAGTATATCTTCTATGCTGTATCTCTCCCTTTCCAGTCGCATCAGAAACCAAGGCTGGGCCCTCAGATGCACCTTTGCACCAATCATGTTCAAAGCGTGCAGTGCTGCGCAAGGGACGTCCAGCCAGGACCACGCAAGGGAGGTCACGCCTGGACCACACAAGGGACTTCCAGCCTGGACCACACAAGGGACTTCCAGCCTGGACCACGGAAGGGGCGTCCAGCTTGGACCACGCAAGGGGCTTCCAGCCTGGACCACGCAAGGGACTTCCAGCCTGGACCACATAAGGGGTGTCCAGCCTGGACCACGCATAGGACGTCCAGCCTGTACCACACAAGGGACATCCAGCCTGTATCACACAAGAGAGATTCAGCCTGGACCACGCAAGGGGCGTCCAGCCTGGACAACGCAAGGGGCTTCCAGCCTGGACCATGCAAGGGACTTCCAGCCTGGACCACGCAAGGGGTGTCCAGCCTGGACCACGCAAGGGGCTTCCAGCCTGGACCACGCAAGGGACTTCCAGCCTGGACCACATAAGGGGTGTCCAGCCTGGACCTCTTAAGGGGTGTCCAACCTGGACCACGCAAGGGGCGTCCAGCCTGGACCACGCAAGGGACATCCAGCCTGTATCACACAAGAGAGATCGAGCCTGGACCACACAAGGGACATCCAGCCTGGACCACACAAGGGACGTCCAGCCTGAACCACGCAAGGGGCGTCCAGCCTGGACCACGCAAGGGGCGTCCAGCCTGGACCACGCAAGGGACGTCCAGCCTGGACCACGCAAGGGGCGTCCAGCCTGGACCACGTAAGGGCTGTCCAGCCTGGACCACGCAAGGGAGGTCCAGCCTGGACCACGCAGGGGACATCCAGCCTGAACCACGCAAGGGACGTCCAGCCTGTACCACACAAGGGACATCCAGGCTGTACCACACAAGAGAGATCCAGCCTGGACCACGCAAGGGATGTCTAGCCTGAACCACGCAAGGGGCGTCCAGCCTGAACCACGCAAGGGACGTTCAGCCTGAACCACGCAAGGGACGTTCAGCCTGTACCACACAAGGGACGTCCAGCCTGGACCACACAAGGGACGTCCAGCCTGAACCACACAAGGGACGTCCAGCCTGAACCACGCAAGGTACTTCCAGCCTGGACCACACAAGGGACGTCCAGCTTGGCCAACACAAAGGACATCCAGCCTGGAACACGCAATGAACTTTCAGCCTGGATCAATATTTGAGAGTGGAAAGTAAAAAGACACAAATAATTCCCTTATACTACCTCATAACGATACAGTTATTAATTAAAACCACATTAAGGAATTATGATTACACACGGAAAGTACTTCCTAACTATCAGAGCAGATAACTTTTCAGGCTCCCATGCGAGGCGTTAATCTAAACTTAGAAACAAGGGTTATCCCTTAGAAACCTCCTCTTTGCTAGTTAGGGGCTGGTACCAGCAATAACATGGGCTCCAAAGTGCAACCCCTGGTGACACCTGTTTGATATCCATGCCTAGATATAGGAATGAGTGCATGCATTAGACTTGGTGCTAGTATCATAGCAGCTGTCTGGTCACAGTGGCCTTCTGGTCCTTTCAAACTCCTGAACTAAGATCCTCGGCTTCCTAATGACAGTATACCTATTCTTCTTTATTAATCTAGATATTCCATTCAATGTTATGAAAATATTCAATTGCTATTTCTTATTGACGAGTTATCCCCAATAAGACAATGTCCCATTTAAGAAGGTGAATGAAAAAGTGAGAACTGAATAATAACATGCATCCATTCACATATTTTCATCTGCTGTACTGAAGAAGATCTGCAACCACAACCGTCCATGGAGAGAAAAGCAGCTTATGCTGGATCACACTATGTGCTGGCAGGCCAGAGAGGTTTCAGTCAATGGAGAGAAAAGCAGATTATTCTCCATTATACTGTGTGACAATGCCAGCCCAGATTGCCTTCGAACCATAATCCAAACATTATTAGGAGATCAGACTTTTTATCCTTTCATAGTTAGTATGTTTCATGTGTTTGCCTAAAATGGATTCATCACTAAATATTAGACAGAACTCATGGTTGTTTAACCTCTTTCGGTTGATGTAGCCTCCATGTTAAAGATATAGGGCTCTAGGAGCAAGCTATGAACATCGAGCGACACCCAGTTATGTGAATATGGATATGTATTTATATTCAAAATGCTTCCTTCAGTAGAAATGAACTGCTAAAGCTTGTAAAAGCGAATATGCAATGTCCTGTTTTATGAGAGGTGGTAAGTGCTGTGTAATTTCCAACTGTATGGATCAATTTTTCAAAGCAAACATCAAGAGGTTGTTATACAAGACACCAAGGGGCAGATTTATGTTGGACTTGCGCTGCCGTTGCGTCACGCAACGGCGGCGTAAACGTGGCGCATCCCTGCAACCCATTTACAACGTGATGCATCTAGGCAGATGCGTCACGTTGTAAAGCCCTGCGCCACATGTGGGCGTTCCGGCGCAGGGTGGGCGTTCCGGGGCAGGTGCGCCTCGCAAAAGTGGCTGAGTGAAATCTACAAGATTTCACTCAGTCACTTTTAGGCCAATGCTGCGTCAAAACCCTGAGCCTGCTTGAAGCAGGCGTAAGGCTTGACGCAGCATTGGACAGATAGGGCACCCCGAGCCTTGCTGGAGCAGCGCAACTCCAGCAATGCGCCACCTTTTTGCCCCATGGTGCGCCGCATTGTAAATGCGGCGAACCATGGGTGGCGGAGCTGCGGCGCACAATACCTGGCGCATCCATAGGGATGCGCCAGTTATTGTAAATCTGCCTCCAAAGATTTGAGCAAATTCTCTCCAACTCATATCAAGATATTAGAACCCAAACTCTGTCAGGCTTGGCCACTGGTCGTGACCATAAGTTTCAATTTAACAAAAGGCGTTTTGAGGAATCCTTGCAATAAGTCTAATGACGGGCAATAACTCAGGTTAGCAATCCAGCCCAATGTTCTTTTGCCCACTGTGACATCTCAAATTAGAACCACCCATATGCAAATCAGTCTTGGTACTGCTCTAATAGGAAATGTCCAGCTGATCTTCCAAGCCAGTTACTCTCTGAAATGGAGCACAAGCAACCCAAGACCATTTGCGGCCTGATTGAGCATATTCAATCAGGTGTAGCTTGGTTCCAGTGGCACGGTAAACAAGGGAGTCACGTTTGGGTTGCACCTGGCTGAAGAGCCAATCTTGGGTTGATGGTGACCCACCAAAACTAGGGATGTTAAGTTATGGGATGCTGTATTACATTTCGGAAACATTTGGCTCACATTTTTCAAAGTTCTATCCAAGCAATGATTGGACTTAACACAAGTGTTAAATTATAATGGCAACAAACAATTGATAACAAATGTGTAATTAAATGAGCTAACTGAATTTTACTATAGGGACTTTTTTATCTGTGGTAATTCTAACTATGGGTCACAGAGGAAATTTGAGATTTAAAGTGATGCAACCAAAACAATACTAAGGTATTGTCAAGTTAAGAAGTCACAACAGGGGAACTAAACAGAAGAGATAAAATAAACAAGAAGACCAGCAAGAAATAATTTGTTAATTAAGCATTATTACACTCTACTCAAGGTCGGGATTAAGACCATTGATTTAGCTTAATCCCATTTGCTGAGCATATTGTGCAACATTAATAACCAGTCCTGCAACTTTAGACTTGAACCAATGACTCAATAATGCCAGAGGTTAAGACATGGTCAAAGTGGGCTCTGGCCCAGGGCCATAGCCTTTCAGGGGGCCCCCTGATAGAGCCAGCTCTGTTCTGCAGAGAGTCTTACCCTGATGACCTTGTATAATTCTTAAACAGATTGTTTTAAATACTGTTTTCCTTTAATATATATTTTAATGTAGGTGATGTGCCAGAGTTTATTACAGGGGTGGCTCCACCCCTAAGGCAGAGGACCATCACCCCACTGCTCTGTGAGCAGTTGAAAAAGGAACCATAAAATGATAATAATGAACAACATTATAATTTTATTTTTCTACCTGTGTCTCAGCTAGTCCGGATGAGGCTGGACATCACATGAACAGGGGTGGCTCTCTCTTTTGTGTGCATAAATATTTGTCCAGCCATCTCGTGCCGGCTAAACAGTCAAGTGCACTGTGAATGTTCTCCACCCAGGCTGTATTACAGCCAGGGTGGAGCACATGCCCAGGCCCCCAGTCCTTCTCTGAGTGCTGAACCACAGCACTCAGACCAATCACAATGCTGTTGTAAGGCAGCGTTGTGATTGGTCAAGAGAGAATGGGAGCATGGGTGCTTCCAGGCTGTGGCTTGGTTCCTGCTCCTGGAGTGACGAAGAGGACTGAGAGGCGGCAGCCGGCGGCCAGCTTGCAGGTAAGTGGCATTTTCTTTTCCTTTTTTTTGTTTACCCCCACCTTCTCTTCACACACACACACCGCCCGCCAACCCTGGTAAGTAGCAGCTGCCACTGTTCTCTTATAGGCGTTTTGCCAAGAAATGTTGTGTTTAAGTTTCATGCAACATCCATCAAAAAGTATCTTTAGATCAATACATGAACTCACAGATGAGAAATGGGAGAGTGTCACAGAGAATATTTCCAAATTATTGAGTTGCTGCTTTGTTACAAAATTGAAAACACACATCATTTTCCCTGAATATTAGATGTAAACACATTTAGAATGTGGGTGAGTGTGCCTGTGCACTGTCAGTGACAAGGTAAAAGAAGGCATGAAAGAGTTGAAATTAACCCTTTACATGAAGCCGCGATTCCCCTGGTGTGCTATAAACAGCACGAACAGGGGCGGGCCGAGACGAACCCCAGCCGTCATCAGCACACGAGCACCGTAGTGCATGACGGCTGGGGTTCGTCATCAGCATGGAAGGGGTTAAATCATCAATGCAAAGCTGTTCCAAAAAGGTGCCCCCTTACCACAGTTGGACCCAGGCCCACAAAATCCTTAAAATGTCCCTGAATAAAACATTACATTTTGTGAATTTTAATTTGTTATGCAAAACATCTGAGCACCCTTGTCTGTGCCTCACTCATTTTATATTGACCGAAATGTATACAATGTACATCCGCATCTGAACTGAAGTGGTTTACTAACATTTTCATTCATTTTTTTATATAACATGTAATGCCCCTGATGCATGCTTTTAAACAGCTATACGGGGACCAGTGGTGACGGTACAGTTTTAGAGCGGGGGTGCTGGCTAATAACGTTCCTTGGTACACAAAGGGAGTCACTGTTCCTTGTAAAGGATAAAACTTTTTTTCGTGTACTACTTTATCCGTGGGGGACAGTGTGTCCTCATCATAATGCCCTCACACACCCCGAAGGATGTCATGCTTCATCATTTGGGCTTTGCTCCTCATCGGGCTGGAGCTGCAATGCCCTATGGGTCTCCCGAAGGGTCTCTTTATCGGAGATCTTTTGATGAGAAGCCATTTGGGTGCATGGGTGTAAGTGGCAGTGAAGTCTGAAGTGGTGTGTTAAAAAATGATTGGAGGAAGAGTGGGTACTATTTATTACAGTGATCCATCTGCCATTGTTCAAACAAAGTGTGTAGTGCTGCTCTAGGGGATATTAAGTCCCTCTGTAGCTGGGTTTATGTCCCTAATGGACATATATAACGGTCAACATGTTTTGCGCTGTATGTGGCCTCAGAAGGAGATCCAAAGCGCTTCTTCAGGACCAAAGGAAGGTCAATTTTAGTATCAGTGGGGACCTGAACTAACCAGTGCCACCAAGTTTGTAGAAGGGAGTAGCGTTTCGCTTAATATTAGAGTCAGGACCTCATGACATCAGTGAGGGCACTCAGGAAGGTTCTCCCGTAGTAGCAGGGCTGATCGTCCTGCGTGCCTCTCCCTGTCCGGGGGAGACTGACTGGATTGAGTAGGATTTTTATTCATGTTTTTTAACGTTTGTATAAAACTCACAAATTATTTTGACTTAAATATTTACTATTTTCTATTCTGGTTCAAGTACTGTTTTATGCAGCTCTTTACTTATGATGGTTTGTCTGTCTGTGTCAATTTATCTGTGCCCTAGTTTTGGGACAGCCACTCTCGTCTACATCTCGTTTGTCTCTATTATGATCAAAATGAGAATGTTTAATTAAGTTTTCAATGGCGTTAACTCACTCAGGATCTCGGTGTAATCTGTATGTATTAGGATTAGGCTAAGCAAGACCGGATACATAAATAGAAAATAAGAGGTTTTGTGTGGTAAAATATATAGTAACACAAGAGGGGTACAAAGTTACCCGATGTGAGTGAAGAGGACAAGTGTGTGTAGAGTGTAGAAGAAGGGAGGGGAATTCAATTTTTGGAACTAAACCCTCACACACCTAGCAAGCTAGGTGTCATGCTTCATCATGTGGGTTCTGCTCCTCGTCAGACTGGCGCTGCAATGTCTGACGGGCACCCGTAAAGGGGCTCTTTATCGGAGATCTTTTGTTCCAGCCATGTGGTGCATGCGGGTGAGAGGGCAAGTGAAAGTGTAGTCGTGAGATAGTGGTGAGTTAAAAAAAGTTGGGTCAGTCCACAATGAACTTTTATTGGCATGGCCGACGCCCTTGATTAAAATAGTAGGAGGGGAGATATATGCTGAGGAGATTCAAAGCAAAATACCTACAACCCTCTGATCAGGTCAACATGTTTCTTGCCCAAATGGCAATTCTTCAGGACCTAGGTGTTCAGTACTACTCAGTGAAAAACTAAGAATAAAAGTGTATTACAACCTTATTCCTTGAGGTCAGTCATTAAGCAGGCCAGCAGGTCCTGCCAATTTGATGCGGCCCTAAAGAAAATCCTAGGGCGCCCCGCAGTCAGCTCCTGTGGGACCTGCACGTATGGGTCAGGTACCCGTTCGGCGTGCGGTCAGAGCCGATAACACCTACCCCCCACTGTCTTGTCAGGAAAGAGCGACTGGTGAAATATATATGCATAAATCCTACTTGTTTCATCAACATTTTCAAAGCTCCAGATGGACAATAGGCCTATGCAAAACTATCTGTTACGCTCACTTAATTTGCGTAGTTCATGCATATTTGCATTATGAGAATTTCAAATGTTGGAAATCATGTCAGCTCCCAATTTTACTAAAAATGTTTCCAAGCAGGGGCATCGATTGAGCAGAAACGTCTCCCAGAAGACAGGTTCAAGCAGAAAATGTGTTGCAAGAAAGTTCCTTTACTTGTACCTTGAGTGACTTTTGATGCTAGCTATGCCCTCGAGGTCAATTTCCACTTGAGGTAACCCAGAGTGGATGACTTACTTATGATTTTGTATAATTGTCTAAACATTTAGCGTTATTTCAGGAAACAATCTGGCAATTTAATACACCCTAAATTCTCTTGTATGAGCACTGGTGATAGAGTGTGAATGTAAGTCAATAAAAAGTGCCAGAAACGCAAGGTTTTCAGAAAATATGATCAGGATATAACATAACATAACATGTGTATTTGTAAAGTGCAGGTTCACCTCTAGGCATCTTGGCGCTGAATTACATATGTTTATTGTTACACAACTCAATGGTATTCATTTTATCAACTTCAGAAGGATGAAAGGCTGAATGGACTGGCAGGATTTGAACCTGTGACCATGAGGTCAAACACAGGTCCGACTCATTAGTTCACCAGGCCCAGCTACATGTTTTGCCTGAAGTAATTTGCATGTGGCCCACCTCTTACGTTCTAGTCGGGCTTGTTCCCTTAACGTGCCACACTTACTTAAGTTGTACACCAAGCGCTAGAACACCCCAAACTAATCCCCTCATGCAGAAATGCTTATTTGTAATATTACATTGTTCTAGTGTAATGTCATATATTAACAATTCCGATTAACGATGTAAATTGACAATGTGTGAATACAAAATAAGAGATAGCAATTATAAATGGAGTTGTGTGTTCCTGAGTGCTTATAAGGGTACACGGGGCTGTTAATTTCCTGGGCATTTAAAAGATAGAGTGTCGAAGAAAATGTACTACAATTTTCTGTCTGTACCTTTTCCAGTTATTTATTGTGTTTTACTGGAAAGTATTTCCGTACAGTTATATGAGAACTACAAAACAATATTAGAAAGCATATTTGTGAATGAACCAAAATGTGCACCATGATATTGCTGAAGAAGTGGGTGATGATGTAAAATTACCCACTTTATTGGAGGGATTACTGCTGGCTGTATTGCTGCTACCGTATTGTAGTGTTAAAGCAGCGGTTTTACCAGTGTAACGCCTGAGTATGTTTATTGCATCCACTGGTAATCAGAGAGAAATTTACACTACTTCTGTCCTCTAGGTCAAACCCAATAATTGTAATGTTTTGAAAAATCTAAATGCTATGCAGACTAGAATATTGCTATTCCTGCAAACATCATTCAATCGATTTCAGCTTCTTGCTCACCTATATCATAGAATAAAAAATTACCTGAGCTTCACCAAAAAGGCGCACTCTATTGATATCCCACTTTCTCGCACTGATGAGAGGTTTGTGTGTTTTCAGCTTTGATTCATTTATTGGAAGGGACAGGACATATATGAGGTTTATTTTTAGGGTTCTGCTGAGAGAAGGCAGCTTGACCTCAGAGTTCGAGTCCTGCCTCTGACCTCAAGAGTCTTCCCTGCAGCTCCAATAAATGGAAGTTGGCCGTGGCTTAATTCTCCACCGGATGCCTCAACCGAGTCTCTATAAAGCGAATGCGGTGATTTATTTCATGCCACCCGTTGAGGGGCTCTATAGATTTTATGGCAGCCACAGAGACCAGAAGGGGAGGAATGCTGCTGGCGCTCCCGTGTTTTCGAATTCTTCAGGTTTCCCGCTATCATTGATGCCATAAACATTGGGATGAAATGCCATAAACACTGAAAGATGTCTAGGGGGGGGCTTCAGTCACTGAAAATCCAACTGTAATTCAGAGGAAGTTTGTTTTCATACACAAACTAAAGCACCGATCAAAATCGTTCAATTTGCTAAGGTTATCTAGATAACAAAATTATCATCTTCGCCGTAATGTGTAATCAAAAATACACGTAGTAATTGTAGTATGAAGGATATGGGGTCTTATAATGCAAATTCATGTTTCACCCTGGCAGAGTGGACTTTCACTGCCCCAGGAGTAATCAAATCGTTGAGATGCATTATAGACGTCAACCCCACAGGCAGCGGAACAGGTCTCTGCTAAAACCGCCTGGGTGACTACCACTAGCTTAAAAGAAGATTGTGTGGCATGCATTCTGCATTACAGAAAAGGGAGATTATGGAAGACCCTTGGCTAGGTGAAACGTGTCAGTTCAGCAGTGACACTCTATTTCATTGATTTTTTTCTGGCATTGTGCTTAATTCTTTAGCTGTGAAATGCAGTTCACAAAAGGCCGAAAAAGTACTAGCATTCACTCTTACGGGCACATCAGCACACCATATGCATTATAAAAATGTCATTAAAGTTCAGAAGCACGACAAAAAAGAGCAACCACCGACGTATGTGACTCAACCGAGGAAGATAGCTCAGTGCATATGAGGCAGGAAAGGAAACGAGTAAAATCAAACTGCTCAAAAGCAGAGGGAGCTTCATATATTAATTTCTGTTTGTGGTAGTATTTTCTTTTACTATATTCAACTCCATTCGCTAAACGTTCGCATTGTTGCCACTGCATCTGAACCTATCATTTCAGTTCCAGAGAATAATGAATCCATCAAGCACAATGCACTCTGAACCCAGGCAACCACTGAGAGAAACGTATAGGACTGTTGTAGAAGCCCATGCCTTAATTGGCATGATGGGGTGAGGAAGTACAATGCTGACACCCACATTTGCCATCCCATTCACGGGTATTTCGCCAACCTTCTACTTTTACCCAAACACCACGCGTATCTCCAACCAACTCCAGAAGGGTGATGCCACCACAGCAGAAGACTGTCAAGGAGCAATATCACAAGTACCAAAAACGGATTAATCTTTTTTACATTTGTTTACATGACTAATACATCCATTAAGTTACACTATCTTTACATTTGTTCCAGCTACTTTCTCTCTAAACAAACACTATCACGTTTGGCAGTGGGTGCTGTCATCTCTTTCACACCCACAAGCAGAGGACGGCCCGGGACCAGGGTTCAATTCCCAACGCGGCAGGGTCGTGGACCAGGGTCAGCGGACTCGATAATTCTCGCCTCGGTGCCTACTCTAACCAGGGATCACACTCGGCAACTCTGGGCATTAGCTTGCCTCATCTCCACAACGGCCCCCCACAAATGCCGGGGATGCCTGGTTTCACCTTGGAGATACCCAGTAGGGACCATCTCACAGGGAAAGCCAGGACGGGTTCCCCAGCGGTCTACAGCGCGGAGATACCCCATGTGGGGTGATTCATGCGCTTTACAAGACATCATTACATTACATTACATTACACTCCCTCTCACATTAATCTCAATGTGGTATAAAAGGCTTTATGCTTTGCCATTCTTCATCGCTCCCCAGAGACAATCTCTCTCAATTTTTATGTAGTAAGAAAGCTCCATTCCATATAAAAATCTGCACAACTCACAGTGTCAGTGCTACCTTAGATTGAAAAATTGTAACCCCCTCCCCTGAGCCAGATGCTATCTATATGAAAAACCTTACTGTTAAACAACATCCACCCTTTTAATTTAAGGACTCAAATCATCAGGTTACTCACCCATCAATCATATATGTCTAGGTGTCCTTCACATTAGGATAATATGTCTAACCAGTCAGTCAATAACTTTATTTCGGTGATTGCAACTATAAAAGTGCCAAATGCATACAGTACAAGGGGGACAAAATAAAACATTCAAGTTTGAGTAACAATCTGTGACTCCATATTGTAAAAAGGGTCCAAACTTCTGGATACAAAGAGGCATCAGGTAAAACCACAGAAGTGCAAATGCAAACAGTATGAATGAGTTGTGGCTATTGTACAGAAACTGGTGGCTGGGACTGGTGAGATTCATCTTAAATAGAAATCACTGGCAATAGTATAGGGACCACAACAAGTACCAGTGCCTAAAGAGGTCGATGTTGGCTAGCAAATGGCAGAAGGGCCAGTTCATCTCAGATTGACTTGTGCAAATATGTGAGCAAAGTTAAAACAGTAAAAAGGCAGCTAGAGTGGAAATTAAGAACTATAACAGCAAAGTTCTATGCCGTGAAATATAGATTTGCAAGGTAAATGGAGTCTAAGATTTGCAAGGTAAATGGATAAAATAGACATCAATTGACTTATAGACCAATGAATTCATATATGGTTTATTTTCAAAATAATTTTTGATTGTCTGCATTTATATGTGGTTTAATGAATATAACATTGAGCGTTACTTTGTCAAGTTCAGACAAGGATCTGTGTATATTAAGTGAGGCATATAAAATAGACATCAATTGACTTATAGACCAATGAATTCATATATGGTTTATTTTCAAAATAATTTTTGATTGTCTGCATTTATATGTGGTTTGTTGAATATAACATTGAGCGTTACTTTGTCAAGTTCAGACAAGGATCTGTGTATATTAAGTGAAAAACAAGTGAATATTGTACATTAGTGTATATATATGTGAATAATGTTTTGTATTTATGTGTAAATGTCATAAATGTGTTGTGTTCCTTTTCATACATAAAAATCTTTTTGAAAAATGAAAAAATAGAAATTAAAAGGGTAAGAACAAGATATACCCAACAAACCTTTGAGTAATACTGGTTTGTGCTTTTCCTTAAATTTAAGGATTGAAGAAAGTGTGTGGTTGGTATGTTGAAAATTTTTCCTGTGAAATATAGACAGCATGACCCGCTATGTGAATACAGTTCAAGAAATTAGCTCACTGTCAGACAAAAAATAATTCTGTACATAAAAACAATTAAAAGAAATTACATTAGCGAGAGGTTACATCCACTACAAGGTCATTGCATACCTCCTACTTATCCACATTTGCCCATAAATTTGGCAACAGCCCAAACGATCAACATGCTAGAGTCTGAATTTAAAATATGTTGAGCATCACTGTGACAGCGAGTACCAAACTGTTGCAACCAGGCGCTATCCACCTGGATCTCAATTGGTGAAACCTATTACAAGCAAAGAGGATGTGGCTAATGGACTGGGCTGCAAGAGTGCAGCCAGGACACAGCTGGGACATAAGAGAGGACTGGCACCAGGAGGCAGTAAAAGTATTCACACAAAGGGAATCAAATCTAAATTGCATGTAAAGTGCCCTGTCCTGGGAGTTTCTGATGGCCTCCAAATATTGCTCAAAGGCACCCACCCCTTTAAACTCCATAAAATGAAGTGTCAAACGACCCCAGGATGGACAGGAGATAGAGGGCTGCGCCACCCAGTCCCAATAATGTTTCTCAATCAGTGTTTTTCCAGAGAGAGAATCTGGGTTATTCATGTCCCATGCACCTTCCATTCCTAGAGTGGACTTCAAAGACTTCACCTTGGTCAACTAGCCAATTTTCTAATGGCAGTCCAGCGCATAGACCTCATCCAAAGCTGTACAATATGGGTGTAACACAGGGGTGGTTTTCAGGCATAAAAAAAGAGCAGGGGGCGTAATTGTTTTTTTTTTTTTTTTTACAATCGAGGATCTGCTCATACCTCATTTCAACGGATGGAGGGGAGTGCTCTGGGGGAGAGAGCAAAGTGATCTTAAGAATTTGTTTTTGGTCACAAGTAGCGCATCCAATTTTTCGAACCCCCATAATTCCACCCCATAGAGAGCTACACCTACTGCTTTGTGATCATAGATACAAAGGGGGCAGATATTGGCTTTCTAGATGAGATCCTGTGCTCTTTGATCAGCCCTGTAATGCACCTTTCGCCTCTTGACAGGGTGCTTCCATGACAGGTCGTCAGAGAGAGTGACACCCAAATAATCAAAGTGCTCACTCTCTTAATTGATTTCCCATCTAGGAACAACTTCCCCTTAAAAGGCATGTGCGGATTTATCATTAGAAGTTTGGTATTTGGGGTGTTGATCTCAAGGCCTCCTAGTGCACAAAAGACTCAAAACATTTTAAAAGAGATTGCTGGCCACTAGGGGTCTTGGAAACTAGCAGAGTATCATCTGTAAAGAGTAGAGTTGTCACCTTGACTCCCCCAGAGTTGGCGAGTCGACTGGGCTTTCAGCAAGGTACTGAACAACGCCATTGATAAAGAGTGAGAAAAGAGTGGTGGCCATCACGCACCCCTTGCTGACCCCCCTGTCCACCCTAATCTGGTCAGTCATTTGACCTTGATTACCCCATCAAACTCTTCCATAGTAGTTTTCATGCAGGCAAACAGTTAATGCTAGTATTTCACAAGGGATGCCCATTTCTTTCAAGACATGCCAACGTATGTGTCTGAGAATGTGATTGAGTGCAGACCGTAAGTCAATAAAAGCTATGTATGAGCTCCCCTGACAGATTGTCACGATCTTCCAAACTAATAGTAGGAAGCGGAAGACTTGGTCGACAGTGCTAACTTTCTGTCTAAACCCTGTTTGAAAGGGGGACAGAATGTCGTTGTCACCTATCCAAGTTTGGATTTTCATAAGAAGTGCTCGGGCAAAGATCTATTGAGCAATGTCGATCAGGTAATGGGTCTACAATTCAAAGGCAGTGAGTGATTGCCCTTCTTGAACAACGGAATTACCTCAGCTCCTCTCCAAGAAGATGGTATTGGGGAGCCAGCGGTTATTCCATTGGCCAAAGCCAGAATATACCACGACCAGTTATCAGTGTTGCTGAGAAATACGTCACCATTAATGGCGTCCGGCCTGGGGACTTTAAATCTAACAATTGCATTGATACCGGTTCATATTTCGGGTAAGGTAAAAAAAATACATGAATCTGGGAGCTATTATAATCAGCTGTTAAGATCTTGTCGGCTTGGACGAGCTCTCCAGTATAAAGTGATTAGAAATTAAGGTGCCACGCATCAACAGAAATTTTGTTGTTGGGTGGCTGTGGTCTATCTCCATCTCCCCTTATTACTAAGAGCCAAAAACGTTGTGTATCGTTTTTGGAGAAGCCTCACTAATCAACGCCAATGCTCTATTTCTCAGTCCTTTTTAGCCTTAAGTATCGCTTTCTTATACGTTCTCCTGGTTTCCCTCACTGCGGCCACATTGCTTTTCGAATTGCAGCAATCAGTTTAGATCTAAGGTCCCTACACTCTCGAGTGAACCAGGCAAACTGTGGTTTTAAGCGTTTGGTCCCACCCTGTGTACGTTGTGATATTTTAAAATAAGATTCCAACAGGTTAAAAGAATTGGTGTGACAATCTACAATCTTATGCAGATCACCCGGGGGTTCTAGTAGACTAGACATATGCCTAATACTAGCCTCCAAGTCGGTGTTAATTAAGTCTAGCTTCTCTGGGTCCATAGCTACACATGCCCATTTAAGATGCCTGTTCTCATTCATGGGGCAAACCACCCTTGTGAAAAGAGTAGTATTTGTGGGAGTGTAAGCGTCTGATCCACAGAGAAATTAAACTGAGCTTGAGGGGGTTCTGGTCACTATCCGTGGTAGTCCCTACAACCATGTCAATTACTTTGGGCCACATTCTTATGTTCAGCAAATAATAATCAATAAGGCTCAGATTGGTGGTCCAATTAAAAGTGTTTTCTCCTGACATGTCAGAAATGGTTCACCTATTCGTGGCATTCAGGCCAAATTCAAGAGTTACTGCATTAAGTTGCCGTGCTGGTTGGGATAATTTTTTGATGGGAGTAAGATCCAAAGGGGGAATTTGCCACACATCCTCCTCCTCCCCACTTTCACATAGATACTCCTGCCCTAGTGGTTCAAAGGTGACAGTAAAGTCACCTGTGACTATTAATGGGGAATGAGTATCTCTTGCATCTAGGAGGTTCTCCAACTCCTGGAGCGTGCCTGATGTGGATCGCACTTTGGTCACTGTGGCATAGACATTATAAATTCCACTCCTAATTCATTTTCCCCCTGATCTGAACCGCTAATATGTCTGGACTATTGGTCTTAAGCTCTTCGACAGAGCAATGAAGGCTGATTTTAATTAAAATCAATAAGCCCCCTGCTGGACGGCCGACCTTGTTAATGATTGCAGCACGATGGAAGGTGATAAACCCAGGAATAAAAGTAGGGGGTGGGGACTACGTTTCTAGTAAAATACAGATGTCAAATGTTTCTACATATTGGATCCAGTGAGCAAGGGTGACTTACGACCTCACCCCGGCCATGTTCCAAGATAGTAAGGATAGCTTTGTTGTGTGATCTTGATCTCTTGTGTGGAGGGGATTTCCACCTTCTCCCTGATACCCACTACGAGGTCCTATCCAGTGTCCCGCGGAGCAACCCTCTTCAATATGGATAATTGTAGCAATCAGGCACCATTCATTGGACATAAGGCGAAGAGTCAGCAATGCTATCATATTAGGAGAACAACACCACATTGCTAGCTCAATAAAGTTCCAGGCGCGTAGCATTCTCGCTAGAGTTGTAATCATTAAGGTCAAGCTAATGCCACACCTATTATCATAAGCAATGCAGAAGTGGCACAGGTAAAGATTGTTCAACAACCCTAGCAGCTAAATTCCCTGAACTTTGCATTATTCATTTAGTCCTGTTTTTTTTTAAATATAATTTTTCATTTTCATAGCTAGGAACACGTATGTGACTTGTGAGTTATGTGAATTACAACGTCCAACCAGGATGACCATTTAGAGAGCCGGTGTTAATACTGGAGGGACTCTGCCAAATCCATGAGTGCCTTTTCTTTCAGAGGTAAGCCTGATACATGACATTTGACTACTGGCATACCAAATATGAGCCCACCATGTGCCTTTGCCTTTCCAGCCACCCCGACTGACCCGACACTGACCGTGCACCAGTCAGGAAACTCTAGGTGTTTGCAGGATTGGATTCAATTGTTTATCTTCCTAGAGTCATTATTTTAATGTTTAAGAAATATTCAAATCTGAATGCACAGTTGTAAATCCAAGCTCGTTAGAAATGGTTGGTGAGTAACCACCCTACACTGAATCAGGAGGTAGAGGTTTATCTGCTTCTGTTTTGAGATGTTTGTTTCTGGGTATGGCTGTAAGAGTGTATCCTTATGTAATGTTATGTTATGTTATGTTAAGGGGTATTTGTAGAACGCAGCTGTTACTCCGAGGAGCATCATGGCGCTGATAGGATCGTTTGGCAGATGGTTTAAATGAGTGCTCTCCATAGCGCATCAGGGGCTGTAAAAATCGAGACTTTCAGGACCTTCCTGAAAAGAGTTTCTAATTGGATGAAACAGAGATCATTGGGGAGTTGGTTCCAGGCTTTGGACCCTAACACTGCAATTGATTTGCCCCCTTTTTAGACACATCTGAAGGTTGGGGGTTTTAGCAGATTTGCGTTAGATGATCGGAGGGTACGGCATGGTATATCAAGAAATTGGATAATTTTGTAGTAACAGTATTTTAAAAGGACAGAAACCCAAACACAAATAGACAATTTACATATAAACAGAATTGCAAACATACACAAAACCATGAGCAAACGAAAACATGTACATAGACAAAGACACATCCACATCTGAACAAGAAAACAGCTACTGAAGCACAAGCTCACGCACTCAAGTACAAACTTACAGCAATAGAAACAAAAGTAAACACAGGCAAACAGTTGTACGCTCAAAAGAACGAACAGAAACAGGCACAACCACTTTCCCAGACACTTGCACACATGGACATGTTGGAACACAGTCACATAGGTCATGATATATTAAAAATTAGCACAAATTCACACACATACTTAGAAATTCATGCTGTTTCAACCACATACAGATGAAAAACACATGCATACACCCAGTATCACACGTGCATATGGCTGAGATACCCGCCACCCCCTCTCAACACAATCCCCAAAAGGAAGGGAAACCGGAAACTGTTCTTAAAGTTTTTGGATGTGGGATGGAGTGACCATCCCGGCCGTATTTATTAAAACAAAAGATTAAAACATTAAACGTTTTCATGTTATGTACAATTTCATTATCACATTACGATGTTTGGCTAACCTTAACATAATCTCTAATACAGAGGTTCTCCTAGCCGAACTAGCATCCTACAAAA
Organism: Lissotriton vulgaris; assembly: GCF_964263255.1. NCBI lineage: Eukaryota > Metazoa > Chordata > Amphibia > Caudata > Salamandridae > Lissotriton > Lissotriton vulgaris. The sequence goes on from NC_141691.1 coordinate 1,790,917,303, forward strand.
CATTCTCTAAGAATACTGAAATTGTACATCCTAACGTTTAAGGGCCAACGGCAAGGTCATAACCGGTGTCAAGATCCCTAACCAGACTTACCCCTCCCACTTAGGAGGGGCGATGGCACAGGGGCTTACCACAAGTGCAACTACTAACAATTTCCCTTGACTTGACGGGGGCACTTAAGACTCGACGCCATTTAAAGGTCGTTCGAACACTTGTGTGTGGTATCTAGAAGGTATCGTTGACCTCTCCCCACCCCACACAACTTACCGCATCTGCCGTCGCAGATGACACTAGCCCCGGGAAATTCCCCAGGAGGGGGCTGTAACCCCTCCTACAAAGGAAGGGGCCTTGACCGCCTTTCCTTTACTTCCGGCGACCCGCCCTTAGACGGGACCGCCTCCCCACTGAGGGGCCAATGGCCACCTCTCCCGAGCGCTCCCATCCGTGTTGGGTGACGCCCACTCATAGGGATCTACCAATTAGTGCTCACCGATCATGACCTTACCGCCTACCAAAAAATAAATACGACAGTTCTTCAACCTATGAAAACATTGGTCGCTACGACCGAAGGAACATGCTAAAAATGCAACATCACATCAAATCACTTTAATCATAACAACCTAAACGATATTCACCATCTTTATTAACTACAAACTGCTACTGTTATAGCCTGTAAACGAAACGGAAAAACAAACTTATCAATTCACTTTATTGCACAACAACTTTGCTGTCCTCAGGGGCTGGTGGGTGGGTCAAAATTGGCTCTTCGTTCCGTCCCGAGCTCACGTGTAGCGAGGAGGTGCAGCTTCGGAGCACAAGAACAAGAGGACGTCTTCTGGTCTTGCGCCTTCTTTTATCCGTCTTCAGGGCGGGCGAAAACCCGCCCCTGCCCGCCCCGGGGGCGTGGCTGGCTGCGTCGGTGTCTAGGCCAGCCCACTCTAGGGCGGGAAAAGGCGCACCCCGGCTACGCCGCTTCGGGCATACCAGCCGAGACGCGCCTCCCGCCCAAAAATGGCTTCCCGGGGGGATCGAGGCACTCATCCATACGTTCGGGGGGACCGAGTGGTCGCCCCTTTCCATATGGCTGAGATACCCGCCACCCCCTCTCAACACAATCCCCAAAAGGAAGGGAAACCGGAAACTGTTCTTAAAGTTTTTGGATGTGGGATGGAGTGACCATCCCGGCCGTATTTATTAAAACAAAAGATTAAAACATTAAACGTTTTCATGTTATGTACAATTTCATTATCACATTACGATGTTTGGCTAACCTTAACATAATCTCTAATACAGAGGTTCTCCTAGCCGAACTAGCATCCTACAAAACATTCTCTAAGAATACTGAAATTGTACATCCTAACGTTTAAGGGCCAACGGCAAGGTCATAACCGGTGTCAAGATCCCTAACCAGACTTACCCCTCCCACTTAGGAGGGGCGATGGCACAGGGGCTTACCACAAGTGCAACTACTAACAATTTCCCTTGACTTGACGGGGGCACTTAAGACTCGACGCCATTTAAAGGTCGTTCGAACACTTGTGTGTGGTATCTAGAAGGTATCGTTGACCTCTCCCCACCCCACACAACTTACCGCATCTGCCGTCGCAGATGACACTAGCCCCGGGAAATTCCCCAGGAGGGGGCTGTAACCCCTCCTACAAAGGAAGGGGCCTTGACCGCCTTTCCTTTACTTCCGGCGACCCGCCCTTAGACGGGACCGCCTCCCCACTGAGGGGCCAATGGCCACCTCTCCCGAGCGCTCCCATCCGTGTTGGGTGACGCCCACTCATAGGGATCTACCAATTAGTGCTCACCGATCATGACCTTACCGCCACAGGTCCGGATAGTTGACCGGCTATCCGGACCCCCCACAAAACTCCTACCTAAAGGTCATGTTCCAAAGATTTTAACCAGGCTAGGAAGTCTCCTATGAGTAACTCATTCCCCGCCCTCGACAAATGCACACCATCCCCCAGATACATACTGTCATCATTAATACAATTATGCGAGATCGAATGCAATGCCTTGGAACGGAACAACCTACTCACTTTGTTATTCAATTTTCTAACCGAATGATTCAAAGCAGGGATCGAGATAGCCCCCCGCCACACTTTTCGTGGGATCATATGAGACCATGCGATTAGGCACCCCGGAACTCTCCTCGCTAACCAACTTACCGTGGAAAGCATAGCCTCCAGGAGAAGTCGTCTACCGGTGGTGACCAAATCATTGCCCCCCAAATGCACTATGACTATGGACGGCGGTGACCTCATCCGCTCTAACAAGCCCTCAAAAAATTCCTGAAACTGGTCAATACAGAGACCGCCCCTTCCGTAGAAGGACACTCTGTACCCGTATTCCTCAGGTACGTGAACCATGTCACCTGCTTTGAATACGTCTGCAGCCCGTCTCACGTATGAGTGGCCCACGACCCAAACCTCCTTCCTCACAGCCGGTGACGTGCGACCGCTGACCTGGTGTTGGGTCGACTGCTCAGTCTGCCCTGCCGCGTAGGCTTGCGCAACTGAAAACAAACAAAAACAAGAGGCGTGAGTACATGATTACAGTTTCACAACATGTGCAATCGCACGTACCTCTTATAACAATTGGAGGACCAGCGCCCCACACGTTTCACTTGTTCTACATTAAGACCTCTGGCTGTAGCTTCAGTGGCAGCCCCTATACGAAAGGAGTGGGTCCCAAATTCGCCCGGGTCCAAGCCCGCTGCAGCAATGGCCATTGCAAGCACCCGTTGAAACTGAAACCTCGTCAGCGGGGTGGCGTCTGCATGCCTCAACAATGTCCCTCCCCATGATGCCACCCTTCGTGCTAGGTAATCTTCTAAGCACTGTACCGGACACATGGATGAGTCGAGGTTCCTGCGGATGATCGTGCAGTCCCCTCTCCCATCTTGGTCAGTCTTGGACCTGAGAAAGGAGACAATCATCGCATCACCCCTGATCTGGACATGCTCCCTGCACAAGCCCCCCGTCACGTCCCGTTTGTTCCTTGCAACCAGCTCACTAACTCTCATAGCCCCGTGAAATGCCAGCGTAAATGCAGTCCGGAACAAACAGGTCTCGAACGGGGACGAGCATGTGTTCGGGAGCGTGACCAGTAACTGGGACAACCTGTCTAGACCTATCGGTCGTCGTACATCTACTCTGCGACCCTCTAGACGTTGCCACCCACGTAGCGCTTTTTGTACCGTGAAAGACGCTGTTGGGTCCAGGATGCCATGGGCCCTGGCAACAAAGGAAATGGCGGCACGATGCCTTTGGGCCGTAGCCACCGATTTCCCAGCCCTACGTAAGGACATCAGAAAAAGTACTACCAACTCCTCCTGACCCCAAAGTCCTCCTCTCTCTGCCCCCAAAAAGGCTAAATAGGCCTGGAACGCCCCTTCATATGCCTTCCTTGTCCTGGGTGCTAGACTCTCTCCCACGAGGTGACGAAGTTCGGGGCACCGAGAGACCAGAGAGCTTCGGGGAAGGGTGCCGGCTCCGGGTCCGCTGAAGGAAGGAAACCCGAGAAAGCCTGCATGTGAAAACGAGACAGTGCATCAGCAGCCTGATTCATCACCCCTGGGACATGTTTTGCTCTGAATACTACGTTCAGTTGCATACACAGTAAGACAATTTCTTTGAGGAGCCTCAAAATCAACTTACAACGGGCTGCCTGATTATTGATGCATTCTACCACGGTCATATTGTCGGACCAGAACACAACAGAATGATCTCTGAACCCTTCTGGCCAGGTTCTCAGGGCCACCAGAATGGGAAATAGTTCGAGGAAAGCGATGTTACTTGTCAGCCCCTTCTCGTGCCACCATAGGGGCCACTTTTGTGCCGACCATTTTGTGCCGAAGATGGCGCCAAAACCTACGCTTCCTGCTGAGTCTGTCCATAGCCCAAGCTCTTCAGAGGAGACGGCTGGCTTGTTCCAGACGACCCGGCCATTGAAGTCCGCCAAGAATGCTAACCAAATCCGCATGTCCTGGCGGACCTCGGCCGATAACCTTGTGCGATGATGACCCTCCTTTAAGCCAACCATCGCTTGGGCAATTGAGCGGGAAAAGGGGCGAGCCATTGGTATCACCCTCAAGGCAAAGTTCAACTTTCCCACTAACTGTTGCAACTGATGCAGTGTAACTTTGGATGCCTTTAAACATACTTGGAGGGCTGCCCTGAATTTCGACACTTTTGCTAGCTGGTAAACGGAAGCACCCCTCCCTTGAGTCCAACTCGATCCCCAAAAACTCGAGGCAAGTCGTGGGACCCATAGTTTTACCTGGTGCCAATGGCACGCCAAGATGATCCATTAACACACAGAATTCAGCTAAGGCCCGGGCACATTCGGAAGTACCGGCGGGGCCAAGGAACAGAAAATCGTCAAGGTAGTGCATTACATTTCGGAAACCCGTTTTCTTAGTGAACACCCATTGCAGGAAAGTACTGAATTGCTCAAAGTAAGCACATGATATAGAGCATCCCATTGGCATACACCTATCCATGTAAAATGACCCCTGAAACCCGAATCCCAGAAGACGCTGATCGTCTGGGTGTACCGGAAGCAACCGGAACGCTGACTCGATATCAGATTTCGCCATCAACGTCCCGTGCCCCAGTCGATTCAAGATGGCTACCGCCTCATCAAAAGATGCGTATCGCACCGAACAAACTTCTGGCTCAATTGCGTCGTTCACCGAAAGACCATATGGAGAAGATAGATTATGAATCAAACGAAACTCACCCGGGTCCTTCTTGGGGACCACCCCTAACGGAGAACAAACGAAATCCGGTACCGGGGGCTCACTAAACGGGCCGGCGACCCGTCCCCGGCTAACCTCTTTCTGAATTTTTTCTTGCACTACAGATGCATGTTGTAAAACGGAAAGTTGATTTTTGCACATCCCTACACCCTGAAAGTCCCCTACCGGGATGCGGAAACCATGTGTAAAACCGTTCCGCAGCACCCCGGCAGAAGTGCGATCCGGGTATTCGCTGAGCCAGGGAATCATTGCCAAGGTATCAATCGGGGTTGGTAAAGGCGCCCCTCGGCCTAGCTTAGACCTGTTTGGCGCCTCCCTTACCCCCATTCTCACTCGTTCTGGCTCTGCACGATGACTCAGGATGGGACGACCCACACGTACTACACTCATGTTTGAATTTACACGATCCCGGAGGCCTGGTACACTTCCCCTTGTTAAAATTAAAACAGAAACCCTTTCTCCCTGTATTGCCTGCGGGCCTCGACTGGTCGTCGGTGCTCGTACTTGGTCGAAAGGGCGTCCCCACATTTTGGCGGGAGTAATCAACAACAGTGCTCCCGACCAATGGCATTCTTAACATTCCCGATTCTTTCATCTTATCCCATGTTAAAGAATCGTAACAATCCCAAGTCAAACCCTTGTTATGTTCCTTTTCTTTCCTGAACAAATTGTCATAACAAAACCAATGGTTACCTTGATACGCTGTCGAGTAACCCATAATTCGTGATTGATAAACGGGAAACTCAGGAAGCAACTCGGGCCTACGTTCCCCCAAAATTGATGTGAAAATACCCCATGCATTGCCCCAGTTGCCAATGTTCTCATTTACCTTAAAGGCGGCCATCTTTGCGCGCCAAACACTCGGATGCATTAAGTCCTTCTGACTTTTTACATGTTCCACATCATAATGATCAACAAGCAGGGAAAAAATATTCACGTACTCCCCCGCCCAGATCTTTTCCTTTATAGCTAAAGGCACATGTTGTCCTAATCTCTCTCTACGAGAGGGTGCTGACTCGTCCCTTGCAATCGGCAATGGCCGCTTACCTGCACCGGACGCAGCTTCTGCCGCTTGCGGCTTGTCTATCCCCGCCAACGGCGTAGCCACTCTAGCTGCCTCTTTCTTCTCACGAAGCCCTTTTATCAGCGCCTGTGCTTCGGCAGCCGTGGCGCCATCACTACTATCCCCCAACCATGCTGCTAGCTGTGCTGCCAGCTCGGGGGGCATGTCTTCCTTGGATGTCGGGGTGACGACAACGGGGATTGGATTCCCCTCCATCGGTACTGGGGTCGGCGCCTCGAGCGGGGCAGAGGGAACCGGGACGGCCCCACCGGCTGGAACCTTTCTCGGCCTCTTAGGTCTCCCTCCAGCCGGCGGGGTGCCCGAACCCTCCTCCCCATCTCGCTCCGCCAACCGTTTCTTTATGTCGGACACTTCTTTGCAAAGGGCCCGCACCATCTGATCGGTCGTCATTCTTTTTGCGCCTTTCTTGGGCATCTCTCCGAGGAAGTATCTAGAAGACAAAGAAAAAGATCAAAACGCTCAAAATTGGCTCTTCGTTCCGTCCCGAGCTCACGTGTAGCGAGGAGGTGCAGCTTCGGAGCACAAGAACAAGAGGACGTCTTCTGGTCTTGCGCCTTCTTTTATCCGTCTTCAGGGCGGGCGAAAACCCGCCCCTGCCCGCCCCGGGGGCGTGGCTGGCTGCGTCGGTGTCTAGGCCAGCCCACTCTAGGGCGGGAAAAGGCGCACCCCGGCTACGCCGCTTCGGGCATACCAGCCGAGACGCGCCTCCCGCCCAAAAATGGCTTCCCGGGGGGATCGAGGCACTCATCCATACGTTCGGGGGGACCGAGTGGTCGCCCCTTTCCAAATGCCTTCCAGTATTGGTGGTGGATGGCTACATGCAACAGAATGCCTGCTCTGGGTGACTGTCCTAGTATTTGCAGAGTGCCCTGGAGAGCACATAACCAGCTACTTTCTTTTTTATTTCAGTAATTTTTTATTGAAAATAAAGAGCATATTTACATGGTACTGGGTGAAAGCTACTTTCTAATGCTGTGAGTCATTCACACCAGAGCGATGAGATAGGGCTGCTTCGTTTGTGAAATGTTACTTATTACATTTTTAAACATAGTTGAATGTTTTCTTAGAAGGCACTATTTCATGGCAGCCTATGACTTCCTGTGAGTGATGGTGTGAACTGGTAGAGCAACTTCTGAGAAACACCTTCTAAGTGGAGGGCTGTGGGATATTGTTTCTTCCAGTACGCCATCTAGAACCTATCAGCAAGATCTTTGAAGTTTCATGCATTGGCTATCCAAAGTTCAGAAAGTTTTAAAAGTTTGGTCAGGATTGGACACGGGATTCTCAAAAATACAGGGTTGCAAGTTGTTTCCTTGCCATTGGCTAATCAATGTTACCTACACCGAAGAACCACGAGTCAGAGGTTTCAAAATACAAGCCCGTGGATTTCGTTTTTCACTATTCTCCTAAATCATAAATACACAGCTCTGTATGAATAACACGAATGTGTTCCATACGGGAGAAGTTTGAAATCAGTCAATAGCATCTGCATAACTAAAGGACAAATGCACGTGAGCGCGGTAAACAATGGAAAATAAACGCAGCAAAAGAAATTGAACTGCAGAGCTATTTTCACAAAAGCTATTGTGGCTGTATTGTGTGTTGAATACATTTTACACACAATGTGACCGTAATAATGGAAAATATCTCAGCTGGTTTATGAAGGCAATTTGGCGCTTTAAATAAAGCATGCCTCGAAAATATAATGTAAATATAGAAATGTGTGTTAAATTCTACAAATGTGTACAAAAAAAGCGTGGTATGTCGGCCGCAAAGCAAGCAAATGTCAACCGTATTGTGAAGATGAGATATCGAGAAAATAAACGTCTTTTTAGTATTGTGCTAAACAAATGGTCACCGTTATTAATGTCATGTCCAAAGTTCCTCTTAATTATGACAGATTATCTTCCAATCATGACGGATATAATGTGCACGAGGAAGGGAACTGAGATGTCGCGGATCTTTGTTCATCCTTGTTAAGCACCACTGGCTCTTTTTTTAAAAGGTCAAGACCTTTCTTTGACCTCTGCAACCAAATTGCCAATAAATCTGACACACTGGAATGACAGTGCTTGTATTCATGTCCAATGCTTGCTGCTGCTTTGCAACTCGATACGGGTGGGGGTGCCTGGTGTCTAGCACAGTTAGGATTCATGGCTTACCTCAGCCCTTCCTGTTAAATGTTTCCTGTCCAGTGAAAACACACCAGGAGGAAATGAAGGCTGCATGCCCTCCGAAAGTGTGCTTAATGTGGGCTCATCGCCCCGTTTGAAGGCCCAAGTGAAACCGTGCAAGCCACAAGCTGGAGAAGGGTGTCTTCAGCAAGATTACTGAGAGTATTGCACAGGCATGATACAATGGAAATAGTACTCACAAAGTGTAAAAAAAAAAACATTTATTCTTGATGCTGACCTCTTTCAATGTACTTCTGAACTTGCACTTGGCATTTCAATGGACTTGGTTGTCTAAATAAAGTATTCATTCTCTCTCTCGCTGCCATTAAAACAGCACATTAGAGAAAAAAAGGCCCAAGAGCAAATACAGGACTAGCATTTATCACTTAGCCTAGTGACTGGTGTGCTTTTTTACTCATCCTCAGAAATTCTGACTAAGTTAACCCCTGAGTGACTCATTATAGGCAGCATACCCCAGGAGGGGATACTACTCTGCTCCATACTGAGTAAATAGGGTATGGAGGGCTCATAATTACTGGATCCGAACAACCCTGATCTGGTCATTTCAGGCCTGGACACACTGGATCTATGTGTGGTGCTGAGAGGGTTGTGGACAGCTGCTGTGTCCTCTTTCTGCGGAATGGGCGGAGTGACAAATTCATCCCAGCTCATCTGTAATGCCCCCTCCATCCCCACCACCTGCAGTGGGACCATCAAATAGACCCCACACGCATTTAGAACATTCATAGCAGGTGGTAAATGGCACCAGATTTGGGCCTCTTGTTTCCCTTGGAAGGCAAACAAAAATGTGAATTTGGACCGATTATTCACTGGTCCACATGTTAATCGCAATCTAATAAAACAAACACTTGTAATCCCCAGATATGGGTGTGAGACTGGCCTTATTCATGCCAAAAGTGACAATAACATGTTTTCAGTGCAAATTGGCATCATAGAGGGCAATTGCTGTGATATAGCACAGTACATGTTTGTGTTGTGTCAAAAGTTGTTACTGAGCAAGGGGCAAGAGATGGTATATATAGAACGTATTGTAACATTTGCCCCCTTCTCAGGTGAAGTTATGGGAGTTGTAACTAGGACACCAAGGTCCATTAAGATCTCCTTTAACTCGGGAGTGACAATTCAAAGCCTGCAGTCCCCACCACACAGGCGAAGGAGATGGTTATCTGACAAAGTAAGGCAGGGGTTTCAAGGCCACTTTGTTATGTGTGTAGTAAATGGGGGTCGACAGTGGGAGGTTTGTTAGAAAATGGTGGGCCTACAAATAAAGAATTAGTATCATTGCACAAGACATTCAAAGCTATACAGGGAAAGTCGGATATTTTGTTTGAGCCAATCTATTTGAGCACAGCCGGTGTCCACCACTCTAAACACTTATGTTACTTACTTCAAAGATCAATCACTTATTGGAAAGTAAGTATCAATTCACAAAATAACGCCTAGTTCATGAAAAGTCTCAAAAACCAAAATATCAGTTCCAAGAAAATTAATTAAAACTTCTATTCCATCTTATCCATTTTGAAAACTTTAGAGAATTAACTTATCACCCTATGCTACTGCATTATACTCTACTATTGATTTTAGGATTTTCCATGTATGTGGGAAGAGTAAGTAAACTGCAGTTAAATGAACATAAATAATTAAAAAATCAATGTCATGTGGGAGATTTATAAAGAATGCAGCAGTGGGGAAGGCAGCGGTCTGCCACGGCGATGCCCGGCACCGCCATGCAGATTACGACCTGGATTTCCTCCAGGCAAATTATGGTGGATCCTGCTATGAAATGCTTGGCAGAAAGGCATATAAATGGGCTCCCAACAGGACGAATTGCTGAATCTTCCCTTGGGGGTGTGTGGGGGATGGGACATGATATGCCCCCAGCAAAGTGCATGGTCTTGTGTGCACTGTGTGGCATGCACAGTATGGTGCATGCCACACCGTGCATGGATGACCTGGAGGCTGCACCACCAGCCCTAGATTACACTCATAATCCAGAGAGCGAGAGACTGTAGGCTTGTCAGTTTACCTGGAGCCTCTGCGTCAGAGTTCCAACAGGAAGACCGACAAACTTGCAATTGAGATATAAGTATAGAGAAAGGAAAGCTTGTTGTCTGTGCCATAATTGGGTGAAATGCAGTGATAATTTATCTGCTCTTGCTATAAAAGGGGGCTTGCTGTACGTTGTCTGCTAAGTATTCTGACAGCTTTCACCAAAGCAGCAGCACCAGAGTTTGTTGACCTTGTTTAAAGGGCACACCATTTCCTGAGACATTTTTCACCAGCTTATACAGTGTCCATCTACATTCGCAGTAGACATTTCAGAATATCTAGAGACTTAGTGACACCTCATGGGGCGCCTTGAGGCCCTCAAACTGTGGTGGGAGGAGCTCTTAGAGCGCTCACAGAACGGTCTTTCTTGGGCTTAATGGAAAACTGAGTTCTGAATAGGGACTTCAAAAAAGACATTAATATTCAGGAGAAATATTTTTAACAGTGCTTTGATTTGAGAAATCTGGCACCCAGCAACATTGAACTATAACAAGTGGTTCTCCAGCAACAGAAGAGGTTATAGTTGTAAAACGGAGGTCAGTGGCATGTTAATACACGTCATTGAGTATTAATGTGACCAGTGCATTCTTAAAGAGCAAAATGATGATTATTACTTTTCCCTTTATAGCTTTTCACCTCATCTTCCTACTGTGTACATGAGTTAAAATTCTATTTATAAGGTAATGAATCTGTTCTTTGCCATTTGAAGGTGTCTTCTTTAGTCCTCACACCAGGCCTCTATTTTCTCATGTCAGATGTCCCTCTGGCAACTCTAAATTGCTGTTACCCGTTAAGAACCCCCAAAAGTTGAACTTCTTCAAATGCACTGTTCGTGAGGAATCAAAGATCCGATGCACAGATTAAGAAGATGAATAGATGCTTCTCCAGAGTGCTCTGCTGGTCCACAATTTGTATTTTATTGACAAGCATTGACAGAAAAAAAGGTGCGCTTGAGGTGTAGGGGCAGTTTGGAGCTCAGTCAACTCTGGCCACATTTCTGGTGCATCACAAAATATACTGGTATGTGCGCCTCTTGTGTTTCCAAATGCCAAACATGAATTACCAAAGATGCCTATAAAGACTTTCACTCGCTTTGAATTTTTGGCAACAGTTAAATGCAGTCTAAGTTGCAAAAACTGTCTGACCTAGAGCCTTTAAACTCTCACTCTCTGGTGGACACCTTCACACATTCATGATAAATGTCCTAAGACACACTATCTATCATGTAAAAATGAAAGACCACAGAACAGGAATTCTCCAATACAGCACATAGACCTTACCAATTTCTGCCTTAACGTGATGACCCTAAATCTACTTGCATTCACAACTCCTAATTAAAAATACTTTTTCCAGGTGTGTCACTTCTCTCTTCTAATTTAATTGCTCCATACATGAGTTATTTCACTGTTACTGACTACACAATGCGGCACGATGCTCAGTAGATGCTCACCCTGGCTAGTTCAACCTTCTGCTATTTCTCTTTCCTGCCATATCATAACAATGGCGATTTCTTCTTTGAGGTCCCTATTCACTGTCAAATGCAGAGAAACCCTCTTGCCGGATGGTGCATTATAAAAACCGAAAAATGACAACCAATCTATTTGAGTGTATACCATGTTGCAGCAGCCCTGCCATGCCAACACCAAAGTTCTCATTAGACCCTACTTAATGGGGAGGGTTAAAAAGTCTCGCAATTTTGTGAGCTCCGAGTACTGTAGATTCACGTTCATGACATTTTAAACTATTTTTTGCTGATGCAATAAAATTACTAAAATATATCTAGTATCTTCACTTGTTTGTGCTATTGTCTTTTGTGTATTTGCCACCAATCCATGTACTCCTCTGAACTTTACTGATACCATTGACTTTCTAGCGGGTCTTTTTTGAACAGTGACCTATGTGTTTTACCAATTGTTGAATGTTTCCATCTCTAGCTTTGCATGAACCATTTTTGGGGAACCATTTGGTTCAATGAAGAAATAAAAAGGTTTCTGATGAACACATTTCTCCATTACCAACCCTGAAGAATGCTTGTGGACGATGCTCATGTTGATAATGAAGGATTATGAATCTACCTCTGCAATGGTTACTTTCCAGTTTTTCTGTTCTTACTTATAATTGATTGCTTCTTATTTTATATCTATAACTTGTCTGCTATTTGTTCAGCACTCTGATGCCCCGGATGGGCCTTGTGTGTGCTTTATAAAACTCTTCAAATAAAAAAAAATTAAAAAATGCAGCTGATATCTTAAAGGAGATTGTGTCCTTGATCTCCTCAGGATTTGTTTCATTATGTTTTGTCTTGGATTGTGGTGTGGGCCTGTGAAATACTTTCCTATCCACAATAGCCTGGAACTGTCGGAATGGCGTAAACTGTAGTTGGATTTGTTGCACTCAAGTAAATTATGTTGTAGCCAACTATATATGCTCTTTGTATATTATGACCCACATTTTTGATTGTTTTCAAAAAAGCTCTTGTGACGCAAGACAATTTGGGGCTGCTCCCATGGGACTTTACAATGGTATGTATATGGGCACTATACATTGTGCCGCACCCTTGCAAATCCTTAGTCAGTATGGGCCTGAGAGTACTGCCCAGTGTTGTACTCTGTTAGTTTGTGGCTGGCATGTCACCGATACAGGTTTTCTGTTCTTATGCGACCGACGTGGTAGCTCTAATGCGTTCTGTTGGAAGTTTGCATCTTTGTTGCCACCTTAAACCACAGCATGTGATACTGTTAGGATGCAAGCCTTTGTGGTTACCGCTTGCTTACAGGCATCTACTCAGTGAAACAAGAAGAGTGTAATCACAGTAGACCGAGAAATCCACGTTGTGGCAAACCTTGTGTTTGGTGAATAAAAACTGAACGTAATTCCAATGTTTTTCTCCTTTTTCTCTATCAAAGGTATTCAGTCCGTTCCATTGGCTTTTTGGTTCGTGAGATTTTGCTTTCTCCGGCTGATTGCTCGTGATATCCGCTGTAAAACCTTGCTGCTTGGCTCGCTTCTGGACAGCTTTCGAATGCTCACCCTTACAGACATTTTGTGCAAACCCTCGTTCTCCCACATGGCTTCAGATACAACAAAGCGGAAGGGGTTATGACTGCTTAAAAGGTCATTGTATTAACATTCTGAAGAGCTTTGTATTTTTTTTCCTACATGAGGCCGCACGAAATCTATTAATTAAAAATAGATTAATTATTAGGAATGCATTCGCATAGCGTCCGTATCTGGTTTGTGATTAATCAGTGCACCGGCAGATTAGGCAATTAATGGAAGTTAGAGGGAACATTAAACGGCATATAGAATGTCCTTGTAGAACGTTTCATCCGTTCTTCTGTTTGTAAGGGAGAAGCAACAGCATGATGTTTAGTTCTGCTACTTTTGAGGTGAACTTTTCCATACATGTTCATTCTCATAAAGTTAATGCACATTAAATGTACATTCCATCGCCATTGTGGGTGCTAAGGTAAACAAGTTGCAATGTTGCGGACGACTTATTCCAGTAAAACGATGTTTTTTTTGGTCATTATAATAATTGTTGGGATTCGTTGGTAAACTTTTTGTAATTTGTACTGTTATCTCTAGCACATCATAGCGGGATGTAGAAAGTGCTTTAAAATGATAATATGGCAAAATGTACAGGCAACATCACACATAAAGCAACTGTCTGCACTGAAGAAACTTATTTAAAAGATGCCCTAAATCGCAAGAGCACCTTTATGTCACAATATACAATCCCTTCCAAATCTTGAAGTTTGTCAATAACTTTGTACATTAGGAGAACTGAAACAACTCCTGCAAAAGCTGTTGATGTCAACATTTATTTAAATATTTGTAACAACTTTTCTTGTTCCTTGAAGGTGCCTGATACCCTGAGTGACACTGAGCTGAGACCTTTGGGTAACCCAAAACTGGGAACAGAACACAAAACCCAGACCATTCGGATGGAGATATGTTGTAAATAGAATTAAGTATGCAGCAGGACACGTCTTCTGGTAGTTAGGTTGTATTTATTAAGTTATTAAGAATAAGTTAGGAAGCAGAGCAGTAGTTCCCCACAGCTGACCAGACCAACTGCCAGTAGTAGAATCCCCAACACTACAGATAGAATACAGCTATGTAAGAAGACAGAAACACAGAGAAAGGACTAAGGAAGCTAAGAAGCAATGTAAGAATGTACAACATATCTTCCCCCCTACAAACAACAAATATGAAAACCTCAAACACGTAAGAAGATAAAGCATGGAAAACGGAAAAGAAAACGTATAACACTAAGGAGGTCAAAGACCTCAAGAACTTCCAGAACAAGGAGAGAAGAATCAGGATCAAGAAGTGAAATAAGAAGATCACTACGACCACCTTCCCCCCTTAAGAGACAAAAATGAAGAGTCAGACCACTCTCTGTCTTCCATCAATGTGGCCACCAAAGACAGAAAAAGAAAGATTACTTTCTCAAACAAAAATTGTCCATCGCAGATATTAGCTGCATAGAAAATACAACAGTTCTGGAAGGATACCTCCGAAGAAAATATGAATCTTGACTTCTTTCAGACCAAAAAGTTGGATCAGAACCAGGTGTGCAGGTTCCGGGTCTATCCTTCGGGTTAAGAGCCTCAGATTGTTTTTAGGCTTCCAAAATCCTTAAAAATTTCGTTACACAGACTCTAGAGCTTCATGAACCCTGCCGGAGTTGAACCTCACTTCATTCTCTCCTGGTACAGGTTGTGGGAGTCTTGTCCACCACCGGTCCTGGGACGACGTCTGTCCACTCCCGGTACTCCTACCCCGGTCCTGGGACATCCTATGTCCTCTCCCGGTACTTTACAGTCCAGAGACTCTTCCGTTCCCACTCATCTCATGGTTTAACGGGTCCTGGAATTTCATTCGTCTTCTACCAGTCTAGGGACATCTTCTTGTCCCCACCCAACTCTTGGTCTAGCGGGTCCTGGAATTTGCTTCAATTGCTACCAGTCCAGGGACATCTCCTTGTCCCCAACCAACTCTTGGTCCTGGAATTTGCTTCAGTCTCTACCAGTCCAGGGACATCTCCTTGTCCCCAACCAACTCTCGGTCCTGGAATTTGCTTCACTCACCCTCCCACCCTCGTCGCCAAATGTTGTAAATAGAATTAAGTATGCAGCAGGACACGTCTTCTGGTAGTTAGGTTGTATTTATTAAGTTATTAAGAATAAGTTAGGAAGCAGAGCAGTAGTTCCCCACAGCTGACCAGACCAACTGCCAGTAGTAGAATCCCCAACACTACAGATAGAATACAGCTATGTAAGAAGACAGAAACACAGAGAAAGGACTAAGGAAGCTAAGAAGCAATGTAAGAATGTACAACAAGATACATAGCACAATACTAGGTTAAAGAAGACCTCATGCCTTGTCTGTGCTCTCCACATTGGTAGCCAAAATGGTGGCACAGAGGAATCTCCGCTCGTGAAACATCTTCATAATGGAAATCAAATCTGGCGAGAACTTCAAAGATATTTATTTGAGGATTGCTGTCCCAGAAAATATTTCTATAGCTAATAGGTCCCAACTGTGTATATGATCATGCTACAGGAAGACAACAAAGACATTCATACATAAACATATAAATAAATCCTTAACACAAGAGGAGGGCTCGATATGATCAGACATTTAGCAAAGCTGATTTTTTTAATATTATTTGATCGTGCAGATGTTTGACTCTGATTCAACAGAATTATTATCTGTGGAACTACATTGGGGACCCAACAAAAGCGAAGTCAATGAGTATACTGACAGATATCCCTGTGACCGCTGGATGATGTAGACGTTCCATAATGGCTATGTTGTTAATATCTGCAAGATTATCTCAGAAAGAGGTAGAGAATATCTGTGCGGCAAAAGCAACCATTTACAGAACAAACTGTCTGACACCAAATTCAATTTAGTCTAATATTTGACAGACTAATAGAAAGAAATAGTTGGGTATGGTTCCTCCCCACGAACCACTATTTCATTCACTCTGTCAATTTGAAAACATACGCTATCTTTTTGGTTGCATACAAGCGTTAAACCGAAAAAAGACTTGCAAAGCTCAAGCCAATCTTAATTTTTAGGGATTGTACACACTGCACTCTTGTAGTATCAACCATATGTTTAAAAACCCAATCATTATAAAAGTCTATCTTTCTGTGACACTATAAGACCAGCCAAAGTCCCATTACGTTGTCATACTACAGGTTTGTGAATGTGGTCATTTAGAAAATGATAATATCACTTCTTTATTGTTTAAATAAAAATTAGTTCAGTGTTTTTCCCCCTACAGTGTCTAACAGCAATCACTGAAATTAGTTAGTTTTTATCACCTATTCCTTCTAGCTCTTCACTTGTGTTTCTACACACATTGTCCTCTTGCTTTGGAATGTCACACCCTATGTGCACGAGTTGCATTTTTCCTAAATTCATTTCATTTGCTGCTGGCTGTTCAGATGGCTATTCCCTGTGAATCGTTGTATTTTCTTCTATGACTCTTGCCTTATTCTTATATTAATGTCCACCATTTTGAGTTAGCAGTACTTTTGGCAAAAAGCTGTAGATTCCTCCTTGAAGTTAGTTTGTAAATAAGCTTGTTAACACCTCGCCTACTATATACCTCTTAGGTACACCACTGGTAGTGGACTGACACTATTTAATTTAGCAGTACCAGATGCCTTTGGGCACTAAACCAATTTGTCATCTGCACCCCAAAATCCATACCAAACGAATGCAGCTGGTTACCGTTACTACCAACAATGTACACAAGGACCAAAGTAGGTAGACTCTACAACCCACTTATGATGGCCAATCAGATACAAGGACCTTTGGCTATACTATAGAGGGGTGTCCTCTGTTACCCCTACTGTTTGCATTAGCGGTGGCACCTCTGGCGCACTAAATTGCGGGGAATACCCACGTCAAGTATCAAATGGTCATATTCATGTGAAGGCATGGTCTCTCTATATGCTGATGACCTACTCTTTACGTTGGCTTGCCTGACATCTCCAGACCGGTTATTATGAAGACCCTTGATACGTTCGACAAATTCTGTTGTTTAGAAGTAAATTTGCGCAAGACACAGCTTTTTCTGATGGCCTTAGCGAATGCCACTCTGGCATGGGCTACTCGAGCTGGGCTAACTCTCACACACACTGGTTTCCAATTCTTGGCGATACATGTTGCTGATAGTATTGCAGGCGCCAAGACAGCCATTATTGTACCGCTGCTTAGCACTATCAAGAAAGACGCACAGTATCACATTCCTCTTTCCCGATGGGGGCTAATACCACTAATCAAAAAGATTTCCTATCTAAAATGTTATATGCGTTGCAAAATGACCTCTTCTGTGTAGCTGAGGCCTCCATAAATGCCTTTAAAACAACTCTTACTGCATTCATATGAGAGGGAGCGTCCATAGAGTGGTATTCACAAAATGTTGCAAGTCTGCCTACGTTGTGGCCTTGCCATGGCAGTAACAGGCTCCTATTACAAAATGTCATGTTTATTGGTAATTAATGACTGGATATACCGCTCTACTGATGACTAGGCATATCAACTAGAGTGTTCGTTCATGGGCGACACATCTCTCCTTCACTACCTTTATTGGTGCTAACCGCACCCAACATACCTCCCTCCACAAAAACGGTCCTAAAGATATGGCACGCCATGCTCAGATGTTTCATGCTATGGTTCGGCACCTGACTAACCCAGGTTGCAGCTCTTTAGAGCTTTGGGGGATGGGATTCAATAGGTATTTCATCCCTGAAACAAGTTCTAACAGCAGGAAATCATTTGAGGAGATGCAAACCATATTTGGCCTGGAACAATCCTAATTCTTTTTGGTTTTTGCAGCTTCGACATGCACTTAGGCCATATATGCCGAAGACTGCAGATTTTGCAGAATTCAAACCCTTGCAGGCTAAACAAATCATGTCCGGCTAGCATGAAGCCACGTTTCAATGATATACAAAACTTTGGACATTACCACCCCGGGCTCATTCCTGGGGGAAAAACGGGCACAAAGTCTTGGCACCCTCGAAGATTTGAAATGGAGAATGGCACTGATGTTGCGTCAAAAGGAGGCAATGACAGCACCCATCCGACTGATACAGTTTAAATACCTCCACTGCATCTACCCGACCCCACGCTGACTCTGGGGGATGAACAGGGTCCTGGTCCAAACTGCTTCAGGTGTAGCCTGGAGGAGAGTGACTTTATTGACACTATGTGGAATTGCAAATTGCTATGCCCTTTCTGGGATACTAGAGAGAGTACACTGAGTTCCATTTTGGGTAGACCTTTGAGCCTCACTCCAAAAATGGCCCTTTTAAATTTCGTGGCTGTTGAGGGGTTGACTCAAGCTGAAGGAACACTGAGAATGGAGTAAGCCTCATTATCAAAAAGAGAGATATTGCCTGACAATAGCGGCAACGCACCCCTCCGTAAGAAGGGGGCTGGAAGATGTGTATGGGCTTGTTCTGCATACTCGAGAAGCCTGTATATGTTACAAGTGGAGGCCCCCTTAAAAATAAGAGAGTGGGACGTAGGGCCGGCTTTAGCGCTGATGGCGCCCAGTGCGAAAGTCTTTTTCGGCCTTCTCCACAAATTCCCTCATTACCACCCTTCAACAGTGCCCCTCATCTCTCCATAGCCCCTCTCTGAAATGCATTTCATTTTTTTAAAGCGCTAATCCTAATTCACTTACACTCAGTTCTGTGATCTGCATGGTACACGTTCTTTGCAGCAGGCACATTATCCCTCTGCACTACTTTATGATGAGTCATAAATTCCACTAGACCACATTCGAATCTCTCACCAGCAGTAACGTTAAACACCAGATGCATCTTGCCATTTTTATTGCTGCCTGAAATTACCGGACGCCCAAAGAAGATCAGTGCTTTTAAACCCTCAAGTTATTTTTAGACACAACGCCGCTTTCCCAAGTCAGCGCCAGGTGCAGCTGCACCGGTCGCACCGCCCTTAAGCCGGCCCTGGTCAGAGGAATGGGTGCAATACCGGGAAGAGACACAAGAAAAAGTGATCCATGATAAATTGTTTTATGAATAATAAATCTCCTTATTTTCCCAGACAGATTAATACGAAACGCTGCAGCATGACATGATATTTCAATCGAAACCTGACATCGAAATTGATGTACCGGTGGACTTTAGAGAAAAAGTTAACGCACAGATATGTGGATCATTTTGAAAAATCAAACAAAAAGATTTTTTTTTTAAATGCATACCAAACTTAACCTATACATATTTACATATTTATTTCAGATGTGAATCAGAATAAAACGATTTACTAAAGTTATTGCAAAGCGACTCAGATGCATCGTCTTTGTAGAACATATTTGTGATTTTTTTCCACAAATGATAATCTATGATATATTTTTTCACAAACACGCAAAAGCAACTTTATAAAAGGTTCCCTACATCCTAATATTAGAATATATCTGCTCATCCATGGTTCTCTGGCAAGTTGCATATCTACTGATTTTTCAGAAATTGCTCATCGGAGCTTTTCTAACATTGTGTATCATTCCCAGGGGAATGAGTCAAATGTTATCTGGTGCATCTTTTCCGTGTAATCTCAAACCTTCCAAACATTATATTACTTGTCCTCCCACAATTTTTCTTGGTATTCTTGGTTCAATATATGCATCCTCCCCCTACGGGTCGATTTTTCTTCATATATAGACGCTGCACAAATGTAAAGAGTGTGTTTGATGGTTCTTCTGCCACTGAGGCTGTCTAAGTGGTTTACCTTCTTCTGAGATAAAAAGCCCGACTTCTTCTGTGATTACTTTTTTCTGTTTTTTTTTATCTGAAGACACTTTCCAAGTTATTCTCCTGCCTACTCATTTGAGATAACAAGCCTGTTCAACAGTCTGATGTTTATTTAATGCATTTTGTGCCATAGTTGATACATACAAGACTAGTTAGCCCCTTCAAAAAATATATGCTCAGTTACAACAAATTACTATATATGTATGTATGTATATGTGTATGTATATGTATATTTTGCCTCAATGTGGTTCCAGTTAGAGCGCGCAGCAGCGGGTGTAGGCGTTGGGCCGAACCAATGGCCAAATCAATTTTAAACACAAGGAGGCCGCACTCTGGAATCTTGCAATTTGATCTTTATTGCTGATATAAAGCCAGTCTGTCACACCGATGAGTTTCAGCCAGCTTGGCCTTTCTCACGGTAGGGGGCACTACTCTCTTTTTTTATGTCATTTATGTCATTTCCTGTGAATTTACATGCCATAGACTTCTGGGAGTTGTAGTTTAATTAAAAACAATGCTAAATCCCTTTTGACAGAATCAGTTTACGCAAACATTGATTAACAGTGTATACCTTACTTAAACATTTGTTTGGCAACAACCTAGGTTTATACATTTTTGTACAACATTTACACTATGGTAGCAAGTTATCCAATTGTCACTTTATAGCCTTTTGTTTAAAATGTTGTCATCGATGTACTAATGTGTTGGGTATAGTACCTCATATGTTAATGGCTTTATCGCTCAGTTCCACTGATGTCCTTCGTGGTTTGTTGTCGTTGGTCCGGCAAAGGCCTGCATCACATGCTGAACAATTCGGTTCTCTTGTTTGTGGTTTTTGTTGTTATAGGTGTACATAGTATTCCTTATCAAAGTTCATCCCTTTTGGGATAATAAAAGTAGTGAAGTAGTGTGGCTCACTGGTTAGAGGCGGCAGACCCGAGAGCAGAGGACGGCCTGGGACCAGGGTTCGATTCCCGGCGCGGCAGGTTTCTGGACCAGGGTCAGCGGACTCGATAATTCTCTCGCCTCGGTGCCCACTCTGATCAGAGAACACACTCGGCAACTCTGGGCATTAGCTTGCCTCATCTTCACTAACAGCCCCACCAGACCGCCGGGGATGCCTGGTCTCACCCTGGAGATACCCATTAAGGGACCATCTCTCAGGGAAGCCAGGAAGGGTTTCGCAGCGGTCGAAGCGCGGAGATACTCCCCCGGGAGTGATTCTAGCGCTATATAAACACGCAAATTAAATTAAATTAAATAGTGCAAAGCCTGATGATATATTTTGATTCAAGCTGCCTCCATTTCTTTTTTCTATCTCCCAGTCTTTCATTTGTTTCTACAGCATCTATACCAAAGAAACTCATGTTTCACCATTCTCCATTTTAGCATGATTGTAGATGTTCGGCTGTTGCGTATGCTTAATCTTTCTTTTTGACAGCACGGATGTGCTCTAATATCCGTTTTTTGAGCATGTATACCGTGCTGCCTATATACATTAGTCCACACTTGCACTGGATGGCGTATACTACAAATTGAGTCGTGCAAGTTATTCTTTGTTGATTTTTTAATGACTTGACCTTCTGGATCTCTTATTTCATTCTTGTTTATTCCTATTTTGCAAGCTTTACAGCTATTGCATCGTTTGAAGCCAATCTGTATTGTCTCAAGCCAGTTTGTATTTTTAATTTTAGTTGAAAAAAGGCTTTTCATTATTGTATCTTTGAGTGATGGAGCTTTCCTGAAGGTAATTGACAGTCGTTCACCAATTGTTTTTGCAATATGTTTGTCTTGTAAGAGTAATGGGCAATATTTTTGAATGATCTGTCGAATTTTGTGTGCCTCCTTGCTGAATGTTACTATAAGTCTTGGGGCTGATTGTTCTGATTGATTTTGTTCTTCATTTTTATTCCATGTGTTTTTTTTTTCTTACTAGAATTTCTGTGCACGTTCTGGTCTCAATTTTCTTTAGATTTGCATTCAACTCTCTTTCTCTATATCCTCTTCTTTGGAGACTTTCTGCACATTTGGTTATTTGTTTTTTGGCTTTGTTGTCTTTTCAGCAATTGCGGCACATTCAGACAAATTCTCCAATCGCAATGCTCTTTAAGAGCGGCTTAGGATGAAAACTTTCCGCATGTATAATTGGTTGCTGTTTTTTTCTTGTGAAGGGTAGTGTGAATTTGTGAGTCCTCAATGTAAACAGTGATATCCCAAAAAGTCTATTTTCTGCTTGTTGACCAAACACGTAAATGATAGTCCGATGTTCTTATTGTTAAGACAGTTGAAGTATTCCATGAAATCCTCCTTTTGCTGTTCCAAATAAGAAAATGATCATCTATGTAGTGTGTCCATAGTATGATCTTGTCAAGGGTTTTGTGGTTCTCAGGGCCCCAGGCTATCTCCTTCTCCCACCAACCCATAGTGATGTTCACATAATTTGGGGAGAAGGAAATGCCCATGGCGCAGCCGCATAACTGGTGATATAGTTCGTGATCAAAAAAGAAAATATTATTTGACAGACAGGTTTCGATAATGGATAACATCATTGCTGAATGTTCCAATTTCCAGATGTTACGTTGTTTGAGAAAATATGCACAAGCCTGTAGACCTATTGTGTGGTCTATTGCAGTGTAGAGGAATACCACGTCGATTGTTGTCATTATGTATGATGGGTTCCAAACTGTATCCGATAGTATCCGTAAGAAATCTCCTGTGTCCTGAATGTATGAGTTAAGATTTTGGACAATTGGAACCAGATAATGGTCTACATAAGATGAAATGTTTTCGTTCAATGAATCATATGATGACACTATTGGTCTTCCTGGAGGATTGATTAATTTTTTGTCAATTTTGCGTAAAAAATATATGTTGGAATTGTGGGATTTTCTTTTAGAAGGAAGTTCCTCGTCATTGATTAGTTTATGCTTGTGCTAATTGTCGAGATCATGTTTGAAGTTGTGAATCATTTTATTGATAGGATTGTTTGAGAGTTTCTGGTATTTTTCTGGGTCTTGAAGCTGGCAGTGTGCTTCTTTTTTGTAATCATTTATATTCTGGATTAAAATGTTACCACCCTTGTCTACGGATTTTATTATTATTTTTGATTTATTAGCTAGGTTTTTGATTGCATTGATTTCATTTGTTGTCACATTTTCTCTTTGTTTATTGTTTCTGATTTTATCGATCTCATTCATCACTGCTTCAGAAAATGTGTCGATTTTATTCCGAGGTGATAATTGCAGACAATAGCGGGATTTGTTCTTTAGACCGCTCATTTTATGTTTTTTTGTTTTTATTTCCAAATCTTGAAGCATATCAAGCACAGTAGTTTCATTTTCTTGCGTTTCGTTGGCTAAGTCATATAGAGTTTTGAGATGTGGAATCTTGGCTATAGTTAACTCATAATTTAGGTTTTTCTTTTGTTCAGGTCCATTTTGGTGAGCTGTCTCATTTTCAATATTGTGCGATATTCTGGCTGCGTGTACTTTTTTCAATTTTAACTCGCGTACATATTTGTATATATCAATTTTCATATCTGTATAATTGAAATGTCTTTCTGGGCTAAATGAGAGGCCTTTATTTAACACCCTGTGCTCAATTGGTGTTGGAGTGTAGTCTGATAGGTTGATGATGAAATTATCTTCAGTTAGTTTGTACGGTTCCTCAGGGGGTATTGTCTTCTTGCGCTTAGATCATTGGGTTTTCCTTGTGCTTCTAAAGATTTTAAAGTGCCTTTTCCAACCCCTCTGCCTTGTCCCTGGCTTTGATTCAGTGATAGGTTCTGATCCAAGTTGACAAGGCGCATTTCCTCCAAAAAAGAAATGGTATTTGGTGTGGTTTTGCGAGCTGCCGCCTCACTTTCGCTTCCACTTATATCTGATTCACTACCTGTTTCACATCCTGGCTTAAATATTTTGTTAGCATAGTTTGTTTTTAATGCGTCAAATCATTTCACGAAGGTTAGAATTTGACCTTGTTTGTAATCTATTTCGTCTCTGGTATACTTTGTTTGCGTTGTTGTATTTTATCCTCATATTTTTCGATTCGGTCTTCCATTTCTTTACGGAGTTTCACTGTTTCCTCAATCAATCAATCAATCATTTGTAAAGAGCACTACATACCCGCGAGGGTCTCAAGGTGCTTGTGGGGAGTGCTACTGATCGAACAGCCAGGTCTTGAGTATCCTCCTGAAGGTCAGCAGGTCTTAGGTCTGTCGTAGGCTCAGTGGGAGGGTGTTCCATGTCTTGGTGGCGAGGTGGGAGAAGGATCTCCATCGGTGGTTGTTCTTCAGATGCGCGGGACGGTGGCGAGTGAGAGGTCGGCGGAGCATGGCTGGCAGTTGGGGATGTAGAAGGAGAGCCGTCTGTTGAGGTAGGCTGGGCCAGTCTTGTGAAGTGCCTTGTGTGCGTGGATGAGGAGCTTGAAGAATATCCTCTTGTTGACGGGGAGCCAGTGCAGGTTTCTAAGGTGGGGGGTGATATGGTCGTGACGTGGTACATCGAGGATCAGTCGTGCCGCAGCGTTTTGGATGCTGAGGGAGGATCCCTGGAGTACGCCTCAGATGATCTCGGAGGCTTTGGAACGGAACGGGGGGAGGCAGACGATCTGGGTTCTGCCGGAGAGGAAGGAGGTGGTCCAATCCAGAGCCCTGTCTCGGATCCCTGTGGCGTGGAGGCGTGCGCATAGTGTGCGGTGGCAGAGGGTGTCGAAGGCGACAGAGAGGTCTAGGAGGATGAGTGCTGCAGTCTCGCTGTTTTCCAGCAGGGTCTTAATGTCATCGGTGGCGGCGGTGAGGGCAGTCTTGGTGCTGTGGTTTCTGCAGAACCCTCACTGGGAAGTAAACTTCCAGCGGCACACCATAGGATGAGTCCAATAGAAATGTTTCATCTCACAAACCAAACAGTACGACCCGTTTCGGCGAAGCCTTTGTCAAGTGGATGACCTGACAAAGGCTTCTCCGAAATGTGCCATACTGTTTAGTTTGTGAGACAATAAATTTCTATTAGACTCGTCCTATGGTGTGCCGCTGGAAGTTATTTCATAATTCTGAAAGAAGATTTCTGTGTGAGAGATATCATAAGCGGTGATGTGACCGCTGCTGGCACCGACGTCGAAAGGAAGGTGAGCGGCTGCTCACAGCGATCTGTGTATATATATATATATATATATATATATATATATATATATATATATATATATATATATATATATATATATATATATATATATATATATATATATATATATATATATATATATATGTATATATAGTATATATACTGTAATGAAATGTTTGAAACATCTAAGAGTGGCGATTGAACTGTCCCTTTAATCTGGAGTAATTTTGGACTTGGTCCCTCTTCAGTGTTTAAAAAGCTACGTTTTTTTAAATCTCTAACGAACCCTCTGATGCTGAAGCAACTGGCATTTGACAAAGAGTCATGGGACTCGAAACGCGTTATGCCTGGAATCTTTTTAAATAAAAGCATCTTGAAGAGAATTGCTGGTGTGGCTTGGTTTGCGTCGCAGAAGCAGCGCGTGAGCTTTTTTGTATATATATATATATATATATATATATATATATATATATATATATATATATATATATATATATATATATATATGTATATATAGTATATATAACAATAAAAATAAAAAATCCAGCAATAATTTTCCTGCTCAAGTAACATGAGCTGGGAATTGTGGAAATTGCTGAGAACAGTATTGGTGACATCAGAGGGTGAAATTGTGCTTAACCAACGCACCTCTATCAGCATTTTATTGCTTAAGTATGTACGCAGAAAAGATTGGTGGTTGCCCGGTCATTGCTAGTTATTCCCCGATTTTTCTACCCGAGGCCCTAATACGGATGTAGCGGGTGAAAGTAAGTGTATTACTCTGGCTAGGGTTATAGTTATCAATAGTGCAGCAGGTGAAGTTACAAAGGCGCCAAGACAGTTGTTCTTTTCTTTACTCAGGGCCCCTAGAACCTTTCCAATGCCAATGAATGTGGCAGTCGTTATCACCATATACAGAGGGACCATTTATAATAAGAGCTTGCCAGTGTTCTTAAGAGGAGACCTATGTCTGGGTACTAAATACATTGGGCCTCATTTATGAAGCTGTGCGTCACTTTTACGCCGCCGGTGCGTCACTTTTTGTGATGCACCAGTGGCATAAAAAATGTGAATGCTGCGCCATATTTATAAAGTGACGCATCTAGGTAGATGCGTCACTTTGTAAACCCCTGCGCCACATTATACCTGTGCCATGTATAATGTATGCAAGGGGGGCGTATTGACGCAAGGATGGGTCGTAGAAGTGACGCAGTGAAATCTATGAGATTTCACTGCGTCACTTTTAGGATGCTGTTGCTTCAAAATCTTGCGCCTGCCTCACAGCAGGCGTAAGACTGACACAGGCCCTTTCACATGGGGCTTGCCCCATGTGAAAAGACGCATTGCTGGAGTTACGTCACTTTTGTGACACAATCCAGCAATGCCTCACTTTTGCACTTACAGATACGTCAGAAATACTTACGTATCTGTAACTCCTTGCGACATGATGCGTCATACATTAAATATGACGCATCAGGAATGTCGCAAGGAGTGCGCACTGAGAAGTGACGCATCGCTGCTTTCACGCAGCGATGCGTCATTTCTCATAAATGAGGCCCATGGTGTATGTATGTATTTCTATATGCCTGTTTATTTAACATGATATTAGGCAGATGGTATCCCATCTATCTATCATCTTAAATAACCTTTCAAAATGGGAAATAAATGTACTTTATAATCTACTAAAATATTGATCTACTGATATATATTTCTGCATCAAAATTCTGTAATATTAGTGTTTCTACTTACAAAGCGCCAATTAATAATCATAAATTTACAACGCCGTGACCTCCAGCGTGGTATGCTTAAAAACATGCCTTAGTGATGGAGGCGCAGCAGAACCACCTGGAACATTCTGGAACACACAGAGACTATCGGATCGGTCATTAATCTAGCTAAATTAATTTCTTCTGCATAGAGAGTGTGACACTGGACCTATTCCAAGAGTATCCGCCAGCGCACTGTCCGGTAGCAAGGGAAGGCCCCGTGTGCGGAGGAAGGAAGGGTCTGTTTTATTTTCATCAACGCCTTTTAAACAGCCTGTGGGCAGCCCGATGAGTGAGGCGAAGGACTGTAAAATGCTGGAACGATTAGCTACTCGTAAACTTCTCGCCCCACTCCATAAATTGCAGTGCATTCATCTCCAAATAAAATTACGTTATGTTGGAGAAATAATACGTGTGCCTCTGTTATTTGACGTGTCACACAAATCCGAAAAAATATATAAGCACGCACTTCCTAAACATTGCCAACCACCTATCCGTGTTTAGAAGTGCATGCCAAAAAGTAAAGGCATGTATGGGTATACTTATACATTTATACACATATATGTAGAATGTATGCACCACTCAGGATCGCAGTGTTTACCCAGCACGAAAAGTGGGTTGTTGTTATCACATGCAAATGACACACGACATATGCGGGGAAAGCGTTCGACGGGGTCGTATAGAGATGGGTGTAGAATTCTTGCAGAAGGTTAACGACAACCCAATGTGCCAGGTAGATTGTGGGGGCTTTCGCTATTCACAGAAGGACTCAGTAAGGCTGTCCATTGCCCCCTTCTGTTTCTCTTACCCCTGGACCCAGGAGGGCCGCCATTAGGCAGAATGTTTGTACAACGGGAGTCAACTCCCTTGGAGCTCACACCAAAATCAGGCTTTATGTGGATCGTATCCTTTTGACACTCAGTGACCCCGACGAACTGCTGCTGCCTTTGATGTCCTTAATGACCGAATTCAAATACTTCTCTGGTTACAAGATAAATTGGTGAAAGTGAGAGGCCCTACCAATCACAAGATGCCCACCTGGTCAAGCAACTGGCAATTTTGGCATCGCATGGCAAAACGCCCAACCTTAAGAGTTGTGGCCAACAGGAGAATAGACAACATCGTCTTAGACAATATGCAGGTGCTGCTAGCCCAAAACTATGAAATTCTGCACCATTAGTCCGCCTTCCACCTGTCCTTGTGGGGTGGGTACAGGCAGTATAGATGGTAACATGCTGAAAGTTGCTGGCGTTGTGGCAGCCCTGACTGTGACCTATATTACATCATGTGGTCCAGTGTGCCCCTCCATCCTTACAGGACAGACGCTTGGTGCACTCTACAATCTAGGAGCTGCTATTATTCCTCTATGGAATCCCACAAGTTGACGTTACTGCAAGATCTAATGTACGAGGATGAAACCTCCCTCTGACTGGAGGAGATGGATTTCCATTGTGGCTATGATGGCGAAAGTATGCACTCTGCGCCTCCGGCATACTCCAGCTACACCCACACACAGAATGTACTGCCGAACATTCAACTGGCTGCATATGAAAGACAGATATGCAAAGTACAGGACCAAACCCCTCTGTTCCTGTTCCGTAAGATGTGGGGCCCAGTCTTAAAATTAGCAGAACCTTGATACATGTGAAACAAAGTGGGTGGGGACCATGGGCTCTACCTTGCTGGGATGCACCAGAGGGTTTCATTTCATTTTTTCCTTTAATTTCTGTTCTCTTCATTTCTTCACTTCTTCCTTTCTACACCTGTTTTGTTGTCTGTTGTTTTCTTATATGGTTCTTTAGAATGTTGACAAGATGATTGCCAATGTCATATGCAGCGTCCTCCTCAGCCCAGTAACAGATAACGGACCACACAATACACTGAGCTCTGGTTTGCACGTCTTTATTCTTCAGCATGCAACTATTGACTGAACGCACTGCGTCACAAACTTTGTTAACCATAACAAGTCACACCCACCAGATTATGTTAAGCTTGTAACTAGTCTGCTGAGGACCACTAGAGGCCTCACACACAGAAATACAGGGCACAACATCTCCCCTTTTTTTAAATACAAAGTACAAACAAATATATACACATTAAAACTCCTCAATGAGTTGTCGAGTTGTCAAGGTGCTCACATCAGTCTTCCAGATCTTGTTGTACGAGATAGTGGAGGGGAGAAAAGTCAGATGCTTGACTTGGGCACTCAGGTGGGCTTGCCTTACTCATGAGGTCCGGATCTGATAAACATTGCGACAAAGGCTTGAGGTTACGATTCTTTGGGTATGGATTTTCCAGGTTGTTGGGCACTTACCATATTTTCTTTGCTCCCCACAACTCATAGCAGTATAGCATAAAACGGAGTTTCATTCTTGCGTGTCCACTTTTGATTGACAAGAACTCGTCTCCTTTCTCAAAGACAAGGTCTCAAGCACACCCGCACTTCTCGGTGTAATCCTTAATTTTGCTTTTGGAAGAGGTGTCAGTGACACGAATCTTGTCAGGGTCTATTGATCAACTGGTAATCCAATGTGGTATCTTCGTTCCAAGAGCTCTCCCGAACAGTAAGGTGGCAGGACTTTCTACTGTCATGGAATGAGGAGTGGAAGAGTAGGCACGGAGGGCTGAGATGTAAAGCTGAGTTGAGGTCGATGTCTTCCTGTACAGCACTCTGAACCACCCTTTTCAAAGTATTCATAAACTGTTCAACAATGCCATTTGCTTCTGGCCAGAGAGGTGTACTTTTCTGATTTTTGATGTTCAAGAGATTAAGAAAGTCTTTGAACTCCTTGCTATTGAAGGGTGGACCATATTCAGATTTGAGAATGGAGGGAACACCCCATGTTGTGAAAATGTCATCCAGCACTCGATCACTCTGTCATGTGTGGATGGTAAGTCTTGCACCAGAGGAAAACGTGAGTATTCATCGACAACTACCATGAGATGGTGTCCATTATTGAGTGATCCGAAGAAGTCAACCACAATCCTTTCCCAGGCTTGCTTAGGAAGATCAGAAATGTTCAGCGGGTGCGCAGTCGTTTTGGGAGGCAGAAAGTTGCACAGATGACAAGCATTAGGCTCCCGTTCAACTCGTTAATCAAGGCGCAGAAACCACAGGATCCCTGAGGGCTCTTTTAGTTGCAGCAATGTCACAATGTCCTTCATGTGCCAGTTCAATAACTTGTTGCCTCAGGCTTTCAGGGATAAATATTCTTGCCCCTCTTAGTATGGCAATATTATGTGTAACAGGTCTTAGCAAACATTCTTGAATTTCTAGTACTGAGCATCATCTGTAAGAGTCAGAGTATGTTTCCTCCATGATTGCGTTTTGATGATTTCTTTGAGCTTAAGCATATTTTTGTCTGCATTCGTAGCTGAAGAAACAGGTGCAGGTGAACTTGGATTTACTATGACATTTATGTAGGGCTCAGCTATTTTGGATGTTGTATTATGACACAGTAGATGCACTCGTGGAAAGTAGTATGGGGGTTTTGATCCTTCCCCGGTTTATGCACAATAGTGTAATTATACTTTTGCAGACGCAACCCGCATCTCTCGATGCAAGGGGTATCTTGACTTGCAGATTTCCTAAGATGGAGAGCAACGCCTCATGATCCATGACAAGGGTGAAATGCTTTCCTAACAGAACTACAAGGAAGTGTTCACACACCTATACCACAGCTAAGCTTTCTTTCTAAGGTTGAAAATAAGCACGTTCGGTCTGAGATAGACTTAGGCTAGCGTAGTCCACAATGTGTCTCTGAGCATCGGGCTGTCCATTGTGGTGCACATGGATCATGTTCAACCCCACTGGACTTGCATCCACCACAATGTCTGTATGGCATTTTAGATCAAAGCGATATCAGTTGCATTTTCAATTGCATGTATAATTTTCTTGAAACTTCAGTCACATTCAGATGACCATTCAAATAGAACATCTCATTTTGTTAGTTCTCAAGGAGGGGCAATCACAGTCCCAAAATCATAAATCTACCTGCAGCAGTAGGTGGTCATGAATAAGAATGATCATAGCGTGGTAAAATCTTCTGTAAGGCAAGTAGACGACAATGCTTGTACCTTTTCGGGGTCAGGAGTAATTCCCTTTTTAGAGAAAATAAGCCAAAAGAATTTGTCTGTTTTTGTGAAATTCACACTTCTCTGCATTTGGTGTGAGACCTGCATCAGCAAGCAGATGGCATACTTGTGTGAGTATATTTTCATGTTCCTTTCATGTGGTCCCAAACACCAGTATATCCTAATTTGAGTTAAAAGCATGTTTGGCACACTGAATTCTGTGACTAATGACATCTTGAAAGATTTCTGCAGCTGGCAACACATCAAAACTGGGTCTTTTATATCTGAACAAACCAACATGAGCTGAAAAAGTAGTAATGTACCTACAATTTTCTTCAAGTTCAAGTTGATGGTAGCCTTTGTTCAAATCAAGGTGGGAGAAAACTTTGGTGCCATTCAGCTGCATGATCATGTCCACAATGAGTGGACGTGGATGTCTTTCGCTTTGGATTGCTTTGTTGGCCTGTCGCATATCAATACATGTGCACTGAACTCCACTGTCCTTTTTCAGCATCACCACAACGGGTGACACCCTCGGTGTCGGACCAGTAGAGCGCTCGATGATGTCATACTTTTACTTTGTTTCTTGTTTTTTCTCAACTTCTTCCAGTAAGTGAAAAGCAAATTGAAGGTCTCGCTGTGCAATAGGGTGAATATCTTCATTAATGTGAACCTGTAACTTAATTGCCTCAAGTTTCCCAAGTCCATGAAACAATGTCAGGAATTGACTCACTGCTTCAGAATGGGCATTCACTTTGTAGTTAATAGATATCAGTCCTATGTCAGCAGCAGTATCAAAACTTGGTAAGCATGCACTCAATGAAGTACCTGGTAGGACATGAATTGGTGCTTGTACTGCATTTTTTTGTGCCACATAGTCGCCACAAAGAATCCTTTACTCTGCAAGGGCATAGAAGCTGCCCAGGTGTACACCTTTGTTCTCGACAGTGTGAAACGTGGTATCAGAGACAGTTCTGTGTACTTTTCAGCCGGCATACTGTTTATCGACTCACCACTGTCTGTAATAAAAGTTGTAGGGCAACCATTCACCTTGAGTGTAATTTTAGGACAATGTCCAAATGAACTTTGTTGCTTAATGTTGTGATTCATTTCAGATTTGTTTTTTCCTTGCAAGCAGGCAATCCTACATATGCCCACGTCGGTATGTGACTGAGATCACCATTGCACATCCATCGTCCTCATTGTCACTCGATGATGACATCAATGAACCTTTGGAAGATTCATTTGATAACGATTGACTTCATTTTGTTCCCACTTGCCTTAGTCGATATTGCTGTTGGCCTTTTGGGAGTGGCTAGAATACCTCTGGGAATTTCTGGCATCCATCTCCTCGTCTCTTCAAGACGTACTTAGTTTGTCTTTCACCTTGCAAACCGTTATGAAATGGTTTCCTTCCTGCAGCCTTTACATATTTGTCTGATTGCAGGACATTTCCCTTCATGTGGAATGGAGAATCCACAGTAGAAACACAATTTCTTTTCTTCTGAGAAATCACTCTGTGGGCCTCTGCCTTGTGTTTCAGCTTCCTTCTCGTACTCTTTGCTGAATCATTTTGGGTTATTCCAGCTTCTATATCAGCAGCTGGTTTATCAGCACATTCCTCAACTCTTGCAGCCATGAGCACGTTCTCGAAGCTGAGCATTTCTCGCAGCATGCATCATCGAAATGAATCAGAGAGGCAACCATTGATAACTCTAAGGCCAATGCCTTCTTCATCATTGAATTAAATGAACTTGCAGTGCTCTATAAGCGCATCAAGTCTCTCAACAAACTCATCCATCATCTCACCAGGTTGCTGTCTTACTTGGTTGAAAGTGTATCTTTCATAGTGGACATTTGTCATTGGATTAAGTTGGCCTCCAAAGACTTCCTGATTTGATGGTATGATACTTCATCAGCTTGTGATATCTTCATTATCACTTATTTTTTTCCATTACGTACCAGGTTGTTTAAGTATTTGATGATCTTTTTGTCGTCTGCTTCTTCTATAGCATCTATAAAGCCATCAAACATTTCTATCCAGGCAGTCCATCTAGCGCCAATATTCTGCTTTTTGAGGTATTGAAAGGAGTTTGTGGTTCTGAGACGAAGCAGCACCATATTTAGTGCTCTTTTCAACAGCCACTGGAGGACTTTAAATCTTGGAGATCTTTTGAGTTGTGCTGAGTGCTAACAGTCGCCTCTGTGGCTGCTTCTGCTGTGACCCAACGGCATTGTTAGCACAACCCCTGTTCTTAAGCTTGGATTGTTGTGGATGCCGAATGCTACTTTGAGTGCACTGACCCCCAGCCAAGTCTCGATGGGGGTCTGGTGGTGCTTTTCTTGTTGGCTCTGGTGAGAACAGGTATACATCCTGTGTCTAGTTATCTCTGCCTTTAGCATTTTCTTCCATCTGGCTATCGCTGCCTTTAGAGTTTTTCTGTCCCTGGTTGTCTTTGCCTTTAGTGCTTTCTGATTTGTATTTGCGTTGGCTCTGTGTTATGTTGTGGCACAGTATCAGCTCTTTCGGCCTTACCAGTAGGTTTTAGGCAGGCTTACTGACTGTGTACCTCCATAGGGCCCTCACCCTCTTTGAGAACCTCTTAAAAGTTGGAGTTGTGCTTTGACTCCACAAACGCCAACTGTAGACAGCTTCTTGAGGCACACTTGGCACACACGAGCAGTTTGCTGGACCATGGCATACTGTCAGGGAGAGCCATCTTGCATCTTTGGCGGCATGCATCCCATACTCGTAGCCATTTGTAGCATCCTCCTCAGCCCAGGAGCAGGTAACAGACTATGCCACAGACTGAGCTCTGGTTTGCACGTCTTTATTTTTCAGCATGCAACCGTTAACTGAACGCACTGCATCACAAACTTTACTAACCACACCCAGTTACATCCACCAGATTACATAATACTTGTAAGGAGTCTGCCAAGAACCAATAGAGGCCTCACAAACACAGGACACAACATTATAGACACCTGGCAGAGGACGCTTTTTTAGATTTTTTTGCCATGTTATGGAGCGTGGGTGGGGTGGATGGGCAAATGACAGGAGGCTCATGTTGCCACTAGGCTTCCTCTTGAGCTAACCATGTATGAATGATTGCTCCGATATGGCACCTCACGGAAATGGTGTAGTCCCCCATTCTGAGCGCCATGGAGGATTGACCCAATGTGCTGTAATTGCTTATGTTGTGCTTGTTGAAATGTCAATAAAGAAACGAAATACAAACTTTATTACGAGTTATTTTTTATATAGGGCAATCTCCACCCTACAGAGCTGTGTTACAGAGCTATGTACAGTAAGTCATACAACGGTCATTAAAATAGATTGATTTAAAGTTGTTTAATTAATAGCAATAGAATCAAAAACGAATTGTGCTGTAATTCAATTTAGGCGAATACATAGCTGTGCACAAATATCCTGAAACAAAAAATTCTTCCAAGCATAATTAAGAAAAAACATTACTAGACTGACAGTAAGCAAACAGTGAAGAAATGAAAGTAGAATAAAGTAAGTTGAGGGAATACAGTCAATGTGGTGATGGATTGGTGTGAAAAAAGTGAAAATATGTAGGAAAAAGTTTATACATGTCAAAAAATTAAAAGTGTTTAAGGTGCTCAGACAATTGGACAAACAAGTCAGATCTCCAATTGTAGTTCCATCCACTGCTTTGATTCTGGGTATAGCAATGCGACCTGGTCGTAATATACAATGCGGCACATTTTCCTTGTTCACCGTAGCTTGATGCTAACAAGAAAAATGTTCCATATTAGATTGAACCCACTGCCCCCAGGGCAGCCGCAAACTCATGCTGCCCTGACGGCAGCGCATTCAAGTGAAATACGGGATGCTTTGAGTCAGCCACTCTGTGTTTCACTGTGCAGACAGCACTCACCTGCACTTTTAAGAGGGGTGAGAGATTCCCTGGCAGGGGGGTGCAGTGAGTTACTGCACCCACCTGCAGGGGGATGTCTGGGGGTCAATGAGACCCTCTTTATCCCCTCTAGAGAGCTGCCATCAGGGTGCACTGTCATCTCGCCTCCTGACAGCTTCTTTACCTTTGCACCCGCATCTATAATCCTGCATGGGCGCAGAGTCAAAGAGATTCCCTCATGTGCCTGGGGCCGCACCCCCATGCAAATGAGGGAAAACCCTCTGATGATAGCTCTGGCGCTATATGTGCGCCAGCGCTATCTGTATTACAGAAGGGTCACACAAGCGTCTGTGGCCCCTTCTGCAATACCAAAGTGCCCCGGGGACATGGAAAGCGGGCACAAATACACATTGCAACCCTCGGGCACATTGTAAAGTACGGTCTGTAGATGGTAAGCGAGTTCTTGGTGATTCACTAACTGCTCTTTTAACCCCTTAAGTGCTGCGCGCGTTCACCGGCCGACGGCACCACTACCTCCGTAGTGCTGCCGTCGGCCATTGAACGTTCGAACTGCACCTGCGCAATGGAACGTCAAGCACTGGAGCTGGACGTTCCATAGCAGTTAAGCGGTTAATCTTCCTTGTCTCTCCATTACTCAGTCCGAATTACAGACTTGAAATACAAATTTTGCCCTGCTTACGAATGTCCAAGTTTGTTGTGAAAAACATGGGTTACACAATAGGGACAATTCTTTCTGAATTTGTAAATATTTCTTTTGGAAGCTTCTTCTCCTAGTGATCTGATAAGGTATTGGTTTATCCCGTTGCTGTCGTAGTAGCCTTTGATTCCCAAGTTAATCCAAATCTTATTCCTACATGGTATTCAACAAACTATGAGGAGGTGAATTCTTTAGCATTATGACTTGCAACTGCTTATTTTTTTTTAAATGCAGGTAATTACATAGAGTGCACAGTTGCCTGTATTCTTTTTGGCAGTGGAAATCGGTTCCTGCTGCTGCTGTAGGGTTCTCAGAAAAATAAAGAAACTGATGCCACTCACACACGAGCCCAGCACAAAGATTTTCTTCCGACCTCTTATACTCTGCCACATACTTGCACAGGATGTCCCCAGACTGGACACTCACACCCAGCATGCAACATTCATCCAATTTGTTCATGGCAACACCTTTGCATTGTTGTGGCTGTTACCTTGCCAAGCAACTACTGGCGTTCATGGAAGGGTGCAACCTACTAAATCCCCATTTCCCCGCTCCTGGATTTTCCAAACAGGGACATTCTAAATCTCTTCGACAACTCAGGAAAGTTTCCTCGTTCTGTCCTTATTACACCTTGAGGAGTGCGCTCTCTGCTATGATTTTAGCCAGGCTGGACCTCGGCAATTCGTTGTACATAGGACTACCGCAAAAACTTCTAAACAAGATGCAGGTTTTCATGAATGACGCTGCCAGACTTATTTTTAAAAAGCCGAGGAACACGCATGCATCCACCCTCTTGCGTGAACTACATTGGCTGCCAGTCAAGCAGAGGCTTATGTTCAAGGGGTTGTGCATTGTCCATAAAGCCCTATATGGTAGGGCACCAAGCTACATGAAATTACGCCTGACTCTCTACAGGCCGGGGAGGGCGTTAAGATCTGCAGAAGCTACCCTCCTTAGTCAACCACGTTGTAGATTGACTACTGTGGGAGGTCGTGCCTTTTCCCACACACTCCCAGCCCTCTGGAACAAACTGCCACTGGAACTGCGGAAAGAAACCAAGTTGCTGCCCTTCCGAAAGAAATTAAAAACAGTGCTCTTTCAGCAAGCGTGGGGTTGCCTCTAATTTTTGACCAGCTGTATCTTTTTTTAATCGCCTAAGCGGACCCTGACAAAGCGCTTAGAGACCCCTGGGTTATAATGCGCTATACAAATCAAATACATAAATAAATAAATAAATAAAACAGGGAATGGTAGGTAAGAAGGCTGCACACTAGTTTCTATGCAACATATACATATCTAAAATCAGGAACTTCTGGATTTTACCCATAAGCCCCAATTTTGCCATTGATGATTAGCCCACATCTACCCTGATAGGTTCAGCACGTTGACCCCTTGAGTTGATTATTTTGATTTCAAAGACCACATGATTCAATGCATTATTGTAGAATGCTCTAAATCAAAGTCAGAGAAAACAATAGGCATCACCATTACCCAGTATATGTCTCATTCAAGACCGTATCCAATGTATTTTTATGACTCTGTTCAGACATGAGATGGCAGAGCTTGGGAAGAAGAAGACAAAAACAGATATCGGAGCAGGTTTGCTATATCTGTGTGTGCATCACACTTGTACCAAACGCAGCGAAAGGCTCATGATTATATCTGTTGCATGTAAGTGGTTCCTTCAGTGCATGGGCACAGGCCGTGCCTCACATGTACCCCAAGGCTGCACGGAAGATAGACTGCATGATGTTCTTATTGTGTAATGCCGCAAGTGATATTAACATTGGCTGTATTAAAGAAGTCATTGATGATGTCATCAAAGATGTCGTTGATCATGCCATGAACAGTTGATTGGGGAGGGCTGTGTTTCTGTGGGTACCTGATATGACAAATGTCAGGATTTATGGAAGCTTATTTAAAAAAAAGTTGTCATATAATCTTGAAGTTATTTCGATGGATGGATCAATGGATGGATGCTGTGGGGTGGGGTTTTGCTGGATGGATGGATGGATGGATAATACACGTATAAACCAAGTATAAATGTGAAAATGAAGTCCTATTGCCAAACTCTCTAATCAAAAAACAACACTGGGGTTTGAGAAACAAATGTATACAAACTCTAAAAAAAATTACAATGCAATAAAGTTGCATATCCTGTGCCTAAACCAAAATTTAAACTGACATGTTATATGTTGTAACAAAAGAGACTTATGAAGCGTGTGTATTTCACTCATTTGCCATGGGGCAAAATTAAGTATACATAACATCAGTGGCTGGGTAATTTTGACCGTGTGTGAAAAGTATTGGGAAAAATGTGATTTCCAATGTAACGATAATATCCGGCCAGAAATGCTTAGATAAATATGTGAGACTGGCAACAGGTAGGAACATTCAATTGACATTAATAATGGTATTGAAAGCGGTTTTTATTTGAACTGAGAATAATGCTTATTTCGTGAATCTGAAATGGAGCGGTGTGGTGGTGGTCCAATTATTTCTGCTGCAGCCAAAATAATTTATTTTCATCATTCGAAAAGCCATCTTGAACTGCGTTCCTTAGCCTGCGTTTAAAAGCGCGCAGGGCACATCTGTCAATAGTACTACTTTCACCCTTAACTAATATATGTGTTTATTGCAGAGCCACGGAAGCATTTCAAAAGGCCCGCTGCCCTCTTTTCAGACATTGCGTGTGTTTACAAAATCTAGACAACTGGATTAGGCCTCAATCCCTGATCAATATGGAATCAGAGATCTTAATAGAGCGGATGTCAGGAACCTTTGATTCTCATTTCAACGGGGGGTCTGTTAAACCACTCGAAAGGCCTGGTGACCTCGGCAGCTATAATTGTACATACCACACAAATAGAAACTGAAATACAAACAAAATGTGCAAAAATAGAAAGCATATGTCGGAAGCACATTCGTTTGACCCTTTTTCGGCTGAGAATATCCTTATTTCGTGCTCTCAGTTTAATCCAGTGCAATCTACAGCCATCTTTAGCTACATAATCTAATACTTATCCCACATGTGGTTGTCAGTTTACATACTCACCACTATCGGAAGAAAGGGTTTATACTAGTCTACTTAAGCAGGCACGCGCTGAGATTATCGGCTGCGCCACTTCTCAGCAGCACTTCCTGTCGTGGAAAAGATGTCTGAAAGCGGAGCAACAGTTTACAATGTTTGGAGTCGAGTAGATTTCCAAATTCCTACATTTTGAGAAATATTTTGCTGCAAAGTTCTTTTTTGGGGGTTTGGTTATTGTCCCCATAACTGGAATGCAACAGTTGGGTTGTGCTAGCGCACCCCACGAATGCGCATGCCACGTTTTCCTGGTCGGAATTGACCACAACATGCGCATTTTTACTCCCTTCAGCCAGTTTATCCCTTTCCATTTGCACCAGTTTTGTCTTAGCTCATTGTGAATTTGAGGCATTCAGTAATGTCATTGGTTCTCAGAATTCGAGACTGTGGCTTTGCTAGACAGTGCCATGAGGCCATACAGACTTCTGAGGTAGACGGGCTGATGGATTGACGTCTCCCCTTACTGAGAGGTAAAATGAAGCACATCTGCCCAAGCATAGGGTGACCACCTAAACAGCTGTGTCTTGAATGTCAAACTTGAACAAAACACGTAATGAAGGAAAAGAAACATGTTCAGTGGCTCTTATAAGGTGGCATCTACATCTGTTTGAGGATTGGATGACCATCCGCAGAAGAACAAACTCTAGTTCTTCCTCTTCCCTTCAATCACATTTTCAGCACTCCCACTGTTCCTATTCTGCATTATGACAAATCATTTCCTGCCTCCCTCAATGGTCTTTAACCCCAAACTACAAAGCACTGGCCTGCGCTCACAAGCAGTAGAGTTCTGTGTTAAGATCTGGGCTGCAATACCCACTTCCCTACCCCCTCTCACCAGACTATTAGAAGCAGAGAGCGATGAAGCAGTGAGTGCCTTAGACGCAATATACAAGTATAACGTAACATATATTTGTAAAGCGCACATTCACCTCAGTGGGTATCTTGGCTCTGAATAATTGATGTTTATTGTTACCTAACTCAATGACCCTCATGTTATCAACCTCAGAAAGATAAACGGCAGAGTGGACCTGTCTGGATTTGAACCTGTGACTATGAGGTCGAAAACAACCCCTACAAAGGACGCATTAATCCAATAAGCCACCATTGTTCTAGTGGGGGTGGGAAGTAGGTGATGAATAGATATAAATCCCCAGAAATCGATCATTAAAACTAGTGGGCACAATCCCGATAGAAGGTTTTGTATATAGGTAGTCTCATTACAAGACCATCCAGCTTGCCCAGCCTCCATTCATCGTCATGGCCTACTCATGCTTCTTTATTACTCTTGCAGATCCTGAATCCTGGAGCTGGGTCTATTTACAAGACTACGAGCCACGTACCCTGGAGTAATATGAACATTTTGTTAACTCAAAAAAGATAAATAGAAGTTACAGTTCAACCTCTAACCCAACCTTCCCAAATGAGAAAGATAAAAGCTTAGTGTACAACATACTTTTAGCCCTCAAGCATTAAAGAGTTAGTTGGACAGTATTTAAGCAACCAGATAGCTGAGACTTACTTCCAGAGAAAGACTCCTAGAAAAGCATAGATATACTACTTCAAAAAGTGAGTTAATACACTGATTCGTGACATTTCAAGGTGGCCAATAAGACTATGAACTGAAATAACCACAGCAACATTTCATGGCATCCTGTACCGGGAAGAGGTGATACAAACTCTTATGGCACTTGCCAATGACCATTCAAACATGAAAACGAGAACCGTTTCTGTGCCCATTTTTCTTACCTGAACCAGAGAGAAAGAAATGAGTTGAGGATGCTAATAATGGACTGTGTACCACAGAAACAAAAGTTATGATTCAAAAAATACATATGCCTGATCTATGTAAAGAATGGAAGGTCGGGGTGGAAACTGGCCAGTTCTATTGGAAGGCCACAATAGTCAACCAACAACCGGAGGAACTCAAATACTGAACATGTATCAAATGTGATTCCACAGCCATTGATTGATAGGTGGGGCAAAATGCATGCAAGAATTCTCCTGATTTGCCACTAACATGTTAGAGCTCTTGCTATACAATTAATGCTACAGAAAAATGACTACATGGTAAAACTTAGAAGGCACACACATATATTCAAATTCTTCAAATAAGAGCTTGTGAGCCAGAAGGTGAGAGGTTGAGGGACAATGGTTCAACTAGTAGTTGAATCATTGTCCTACTTTTGAATTTACCTATAACCTTTAAAAATAAGCTTTTGCATAGCTAATACATTTGGTTTAAATGTGGAAATACATGCTAGCAGAATCTGTGCATGCTTGCATTTGCATATGCTGCTCATTAAAGTCAGAACTATTGGATTTGGAAAGGCTTTTTAATGTGAAACTACAAGAAGAAGCAAAATAGAAAAGAGACAGTTGGAGAAAACAATGGGGAAATTCTTAAGATTTGAGTCTAAGGGTCCAATAGTTATTCGTGGTGCCTACTTTGAAGTGGAGGTAGCTTCTAAATGTTTCCACCCCCTGAGGTCTCAGGCATTCCCTTCCTTCCCGCCCTAGCCCCAGTTTGTTTGGGGTCACAATAGACTAGTGAAAAACCCTTTGTGACAGTGTGCAGGCAGAGCCTTTGTGATGTGTAAGTGTGGTAATTCAGAGCCCCATCCTGCCAACACCTGTCTTTCCTTTGTCTCACTTGTCTGGGAAAAATAACAAAGACCAACTGCCAGCTACACCTAGTAATGTGACCCAGGATCAGGATGCAGGCATCATATTGATAGGACACGAAAATGCCAACTTTATAAAAGTGGCATTTTCAGAATTGTGACTAAAAATCCTACTTTACCAATTGGAGAGGGCTTTTGATTACAATTCTTTAGACACTAAACTCGAATCGTCCACCTGCTCTCAATTGAAAGTTGTCACTTATTAAATGCAATAAGTAACTCCAATGTTACACTATGGGAGAGGTAGGCCTTACGAGTAGGCCTTATAAAAGTACATATCCAACATTTTAACACACTGCGCCCTCCCCTCTCCCTAAGGGTGACTCATATGTAATAAAAAAGGAAGGCTTGGACCTATATAAAGATTTGTTTTGCCAGGTCAAAATGGCAGATAAAAAATGAACACAAAGGCTGCAAGGGCAGGTCTGAGACATGCTTGCAAGTTTACTTAAGTGGATGGCACAATAAGTGCACAGGCCTACTAGTAACATTTAATTTACATGTAGTACCACATTACTGGGTACTAACAGGTAAATCAAATAGGCCAATTGTCTGTAAGCCAAACTTACCATGCTTAAAGGAGAGAGCACAAGAACATTAACACTGGTAAATAGTGGCAACATGCACAGAGTCTTGAAGCTTAACATAAGCGGGTCCAGAACACATGTGGGTGAAGCCAAAACGTTTGGGGATGACCCTGCAGAAAAGCTCAAATCCAACATTCTTCCTCCTGTGTCATTCCATTTGACTTTCCATGCATGTTTATTTCCTTCATCTTTTTTCCTTTTATGTATTTCCCAAGACATACAGCGTAGGGGTTTCGTTTTGCACGGGAGAGCCTGGAGAGGAAAGGAGACAACCAGGAAGAGGACAGCCCGGGCATGCGAGAACGCACATGGAGAGCCAAGCTGGTGGCAGTCTGGGGGTCAGGAACCCTCCAGGTCTGCTGCCTGCATATGCTGAATTTAGGGGGCGGAGCAGAGCAGAATTCCATGGAGCTTTTAGGCAACTCTGTAGAATTCTGCTTATTGGCACTCCGCCAACTCCACCCACCCTTAGATTTAAGGTACTCTTGTTCAGCAGGCCTTACTGGTACCTGTAGCCGAGCTATGCTCCGTCACGGTTGGCCTGAACTTGTGACTTTGTCCAATCTAGCGCAACCAGATATCCACAGTTGGTGCTTTGTGCTATTTGGCACTATTTTCACTTACATCTTTAAAATTTCATATCTCGGTTCTACTGAGTTTAGCTGTTTCGATATTGATTAATTCATTAAAATATACTAAATGTTTCTAAATTGGTGTGGGTGTTTTGTGTTGTGTTTTCACTTTATTACTGGTTGAAGTTTTGCTTAAGGGCCCCGAAGACGACTAGAACAAAACTGCAAATAATACAAAATTGTGTGCCTCGGATGCTGCTTAAGATTCCCAGAACCCAATCAGCCAACCAATCACTGAATACCTTACATTGGCTGCAGCTAACTGAAAAAATAAAGTTTAAATCCTTATGTATTGCTCTTAAGACACTCTGGGGCAAAGGTCACCAATCAATCTCTCATTGATCTCATTTTACCGCCCAAGGAAAAGCTTAAGATCAGCCAACCTATTCTTTGCCTTAGTACCCCAAATAAAAAAGGAAAGATATGGAGGCCAGTATTTCTCAGACAATGCCGCTAAGCCCTGGAATTCCCTCTCTCTTCATTTTCGCTCAGTGACACAACATCTCCCTTTCTGGAAGCTATTTAAAACCTGGCTGCACCAGAACATAGTACGTTAGCCAAAACCCATTTTCATTGCTGTTCTGTGTGACACTGCAAGCGCTGGGATGCCTTCTGGTAGCCATGCGCTC
Source organism: Lissotriton vulgaris (assembly GCF_964263255.1). Classification (NCBI taxonomy): domain Eukaryota; kingdom Metazoa; phylum Chordata; class Amphibia; order Caudata; family Salamandridae; genus Lissotriton; species Lissotriton vulgaris. The sequence goes on from NC_141691.1 coordinate 1,790,960,382, forward strand.
TATAAGTGCTTCATAATATTAATAACAATAAATACTATACAATTTGTGTCTAAGTTAAGGCTGGGTGCTTTGTGCCAAGCTACAAGAAGGTTGAGCACAGGCTAATATGGGGTTTGCTTGTACCTCACCTTGACAAGGATTGTGGTTCCTACTTGAGTAGGTTTTCACCCCCTCAACATTAACCCACTTTCTTACAAAGAACAATGGAGAAGACAGGGAAAACATGTACACAGGTCATAACTTAAACATTTTAAAAAAAACTCCTCCATTGAAAGCCAAGCAAAACATAGTTTGCTCTGCATTCTAGGCATGTTTGTGTAAGAATGTAATGTGTGATAACTGAGTGTACTTTATACATATACACTAGTCCCTTATGCATTGTAATGCTAGGTCTTCATAGAAGGTGGAATGATACATTAAACAGCCAATAGCATGAAGTGAGAAAGAGTACAAAGCCAAATCTGAATCTTTGTATATTATCAAGTATTGTTAACAATAGGCCCTGCTGGCAGCTGCAATGTCAAACCAGAACTAACAATCATACAATACATTTATGTGAACCATAAATGTGGGTTTTTATGTAAAAGTGAACAGGGAAAGGAGTTTGAAGCTAAGTGACATGAAAATAGAACATCCATTTTATAGTGCAGTTAGAACTTGAGAGGATATACTGCCGGTGTGTGATAATAAATATTTGTCAGGCCTTGGGCTTTCGGGAAAGCATGATATTCTTTGAACTGGTAGGGCTTTTATTGTGTGGTAAAAACTTTGCACAGCCACAGCAAAATTAGCTTATTTGCATGTGAGCTTGTCAATTGTTTAAACAAGCATTTGCAATGCAATAGGTCTCAAACAAGAGTTTGACCGACAAATGCCTTACAAAAAAATGACAATGCCATTTATTTATGTGTTATTTTTAAAACAGATACATAAAAGGCATTGTCATTTACAATGCCAATAGCTTAAACTCTTGCAAATGCGAGATCTATTTCTTTTCAAATGCGTTTGTGCTATAAAAATAAAACAAAAAACTGTTAGGATTAAAAGAGCCTGTCCTGCCTGCAACAGCGGACAGGATAAAGTTAATTGAGAAAATAGGGCTTAGAGGCTGTAAATAAGCCTGCAGAGTAACAACACACGTAACAGGGGGTGTCGCCATGGGAGGCTACAAAATGAGACAAGGCGGTACTAAGAAGGGACTACTAAGTCTATTGACCAATGAATAACCACAGTGTACAGTGGACAATGACACAAGCCAATGAAAAATATGGTCAGACAGTTGGCGGAGATTCAAGTTCCTACATGAATACAGCATGCCTCGCAGAGCAGCATATGTGCTATCCAAGCTCGACCTAAAAAAGGCTTAATTTTATGTAGACTCTCAGCATCGTCTCATCGAAGTTGTGAAATTGTATGTTGAAGCAAGCAGCTGTTAACCTTGTGTCAGTCAAAGTGGTTCTAAGTGCTATGAGCGGTGAACAGACTCCATTTGCCTAGCGCTCAAATGAGATGAGAAATGTATGATTCCAAATATTTAAAAATTGACACCTCTTGCAAAAACCCAACATTTGAGTTTATCATCTGTAGCTGTAATTATCGAACGTCACTCTTCGAAATGACAAGTGTTTGCCATAGTTAAGGTTGTCTAGTAATAACTGTGCAGTGCTCCAATCGCCGCATTTTGATGTGAGGTCTAATATTCCATGTTATTGATAGAGCTTAGAAATGATAAAACGTCAGTATTAAGTGCTTTCCATAAATATATATATGTGGTAACAATAGCTTGTGTTTTTTTACAGAGCCTAACACTAACCCTGGGCGAAGCGCTACGCTTGCGTAGTTTGCGAAGTTTGCGCTACTTCGCACTACGCAAATTGCACGTAGCACAGCGCAAACACGCATTGCGTAGCGGTCATTTTTTGCTTGTTTGCGGTCCTCAATGGCAAGATGGTGACCGCGAGTGAGCAAAATGACATCCCGGTGAGACTTTTTCCTCGTTCACGATCAGCAACATTAAGTTGCTGATCGCGAGCGTGGAAAATAAACCTCCCGGCGAGATTCTTAACGCGGGGAGGTCAGGTTTCTCATTGCGAGTGGTAGCGTATGCTAGCGATGAGAAACTACCAGCTTGCGTTGAGAAAGCTGCCGCTCGAGTAGAAATCTACTTGAGTGGCAGAAAACGACTGCTTGCACTGTGCAAGATGCGGTTTGCACTGATTGCACAGTGCAGACAAGCATCCGGCACTGTGCAATCAGTGCGAACAGCATTTTGCACAGTGCACTACGCAGTTCGTGTAGCTCGCGTAGTGCAAAGTTCACTTCTCGTAGCTACTCATAGCACTACTATGCTAACTACGCCCAGGGTTACTTAACACCACAGTTTTGCATATATATATTTTATATATATATATATATATATATATATATATATATATATATATATATATATATCTGTCATCGTGAACAAGGCTGAATAAATTACTTCTTGAGCTCCTACCTGAGTCACAATAGAATCCTTATTGAGGATTGTTACTTGTGTGGAACATATATATATATATAAATATATGTATAACTCACCAATTTGCCCAAGGCGTTGTAAGGAGGGCACCCACAGAGTCCCAACCATCCGGTTTTTATATATATATATATATATATATATATATATATTGATAAACCCACTGGTGTGTGCTTTTCCAATCCAGGGGCAATCTTTTCTTCTCATTTTAACGACCGTTCCATGGGGAAGCACTGCGCAGGAGCAGCGGACCTGTTGTGACCCCGATGGGAAGTCACTAGTTATGGGTGGTGGGGTCCGATGGAGGGCAGATATGTGTGGCGCTGTGAGAAGTGGGACATTTTCATCAACTCACTGTGGTTTTTACTGACATTTTAAAACTTTGGAGTAAGGAGAAATCTCACTTGAGACTGATGTTTACAGAACTATATATACCATGATGCCTTGCAGTTGCGGCACGCCCATTGAGGGCGGGTGTATTTGGGAATATAAAATGGTGACTGCGATGTTTGTTCTATTACTCCATAGATTTCCTGTGATCAAGGTTGTGTTGCCCGAAACACATAAGGAGTTATGAATGGACCTGGATGTCTCATGCTCACATCGCCACAACCTCCATTAAAGGACGATAAACCCACTGGTGTGTGCTTTTCCAATCCAGGGGCAACCTTTTCTTCTCATTTATATGTATATGTATATATATATATTTATATATATATATATATATCACAAAAGTTCAATCCCAAAAGGTCAGGAAGAAGGCGGCACAACCATCCGTGATTCAGGTACTTTATTCAGCTACAAACAACAATGTGTTTCAACCGCAATCTGCCTCTGTCAAAGGTCGCTTGTGGCTGAAACACGTTGTTGTTTGTAGCTGAATAAAGTACCCGAATCACGGATGTTTATGCCGCCTTCTTCCGGACCTTGTGGGATGGAACTTCGGTGATTTACGTGGCTTCTGCCGCCACGGCTGGCACCGGCGTATCGAGCAGGCGAACGGCTCTAACAGCAGTAAAACTTGGTGAAAATATATGTATATATATTTTTGCAAAACTGTAGAGTTAAGCTCTGTAAAAAAACAAGCTATTACCATATATATCAAAAATAACAATAGAAAGAATAACGTTATACATTTAATATCATCGTCATTATTAAACTCAATGCTCTTTTAAAATATAGTTCTTTGACAGAAGCCACTCTCTCTTAAAGCTCTGCGTAAGTTGATCACCTTAGCATGTTATTCAGCAGTTTGAGGGAAGTTAGGTGCCTCTTTCTTGCCTTGAATGATGCAACAGACCGCCACAGTCTGCTGCATAACATCCTCCACACATTCCCGGTCCTTGCTGAGCACAGTGACTTCTTCCTATACTGCAGAAGCGGTTTCAACTGACTATTCCCTGCCAGGACTGGCTGAAAGCTGATCCCGCTGCCTACGTCTGGTTCTTTGGTAACAGCTCTCCAAGGGAGGTGACTAATTGAAGCATTAGTGTCCAGAAATGTGACAAAGACCTCATGAAACTGAGCCAGTGGAAAGAACTGAGCATGCCGTGTGTGCAATAGCTTCTACATTGGACACAAGTGGTTATCACAAAGCAGCAAGTGGTGCCTGCACAGAAGGAAAAGTGCTGCCTTATCACAAGCAGCTCAGTCCCCCCCCCCGCATGCTGTATGTGTCTGTATGAGGAAGTGATCGCATGCCTGCATAAAGAAACATAAAGACCTGTTCACAGTGGCATTTTGGAGCACGTAAAGTAGTCCTTCTGTATTACTCTTTTACATGCTTTTACAGGCCTCTGTGAATTGGCACCATAACGTATAAAAAGGGCATATCCAGGGAATATTCATATACATTTGGAACAAATAGAAAGGGTTGTGCCCTCTTTGTACTTTTACTAATAGGGATTGTGGGGCCAATTAAAAAAGGCATGTAATAGTACATGAACGAGTACTCCTCTAGTACCAATTCCTATACATATATGCTTGTGTGAATCAGCCGCTATTAAAAAAAAAAAAAATCTGGGTATGGGAAGTAGTGACCTGATGGGGTCAAGTCACAAAACCAATCATAAGTAGTTAATTGCTCACAAAAGATTTATGAGTACAGAAAACAGTAATACAGGAGTACTTCTTTTTATATAATCTTACACACTCTTATGAATAGGCCAAGAAATGTTCAAATCCCTGTATTTTTTTTACTTTTTTATGCAAAGAGGGCATTGTCCTTTCTGTTCATAATAACTGTTTATGAACATTCACACTTTATTCTCATTTCAGGTGTTTAAGGCCCATTTACAAAGATATGTAAGAGTACAGTATAGTACTGCAGGAGTACTACTCTGTGTACTCCAAAATGTCTTTGCGAATAGGCCTAATGTGTCTCTGGTTCACGTACTTGGTGTGATCAGACAGTGGCAGCATCTAGTTGTTTACCTATGACCTAAATTGACGTGACAAAATTTAAGTGTTTGTGTTGCATGGAAATAGAAATGGAGAAAAGCAGAGTTTATTTCATTGTAGAATGGACTACACTTGCTCAAGTTTTGTTAATGTTAATGGGTGTCTTATATAGCGCTCGGCTACTCCGAGGAGTGTCCCGGCGCTTTCTGACCCATAACTGAAAAGAAAAGGAAAGCAGGGAACATAACATTTATTGATTATAGAGCCATGTTTTCAAGGCCTTTCTAAAGGCCAGTAGATTGGGAATGAGGCGCAGCTCGACGGGAAGGGAATTCCATAGTTTCGGGGCGAGATACTTAAACGAACGACCACCTGTCCTGACTTTCCTAATGGATGGAACAGTTGCCAGGCCAAGAGTTTCAGATCTCAAAGATCGAGATGGCTTGTAAAAGGAAAGCCGTTTCTGGATGTAGCGGGCACCTACCGAGTGGAGTGCCTTATGGGCCTATGTGAGATCTTTGAATGTAATCCGCTTCCTGACAGGAAGCCAGTGAAAGGACAGAAGCAGCTCCGAGGCCCTAGCATGGCGGGGTAAGCCAAAAATGGCCCTTGCTGCAGAATTTTGGACTACCTGTAGTTTGTGCAGGAGGTAGTCAGGCAAGCCAAGGTAAAGGATATTTGAATAATCAAGCCGGGAGCAAATTAAGGCCTGTACCGTCAGTTTCCTGTGAACCAGAGGGAGAAGTGGAAGGAATTTACGCAGCATTTTTAACAGGCCAAAACAGGTACTGGTAAGACCTGTGATTTGGGATTTAAGTGATAAGGTGTTGTCGATTTTAACCCCCAGATTTTTTGCAACCACCAGTTCATGGCACGTCAAGGCATGCATGTTTTGTTCTGGGCCCGGCATAAAAAGATATATATGATATTCTAAGTAAATATTGTACACAGGGTCACATTTTCAGGGCTGGGTGAAAAATGGCTCATTATTTATTTGCTAAATTTCTTGTTTTCAGAGCCACACACGTTGTACAAACATTGTGCAAAAGTAGGTTTGCAGGAGCTTTACATGCTGCAAAATGCTTTGGAATACTGGTGTCATGTTGGCAGCACAAGGCCAAGTCTATCATTCTCGACCTACTGGGTGACAAAGACCAGTGTGAGGGCATAATGCTTTTAACAGAAGATACATGTATTGGGTCGCAAGCCAGCATGAGAAAATTGTATGAAGCCAAAAAGTGATTTCCTTAAGATGAATAAAAAAGAAAAATCATTTGCATCCCTGAGGAGGGGGTAAGTTGAGATTCTAGCAGCGAAAATGTTCCCACAATATTTCTAATTCACTGTACTTTGTTCCTGTTCTGAATGTAACATATTGTGGTGGGAGACTTTATAATGCAAATTAATCATTAAAGCACTCCGATACCCTTTTGGTCTAAAAAACAAGCTGTACAAATACCCCTAACTAAATGAATTGGAAATATGTAAAGGAGAACATGTTATCTTCCCTTGTTCAATCTTCACAGCCCAGCGAATGAACAAATAGCATTATTTTCCCTGCATCCGCCCTGATTTTCCTGGATCTCTGCATGATGTAGGTTCCAACTGGGTTACAAGTGCGCTGCATTTTCAAGAGCTTTTGTGATGTGGATAGATGCCCACTAGGAAAGAGGATGAGGTTAACCACTAACCCATTCCTCACGTGTCCAGAGCTGTGATCAGAGCCCGGCTCCTCAGACGTGAGAGGCTGCACACCCGGTCAATGCTATGCTCTGCCCGAGGCCTCCATTTATTTCAAACAGAGGGATAGGCTGTTTTGCCCTTTAACTAGAAGAGTGATCAAAGCTAAACATTTATGTTTGCAAGTGTTTGCTTTAAAACCAGCCAAACCCACTCTGTAATTTTCACAATCCTTTATGTGACTATCCAAGTGAATATCTCCTTTTAATAAGTTGGGTGCATACAGTGTTTCTCTGTCTTCCAACCAAGGTTGTGAATGGACTTCTTAAATGTCTGATGAATTAAAAGGCAGACAAACGAAGCATGTAATGAATTAAATGTTCTCAACTAGCCCTCTCCAGATGTGGTGCATTAACATGAAAGAGTTTTATTGGATTTACTCCTGCAGGTGAGGAGTATTTGGCCGATACTATATGGACTAAAACAAACATCCCTAGTTCTGTACAGCTCTCTCCCACTGCTTCAACTTTGTTTATATTCAGCCTTTTGGAATTGGCCAGCATCGAGCTCCACAGCAGAATCTGGCATCAAAAAAGTTTATGGGTAATGTATAGGGGTGGAGTGCTTCATAAGGGAAATACCTCATGTAATTGGACCATCTAGTAAACAGTACTTTGACCTTTACTGTTAGTCAAAGCAATTTAAGAAGTTATTCGGTCACGTGGTCCATTTTGTATGCACCAACACATTAATTAGGCAGCATACTGCACTCACAGGAATGCAAGAAGCAAACTTTTAGAAGCCCTGTCTATATCGTCTTGCTATACCAATGCATAATAATTTCAGTGTCTGAACAACAGATCTAAAATCAGAAGCCTGAACAACAGATCTAAAATCAGAAGCCTGAACAACAGATCTAAATTCAGCACCCTGAACAATAGATCTAAAACCAGAAGCTTGAACAACAGATCTAACATCAGAAGCCTGAACGACAGATCTAAAATCAGCACCCTGAATGACAGATCTAAAACCAGAAGCCTGAACAACAGATATAAAATCAGCACCCTGAACGATAGATCTAAAATCAGAAGCCTGAATGACAGATCTAAAACAAGAAGCCTGAACAGCAGATCTAACATCAGAAGCCTCAACGACAGATCTAAAATCAGCAGCCTGAATGACAGATCTAAAACCAGAAGCCTGAACGACAGATCTAAAATCAGCAGCCTGAACAACAGATCTAAAACCAGAAGCTTGAACAACAGATCTAACATCAGAAGCCTGAACGACAGATCTAAAATCAGCACCCTGAACGACAGATCTAAAACCAAAACCAGAAGCCTGAACCACAGATCTAAAATCAGCACCCTGAAGGACAGATCTAAAACCAGAAGCCTGAATGACAGATCTAACATCGGAAGCCTGAACGAGAGATCTAAAACCAGAAGCCTGAACAACAGATCTAACATCAGAAGCCTGAATGACAGATCTAAAATCAGCAGCCTGAATGACAGATCTAAAACCAGAAGCCTGATCGACAAATCTAAAATCAGCAGCCTGAACAACAGATCTAAAACCAGAAGCCTTAACAACAGGTCTAAAATCAGCAACCTGAACGACAGATCTAAAATCAGCAACCTGAACGACAGATCTAAAACCAGAAGCCTGAAAAACAGATCTAAAACCAGAAGCCTTAACAACAGGTCTAAAATCAGCAACCTGAACGACAGATCTAAAATCTGCACCCTGAACAACAGATCTAAAATCAGCAGCCTGTCTGACAGATCTAACACCAGAAGCCGGAACGACAGATCTAACATCATCAGCCTGAATGACAGATCTAAAATCATCAGAAGGCCTGTCAACTATTAGTCCAGACCTGGGTATGACCTGTTTTGTCAAATTCAATTTGCAATTTGTGTATATATGACTGCAAATTTGCTCCCAGCTAGCTTTCTTCCCCAAATTGACGTGATCATGAACTCCATAAACAGGACACCAAAAACTATTCTGTATTTTAGGACAAAGTTAACAAAAGTATCACAGGAAGGCAACCAGAATTGGACAAGAGTGGTTTGGTCATAGCAGACAGTCCTGCTCTCAAACCAGACCTCATGCCTGCAACCATTCTGGGAAATCCTACTGTGGGAAAAAGGTCAGTCTAGACCAGGACAACAATTAAATGGAAGCCCCTGATAAAGCACGAGCACCGTTGGATACAGGGTGGGAAAGAATTTACTAGCATCACCACAATCCCTCAAAACGGAAATATCAAAATAATTCAATCCCAGGACTGACTATTCTGATCTTTACATACATTTAGCAACAGTTTTATCAGAGATTCCAAATCATACACTCGCAACAAATATTCAAGTATGGCAGGGGTCGCAGCGAGTGAAGACAAGTATCCCTACATTCATTTGTTATAGCTCTATTGTATCAATGGATTATTATGTCATTAGTTCACTGACTTATCATTTCCCTCTGTATTTCTTATCTGGTACTCTTTTGTAAAACATCAGAAAATTTCCGAACTACAAAAAACACGGATGGATCTTGGTAAAATATTGACCATAAGAATGATACAATGTAAAAGAGGTTGGCACAAACATATTGACAACATCATCAATGGAAGGTTGTGATATTTATCTAAGAGCTAGGGATAGCAGGTGGAAAAGTTGTGTTTTCAATGAAAAGTATGTCTATTTTTTTATCCTAACATCTTAGCTTCATTTCTTATATCTTTCCATGTCATTGACCTGGTAAGATGACCATGTATCTGAGGACGAACTGGCAATATTTATGTGTAGAGCAGCATCCGATATTAAACAGTTTTTGGCCCAGCCTTATATGCCTGTCCCTAAAATTGTTTTTTATGTGATGGTGGTATTTTTTATTGTCAGCGGCAATATTGTTTCCTCCGCCACTTTTATTTTGTTAAACACAATGTAGGAAGATATATTACAGGTGGTAAAACATAATTGCTACCCACCAAGTGTACCACCTGGCAGAAGAGCAATGTTTTGCCTGCAGAATTCTTACATAAAAGCAAACATGCTTTGATTTCTTTTTGGTCACACACAAATGAATCAATGCTTCACACATGATCTTTCCAGGCTACATTTTTCAAGCACAATCTTGGGAGCAAAGCTAATACATACTTAAGACTGATAGAACTTAAAGACGAATGACGTGCTGCATGAAATGGAAAACATATTGTAAAGGCAAAAAAAGTAAGAGTCGGAAATCATAAGCAAGAATAAGTATCGGGAAAAAATTGAACAGAAATTGTTTTACCTCCAGGACAACGCCTGTTTTCCATTTTACATCTCCTGGATTCTGCTATGGTAGGGCACTGAATTGAATCCTTTGCTGGCTTTTTAACAATCTGCCTGATCCTTGTTTCGAGTCCCCATTTAAATCCACATGTTTTGTTGTTTCTGCTGCATACTCCCCACTCTCTCCAGGGGCCAACTTCACATCCCTCTGTTAAACACAAAGAAAGAATTCTCAATGAACACTCTTGTTTCAACATGTTGTAGATATTGAGGCCAAATTGAATTAGACAAGGTCTGCCCTGACACAAACTCCCTGTGGAATAAAGTGTCGACCCATTTAGCAGCATTTACTTCACTCTAGGCTTGATAAGAATGTCTGTAGCAATGGAAATAAAAAGAGTACAGAAGCAGGAGATGGGAAGCTGGTGATATTGGCATATGTTTCTTCAGTCTATGGTTCTAAAATAGAACTTCAGGTCATCAAATACCGCTGATCTGCTTCCATGTTTGGTTTCAGATACAATGCTCATTCCTGTCTTAGGTACTTGAAAACTGTTGTTCCATACCTTTGTGAGATGAACACTTGGTGTACAGTTATTGAAAGACTCCTAATGATGCTGGTAGTTGTTCTCTTCTTTTTTTTGACTGTGGATTATTTAATGTTTCCAGTTTGCATCATTTTTTAAGCATGCAAGTTCTGGTTCAACATGAAAAATTAAAGAAATTAAATAATGCTTAAGTATTCCATGAGTGATGTTCTCAAGTGCATCCGGGTGCTTATTTTTTTAAATCAAGTGAAGTCTCTGTCCTGGCTCATATTCCTAGTATGGAACAAGAATACGGCTAAATATCCTGCTGTCTGAAAGGTACGCCGTTAGATACGGAGAAAAAAATAAAGTTTATCAAGGCAGGAATGACTAAAAGTAAACGCTTAAGATGAGCGGAAACGACCTCTTGTGGACCAGATTTTCAAAACCTTTCTTTATGAGTAGTTGTGTCTAATTACTGTCTTAAGTGTGATTTACACCTGGATTTCAATCATGTATTCACAAAGCATATTTTTGTGCACCGTTTTAGTAGTTTTGTTTTTCTGCAGTCTAAGATGGGAAATGTCTATTTAATGGAGTAAGACATGCTCACTCATGGAAAAAAGCTTTGTGACTCACAAAATATTATGTTTTGTGAATAGTTCGTTTAGTCCTAAAAATTCACATGTAAGTCACACCTAAGCATGTCGTAAGACATAATTTCTCACTGAAAATGATAAAAAGAATTAGGGCTGAATATTCAGTAAATGTATCTTTAAGAAAAGGACAAAGAGACATCTACTCATTGAAAAAAGAAACATAATACATTTAGCCGTGAGAGCAAGACTGAATCGAAGGCAAAGATAAATGCAGAGTTCACCAGAGCAAAACATATTCCATCTAAAGATGCTGATTATTTATTGGAGGGGATATAATGTTTGAGAAAGTGTGGATTTTCACTTAGAAATTACAGGCAGGACATGGCAAGTACATTCAACGAAACAGGACACATTTGTGGATCTAAATGATAAGTGTGAGTCCTCTTTGATGCTAGTTAGTCCCTTATTATGTCTGTCTTCTTTTGTACAAATTTTCTTCCAACTGTTTTTCCTGATTCGTTTATTATACCTGTGCATTCTATATATTTAATTTTATTTCAATGCAAGTTTTTGCCTCATGGACATAGCCTCTTTATACTATTGAACTCCTTACAGATATTCTGCAATATATTTGATTGCAGACATAACATAGTACAAACACCGTAATAACTCAATACATACGGCATGCAGTTATTCTATGAGATTTTAGTGGCTAGAAAAATATACAGGGCAGTAAGAAAATATAGACTCCTCCTTTTTCCAGAAATATTTACACTAATTTTACATTATTGACAACTATATTTGTAGGGCTATCTTTGATGAGTGGAGAGGATAACAACTTTACTTCTGTAACTGGACAGAGGAAACTCCTTTGTTCTCAGCCATCAAGGTGAGAACAAAGGAAGGACGTGTGAGTAAAATGAAAAGAGAAGAATCAAAATAAGGGGAAGAAAGGTGTAAAGGACTCACTATTAAAATATAGGATGTGGCAGCAACTGTTTGTGCACAATCTGTCCCTCCTCACGGTGCCGACTTTCAAAAAGAAACGACTCGGTGGATCCAGCTTCGCATACCTCGCCCCAAAAACCTGGAACTCACTGCCCTTGTCTATCCGGAGCTGCACCAAGCTGACTGAGTTCAGGCGAGCATTGAAGACTTGGCTATTCAAACAAGCGTACGGTTAGAGCACTACACCATCTGCCCCCTCACTTACCATCTACCTTCTGTTTTCTTCAGCGCCATGAAACCCCTGGGTGACCGCGCGCTTAACAAATTCCGCATAGAAAATAGAAATAGAAATAGAAAGTGTACCCACTTCGCCACTGATCTGCTACACTTCAGAGAAAAATTTTGAACTCAGATGTATACTAACAGTTGAAGCTAGATATCACAAGATTATAAATGTATATATCACACATTTTTCCTTTTGTATTGAGTTCCGCATATTAAATGGTAAGAAACTTCAGGCCAGATGTACGAAATTCTAATTTTGCATTTCGTAAATAGCGACGCTGTAGGAATGGCTATTTAGGAAAGGCAAAATGCTATGTACAGAAGCAGCGATTTCCTATTAGCGATTTCTACAGAGTAGGAATATCTATTAGGGAATCACAAATAGGAAATTACATTGCATTCTCACCTAAGGGTAAAACAGGCAATGGTTTGCATTTCCTAAATTGCGATTTCCTAATAGGAAATCGCAATTTAAGATATGCAAAGCCAAAGGTGCCTCTGGGCATAGGGCTCGAATTTCCTATTGCACATGCAAGTGCACATATGTCCTAGGGCATATGTGCACTTCGTGTCACATAAAAAATGCATTTTAAATGATTTTTTTTAAAAATGCACATGGATACCATAGACTTTGGGTCGATGGTAATTGCATTTCCTATAGGCCCAATTTGCATTAAGGAAATGCTTTGTACATGTGCTTTGGGAATCGTATATAGGTAATCCTATTTGCGATTCCCTAAATTGCGGTTGCCATTTGCGATTTCCACTGAGTAGAAACCGCAAATTGCAACCGCAATTTGGCTTTTGTGCATAGGAAAAGGCCATTTAGCATCTCTTAACGGCTGAACTAGAGATTTGTCCAATTAAGAAATGCTAAATGGCTTCATACATCTGGCACTTCATTGTTTGGTGTTCTTAGAGAAGGACAATAACACTTACACTGTGAATTTTGAAATAATTGGGTTACAATGAATTTACGTCATTCAAGTGCATTTTGTTTTATGTCGGAACAGAGTAAAATGTAACAAATATAATTAAAGTAAAAAGCAGGCCAGTGTTTTTACTTTATCTTAAATCATTTACAATGTACTGTATCACATGGTTTGTGCATTTTATTAGAATCACATTGGTAGATTCATGTTTCATGTAGCAGCCCAAGCCAAAGTCTTACTCAGTGATGTAATATTTGTACTCATCCGCCAGAATGTCTAGGGAATTTATCAGGTCACCACAAGACATATAAATTTCTGTTCTAATTAATAAAGTGAAAGAATCAAAGGACGGGATGCTTTCAACAAGCATTTCATGAAAGGCACAGGTGCGGGTGCTCACATCACAGCCTGGCTGAAGTACTCACCCACACATTCCATTGTCTCTTCAAATGGTGCAAACCCATCAGGACACTCTTCAAAGCAGTGGCCCCTGTGCAAGTAAAATCCAGCTTTGCACTTCGTGCAAAAATCTCTACTGAAGCAGGAATCACAATTCTTCATGTTGCATCCTAAATTGAAAGGCAGAAGGTTTTACATATAAGAAGACGAGACATCAAGGACACATTAAGTGAGTCACGTTTAAGATAATGACAGAAGTATACTTTGTATATAAGATTTTCATTTTTCTCAATTCGGTTTCTTTTTTCATTAGCTTATTAATTTAACAGTGCAACACTCGGATACAGTCCTGTTACCTTTGGTGAACGGGGGTGTTTATGCAGTGTGCCCCAGTGATGCTTATATCACAAGTTTGTTGCCTGAATCTTGAAGATTGAAAGAAATGCTACAACAATAAATGTCATCACTATTAGAGAATGCTAGTGTTGTAAAGCTCCCAGTGTGAAGACTTTAACAATGAGACCATTGATTTATAAAATTATTAGGTGAGAAATGCTTATGCAATATCACTTCCTTCAACTTCAATGTGTCTTCATCACCGTTATTAAAACAGGTGTTTTGTGATTCCTTAAATGTTAAATGCGAGAATGATTGACAGTATATTAATACAACCTGTATACTGTGCATGTCCTATTATAACATTTCAGGCCTTTCATGCATAGTAGTTTCACATTTTTCACCTTCTTCACATTCTCTTGTGAATTTTGAAATTCTTCTAAAAGTTTAAAATCTATGCAGCTGACAGATGGAATACATGATGCTTCAATCTCGAACTTAGAATTTGTTTGTGAACGGTACCCTACGTAGAATAATAGAGCTGCTAAACATCCTAGGCTCACCTCAGGAAGATATTAACAAATATGCGTAGAACATGGATGTGACTCGCATATCTAACAAAATGCACAAGGTACATACTGTGCAATTTCTAATGTTGTTGTATATGGATGTGCTGAAATGTGCAGAGTGTACAAATGATGACAGAAGAGCAGAGCGCCGCCCCCTGGCATCCATATTGAGTGACATATACTGCACAATTTGAGGCAAGATCCTCAATAGAATGTGGACCTCCATAGAAGAGGTGCCAAATACCACAATCATGAAGGTAAACTTTCAGTGACCAAATATTCTACATACCCTATAATCTTAAAAATGGGGGAAAATAAAAAAAGTAAATCCATGCCAATGCCTGATATGTATACAACTCCAAACTGGGACAGTCTCACAATGGTCTGCTGCGGAACCTTTAAGGTTTTGTAATACACATGTGCCACTCTGAAGGTTATGATAATGGATTAACATGTTGGTGTGAGTAAAGTTAAGTAACTTGTTTGTGAATCAGGCACTAAGGGTGACTCGGGCACTGAGTTCCTATTAATATAGGCGATTTCATAACAATTTGAAAGTGCACATTTGCAGGTTTGTATGTTTAGATATAAATATCCTTTATGGACCCATGTATTTTTGGAACTCCGAACAGCACGGACCTTATGCTTTCTGTTACTAGTGTATATTATTTGGAAGGTGACACCTTAACATCTGTCAAATCAGAATATTTCATAGGTGGCATTAAAAACAAGTAAGTGTACGTTTTTAGAAATATGGACTTGAAATGTAAAATGAGAGAAGTAGCTTTAGAAATGCATTACATAATTGTTCCACTGCAAAAAAAAAACAAGTTATTAAAATGATTTGCATCCTGAAATTGTAAAATCAGGCCCTTCCTGCAACTTTGTAGTTTCAACCATGTACAAAAACAAAGATGTAAGTTCAAACCCTTGTGAAGGTGAAATAAAGAAATGGATCGCACTTTAAAAAAGTATAGTCACACACCTTATAAATCAAATGCATATATAAAAGAAACAGTACAGTGTCCAGACGTATGACTTGGCATCAGTATAATCCTGTCATCAGCTTTCTGATGTTACAGCTAGGAGCATTCGGAACTCATTATTTGCAGTCTTAAACTGGTCTTTATAAGGTTCTACACAAATCCTTGCTATTCCCCCAAATCCAAGAAATATAAGAACTTCCTCAATAGCAGAAACTCTGAAAGGACCATTTTCGCATCCATAAAATAAAATGACAAGTGTTGCATCTTGAAGACCAGCATGGAAAATAAAATAGAGTTAAAACTAGCTGAGCTTCATTGGTTTCCCTCAGTTTGCAAGAATAGAGAGAATCCATGTATGTGTCTTCATTTTTTAAATACATTATTATGTGACAACATCATGAACCATATTTCAAGACTTTGAATTTAAGTTGAACAACTGTATTCCTAATCAGTTTATCATTTTACTGAAAAACAAGCAAACGTTTGTATGACTTTTGTAATAATCCATGAACTATTTCAGGGAGACCAGTATTACTAAAGCTAAGCTGTGCTGGGTATAAAGACAGGCATTCAGCTGCTGTAGTTTACCTTTACACATGGGTCAGCTTGGTGGTACAAAAGAAGACACACGATCCTCTGCTTTCCATCGAGGACTTTATACATTTGTCCTTGTAAGTAAAAGTTCAGTAATTCTATGATCTCACAAATCTTGTCCTTTGTGATCACTTATTTGGTCATGCCTATGTGTCAAGTCCCTTTGTGTAATATCTTTTGAAATAAAGTTTTCATAATTTTAACTAAGTTTTAACCTTCCTTTTTTTATTATATATATATATATATATATATATATATATATATATATATATATATATATATATATATATATATATATATATATATATATATATATATATATATATATATATATATATATATTGTTTTTCTCCACGTATAACAAACTGCACTTCAAAACACGGACACGGACCCAATATTCCAAACTTTTTAGTTGTTTATTGCTTGTGCCACCATTTACGGTACAAAAGGGGGTGGTGATGGACTGAGCATCTGAATCAATCAAACACTCACACCCAGTCAAAAGATCTGGGTTTAATCCATCACCATTCTTTAGCCCACTCTGCCACCCCAGTTCAGACATGGCTTTATGCAAATCAGTCTGACCCTGAGCCTCATGGGAACAGTCCAGCCCGAACTGCCAAGCCATGTCTTCCCTGGACCGGAAAGAAGCTTCCCAGGACCGGTTTCTGCCATTACAGCCGTCTTCAGCCCGGCTTGCTTGAATCCTGAACGTGATCCGCTTGCTGACGGAGAGCCAGTGCAGGTCCTTCAAGTGGCCGGAGATATGGCTGCGTCGGGGGATGTCCAGGATGAGTCGGGCGGAGGCGTTCTGGATGCGTTGGAGTCTTTTCTGTAGCTTGGTTGTGGTTCCGGCGTATAGGGTGTTTCCGTAGTCCAGTCAGCTGGTGACGAGTACCTGGGTGACCGTCTTCCTGGTTTCGGTCGGGATCCATCGGAAGATCTTGCGGAGCATGCGTAGGATGTTGAAGCATGATGAGGAGACGGCGTTGACTTGTCTGGTCATCGAGAGGGAGGAGTCCAGGATGAAGCCCAGGTTGCGTGCGTGGTCTGTTGGCTTGGGAGTGGCGCCCAGGGCGGGGGGCCACCAGGAGTCGTCCCAGGTAGAGGGCGATGGTCCTAGGACCAGGACTTCCGTCTTGTCTGAGTTCAGTTTCAGGCGGCTGTTCTTCATCCACTCGGCGACGTCTTTCATCCCTTCGTGTACAAACCAATGCTGAAGGGCTCTGACCAAATGCCCTTCTAAGTATGTTTTTTATTTATGATTTTCATGGAAAAGCAATAACCTGGGGAGAGAGCTAAAGCTATCTCAAAGCCAGGCATCAAACTTTGCCAGAAGAAAGACTGCCTTAACGTGCCAAGGGTTTATCCTCATCTCGGCCACAGTCTGAGATGTACAGAGAGCGCCTGACTGTCTGCTGTCTCAGGGACAGAATAGCAGTGCTTAAGAAGAAACAAACAGAGGCAGCAATTCAAAAGAGGGCAATTCCAATATAGTCTGCACCCGCCTCATGCAATCAGCAACAAATAAAAAGCAAACTGAAGAATCATCAAAGTAGCATTTGGCAAAAAGGAAAATCCTTCCAAATAGCTTTTTAGGTCGAGCCTAGCGGCAGGGCACATGCACTGCTTGCACTGCGAGGCATGCTGTATTAGGGCATGCACTGGAAGCCCCACCCACACCGCCCATATTTGTCATTGGCTTGTGTCATTGTCCTTCGAAAAATATATATACCCAGTGGCAGTTGCTACTAGAAAGATGATTTACGCCCATATGAATGTATTTTACGATGCAACGCCACTGGAAAAACAGCTATGAATGGATAATGTTTTGTACTATGCTAGCTGATACCCCAAAGGTCATTCTAGCATTGTAAGAGGGATCTTACTGAGGAGATGAGAGAAGGCGGAGTAAGCAACTATAGAAACTGAAATAGCCACGTTTAAAAATTTTTCCTGAAGATTAAAATGTTTTTCGAAACATAGAAAGAAGGGAGTTCTAGTATTAGGCAGTGGGATAATAGAGAACGGATGCCTATGACTCAACTCCATCACTATGTGGATAGCACCAACCTACTTATGCTCATCAAAGCTGTATTAATACTTAGGTTTTAATTTTGAATGATTTAGGATACGAAGTTGTATTGCCCAAAACCACATCATCACTTTAGCCCTTCTTAATTTGCTCTGGTATTTGAAATGGCAGAGCAGTCAACCCTATTAGGATGTTACCTAGACAAAGTATAAAACATCAGTACTCCAGTGGCATAGCTTGTTGCTCAGTGTAGGAATGTCTACATGTATATTAACTTTCTATAGATGGGAGTTTACTTCTTATTTGAGTGCTATTTCGCAGTGCAAAGATCCATCCCCATTACTTTTTTTTTAGCATCTACATAATTGAATAGATACACTAGCTTAGTCTTGGCTGGTTACTGTATCCTTTACATCCTTAAGTCCTTAACTGTAGCATTGGAGAACGTTACATACCGATATAAAATGAATGCCGTTAACAAATGGAAACTTAGTCAACAATCACAACCAGAACTTTGCATTCTTCACGTTGGAAGGCAGACATGGTGCACTGCCTATTCCTAGCCTTTCGAGTAAAGAAGTGTATGTGGCCAATAACTGCCAATGTATGTAGCCACAGCTACAAGCTGTGCTAAAGGCAGTCAAGTTTAGTTTTTGCAGTTGAGGAAACTATTTCTGCACTTGGCTTGCCCGCAGAGAGTGAGTTCCATGGTGTTCTTGTGTAGTGATGCTTAGATTAATGCAAATGGTAGCCCCCTCATCATTTCATAAGACCTACTTTCCCATTTGCAAAGATTGTGTAATTTAGTATTCCATCTCCCTGCTGGACAAAAGAGTACAGGCACCTGTGAGCCCTGCTTTGGCTTCCAGTGACCCAATATGTAGGGTTTGAGGCATGTTTCATTGCACTTCAAGTAACTTAAAATCGAGGTCCACCATTCGTATCCACTAAATTGAGCTACTTATCCCACTATCATGTAGTGGCCTAGGCCATAATCCTTCCTGTAAAACAGCAAAGAATAAAAATACATTGCATATTTGCTAGATCATTTTCAGTCTAGCCCCTCACCCATGGAATCTTTTCTGACTGCACGAAATGTCCATCGATCACACGATTACCAATGAGACATTTCTAAAATGCTAACTTTGTTTTGGTGTGCAATACATCCATTCTCTAACCATATTTCTTGTAATAGTTCAAGGTGACCCCCATGGTTAAACAAACACATAAGGTTAACATAGTAATATTGAACGACCCAGAAACAAAAGGTCCTTGATTTATTGCAGCGGAGATGATCCTTCATTTGCATCGAGCTTCTGAACACACTCCATTTTCAGGCAGGTTGTTCCTGCACCAGTCTAATGTAGCCTTAGCACATCTAACACATACTAATAGTGCCCCACCTATGCCCTCCCCTGCTCTCTTTTTCTGAGGCAGAGCGTACCCTTTCCCAACCTTTGTGGGTATAACATCCCTGACTGCATGGTCCAAGCAGAAAGGGTTGAAGGCCAACTCAGCCTTTCCTGATCATGAGCTCAAAAACTGAGCACCATTCAGTTGATTGCTAGTGAAACATGTTATTATGCTCACTATAACGTTTAAATATTGTCTGTGGTAGCAAGACAGCAATTTTGAACTTAAATATTACAATTTGTGCTTAGGATGTGTTTGTTTGCTTGATGAACACACAGTGTCTTATTTTCAGAAAAGTGTAAAAGTACGTTCAGAGATTTCCTCCTATGCTTCAAGGTAACCTATACCTGCAATGCTGCTCCACTAGCAGGACAGCAAGCTAAGATTTTGTGAATTTCTCTTTTTTATACCCACTGCTTTTCTAATAATGCAACATTCTACATAAGATAAAATGGTGTGCTGTCAAATGACAGCATCTTTGTGCACTTACACATTTTTGATTAATGTTTTTTCGTTCAAAAGATTAATATATTTTTACTTGTGGAGAATCCCTTTCTCCTACATTCCTATGAATTTTAAGTGTGTCCTGTTTTAATTTACACACTGGAAAGGGATTGACTCCAGCCCTTGGCAGGAGCAAGGCAAATTTGTAAAATGTCACATGTTGTAAAGGCGTTCTCAAACTATCATGGTGTACCACACCATTTTACATGCAAGCTGCAACCCCTGTGTGCGATGTATTACAACAAAATAGTACACATGCGCCAGTGCCTAATTAGTAAAATATTAAGATTCTGGGCCCTCATCAGTAGGAAACTGGTGCTTGTAACACCCATTGTCCTTTCTCAGCACTGTCAATCTGAGTACTACCATATCAAATACTAACCATCACATTCATACAAATTGACAATACAGACTGTTCCAGGCTTCCAAAACTATAAAAATGGCTTGGGCGACAGGTGGTTATCATTGTTAATGTATATTGAATTAATGTGCCGTTTTGATAATTAAGTGCCATGTGGAGCACCGGAAACCACCAGCTCAAATTAAGCAATTATAGTGCACTGAGTAATATTCCAGGGAATAAAAGGCTTTGTGAGGGCAAAGTTGCCTTTTGTGTTTACCTTGCACTTATAAAGTAAGCCTTTTGACCTCATGACATAGATTTACATGAGCACATGAACTTGTGAGTCGGCCCATGCAGTACTACTGTTGTCCATTTACACAATTCATACGACAAAATTGCACTGTTTGACCCTGACAATTAATGTTTTTTTCATTCAACTCTTGTCATCCTCTTGAAAGATTGAAAAGACGAGCATGACTCTGGAAATTCAAACCTGTTGTTTGTGTTGAGGAAAATAATTTGTAGTGAAAATCTCTCAGCGTTTGCTTTGCACAAAACGAATATTTCGGTTTCTGCACTTAAAAAAAGTTCACAGGACAAAAACGAGAGCAAGTAAACACAATTACAGTGCCTTTCGATGTTAAAAATAAAAAAAACAGTTTATTTGTCAAAAATTTAATTATTTCTTGGGGGGGGGAGCACAAAGCATTTTTTTCCGCTGAAAATAAATCAAATGCTCAAACAAGTGCAAATTAACCACATTGTCTACAAGACAGCGGCAGCTGCACATGGTTAATGTTCATAAAGAGAAGTTTTCAGAACCTACTTTTTTGCTACTATTTCACTTGCTTATGCACACTCTGTGGCACGTCCTGTCATTTCTTTTCCAACTCCAGAATCCCAGAGCGCATTACTGCTGGTTTTAAACGAGTACCTCAGTCTGCAAAAAACTGCTTCCAGGGCTGTGGTATGTACACAAGTTTGTGCAGTCTCCCCCTCGAGAATGTCAGGACTGTGCTTGGGCATTTATGCAGAGCCAGTTTATAAATCATGGGCTTGTGGAGCATGAAAGTTACCACACAGCGAAGTTACCACACAGCGAGAGTCATGCAGCTACAAATCACAGCGAAAACCTACTTTTGGGAAGTCACCCAAACTAAATATTACTCAAATTTCATCTGAATATTTGACACTCGGTTTCGAACCATTATACATTCTAGCGTGGAAAACCAGGGAATGTTAGCAAAGACTACAAACAGCTCTGAAACTCTGAATTGAGATTAGGTGCTCTGGTGTGGAATCTATTATGTAATACAGAGAAGCAAGAAAAAAATGTATTTCACAAGACAGTTCAAGGATGTAGGCAAATTTGCACTATATTTTAAAATCTCATATTTTAGTTTATATTAGTTT
Organism: Lissotriton vulgaris; assembly: GCF_964263255.1. Taxonomy (NCBI): domain Eukaryota; kingdom Metazoa; phylum Chordata; class Amphibia; order Caudata; family Salamandridae; genus Lissotriton; species Lissotriton vulgaris. The sequence continues at coordinate 1,790,982,138 of NC_141691.1, forward strand.
TGTACCTTTAGGGGTCTATTCACAAAGGCTTTTTTGAGTACATAAAACGTGTTCCTGTAGAACTCTTTCATGAACTCTTACATGTGTTAGTGAATCTGCCTCAAAACACAAGTCAAGTCAAGTCAAGTCAAAGAATTTATAAAGCGCACTACATACCCAGAGGGTCTCAAGGCGCTAGGGGAGGGGAGGAGGATTACTTGTCGAATATCCACATTTTAAGTTGCTTTCTGAATGCTAGGTGGTTCTGGGTAAGGCGAAGGTGAGTGGGGAGTGAGTTCCATGTTTTAGCAGCCAGGTATGAGAAGGATCTGCCTCCCATGGTGGTCTTGTTGATGCGAGGTACAGTGGCGAGGGCTTGGCTGGACGAACGTAGATGGCGGGAGGGGGTGTAGAAGGACAGTCGTGAGTTGAGGGATTCTGGTCCGATGTCGTAGAGTGATTTGTGTGCGTGGGTTAGCAATCGGAAAGTGATCCTCTTATTGACGGGTAACCAGTGGAGGTCTTTCAGGTGGCCAGAGATGTGTTCGTTGCGCGGGATGTCTAATATGATCCTGGCTGATGCGTTTTGGATTCGTTGTAGTTTCTTCTGGAGTTTAGCGGTGGTGCTAAAAACTGTTAGAAAAACTTCAGAAGGCACAATTCCTTCAATTTGTACTAACAACCTGTGAATACTCCCTTAATGTTCCGATTTTATTACTATTTTATTTGCTATGGGGCTAGTTCAAAAAGAAGCTTAAGAGTGTGAAAAAAGACTACTACAAGAATATGGTTTTGCATACTCTGTAATTCTTTGTGGATAGGCTTCGAAGACTTTTGACGAATTGCCATCACAGGTGTAATATTTAAGAGCTACAGCGCATTTGCTGTTGCCATTTTTGTGTAATCTGAAAGGCATATGTCCGAATCAAAATGAGTTCCATGCATGCATACTGCTTTACTATTTTTACTCCCTGAATTCAATGTCAGTAAAGACATGTGGGTATTAAAACATGCACAGAGTGATACATGATTGTAATGAGTTACTGAAAAACTACTATTTTATTTCAGATTCGGATTGGCTTGTGCCTTGACATTAACATTAACCTGAAATTGTCTGGAGAGATGCTTTTATATAAAGTTATAATACATTGGATTCTACAATCTTTGTATAAAAACCCATCTCTAATTTATTTATAATTGGCATCCTTTGAGGCACCAAACCACTGATTATAAAAAATAAAACACTTTAAGGCAAAACTCAACTTTAGTAACTTATTACAGTTGAGTTCTGACGTCACAATGCCTGGATTTAAGTGGTCTGCGTGGAAGGTAATTGTCTGACCATGTATTATAAGGAATAAAGTACCTCTGCTGTACATAATAAGGATACTGCAAGTCACCTCAGCATTTCATAATCTTAAAAAGGAACAACTCAATATTCTGACGCCTTCCTCTATATGGGCAAAGACCTCCTCAGTAACTTGCAATATCTTTATCATGTACAGAAGGGGGTACTTTATCCCACATACAATGTATCTGTTTAGCTTGCCAATTCCTAAAGACATTCTAAGCTGGATACATTTTCATATCTGAGTCTTGATGTAAATTATGTAAAAGATTGCCCATTTTTTTTATACTTTGACAGTACTCAATAAACTCCCTATTTGTAAGTCCTAAAACTTGGTCACATGAGTATTCGATTTGGAAAATCCTTCAAGGAATATTTGACCAGGAGCTTAATAGGTATTCTTGTAAAATGTATTCCTAATCACCCGTCTCTTTGTAGCCTCTACTGGCCTCTTTTGGTAAAAACTCTAGCACTGTTGATTTTTCTCAAAAGGACACAAGGGTTTCTCAGGTCTTCGTTATGCAAGACAACTTTTCCTGGACCACATTGGTTCTTGTTTAGTATATCCCTTTAGTATATTTAACACTGTAATAGAAAATTAAAATATATTAACATTAGGGACTGTAAAAAAACAGATTTCAACTGGAAAACAGGCTTTATGAATTAGAGCTAACTGAAAAAACATTTGGTACTATGTGTAATGTTAAAGTCACCAGTGAGTTTTTAACAAACGGATGCAGGAAAGTCCATATCCCTCCATCTTAGAGTGGATGACCCAATTATTGGGAATCTTTCTAAATACTGAAAGGATGGCTATTAAGTGAGGATGGCAGAAATAACTCAGTAAAACTTATATATTCGTTGCTGTATTGTTTTCAAAAGTAAAAGCTCATGTTTCATCAAATTGTAGGACTGGCAAATGCATGGAATGTAAAACGGACAAATACATGGAGTCTGATTCTGTGAATATTCTAAGGCTCAATTGAAAACATTCAGTCTGTGCCATTATATAATCTATATAAATTCCAAGAGACAAAATGAGCAGAGACACTCTATAACCCTTAGGAATAATGATGCATGAAAGCACCATAAAATAATCACATTCATTTTAATTCCTGAATCTAATACAAATTAATATGGCACTGAAACGTATTTCAAAATACAATCTGTGGTTCTATGCTTTATCTTCAGATCTTCTAATATTATTGAAACAAAATCAACATTTCCTAATATGCAGTTAGACTAAAAAGATCGTCTGGTGTTCACCAAAGCATAACAAAGAGTCATAAATCTGGTTGGCCAGTATTTGGAGGCTTCTGCACCAAGATTTATAAGTCAAAGTTGTCTTGACATTGTCCCTAAAAAGGTACAGTAAGAGGGACGTAACAATGCATTTCTGAGCAGGGTAATTTCTACATTTGATTTAAATAAATGACAGAAAAGCTCATGCCTACTGATAATGTAAATTTGCATGGTCGTCAGCACAAAACAGGTGGAGATTTAATCATCAGTGTCACACCAAATAACTCAGTTTTTCATAATCATTGATAAGCCAAATTACCTTTTGCTTAAAAAAAGTTTGTATCACAAATGTTTAATATTACATCTTGGGGTAAGATTCAGCAAATCAAGTTAATAGTTTATTATTATTTATTAGTTTACTATTAACACTAGCATAATCTGTTAACTGTTGCTCAACCACTTAGAATTCTTAAAGTAAAGTATATTAAAAAAACTTTATGGACTGAAGTTTTGTACACTGATTAGAGTATGATTTTGTTTCAGTGCAAGCTAAAGTTTCTATTTATAAGAGGGGGCAGTGTTATAGAAGACACATATTAAAACATGTTTGAGTTTGACTGGCCCATCGGGCAGCTCTTCCCAGGACTACCAGGTACATCAATCTCCTTTAACATCCCGTCACATTATTAAATCGACTCTGGTTTACCAAGGTCTAACCTCACACAAGGAAGGAAATACAGTATTAGCAATTTTCTTTAGCTCAAATAGGGACATACATTGTAAGTCCAAAATTATTTCACACTTTGACTCTTCAGTATCCCATTGGCAAATGCAGCAATTCAGGCAAATAAGCATTTTATTTATGTAATATGAAAGCCCACCTTATAAGCCCTCCTCATCATTTTACCATGCTTACCTACACAAAACTATAAATTGATAGCATAAGGTTGATTAAATATTTTAGACTCTAGTGAATATTCCACTCAGATCTAACATTTTTACTTAGTGGCAGTATCATTTACTATCTGTCGGGCTGCAGTTGTACCACTATCTGCTCTTAAATCAAGACCATTCCTTAAAGGTGGTTATTGATCAGGGATGCAAGGTTAGATTTCCCTGCTGCTTTGCTCTGATTCCAATAAAGTTGTTTTCACTAGTCTGTAATGGCTAGGTTGCATCCAAATAAAACAATATTGGGACAATATTAAAAATATCCACAATTTGGTTGGGCTATGTCTGTGTTCCAGTGCCTAAATGTTACTCTCAACTCTGTCACCTTGACAAATCCCTGCCACTGATCTGGGCCTCATTAAACACACTTTAACCAGGTCCAATGCCATAATAACTCCACTACTAATTCGACCCTTATGTGAATGGTACCCCTTTAACAGCAAAATCCAAGATTAAACTCTACAATTTAACTACCTTTTATCATTTGCAAAATTGATCATATACATTTCGTACCTTAGTGCGCACTCTCTCAGAGATGTCATGCTACCCCAGTCTAGTTATGGATTTTCACATATATCCAACACATACCATGGATGACATTTTATAAGATATGCTTAAAAAATCTTCTTCCACATCCTTTTTACAGCCAGTCAGAACCTCAGCCAATTACCAATCCTCCACTTTATATTCCATCACAATGCTCTTTTTTTTCTTGAGTAAAGTCTGAGTATTTTGCTCTGGCTGAGGTAATAATAGTTCTCAGGTTTCTTGACAATGGTAAGCCCTATGTATTGTCCAATTCAATGAGTGACATCAACTATAAGTTGAGGCAACATGAGTCTTTCTTAGCCAAAACAAATTCACTTTTCAGATGAAAAATATTTTAAAACTCTGACAACAACGATATACCACGGAAATGTTCACCCCACACCACTTGAACGCCTTATGATATCATGGACAACTGCGTTCCAAATTACAAGAATAAAAAAAGAGCAATATGTGCAAAAAAAGTATCTCTAAATTACTAATCAGACAGCATCAGATACAAATGAGGCAGGAGCACAATGGGTTCAATGTATTTATGGTTCTACACCCAAAATAACTGTGCAACTGAATATATGGCTGTTAGTTCCTTTGTTTTGTAGATACACAAAACCACTTGTATTTCCACATCAGTGCATGCTAGAGACTTAGTGATCTGTTAAGACAAATTGAACTTAGCAATGATTCAATTGTATACCCATTCTGGGTAGAGGCGAGGAATTGGGTTATTGGTTGATGAGGGGGTGGATGACCCATTTCATGCAACAACCACAATCATTGTAATGGTAAACCACGCAAGTCACTAAATTAACCTGTGCTCAACTCTCTGGTAGCATGGTTCAAAAGCAGTAGGGCTTAATTTCGAGGCAATGTATAAAGTATTTATGAAGCACACAACTAGAGGGACAATCTGAAAGCAACACAAGAAAAATCCAAAAACAATTTAGAAAAATAGACAAAATGTTTACATGTTTATAAATAAAATAATACCAGAACAACAAAAATCCAATCAGTGTAACTAAACCTTTAAGTGAAACTAGCTCCTCAAAGCACAAAGCATCACTTGCGGTCATCTGGTTGAACTAGAACAGGTGAAAGTCACATGTTTAGGTCAACCGTGATGGAGCATTGGTCAGATACAGGGGTCAGCTTAGTCCCACTCAAGAGTTAAATTCTAAGTCTAGCACGGAGTGTTCAGATCGAGTTCCCATTATAGAAGGCTTTGAGGAAGAGGCCAGTCTTTGTGGACGGTCATAGATGTAGCGTGAAGAGCCACTCGGGCACCATGAACGGTTGTAGCTAGAACTTGCCATTAGCCGTTGTTAAGGCTGGTGTTGCTTTTGACCAGAGTGTAGCTCTCTCGTTGCCAGTTACTGTTCGTGTGAAGAGCAGGTCTCACTGGAGCTTCGCGCTAACAGTCATCCTGGTTAGCAGAGTCTTGGCATGACATGGCCCATTCAGAGTCGAAAGGAGCCCAAATTTCAGGATTATCACCTTTTGTTTAAGAGGCACACACTCCGATGCCAGCCAACAGTCCTGGTCCTGGGGAGGCACCCCTCGGTAATCACTCCAGAAGAGTCCAACAGGTATCAGGAAGGTCCAGTAGCATGTCCAGGCAAATCCAGTTGCAGCAGGTCAGATGGACAGTTGCAGAGGGGCCTCTGAAGCTTGTTGTGTCCCTGTAGCTCACACAGGAGGTCTGCCCACTGACTTTTGGATTGCTTGGGTTGAAATCAGGCTGGACCAGGCTTTCTTTTCATACAGCAAGTGGCAGCAGGGCAGTCCTTCTTCTGTAACTTCATCAAAATCCAGGAGTGCTCTGATCAGTCGCTGTAGACTTCCAAGGCTTCAAACTGTCTGGAGGTGACAAAAGACAGGGCAGCCCTGTTGTCAGGTTACTTTGTATGTGCACGAGGTAAGGTCCTTGAAGTGTCAGTGGGTCTGAGTCCAGCCACTTCACAGTCCCTTTGCGGTCATCCTGCCAAGATGGCTAATCCTGTCCACATCCTGTCAAGCCCATTTTGTGTTACTGTCTGAAAGCAATACAAAATCCCCAAAAGCAGAAGCATTCACAGTCATGTGACCCAGATACTGACTGAATGCACATATGGTTGGCACACGAAATTGACAACTTTATAAAAGTAACATTTGCAGAATTGTGGATTCAAATCTGGCTTCATCATTAAAGAGGGTTTTACATTGCACTTCAATTGATTGTAGACAGCATATCCCTATTTACTCCCAATTCAAAGCTATCTCTTTTTATATGGAGTTTGGTAGCCTGGTGTTATTCAATAGGAGAGCTATGCCTTACAACCATTAACAGTGATTTTCAGAGTTTTTCAGTGCCAGGACATGTAATACTTAAGTGAACATGTCTGACTTTTTAAACACACCCAGCTCTATGAGCCATTACTGCCTACCTTAGTGGTTAGTATAAGTATTAACAAGGAATGTGTGTGCTGTGAAAAATGTGTATTTTGTCAGGTCGAAATGTCAATTGAAAACTGCACTACAGGCTGCTGTGGCAGGTCTGAAACAGATTTTACAGTGCTACTTTAGTGGGTGGCAAAATGAGTGCTGCGGGCCCACTAGTAGAAATTTAATTTACAGGCCCTATACATGTAGTACAATTTAATAGGGACTTACCAGTAAATTCAAAGTGTTTTTACCATGTTTTGTGGAGAGAGCACAAGTACGGTAGCACTCTCCACCAGTGGGCGAGTCCTAAAGCTAGCAAAAAAAATAATTACACAAAACAGGAGGGGTGAAGGCAAAAGGTTTAGGGGGAATACCATGCCAGGATGTCAGGTCTAACAATAGAAATATTTAACAGGATGGACAATGAACTAAACTTGCAACCAAGAAATAATGATCTGGGTCAACAAAGGTGGTAGTTAAATGATGTGGGTATGTATAGTATTAGTGCATTACTGATAAGAAAGGAATTTGACTCTGAGAATCCTGCAAATTAAATATTTGATTGATATTTTATAATGGTTGCAAAAAATTTCTAATTTGGCATAAGTGGAGAAGTAGTACTTTAAGTGGCACGGCGATCCAAGAAGGCACCCTGGGCCCAATGGGGTGCATATTAGGATTTCTATTTTTTTGCTGACCACACTGTTTATTTGTTTATTTATTTCTGTATTTATCAGCACTCTATGTCTTAGCTTGTGGTTACTTCAGATCACTTCATTACGTGGCAGATCAAAAGTAGAAGATTGAGCCAATGTGATATTAACAGAGGCTTTTTCTCTTTGATCTTTTTTAAAATCTGTGGTCTTCCATATTCTTTTGTCTAATACATCTTATACCTATTTGAGGGATTGGCATTTGCCAAATGATTTCATATACCAGTATTGGAAGTTGCTAATTTATACTGCAACCAAACTTGAGGAAAATATATTTTCTGTGAGCTATAGAACATTATCTGAAAATCACATAATTAACTCCGGTATAACCTTGGATCAAAACAACTCGAATCTTTATCAGATAAATGCACATGTATTTGCCAGTTTTATGTGTTGTGTGACTGTAAAGCCACAGTCATTGGGTTTTTTCATACTGTTGGCGCTATCACAGTATGTGAGATATGCAAAAATTTGACTTACACAGAATTGGCTTAATCATGTTTGTGGCTTTCTTCTTGTTCAGTTTTTTCTTTTCTGTCATTGGTGTGTAGGTTGTTTACATTGTGCAACCACATGCAGAGATATGGAACTGGTAATTATAGCTAGGAAACATTTCTCAGAGCGCAAGGCAAGACCAAATCCAAACAAGCAAATCATTTTCCAAAGGCATCTGTTTTTCTTTTAGCAAGGGCTCCATCTCTACATCTAGATCTTCACAAACAAAGAAAGGTGAGAGATGGCCTTACTAGTATGGTTAAAATTTAGAAACACAAATGTTGGCAGAAAGGGAATATAAAAGGGCGCATGAGACTGCTTGTAAATATTACTATAAAGAAGACAACACTCATGCTGTCATTCCCTCTTAGAGTCAGAGCAGAATAAATGCCTTTTTTTACAACAAATGTGAAAATGCTAAGTGAGTCTACAGGAGTCATATAATCTGTTTTTCTACTTCTCTTTGGCCATTTTGTCCTCTTTCTGTCTAAAAACCTTTGTGTTGCAATCTCTTGGATAACACCTGTAGAATTTTATTAGGCAAATGTTCATATTCTTAATTTTTATTTGGGCTGGTGTCATCCTGATTGCTTCATTGCAAGACGTCTTCCTTTTTCATACATCTATATTTCTCCTGATTTAATTATTTAGGGCCTCATTCACAATGATTTTGCTGTGACGTACTCTTGCAGATCTCCAGGCTTACTACTGAATTCGAGGACTTAGACAAAAGTAGACCAGGGTAGTAAGTCCAGCTGGTGACGTTCAAAGGTGGTGAGGCATAAAAGTCACTTTTGACTTTCACTGAGTGAGGAAAGTGAGGAACATTTAGCCTTTTTCATAATTAGCCCAGTAACTACAGCCCCCCCTAAAAAAATGTCCTTTCACTCTGTGCATGCCTGTGTGGCTACAGAAATGATGCTAGTCTTGTTAGAGACACAATACAAGATTGTTTCAGCTGTGGTTTGTGCCAGGACACAGCCTGTTTGGATATCCAATGCTACATGGCTCTAAAGTCCTTGGAGGCTATGGGCTCTGTGTGCCACTGCATCACTCACTGCCGGCTGCACAAGTGATCTTCCATTGGATTTGAGCCATTGTTGTAAACAAAGCAGACGGTCACACACGTGCTAGCTGTAAGCACACATGTGAGGTGTGCACACTGGGGGAGTCGGTGGGTTCCAGAATAAAAATATCCTGAACCTAGGACAGCTTTAAACCTCATATTTATGTGGTACATGTGAATGTGTACTGTTTTTGACTGCTCCGATTAATATTAATTAATTTCAGCCAGGGGACCCGTCTCAACTGAATCTGTTTCGAAAAATAAGATCTGCGACTGCAGGCACCTTACTTGACTGCAGTGTCAGTGGCACACAGCTCGGATGTCAACATGGACTTCTTAAGTCCATATCTTCACGCTCAATAGGGACGCTCCAGCAGAGAGGGATCATTTAAAAAAAGACCTAGCCAATCGTTGTGCGCTTTAAAATAAAGCTGCACCATAATTGGCCATGTTGTATGTCTTCCCGCCCCCACACTGTCTGACTACTGGAGGGTCCTGTGTGCCAAAGAGGCAAGGCTGACATAAGTCTAATGCTATTTATTATGTTAACTATCATGAGAGCTGCACTGGGATTGGATCGAAAAAGCAACACAGCACCCCAGAGAAGACACGAAGGGTTGAATTAGCCCAGCCCCTGCCCTTAAGGCAAAGTTGGTTTGTACTCACTAGTCTGAGGTATGCATGTCAGGCTGGCCGACTCCAGACATTGGGCAGTTTGTCATGCACATTTTAATTACTTAGCGTTGCAGCGATTCATTAAAACAGCCATGCTCCTCTCTTCCTGTTGGCATGTGACACCAATAAAAGCAGAAGCAACTGAGACCAGGTGGGGTATAATACCTCATTAAATCACTAGGGGTATAGGGGGAGGGTGATCGGTAAGGCTGCCCCCACTCAATTAACAGTTTCTCACACAAAGCCTTACCAAATCTACTTAATCCGTGTATTAGACCAATACATTGGGTACAGTATCTCGTTCTCAGTATATATACCCAGGATGTGTGAAATAACACTATTCCTATGGTCAGGATGTATTCATAACACAACACAATAAAAACACAGGCCAACACTTCCTTGAATAAGAAAAAGTGTAGAAAATAGAGTGAGTGCCTCATGGAAGTAACACCCGAGGAGGTTCCCGGATAACAATCACCGGTTGACCCGCTTCTCATCATTGGTCACTCACTCTATGTGAAGAAACTAAGTGTACACAGACGAAATCAAAAGTGCACATGTGAGAATAGTGACAGAGAAAGATCAGTGAGTACATATAGACACTACTGTAGAATAATGTGTACATACATAGATCCCCACACAAACAGACAAATAAAACCAGGCAAGGTTTTGCTGGTTTTTATCTTTTATTCTGCAAGGGTAAATCACACCTATTAACAGGCAAATATTTGTGGATTGGCATTTGCTCTTCTCCAAACCAAGACCTTTTAGCTTCCACTGTCATCACATTGGATCTTTACTCTTCACTGAAATGTTTCCTTCTCTTTAGGAAGTAATTGATTGCCAAATGAGTTAGTGTTGAACCTATAGAAATAACTTAGCACTATAAGATGTAACTAAACATCACGCACCATGACCATGATTCAGCTGAGTAGACACAACCCTGTACATTTTCCTCCATTCTTGTTTTCCATGACATTTTTACCTAATGGATCTTATTGTAAGAAACTCCTACATTTGCATGTATTTTTTTGGTGCTTGTGTGGTGCCAACCCAGCTAGGGAGCAATGACGCACTGTACATTATGTGGGATGTTGGAAGATCATTCATTGATTGGCCGTTTCCTACAGCGAGTACCAGACCCTCGTAGATGACAGAACACTCTACAAATCTTCACGCTATCAAGTTTGTCAAAATAAAATACATCTCCCCTCTGCCATCATGTACTACTTCAAACTTGAAGTCATTCTTGCATGCTCAGAAGGCATATTTCAAATCATCAATTTCATACCCATTTCCATAGCAACAATATGTTTATGAATAAAATAAATACCAAAAATAAATTATTCAGGTCTTCAGTATGTCATTTATTGCATCTTTAGCTACACACGGAAGGTAGCTGCTATACTTTACTGATACCATGCACACAACAGGATCTGGAGCAGAAGCACTTAAGTGGTGTGTTTTCCTAAGTCATTCTTTTTTCTGTCAGTCCCTGTCCAGCTTCTCCTCAGCTTCCCGAGTAATAGAGCTAACGTTGTTAATCACTACAGATGTGTAAAAGTTTTATTATGCAAGTTGGTCTCGATTACTGGCCGGCCTGTGGTCCACTGGGGTTCCTGTTTCTCTTCCATGAGGGCCCTGCTGTGGTATTTCCACGCGAATTGGCGATGCATACTCTTGAGTGCTGGATACCCTGAAAGTTGGGGGGCTGTGTTTTCGTGAGTTAACACTGACATTCATGAGTCAAACACATTTAAAATGTATGGATGTTGACGATTTTGCTTTCTTATAGCAGTTTAAAGGGGCCTCCGGGGCAAAGAATTGAAAGCGGTTCTCTTTCCTTGTCCTCTCTTCCATAATAACTTCCAAAACTGGGAATGCAGAATGTTTCTTTGTTGAATGGCGTCTGCTTGGGATTTAGCACCTACTGTGATACAATTCAACTGAAAGCCTGTTTGCAAGGGGTAGAAAGGTTCTCATTTTCAAGTGAGAACCAAGCCATGGAAAACTATGAGGCCTCGGACCAACTGCTGTAGCATTTGAAATCATTACATTTGGTTCACAAGAGTAGAAGCAGCAGTTCTGCACATCACTAGTGTCCATCCAAGGCCAGACTAACCGAACTGCCTAGGAACCATGTCGATTTGTTTCAATAATGTGCTGCTGGCATTGCTCTCTGGCTACAGTGGTGAGTGTATCACAACTGTTAATGAACCTGTGGAAAAGCGCAAATAATATTAATAATCCACATTTGTAAAGCGCACAATCACCCGTAATGGTCCCAAGGCGCTGGGGGCCGTCGGGAAGATTAAACAAGCTACTGCCCAGAGTCACATGGTGCTGGGCTAATATGCCGCCGGTACCGGGGATCGAACCGTGATCCCCAGATTCCGGAGTCAGGCGCCCTGACCACAGCGCCACACCTCTTCTCACAAACGCGCCTTGGCAACACTACTGTGATGTGGGTAGAACGCTCTAATGGACTTTTCCTCTATTTCATACGTTTATGAAGTGATGAGCTCAATAGGGACCCGTCTGCCACGTCATCATAATAATGAAGCCAACTGTAGACCAATATCAATGTTATCTTGAGTAGGAAAAAAAATGAAAAGAAAATGGTTTGCTCCTGTGCGCATCTGAAAGAAAATCCCTCTGGAAACCCTGCAATGCTGCCCTGCGGGCCCACGGTGTGCTATTTAATAACAATTATCAGTAAGAACGAACCCGGGGGCATATTACCAAGCAATCGCGATAATTATCGCTATTGCTTGGTTAGCGTGAAAAAATTAACGCTGAGCTGCGGCGATTTTTATCGCAGATAAACCTTGGTATTACCAAGGTTTATCGCAAATGCGATAAAAATCGCCGCAATGCATAAATATCGCAGAAAAGTCAGCGATATTCATGCATTAGCGAGCTAATGCTCTTAGCCATGTTATCCACCTCCCGTTGGATAACATGGCTAAGAACTGCTCAGGGCAGGTGTTAGGTTTTGGAGATATTCGCGCTGAGTGCGAATATCTCCAAAAGTTGGTAATAGGAGATAGCGATGTTAGCGACTGTTTTCAGTCGCTAACATCTTGGCACGCCCACTTTGCATGTCATTAGTGATAAATATCACTGACATGCAAAGTGGGGCCCAAGATGGTCGCTATCTCCTACTAGCTGTCGCTAACTGGTGTTAGCGACAGCTAGGTAATAGGGAGATAATTTTATCTCCGCTTTCTTGGCTTTTAAAGCCAAAAAAGCAGAGATAAACCCCCTTGATAATATGCCCCCCGGCCCTTACAATGCTCTCTCTCTCTCCAACAGAATGTGTGCACATGCAGGAAGCAAGGGTACTGAGATACAGTCACTCTCACAGTGAAGTCTAAACTGTATTGACAGGCCCTTGTTACACGTTGTTAACCAAAGTAGTTATGTTATGTTTTCTACACAGACCCATTCATTGTCTGGTTATTGTAACAGATGCTGTGGTCTCTCTTGGCACTAGAGTTCGTCTAAACATCATTTTGAAAGTGCATGTACAGCGCAGACATGAGGCAAAAGGCATTAAGAGAACCGTATAAACTTGAAAGTTGATTTTGAACTTCACATTGTTTGGTTACGGAATGAGTGTCTTTGAGTGTGTGTTCGAGCAGCCAGAGGGTAAGTGGGAAATTAAAATAGAAATATTGACATATTTATGAAGTTCGCTTATACCGAAGAAGGTGGTAATATGGTGACAGAGCACTTGAACTGTAAACACCATTAAGACATGCCTACAGTTTCTACCTGTAACAACACAGGCACTAGCACGTACTTAAAATGTACAAGGAACAGGGCAGCTATCCCAGGGAAATGTTATCAATCCAAAAGGCGAATTGCTTTTTGTTACCTCGTTTTTCTCTTTCCCTTAAAATATGTTTCTCTTGTAAATAAAAAAAGTATGTTTGGCAGTTTCCTTTAGGCCCCCTTTTTTCATTTACTCTTACATTTTTGTTCAGCATTGTTCTTGTGAATATGTACATACTCTGCCACATATAGTTGTTTTGCTTGTCTTTTATGTTTTCCTCATTGCTTTCCTCATTGTTTTCTTTACAGCCGGATACTCCAGTGCTCCCTCTTTCTTTATTTCTACCCCTCCTTACTCCTATGCCCTTTTCTCTTTAGTCTGCTCAAGCCAGTGAGTGATCTTGGCAGCAGCCTTTCTTCAGAGGCTTTTTTTCATTATGGGAAGTAATAAGTCTTTTGAATTCTTATTTTTTAGAAATGTCACTTTAAAAGGGTTATATTTCATGTGATAAATGGAGGTTTTGAATCCTTAATATGTGGTCATTCAAGAAACTGGTATTCTTCAAAAAACATACCTTGAAATCTTAAGACATTGAATAGATGTCCTCATTTGCACCCTGTTGGGCATGGCCCTCTTTAGGGGGATTTCCATAAAACTTTTAGCTTTTCGTCCACCTGCTTTTTGTCAATCCTCTTTTCCTGACCTTAGGACTCTGGTCAATTTCCACATGCACTGCAGCGGGAAAGTGCACGCACCTTTCCTGCACATGGCAGGTGCTTACCTGTAAATGCCCTGTAAAAAGGTACACACTATAATCTTACATTTGTGTCTGGCCTGCAGTTGCAGACTGGTGTGCGCCCTTAAACCACTGGTGCCCTTAAAGATGTGTTTAGCCTGCAATGTGCTTTGATCCGGTGGTGCTCCTAAATATGTGTCCGGTCTGCCATTGCAGGCTGTTGTACGCACCTGCACCAATGGTGCTCCTAAATATGTGTCCAGCCTGCCATTGCCGGCTGGTGTGCGCTTTGCGCTTATGGTGCTCTTAAATACGTGCCCTGCCTTGCATTGCAGGCTGATGAGCACAATTGCGCATTTACTCAGACTGGCCTGTTTAAGTCGTTAGCCATCCAAAGAGGACCTTTCACTTCCGCCCAGTACCCCAAGATACATCTTAAGGGGTGACGTGAGTGGAAGGTGAACGGCAGGGCAGGTACACGTCTGTGTCCCCTATCCAGTAAGTGAGGAATACCCATGCGTGTTTTCACTGTCTGTGAGGTTTGCTCTTCCCAAAAGCTAAAATGGGGATATTGTTGAAATCACTTCAGACTGCAATAGTGGATTGCAGTGGAGCAGCCTCATGATGTTTCCTATCATTGCATTCGCTGCAACCGTCCCTTGCCAGTGGTAAAGTTGGCTTTGTCATAATTCGCACAGAAATGCCACCATTGGAAAGTGGGCATTTCTGTGCTCTAATCTTTTTGTGTTCCTTGGTGCTTGGCTCCAATCAACACTGGAGGTTGGGGAGCGCATCTGGGCATTGCCCAGCGAGAGCTATAAAACATCTTACTGGAACAACAGACCTCTGCCATTTGCGGGCCGGTTGAAGAGATTGGAGGAAGCGATTTTGAAACTTGGCCTCGGGAGCCAGATCATAGTCCCACTAAAGATAGAAATCTGCACTCCATAGCCTGATGGCAGACAGGACTGAAATTTAGGGGAGACATCTGTGGTTCAAAGGGAGATGCTTTGAACCATCCCCAACTTCAAAGGCACACTCCAGTATAACTACTGGTGCCATACTTTGGCAAAGTGTGAGATACGCTTGTGAGGACATGGGACCGAAGTACCTGGAACTACGTGGTGCACATTGCCAGAGGACTCTGTTGTACACAAGGAGGATTACTGCCATTGAAAAGGACCACATGCACTTCCTGAACAGTGGCAGGCCTGGGCCGACTACCTGCTGCTGTGGAACCCCCTGAAGTGTGCTCGCCAAGGGCTTGTTGAGCTTGCCCCCTGTTCTTTTGGAAGTATCAGGGACATCAAAGATCTCCAAAGAGCGACCTACAGTGTCTACCTGTGACACCTGACACCTGAGGTGCAGTGCCCTCTCAAGTGCCAACATCGTCTGCTGGATTCCAATTGGTAGTGCAGCGTGGGCGTGAAGATAAGAACTGTCCCTGGAGGACTTATTGCCTTGTGTGGAACCTGAACTCTTGTCTGGATCAAAGGCATGTGGCCCCTGCAGCATGCGAACATTGACACGCATAAGTGTCTAATTGGTGAGCAGATTCACTAGTTCCAGAACCCAGCCACGCCCGCTTGGTCAATTGTGCCACATCACTCTCGTGCAACATGCCGACTGCATGCTCATTGCATGTGGCATCCAATTCACAGGTTGCAACCCTTGGAGGGGGGGCATAACCCTAGTACTGCCTCATTCTATCTCATTCTGCTGAACTAGCACTTGTGTGTTTGACTGGAACTGTCTGGTGTGACCAATATTGACGTGCACTGGCTGTTTTGACTCACTTCCAGGGAGGTACAGAATTTGCAACTCTTCAATGCATATCACAGCACACTCAACGTGCCCGGATTGCCTGGGTGTGACTCTGATCAACGTGTACCTAACGGGGTGCCTCCTCCTTCCCCAAGGACCCGCTACTTCATTCTTCATTCATCTAGTGTTCCTTTGCTTGGCCCTCAGCACGGTGGTGGTGGACCAACTGGGGATAGCCTTGTCCCCTAGGCCCACAATAGCTGAAGCTACCCCCAAAACTGTTTTGAAGTGGACACAGGGGAGGGAACTGTACAGTGTCCGGTCCCGACCTCTGGATGAACACAAACCTGGAGGACTAGGCCTGCTCCCTCTTGTACACAGGGCAAAGAAGTGAACGACAAGAGCCAGTTGGGTGGTTTTCTGTGAGGCTACAAGGACCCAATAATCTACAAGAGGTCCTTTTCCAGAAGTGGCCAGTTAACCTGTGCCAACTAGACCTGGACTGGACCTTGATGGTGGCCACTGCTGGAGTAAATTGTGGTGTTTAAGTGCTGTACCTGAGGTCTTTGAAGCCTTAGAAGTGAGCCAGAGGAGCTGCTCCAGAAACCCTGAAACATGGGAGCCTACAAAATGTTTGGACTTCCAAGACTTCCGGATTGCAGCAAAGGTGTCAGCTATCAAGGCACCTTCCTCAAATACAGCTCCAGTCCCGGAAGATTTGAGCTCCACAAAAATGACTAAGTCAGAAGGTGAAGTCTTTGACTGGGATGAAACCGCTTTGTGTATCCGACCCATTCTCAGTCCCCTTATTTATACCGCTTTCATAGACTATCATTGCCGCTTGGTGATTTTTGGCGCTATTTTAATTCAAAACTTTTAAAAATCATCTTTTACCTTATTAGACAATTGTTGCAATGATGTCATTTGTTTTATTAAATGTTACTCTATGTTTATAATTTGGTTTGGAATTTCTTTTTGGTTTTAACTTTATTAATGTTTTGGGACAGCCTAAATACTTTACACATTGCCCTAATTTAAGCCTGTCGGCACTGTACCATATCTACAAGGGGGTTGTACTCAGGTTAATTTAATGACTTTGGACTTCACCATGACAAGTTAGTGTAATTATTGCTTTCGGTGGGCACAACCACCCAGCCCATGTAAAAATCTACTTTCTTACAGCCAGTAACTAAATACGGAAGAGAGAAGGCAAGATAATTGTCCAACTTCTGGCTCCTTACATCCAGATAAGTTGCTGGCGATCCCTTGTCCTGCCAGTAATGTTACACCACGGATCCTTAAGGCTGCATACAGACGTGAGTCCCAGGCTCTCCACATCACTGGAGTCAAGCTATCCAGGCTGAAGAAGGCTGATAGCCAGAAATTGATCCTTGGATGCATGATTCCGGTCTGGGAGAGACATGGCTTGGTAGTTCGGGCTGGACTGTTCCCATGAGGCACAGGGTCAAGGCTGATTTGCATATAGCCATTGTCTGACCTAAGGTGGTGTGGAGTGCAAAAAAATGATGGATTTAGGGCCACATTTTTTATTGGGGTGAATGTAAGACATTGTTCTGCATTCTGTCCATCAACTGTGTTTTTTTTGCATGTACAGTATAGCTTCTTTTCTGTATCGTGCCCTCTAAATGACGCTCTGACTGATGTCCACTAGTTTTACCATTCTCCTTGCAATGTTTGAGAGAAGTATGTATTCATTGTCCCTCACGGATCCTAGATGAGAAGCAGTTGATGTTTCTGATCATATCTGTGCTCATTACTTGCTAGTTGGCTGCTCTCAGTTTCCCTTGCTGAAATGATGCCTTTGGCACAATCCATGGCATAGCTCAGGCACTACCAATGGGCCAAAGATACTGGATCACTACTAATTTATCTCTTCCCCCATTTTATGCCGAAGGGGACCAATGGACGTTTAGAAGAGTTGTTTGACTGTACAGACACTCAGTGTCAGAGGGCAGTGCCAGCTCTCCCTTGGCATTACATGCCAGCCACAGGATTAGGCAGGAGCGTCCTCCCTAAGTACATGCTTAATAGGTGAAACTGTGCAGAGTGGAGAGTTTCACTGCTCACAGTAAGAATGTCCATGACCAGCTAGCATGGAAGGCGGATGCCCTAGCCATACAATTGCCCTTTAAAGATGCTGGAACAATCGTACCTCTGCGACAAGCACTCCTCTCAGTTACAAATCCTACCTATTTTTCTGGAGATGCTATCAATTAATTTAACAGCTGCGCACAGCGATACTTCCATTTGTCCAAGAGATTGTTTACTTTACTTTGTCCCGCAGATCATGATGGATAGAGGAATATGCAGCTAGACGGTACTCATTTCAAATGTGTAAACTGTGTTTGTTTTCAGTTGTGGGACGCACGTAGCCTGAGCGGGATGAGTTGTTTATTTCAGCCACAAATGTCTCCCAATTATATGGGGGAGAAACAATCTCAAAGGTTACAGGAGTCACGTGGCCTGGAAGGCTCTATGAAGGATTGTTCAAAGTCCTGATGCAGGGGCTGTTTCCAATGCAGATAGCGATGAAAACGTGTTTTACGAGTCGCCATTTCCAGAATTCCAGAGGTGTTACATCTGGCTGTGGTGTTTACAGTATAATATTTGGCAGAAACGGTACTTCTTAGCACGTTTAAAATCATGTCAACGTTTTCCATAAAGTGCATTCTATTGCCCATTAGTGCCCGTGAGCACGCAGCCCTCCAATAAAGTGTCGACCAGCTACTGTGTTCCCCTAGGAAATCAACAACGTGCTGATCAGGCACAAATGTGGTTAAGATCCAGGATTGGAAAATTCCTCTGTTTTGTTTTGGATCTATTGACCAGTTGAAACTCTTCTTTCATAAACTGTTGCCGGACAAGGCTTAGCTTTTGGAAAGCGAGTTATGACAGGGGATTAGTTATTGGATATATCTGACTTGACACTGAAGCGGGTGACTATGAGTGGCTGCCAAGCAGTACACGGGAACAGACATAATGAAATTTCAGATCTTGAAAAGATCCCAAGCAAAGCATTACAACCGGTTCATGAAAGGGTTGCACTGTATGTCAGCGTGACAGCCATTTGCCGCACACATTATGCAAACTCTATGGAAAATCTACAGGTATTTAAGGAAGGATTATTTTTTGGCGCTACATTTTGCCTGTGGAAAGGTAACTTACAATAATTAGAATATTAAATCCGATAACATAATATGGCAATTGAATTTACTCTTGATGTACCGACACATTGAAGCAATCCATACAACAGTGTGCAGCTCAATATGTAAGGATGGTGGAGAAATGAAAACCAGATAAATATCCAGTGCAACTTAAACACTAACTAGTCATTAATTTATTTATTTGTAGAATGTTATACTCTGCTGTATGCTACCTATCACTTACTTCTGTGCACAGGATGACGAATTCAATAAAGAATGGCTCAAAGAAAGCGAAACAAGGACACAAAGACATCAGATCTTGTAGTTGATGTTTTGTGATCACAGTACCCTACTAACACAGAGCTCAAGATGATGTAGGAAAGTTTGATTTTAGAGAGTTTTCTGAAAAGCATGGGCTGTGATTCAGATTTCAGGTGGAATGTGAGTATTTTATAGTTAATGTTTTTTTTTAATGATAGGTTCAAAATCCTTTTACGGTGCTATTGTTTCGGTATTAGCAGTTAGCTCATTAATTAGGGTTAGGCCCTCAACAACGGTCTTAGAATTAAAGAGGACAGCCTGGTTGAAACGCACCAGTAACCCAACAGTGACCCATATTTTCCACAATCACATGCTTAGTACCTGCCAAAAGACACTATGGCCTAGATGTATCAAGATTCCATTTTGCGAATCTTAAATAGCGATTTTTTGCGAATCGCTATTTAGAATTTGCAAAATGGAATGTATGTAAAAAATTGAATTTTTTTTGCGATTCCTTATTTATCTTTATTTGCGAATTCGCATTTTGCGAATTCGCAAATAAGGAATAATTCCCCATGCATTCCTATGGGCCAGGAGGCCCATAGGAATGATTGTGCAGTAATTCTCAAATTGCGAATTCGCAATTTGCTAATCGCAATTTGAGAATTATTTCAAGGGTGCAGGGGTGTCTCATGGACACCCTGCTGCACCCCTGAAACTTACATGTGTGTGCATATGGCACACATACATGCCCTATGGGCATGTATGTGTGTCACATGCCACCTTCAAAATAGTCATATTTTGTTTTTTAAAAGGATTTCGTAAATGAACACGAACCTCAAATTGGTGTTAATTTGCGATTCCTTAACCCAAATTCGCAATTTAAAAAAGTTTCATACATGCCATTTAAGGAATCGCAAAATTGCGATTCCTTAAATGCATAAGCAAAATAAGGAATCGCAATTTTTTGCGATTCCTTATTTTGCTAATTTCTGATACATCCCAAAAGATGCTAAATGTCCGTTTGCGATTCCTTAAGGCCGAAATTCTGCGAATTTCGGCCTTAACGATTCGCAAAAGGCTTGATACATCTAGGCCTATAATACTGTGGAAAGAACAGATGCCTTCCTATTGCCTCCAAATATAGATTGGGAATCTGATATTTGAAGAGAGATGACAAATGTTTGACTCGAAATGTGAGAAGTATAAAATTCAAAAATTTAAACAGTCTGTGTAATTGACACTAAGGATAAGGGTCAAATGTTCAGAATTGTTTTCATTTCGCGAATTATAAATGTTGCTTTACAGGCAAGTCGCCCATGCTGTAGGTACCCAACACCAAAACTGTGCCCCCCAACATCACTTTCCTATAATGTTATGTAACAAATCTCTAGCACACAACTCACTGTTAAAAAACACCCTATCATTTACCCTATCCTTCACCCTAATCTCAATGCAAACCTTAGACCACTCCCTCTTCCTCACACTATTCCTAGACATAACCATAACCTCGTCACTACTTCAAGCCAACCCTATCCCTGCTGCCCACCTTCACCTTTATTTCTAAGCATATAGCCAATCATAATCTGTTCTAATCCTATTTAGGGCCCTTTTCACTTTTTGTACATTTATTGGTCTGTTTTGATCGAATCTTTGCTTTTTTAAACATTTAATCTCTAACTTGGTATTTCTAACTATTGTTCTTACATATTAGACCTATACTTCCTGTGAAGTACCGGAAGCAGAGGAAGTCTGTTATGTTTTGTTCTTAGTTGCTGAAGAAAAAAACACTCTTCCTAGTAGCCATGAAGCCATCCTGTACAGAATAGTTCCCCTCAAAGGTGTATTGTGTCCTCTTCAGAAGTTCCCACTAAGGAGGAAAAAGTCACAACTGGTCAAAAAGTTCCTTGGCAATCTTGTTGATATTGACCGCAGATGAAGATTAATGTAAGTAGCAGTGGCAATGCACCAATATCTCCTTGATATCAGGGAAGAGAAAAGAGCCAAGTAAATACACAGTTGGTATCTTCCTCTGGATCTTCTGCTAAATAAGGAGCAACAATGTAGGTAAAATAAAAGTAGTTAGCAGTCAATGAACATGATGAAAACAAAGTAATTGAATGTATTGCGACACATCCATCACTCGTAAATGCTTCCTTATATATAATTCAAATGCAAAATGACATCATAGCAAAAGACTCTGTTTCTTCTTAGATTGGGAATAACAGGCAGAGTCGCCTGAACAGACCACCATAGTGAATAGAGCAGATTAAAAAAGGCCTGCCCTAGCCTTTATCCTGTAATTAATGGTGTTGAATAACATGTAAAGAAGATTTCCTTATTTGGTAACCATAGCCCAGCACAGAACTCTAGAGTGCCGTAGCGGTGCTTCCCATCTGGCACTAATCACATAACACTGCTCCAGGTGACTGGAACCAAACAAATGCCAGCACAGTCCAGGCAGTGAGGGCTCCCAGCGATGTGCTGAGTGCTGCATCCAACAACAAGCTACCTGATTGCGCAGTATGGGCACTGTCTTATTCCAGTTACTTGCAAGATTTGGGACGCTCTTGGCAAATATGTACCAGAATGGCCCTCCTTACCTCATTGCTTACCAGGAAACCACTGAAAAAAACAACCAACAAAGAGCATGAACAGAAGTGGCATCTTGCCAAGAATTTTCATTAGGAAGTAATTAATGGACTAAAAAATCATGCTCAAAATTTGACTGCCAATGTTTGAACAGAAATAAAATAAGAACTCAGCCAATCTATACTTCCAGAAGTAGACTTATTTGATCTTGATTTGTCAGTATGTTCTTTCATCTTGACCTTAGAAAGGTGTAGACTTTCAGAAACATGTTTTCTATGTTGCTGTAACTGTTTCAACTAATCATTTGCTTCAGGAACCAATTAATACGAGGAGGGTGAGGAAACTCGTAGATGAAAACCTTGCAAAAAAGTTGAACTTTTGGCTGTACTATGATTTGCATTGTTATAAGAGAATTCTGCCATGTGATCCATTACTTAGGATCACAGATATTGTTTCAAACTTTTGTTGGTTCACTCGTTTTCCCATTTGATTGGAAATGATAGCCAGGATACGTGCTTGTTCAGCTCCTAATACTTTACAGAGTGTTCTCCAAAAGCAGGAAAACATACTGAGTACCTCTATCAGAATTGATAGTATGATTTATTCTGTGAAAAGAAGAATAAAGCATTGGGCCATTTCATCTGCAGATGGTAACTTGGAAAATGTGAAAATGGGCCATCTTTTAAAAGCGGTCTATGTAACCATTATTACCTGATGTCCTCATGAAGGCGAAAGATCCTTTATGCAATCTGTTTAAATTGTTTGCACAGGATCAAGAGCCACAGCAATTGTTTGTAAAGTTCTAAAAGGGTTTGTAATGTAACAATTTATGTTGGACATAAATAGGACAGACAGAAAGATATTCATGTACATGAGAAAGAACAGTTGGCCACCAAATACAAGTTAAAGTAAATTAAATCTAGTAATATTTCCATTGTTAACAGAAATGGTACACCTACATTAACATCTCATTGCAGTTTTTAGTCAGAATAAAGTAGCCTGTTGGCTGAATTACAACTTATTGCATTAATCTAATGGACTTTTTAGATGAAGATCTTTTATTCCTTTGGATCCAACTGTTCTTGAGCAATCTTACCCCGTCCAAAAATGACTGAACAGTTCCAAGTACATGATAAAAACGGAGCTCAGGCTGATCAAAACTGACTGATGACTCAGGATAACAACAAAATGGAGCATCAGCCAAAATTTGTTTTGAAACAGGAATAAAAGTGATAGTAAAATCATACTTGGGAAATAAAAGTACCCTTTTAGCTTGATGAATATTACTGCATTGAAGATTTCACAAACACTGTTAATTCCAAAAATAAGTATGAATTTCAAACAGTTCAGTATTTTCCAACAAAAGATGGTTCATTTAATACAAGCCATTTCCATGGCTAACAGTGCTCTTTCAATAAATAAATACTTTCATTCAGACTCTGGCAAAACATTAGATACATGAACAACAGGCCACACTTGTCCGTTATATTCTTGTCTTTGTTACCAAACTGTCCAACAGTTCTTTAAGAGGCATCTCTTTCAACAGTAAATTTCTTGAAAGTATCAAGATGACGTCAAATTGGTGCTTCAGTAGATATCTCTTTTGTATTAATAGCCCTTTCAGTTTGATCATCCCAGCAATAACATTTTTTTTCACATTTGCTTCTTCTAAATAGAAGGGATGTCACTAATTATATCTGCAATTTCTTTGGGTCGATGGAATGGCCACAAGCATTCCATTTTCAAGACAATACCTCTTCTTTCTCAAATTCACCATTTCCAGGTTTACAAAAGAAATGATGTTGCTGAAGTGTGATAATACGAAACTCAAGTGTTCCTGATGTTCTGCAGTAGTTGCAGAAAATCATTGATAAAGAGCAGTGGAAACGTATTGAAATCACAAATCACAAAATATTCGGACAATAAAATGCTGAAAAATGGCTCAGGTATTGCACAACATAGAAAGCATTCCACAATGTTCCAAATCTCCAAAGGTGGTGCCAAATGCCCATTTCTACTGGTTTCTTTCATTTATACACAAAAGGTGGCAAGCACCCCACAAATCAAGTTCAAGTGAAAACTCACGCTCCTTGAACTTATTACAAAATGTCCTCAATGTTAGGTACAATATATTACTCCTTGATCGTAATCTGATTTTGACCTCTATAGGCAATACAGTCAAACATCTTAATCTTTCCTAGGTACAAAATACAAATGTGCACCAGCAAATCTTGATCTTTTCTAGGTACCTAAAACAAATGTGCACCAGCAGATGTAGAGAATTCTACAATAAACCCATTTTGCACTTTTTCCACAACTAAGCCCCCACTTTCTCCTTTTCATCCTACATTATGAAAAAATTGCACCCAAAATGAACAATAGAGCCAAGTTCAATTGGTATGGTGCAATCACATTCCTTATGAGGAGGAAGCAAACAAACTTTGAGCTTAGCAAAGAGTGGAGAAAAATCAAGGTACTGTATTGGCACTGAAGAAAGATGAGCTACAGTAAAATTTTAGGGAGATCCTTATCTTATCATTAGGTGACCAATAACTTCCAGAAGTATACCAATGGTCATAACAAAACTGTGATGACAATGTTATTGTTCTAGTTTCCAATTCGACTTGCAGATTGTGCTTCTTTAGAATTCCAATTAATACAGAATAATTAGGAGGGGCAATAATGCCAAAACATAATACTTTAGTAAGATCTCCAAAAGAGACCTGCAACGGCAATGATGCCTACTGTATCAGACCGAAAGTCAATGGTTAGTGATCAACAGTTCAGATCACTTTAAGACTTTTTAAAATTATCCTGTGAATATTTTTCTTAGTGACCCAGTCATGGTCAATGAAAATGCCACAGGTACCACTGTTCAGCAGGTGAAAATGCACTAATTACTTTCTCTTCCTTTGTCAACCAGTAAATGGTACTGTAAATGGAACTGTAAATGGAACAAATGCTTATCGATATTATTTATAACAGTCAACGCACTCCTGCATTCTTCTATTTCTGAGGAGATAATTGAAAATTACTCCCTGCATAATTTTGAAGTTATTTTGCATGAGTCTGAATCGAATGACAGGTATCACTGAAATATAGAAAGAAATCACTGTTTAGTCATGGTCCTTTTACTCTTTTGGCACAGGACCCCTCACTGCACAAATTTGCATATGTTCTTTCTGATGTAATAGGCCCACAGTTGGAACTTTCTTCTTACTTTTGGTCTTCCTTGTAAACTATGTGAATTAAAAGGGCTAAATCAATTCATTCAGAAAATTATGTAGAACACTGTGAATAAAAAATAAACCTCCTCCTTATTATGTTCCTTCAAGCTACATCAATAAAAAGAGCTATTGGAGTTCTTTTAAACAAAGTTGTTTTGGTTACTAGATGGCAAAATTCAATCACATTGGTCAATGCACTCATTCTTCCGGCAGACTGTCACACAGAGCTTCCTCAGCAGAATACTCCAAGCCAGGATATCCAAGCAGCATATTAATTGCAGGTAAAAAAAAGTGTTGTAAGTCTTCAATTAGGAATCTGAAGTTGTTACTACAGGATTTACCCAGGCAAATTCAAATCCAGTAAGGCTGCCAATTTCTACTTTACCTTGAACTGCGCAGGGAGTAAAGAAAAATGCACAAGAGGAGAATACAAATACTCTATTAACTTCATTGGATTCCCCGTAAAAAAGGGAAATACAATCTACCCCACTGATTACAATGTTCAAGGTTGGAAGGTAACCTGCACGGTCATTCTGAATCATTCTTACGGGCTCTTGGAGGATTTGTGTCACTCGGATCTGCATCGTACAACTCGATGGACAGCGTTTCTGACCTCAGGATTACGATGTTGATTTCGGACAACCTTACCGTGTCGGCCTGTCTGACATGGAAAGGCTGTAGGAAAGTAGATTTGGGGGCCCTTGGTAGGGCCCTCTTCATCCTGCAGCCTTTGGTTGGGGCTGAAGGGGTACCTAAGGGACGCCCCTGTAAAATCCTGCACTGTCTGGCAAGCACTGTGGGGTGCCCGCAACAGGGTGCAATGTGTTCCACACACAGCCCATTTCCCCATAGGAGCCTGTGTTATGGTCGGTTGTCTGGTAGAACACAAGTTCCCATAGGAAACAATGGGAATCCAAGTGAACAGTGTTCAGTAGCATTGTAAACGGGTGGGCAGAACCTCCGACCGCGAGTCGGTCATTCCTGATTACAAAACGTGTTGGGCGGAAAGTTTCCCCCCGACATCGTAATCTGCCCATTAGTCTCTTTTTCAGAGCTTGGAAATCTCCAGGGAGCCAGGACTGTTACCTGTCTCTGAAGAGGGTTCCATGAGGCCAGATTTCTTTTCAGTGAGGTCCAGCTGAATCAGATTTTCTGCTGCAGAGAAGGTATAAGTGCGAGAAACCTGTTTCTGATCCATGTGGCAACGCACCTCGAGCAGATCAGCTTGGCAGGTTTATCACAGTCTCCAGAGGTCTGAAACATTGTTTAAGTCAAAGTTTTTTCAGTGATGTTAGGGGAGTGCACTTTGACACAAACAAGGAACCCAGGACATTTAGGAACAGCACTCAATCAAGACTCACTGCAGCAAAGGACATCAGCAGGGCCCAGGTAATTTCCAGTTGGTACTGGTCAGTTGGGATCTTCAGGGGAAAAGGCCTCTTACAGCATGTTGTGGCCCTGTAGCATGCATAGGTAAGCTAACTGGGGTGGCGGAGTGAGCTAAAGAATGGTGATGGATTCAACCCAGATCTGTTGACTGGGGGTGAGGGTTTGATTTACTCAAACGCTCTGTCCATCCCCTTTTGTATCGCTTTGTTCGCCCTAAGTGTGGCAGGGTATGCTCAGACATGAGTCCCTTGCTCACTTTGCTTCTGTATTCAAGATAGCCTGGCTGATGAGGGTTATGAACCCGAAACAGGTCCCAGGAGGCTTGTTTCCGGTCCAGGGAAGACATGGCTTGGCAGTTCCGGCTGGACTGTTCCCATGAGGCACAGGGTCAGACTGTTTTGCATATGGATATGTCTGAACTGGGGTGGCGGAGTGAGCTAAAGAATGGTGATGGATTAAACCCAGATCAGGTGACTGGGGGTGAGTGTTTGATTTGCTGAAACGCTTCGTCCATCATCCCCTTTTGTATCGCTTTGTTCGCCCTAAGTTGGCAGGGTATGCTCAGACATGAGTCCTTTGCTCACTTTGCCACTAGATTCAATATAGCCTGGCTCATGAGGGTTAGGAAAACAATCCCAAAGGGCTCCTCACTCACTGAATCTAAGATGGAGAAAAACATCTCCTTTTGTGCAGAGCTAGTGTGCCCATCCTAGATGTGTAACCAAGAAGTGAGCACCCTCTCCATTGTGGTCACTCCAAACCAGTTCTGGAGGCATCTCCCTTCACTGAAATTGGAGTCAACCTGACTGGGTAGTAAAGAAAGAGGTCTCCTGTGGTGCCATCTGCCTGTGACAGGGGAGGCCCCTTTGAAGTTAACTAAATTGCTGAGTGGTTCCTAAATGGTCCTCCTGCCAGAGGAATATGTATAGTACCTCCCCACACCCAGGCCTTTGTCACTGCTCTGGGAGACGTGTTCACATATTACTGCACTTAGAGGGCTACAGCTGAAGGCTAATACAAACTAGCCTCCAGAGGGTTTTTGGCAATACGCCAATTTGGTGTTTAACATATTAAAGCGCTATGCACTGGCGCCTGGTAAGAAATATCCCAGTGCAGAGTGAGAGAGAGTCAATAAACCAGCAGCATCAATCAACAAAAGGATTGCGTTGACCACACAAAAAAAGACACTTTCTCACAGTGCATATCGTATGAATGGCTGGAGGAGAGTTCTATCCCTTGTGCTAGAGCAAGTGCCAGTACTGAGTGATGTGCTGACGTAAAGGTGTGGGTATTCAATTTAAATATATTTGTATTGTTTGATTAATTAACATCTTACAATATAGTAACAATAATTCCTATTATATTAAATATATTAATACAAATTTGATTTAAAACTGTTAATAAAATGTGCATTTAATAAACTGATCATTTTCATTTGTATAATTAAATATAACAGCACTTAGTAGTTCAGATTTCTTAATACAACTTTTCCTATTGTATACATGCTATATTACATCTCGCATTGTTTTAAAATAAATCTTGTAATTCTGCTTGCCTTCTTACTATTAATGAATTTCCAAAAGCTAAGGACCAAAATGTGTCATCTCAAATTAATCATACTGTTCTAATGCCCTTTTTACTATTAATAAAATCTTTACAAATGCTGAATTCAGTGCTATGTCCTCTACATGAAGGCATCTTATTAATGCTTGTCTACCGGTCTGTATTCCTTGGGAGTTGTAATGCCACTTAAGTATAGCTTTTCTTTCAACCTTAAGTTTTGGGCATAAACACAGCAAATGAATAATGTTCTCTTCTTCTGCTTCACATAGGCGACAGGACATCTTCTCCATTGATCGAAGCCCAGGCATTACGTGGCATGAGCCTGGGAAAATGCCTAAGCAACCATTTATGAACACATTTTAATGCTTCAATGTCCTGGGAGTTTCTAAGTACGATTGGACTCTCAATTTTGTATACCCATTTATTACTGACCAAGCATGCATTATCTTTGCCAGGGAATTGTTATCATTAAACAGAGATAGATGTTTTGTAGTTTTGTTGAATGATTTTTTTAATGAATCCATAGTTATTGCCATATACCAAATTGTATGTGCTGAATAATCATCTAAAACGACGTGTAGATACTTCCAGAATGAAAACTTCTGTTTTGTGTTTATCTCCTGCCATAACAAATTGGACATTAGATTTATATTATTCATTTTAATTCTTTCCCTACTTTGATGTACTGGCCTATTCATGCAACTTAGCTGATTGTTGCTAAATTCCAATCTAATACTGTGCAGGCGATGAATTATATGGAAGATAAAAAAAAGTGACTTAAAGATTTTTGTCACAGCATTATTGATGATTATAGAGTCTTTTCCACACAGCGCTTTGCTACCATATGTTATAATAGGCAATAGTTTTGCCAATATAATTTTTAGTAGCAGAAGGTACATCAGCCCTCCTAAGGAGTTCTAAATGCAGTCAGTAAGGAGTTAGATCTTTTATGTATTTTAGCCTTATGTGGATGAAATGATCCTTTATCATCAAAAAGTACTCCCAGATATTTGTATGTTCTTGCTTGTTTTAATGGCAAGTTTTGAAGGAAACATTTATACTTATACTTTGATTTTATGTTTTTGTTAACCTCCATAATTTTTGCCTTGGCAACGTTTATAACCATACCATTCTCTGGGAGTGCTTTGATATCCTATTTATCTGACACTGTAGCCCAACCTTTGTTTGGCTTATCAAGATAACATCATCTGCATATAGTAGATTTGACATATGAGTTTCAGCTAATTTTGGTGTCTAGGCATTCACTTTATCCATCGCATGTGTTAGATCCGATAGAAACAGATTAAAGAGCAATAGGGCCAAAACACACCCTTGCTTTAGGCCCTTGGTAGTTGGGATTTCCTTAGATACATACGAGCCATCCCTATCCAAACTCTAACTCAGGTTTTGAATAGAGTAGTTTGATCAATCTTAAGAGGGAAGGTGGAATTCCTTGCTCTTTCAACTTCTGCCAAACTAATTGCCTTTGAACACAATCGGAAGCCAGTTTAAAGTCCACATAACACAGATACAATGGTTGTTTTTTGGTGGCGTATTTATCTATTAATACTGATAGCAGCAATATATTTGTTGTGGTTTCTAATCAGTGTTTAAACCCAGTTTGATTGGGAGGAATTATCTGTTTCTCCATTGCCCATGTGGTTAATTTTGAGAGTAGGTCTCCAGCAAATAATTTAGCTTCAGTATCCTGTAAGCGAATTAATCAGTAGTTACCAGGCTGTGCCCAAACTTAATTTTTAAATATTGGTGATATTAACAAACCTTGCCATGTTCCAGGTATTATTGATGTCTCAATAGTTTCCTTAAACACCTTTGTGAGGTATTTCATATAATGTGAACGGAATGCCATTGGGACCAGGAGCACCATCTTTTTGTTTTTTAATTAGTTTGTATACTTGGTTGGGTGTTATGTCAATTCTGTAGTCAAAATCCTTTATTGGCATAGCTATCACCTTCACACTGTCATCCCTTCGGGTGATTTCACAGTTGGAGTAAAGGTGAGTTGTTAGAAATCTAATCCAGTCTTCTTCGCTTAATGTAGATGATACAGCTGTTTCAGAGGGTCGTGATAAACCCTTTATTATTTTTCAAAAAGCCCTTGAGTTTGATTGTTTACTCGTATTCAGCACCTTAGCCCAAAAATATTGCTTTGCTTGTTTTTTTCATCCCAGATTAACTTCTGTAGGTTATGATTAATATTTTTTACATTCGAATGTAGAACCATATCATTTGGGCATTTTTTAATCTGTCTCCAAAGGCTATTTCATGTTCCTCTCAGAATCCACGTCGAGTGTAATAGCTTGATTTTATGTCTCGCTTCAACTTGTCTATTTTGAAACTTCTTATATTTGGGTTTAGACTCATATTTATTAACTAGTTTTTTATGAAGTTCACCCATCTTTCCATTACGGTCAAACATTCTTCCTCAAAACATTCTTCAACCAAATTTTGAGCCAGCTTGTGACTAAGTTCTTTGGAGTCTTCATTCCAGTATAGTCTCCTATTGTTAGTTGTTCTCGTCTTTCCAGGTAGAGTTGCATACATTTTGTGATTTATATAATGCAGCTTCATAACAAATATTTGCTGGCTATGGTCACTGCCAAATACTTTTTCCAAATGGAAAGATGACATTTTGTAAAAAATCTTCAAAGATGCTATTGTATAATCAATTCTTGATTTATTACTGTGTGAATGAACTGTCCATGCTGAAAGTGTATTTTGTTGAAACCTTCGAATTAAAATTCTTAATCCAAGCACTTATATATTTTTAAGGAAAGTTAGTCCGATTTTACTTTGTGTGATATTAATTTCAGTAGGTAACATTTGTTGGGGAATTGCCCATAGATAATCCTGTTGTGAGATTGAGTTGTCTATAAAATAGGGCACTGATAGATTTAGATTAAAATCCCCGGAGATAATATATTTGATAAATGGGTCCTCAATCATTTGCTGCAGTAAGACACTAATAAGGGTAGAACACATGTTCTTCCTTGAACTTACTGTAGGCTGTATATGTAGGTGTGTGGGTGTAGTTTTTCAAGGTGGTCAGTTAATCTGGGGTGGAGTATTGTCAAGCAATGTTTAGCTCCCAGTGTGGTGTTATCTCAAACTATCTGTGTCATGAAATAAAGAAGTGAAAGCACATTGAAGAAATGTGTAGGGTCTTCTGCTGAGTTACTTACTAAGGTCCCTTAGAACTAGAACATAAGAGACAAATCCTTTAATATCTTTATGTGCAACAATATGAAGTGGAAGTTACCAATTGCAAAGGTATAGCTGTAACCTTACAAACTATTATAACCTTTCAGACCATTGTGTCACAAAATATGTATTTCAACTTCAGGACATCACACTGTCCCTGGAAGTGTAGCACAATCCAGACGCCACTTCAGATGTATGAATACAGTTACTTTTATAGATTCTGTGGAGGTGGTGAAACCATTTATTGTACCAATGAAAGCAATATACAGATGTTACAAATATATAAGCTTTCAGAATCCAATGTCTACTGGTATGCGTAAAAGATGGTCCCCTGTAGTCTTGCAAGCGTCTGCCTGTTTGAAACATCTCCATACAAACTAAACCAATAAAAGGTGTGAACATCTGCACATAATCTATTTCCTTTAATGTAACAAATGTCTTTTTATTCCGAGGTTTGCATAGCTGCAGTGTGTTTTAAAGAACATCCCATCTTGTCATTGAGAAGCTTGAAAACATGAGATCTTGTAATGTATTTGCTAACTTATTCATCCCTTTCTCAAATATTGAAGGGAAAATCAAGCAAAGAGCAAATCATTGAGTGCACAGATAGATAGCTGGGTGATAACGTTTCTAGCCTTTTGTTGTAAGATCTCTGTGGTGTTATTATAAGTACAGAAATATTGTAACTTTGAAGATGGCAGAAAGGGAACAGGCTTAGGAAGGGCAGAGTAAGGATAGATGTATTTGGCTTTGTCTCAGGACAGATATTTAGCCCTCACTCTCGCTCCTCTAACCTTACTAAACTTGAACATATCGCCATTCTGAGGCACTTGCTTCAGAATTGATTTGACTGGGCGTTCTGCGTCAGAAAGGATACACATGAAAATTTAGCACTCTAAAATAAATGAAATAGTAGGATCTGAAAAGGGTAGATGATAGTATGACACGTGCTGGACCATCCAGTTTGCTGAGTCTTTTCAGTACCCATCATATAATTAGAATTCCATCTTAGAACATTTAAATCTAGAAGCCATTTCTAAAAATTACTGTCATGGACTTGCACATCACACCGCCTGTTTAAACACAGGGGGTAGAGGAGGTTCCAGTGAGAATGTAGGAAATAGATTGAAAAATTAGACTCTTACTTGAGCATCTGTTCAAGTCTGGTGCTCTGGTCCCATAATACCCCGATGGACAGGAGTGCAAACACTCCCCATACTGCCTCATCCATTCTCTTCGGAGAAAGAAGAACAACTTTGGCTGACATCTCGTGCATCCATTGTCTTTCGAGCAAGTCAAGCAGCCTTTGCAACTTGGATTTGGTCCATAGCTAGCTGTAAAACAAAAACATGTGTTATAAGGCCAGGCACCTTCAAGTGGCCACAGTAAATATGTTCATATATACGTTGTATATTTTAACAGAATGTCTGTGCACTTTGCATTAAGGGCTAGATGTAGGTGGCCATTTACCGGCCGGTAACGGCCGATTTCGGCCGTTACCGACCGGTAAATGGGTTTTTGGGATGTAGGGGGCAAATTTTACCGAATCGGTAAATTTACCAATTCGGTAAAATACCGAATCGGTATTTTTACCTATTCGGTAACTTCTAGATGTAGGTGGGACTCTTCTGAGTCCCAAAGGCCTTTCAGGTTCGGTATTTTACCACCCAATCCAATTGGGTGGTAAAATACCGAATCCAGGTGTGCATGCACATGTGTGCATGCACACCTCTGCCATGTGACAGACAGACATGCCCTTAGGGCATGTCTGTGTGCCACATGGCACACATGCCTGTATTTGGCACATGGCACACATGCCTGTATTTGGGGTGTCAAAGTGACACCCCCTGCACCCTTGCTGGAATCGGTATTTACCGAAGCGGTAAATACCGATTCGGTAATGCCCATTGATTCCTATGGGCTTCAATGCCCATAGGAATCAATGGGCATTACCGAATCGGTATTTACAGAATTGGTAAATACCGAATCTTAACGATTCTGTATTTACCGATTCTGTAATACCTACATCCCCCCCCCCCTCTATTTTACCACTTCTTAAATACCAAATTGGTAAAATTCGGTATTTAAGAAGTGGTAAAATAAAATTACCTACATCTAGGCCTTAGTCTGCTAGAAAGGTGATCATATACTGATTGTAAATATTATTTTCCAATGATGCAAGGTGCTTCAAGCAAGGAAAAGGTCAAAAATTTTACCAAATATGTAGAAAATTAGCACTGGAGTTATATATATTTTGTAAGTGGAATACCAGCCTAATAATGTTGCAGAACGCAAAATGGCTGACAAATGAAGCATGACCTGAACACATATGTATTTTTAAATTTGATGTGGATTTCAAAGCTACTCTCCAGAAATATCCATTCTCATGTAAAAAAAAATAATTTATTGATCGATGATCATAATGTTTCGATCAGAAATGATGTTCATAAGGACATTGGTGGTACTTAAAGCAATTCAGAAGGTGGACATGACCCAGCTTGTGGTTGAGGGCGTGAGTATGAAATAGTAAGCTGCTACAAGTCATAGGACAGAAAAGACAGAGATTTTACAGCCACTCTAGAACTACAATCAAGAGTTTACATCCATCCATACGTGCAAATTTACATTGTGCATTTGCTGAAATTATGTGGTGACTATTCTATAGTTTCAAGGAGCAGGAATTAACTCTTCTGGGCGGTTTTGAAAATCGTTGTCAGAAGAGTTTTTCAGGCGTGAGATCTTCGAAGTAGAAATTAGTGGAATATAGATGTGGAACATGAAATTTTGGGCGAGGTTAGTAGATTTAGATAGACTGATCAGAGATCGCGGTTGGAATCGTAACAGGTGAGGGAGTTGTTTAGTTATTCCTGGTCAAGGTGATGTATGCCTTTGTAGTTATCAGTTTGCGTTATGGCACGTTTTTGGCTGGGAGCCAGCCAGCGTGAGGATAGGATGAAGTGGGCATGTGTTTAGAAGGGCTCTTCAGGGCTCTAGTGGCAAGGCTGAGAACATTTTCTAAGATATTCCAATTTACTTGGGGGGTTGTCTGGCAGGCAGCCATGGCACCCATTTTCCTCCCTTTTAAAGGGCATCCTCTCGGGGTGCACTGTGTGCCATCTCTTTGGGGTGTACAGTCAGAGCTCCCCGTACAGCTCTGTTACCTCTGCACCCGTGTCTATAATATGGCGTGGGCACACAGACAGAGTTCTTTCATTTGCATGGGGCAATGCTTGTCATGCAAATGAGGTTACACCCCATGGAAATCGCACTGGTGCACATTTTTGTGTTGGCATGATCTGTATTGCAGAAGAGGTTGCACAATTGTCTGCTGCTCCTAGTGTAATATTTAAGTGCCCTAGGGGAATAGAAAGAAGTTGCACATTCCTGCTGTGCCCCAGGGCACTACAGGGTGTAATACAGCCCTGGTAGGTAGATTAGTAAGCACTCAACGTGGAATGACCTAAACAAACAACCGTCACCAAAAACTGTAAGTGAAGTGTAAGGTGGCATTCCGAAGCTGGAAGTTTCACCCACGCCATGCGTACAGTAAATATACATAAAACACTCAAATTTAAATAGATTGCTATAATAGATGGAATAAGTAACTGTGCATCACAACAATGATTGTAGATTATGTTATGTTATATTAGAAATAAGAACTCCTAGTAATAGTGAGCAAGGTTTCCATGCAAGCTCTGTTAGAGTAAACTTTGTTACAAAACATACTATGCTACATGGACACATTGTCTATTGGACTATATTTTGAGGTTGCAAAACTTTGATACACTAACAGTGTACAGTATGTTGGTTGTATTTATCTAATTACCCTAAAAGACCTGGTGTAAGCATCAGTAAGAAATGTACATCATGACACAAATGTATAAATATATATGGATGAAAGTGTGTATGAAGAAGAGGCAAATTCAAAAAATATTGGATGTTAATAAATATTCCTAAGGTTGGCGTTGTTTCATGGACATCAATTCACCTAAATTCCTGAGGTAGCGGAAGTGACATAACACACACTTTGACCTCCACTTCCACTCTCACACACACACATACATACATACCTACACATACACACAAATTCACACATATACACTGTCTCACACATAAACACACTCTTACCCACATGCATGCACACAACATACATTTAAAAGCATTTTTTACTTACCACAGCTGTAATGAAAGGGCATATTCAGCTTATGGTGTTTATCACACGATTAGTGAATAATACATTTTATTTATTCACTATCAGCGTGATAAAACAATTGACTGAAAAGAAAGTGTGTGGAGCCCCAGCTGCCCCTGTGTTCTTGGTACTGAATTTGCCACCTCTGAGGCCAGCGGTATCAAAGGCAGTGTAGGGGTAGCAAAGGGCAAGCCGGGGGTCGCCCATGGCGAGCCCTAAGTGACGTCCCTGCGTCGTTCCCAGATGTGTTGAGTTGATTGCACAAGGATTAGCCTGAGAAGATGCGAACTGCTTCCTCAGCACAGGCTGAGATACGCAATGGGTGTCAAACACGCTGTATCACGACCAACTTTCACTTTTCAATCTGTAAAAATATGCGTGGAAGTAATCCACTTGATAGCAGTCTGCGAGCCCAAAAGCGCGTGCACATAATTACAGGCCTGTGCTGGTGATCAGAACTATTGGGTTTCCAACTGCAGCCTGCTGACTGAAGCACAATCTAAAGAAAATCCTCTGCTCGTGTTTTGTTAACCTCTGTAACATTAGCGGATTCTGTGTCTTGAAAAGCTTTGGCTGTAAAGCCGTTTTAAGATCGACTGTAATTGTAGACTTGATGAGTACGACTGTGGCTTGATTGCAGTATGTATAGATATCGGTATCAGGGTTTAATACTGCATAGCACAGAGGACGATAACGTGCTCCCCAAAATTACTCTTTTCAAGAACATTTCCATTGCTAGAGGGAAATAGGTTGCAAGTGTGTGTTATTGAAGGGGGTGGGCGGCCAGCAGCCATTAAACTGGAATGTATCAAATTGTTGGGAACAAAGTACCAGGCTACAAATAAAAGAATAGCAATGAAAGTATTAATGTATGTATTAATTTTGAAAATAAGTTAAATCATATTTATCAGCACACAACACGTCATCAATTTCGACAAATACTCGTAAGAAAAACAAGCTTTAGCCGTGATGTTACACGTGTTTTTGAATTGCTTACAATAATGGTTTTTCATATATTTTTTTTAAATCCATTCACTAATGTTGTATGACAAAAACCCACATCACCAGACAAATTTAGAAGAAGCACTGGCAAAGACAGTACACCTTGGCTCTAAAAGACCTTGTTCTTGGTTTTGCCATTGTTTATTTAAATTGCGAATTGCATGTGAATGCATGCATCATGGCATGTGTACTTGCATAGCGTGCAATTTTACGATAGAAAACCCTTTCCAAGACGGCTGTCATTACATACCTATGCCTCACGATGCACACACATGCTTTATGATGCACACAGGTGCATGGTTTGCAGCTTCGGAGAGCAGATAGAGTGCAACTTTAGCTTCCAGGTGGCAGCAAATATTTGATCAAAGGGCTGTGAGCATGGCTTTGTCATAACAGGGTGTAAAGGTTTAGGAGCTACTACAAAACTCACTGTGGCTGCAAAGGTATTGAGCATCATTGTCGTGGGTGGGAGAACAGATAAATGGAAAATAATCTGTTTAGCAGGTTCTAGACTGTAGGAAATTGGGATATTGTTTGACTGGGATGTGAGCCCAAGTCAAGCAGCCAGCACAATCCTTGTCCGGGATAGGTACAAACCAACCCTAAATTAACCTGTGCGCAACCCTCTGGTAGATTGCCACAGAGTAGTCAGGCTTAACGTAGCAGCAATCTGTACATTATTTGGGCAACACTTCAAACAGTAATGAAGTGAAAAAACCACATATATAGGATCTCACATTAAGCTAGAAAAAGAGTCATTTTTAATAAATAACACAGGACCAAAATGGCAAAACTCCACTCAGTAGAACCGAAGATATGTAATTAACATTTTAGTGAAATAGCCTTAAAAAGCACAAAGTGCCAACTGTAGACACCTGGTAGCACCGTACTGGTTTAAGTCACAAGTTCAAACCAACTGCGATACAGCACAGGTTGGATACAGGGTGCATCGCAGCTAGCACAAACCGTAGCAAGAAAATCTTCGCTATTGTGAGGGAGTTCTCCAATCCAGCAGCCACAGAGAATGACATCACAGCCTTGCAGGAACTGTGCAACAAACCTGCTGACTATTTCCACATCAAGACCATTTACGAGAACTTTGAATGCCAATCCTCTGCCGTAAAAAGCATCGACCAGCTCACACCTACGACCACAAACCCAGAAGTCCTGCTCACCCACTTGGACCCCCTCACCATGCAAGATAACATTGCCATCTTGAACTTGGTACACTCGGGAGTACCTGTGGAACGTTGACCTCGGATGCAGGACAATTAGCAATGAGCACCACCCTCACAGCAACCTCCTTCCAGGAGGACTGGAAACACCCTCAGAAGTGAGACCCCTCCTGAAAAAAACATCTGCCACCCAGTCGATCTGAAGAAATACTGACCCATTTCACTTCTCCCCTACCCAGCTAAAGTCCTCGAGAAGGCGATCGATCAACCAGCAACTCACCCACAACCTAGATGACCACAATGTCCTGGACCCTCCCAATCCAGATTCCAAGGTCAACCACAGCAGAGACAGCCCTTATAGCAACAACCAATGACATCAGAGCCCTCCTGAACTATGGAGAAACAGCAGCCCTCATCCTCCTATAACTGTCCATTGCGTTTGACACTATATCCCATCATACCCTGATCAACAGACTCCACCACATCGGGATCCGAGGAGGCACCCTCAAATGGGTCACCTTGGACCTCACTGGCAGAGCCCAAAGGATCCATTTCCCACTATTCACCTCCGAGCCAAAGAAGATCATCTGCGGAGTCCCCCAAGGATTGTTACTCTGCCTCACTCTCTTTAACACCTACATGACCCCCTGGCTTGCACCGTCAGATCACATAGATGCAACATGAATTGGTGTTGTCCTATGCCGATGACACCCAGCTCATCTTATCACTGGCCGAAGACCCTTCCACCACAAAAGCCAACTTATACAGATGCAAGATGAACATCACAGACTGACTGAATGAAAGACAACTGTCTTAAACTCAAAACGGGCAAGACAGAGGTCCTCATCTTTGGAAACAACCCCTCACCATGGAATGACACATGGTGGCCCGCAGAGTTTGGCCAATCCCCAGCCCCAACAGACCACTCCGCAACATCAGCATCATACTGGATAGAGCGATATCCATAAAGAAACAAGTCAACATAATCTCATCTGCCTGCTTCCACACTCTTTGTATGCGGCACAAGATCTTCAGGTGGCTCCCAATAAACACCAGACATACCATCATGCAGGCACTCATCACCTGCAGACTGGACTATAGAAACACACTCCACATAAGAATCACAGCACGCCTCCTGAAAAGACTTCAGACATTACAAGAACTCAGCAACAAGACCTTCCTAGAAGGACCCACATCACACCCCATCTCAAGAAACTGCACTGGTTCCAGATCCAGAAGAAATGCCAGTACAAGATACTGATCCACACATACAATACCCTGCACAACAAAGCACCAGCATACATCAACAAACACCTGACCTTCCACCAACCGACCAGACACCTTCACTCAGCTTCCCTTGCAGCCACACCACGAACGCACCGAGCCAACAGCGGAGGACACTCCTTCTCATATCTGCAGCCAAAACGTGGAACACCTACCCCTGCAACTCAGGACTGAATGTCAATCCAGCAAATCAGAAGAGAAATAAAGACGGTGATGTTTGAATGACCAAACCTCCACACAGCAGCAAACTGCTCCAGCGCCTCAAGGCCCCTAAGGGTGATTTGTTGCACTACCTAGATGTATGATTGATAAATACAGGGACCCAGTTAGGCCTGCTGGACAAAGTTCCTTAAATCCTGGTTTGCGGAAGACTATGAGGATCCGCGTAGAAGATGAGCCATGAAGCTGAAGCTGTGCGTCAGTTCTGAGGTGCAGCAAGACTGTGATGCGAGGTCCTGTGTCATTGTCTAGGAGCCCATCGACAAGGGTTTACGATGCAAGGTTGTTATCGATGCCGCCATTGACGAGGGATGCAAAGGCCAGTGCTGAGAATGTGTCATGAAGCAGCAGTTCAAATTATTTGATGGGCTGTGATGCAAAGTGGGTCTTTGCGGCACTTCCAATGCGTCGTTTCTGCTCAGTATTGCACCGTGCAGCAGAGGAGGTGTTTTGGTTCCGCTGGTTCCACAGAGGATGGCAGAACACCTTAGGCCCACTTTCAAGGGTGCAGGACTCGGGTGGCTCGACTTGGCAGGGAAAGCTCACTGATGGCACAGTCCAGGTGCTGGAGTGGAGCTTGTTGAAGCCGTCTGTACCTGAGGCTCACGGTAGGAGGCCAGCCAACTAGCTTTTGGAGTCACTCTGGTGGTCCTGGGTTCAACAGCTGCAGATCCAGTCTTTTTCACCCAGGCAAGAGGGCAGCAGGCAGCATGTCACTAGCATTCAGGGCAGCAGTCCAGCAGAGTGGCAGACCTTTCAGCAGCACAGACGTCCTTCATCCTGGCAGAGTATCTACAGGTCTAGAAGTTTACTGAAGAGTTGGGTCTGAGGTCCAGTATTTATACCCAGTTGTAACTTTGAAGTGGGGAGAAGCTTCTAGAGGCATGCCTTTGAAGTACACATTTGCCCTGCCTTCCTCTCTCCAGGCTAACTACACAGGGTATGCAGCCACTGGAGTCAAGCTAGCCTGGCTGATGAGAGGTGATGCCACTAAACCGGTCCCAGGATGCTTGTTTCCAGTCCAGGGAGGAACTGGCCTGGCAGTTCAGGCTTGACTGTTCCCATGGGGAACAGGGTCAAGCCTGATTTGCATATGGCTGGGTCTGAACTGGAATGGCACAGGGAGCAAAGAAAAAATAGATTTAGGCACAGATCTCTGTACTGGGGTGAATTTTTGACATTGTGCAGCATTCTGTTCATCAATAGTTCTTTTTGAATGTGACACCCCAAGGGGGATGGGTATGCCCAGACGTTGGTCCTGTGCTCTCCATTCCACTGGAGTCAAGCTAGCCTGTCTGATGATGGGTGATGCCCCTAAACTGGTCCCAGGATGTTTGTCAGGGAGCTCCTGGCCTGGCAGTTCAGGTTGGACTGTTGCCATTGGGAAGAGGGTCAAGACAGATTTGCATATGGCTGGGTCTGAACTGGAATGGCATGGGGAGCACAAAAATATGGATTTAGGCACAGATCTCTGTACTGGGCTGAATGTTTGATATTGTGCAGCATTCTGTCCTTCGTTTGTTCTTTTTGACTTTGTGCGGAGGCTTGACACAGTCTATTCAAGTGTAAGGGCCTTCCAGTGATCGCCCATCCAGTCACACCTAATCTCACTAGTGTGTGTGGCAGTCTAAGAGGAATACACAAAGTCCAACTGTAAACTACGCCCAGTCATGTGACCCAGAGGCAGGCTGTAGGCACTATAGGTTTATCAGTGATCATCTATGTGTTTGATCCCAATGATACTAGATAGCCTTTATTTTGAATTGCTTTGGACAGTACAATAGAAGAGGAATGAGTGATCTGCAGGGACACTTTCAGTGATATCTTTACATGTCTTTAAACTAAAACTATTCAATAGTATATGTGGGCTTAACTCTGGTTTCAGCTGGGCCTTTATGTTGCTAGAAATGGTTGTCTTATTCTGTGCTGTTTTCTTGAATACAATATTCATTTCAACATCTCTTTTGTAATGGCACACACTCAGGCTCTTCTCATGAGAGGCAAAATGATCATATTCCAATAGAAACTTGTCCAAGGATGGCAAATCTCCTTGTATATGCAGGCCCCTGCTGAACCAATATTTGCATGTGAAGCAACAAATAAGATTGCATTCATTCTTTAAGAGGCTATGCCAAGGAATCTTAAAGGAAATCTGTCGATTGATCTGTGGCTTATAACTAAGGAGGCAATCTTTTCATATAGATTGTGGCTACATGAGAGCCTGAATTTTGAATAAATGAGCATAAATCTATCTCCAGGTACTTACATAGCTGGACATACAGCTCAATGTTAAGTAAAGGCTTTCTCCCACACCTAAGTGGAAGAATGATACCAGTTAGCAGTGCGTCCCCCTGCTGCACCACTTGTTTAGCTGTGCACTCTAGTGCCCCTAGGCCAGCTCTAAGACAGGCTCTACCTACATGTTTCATGACACATACAAATGCATTTGCTATGGGCAGAGATCTAACATTAAGCTTTAAAATGTGTTAATACCATCTCCATGTTGCACCAAGCAAGCAAGAGTAGTAAGCAAATCTAAAACTCTACATGAAGGTGTGACGAGAAGGTTGTATTGCGTCGAGTAAATGCAACATATGATAACCGCCCATCCATTTTACATGTAACTGTCAACTGACTGAATGTAATAGACCAATACGTCAGTGAGTGAGAAGGATAGCGAGAAGCAACATTGTGCAGCAGCAAGGCAAGTTTGTGCATATCAGTAACTGCACATGCAGCCCCCTCAGGACTGCTTCAGGGCTGTATGAGCTGAGGATCCTGCGGTGGCCAATGGGACCCTGGAAGCAGTGCCCTGTCCAACAGCTTGCTGGAAGAGCTGCCTGTGTCTTCTATGGCCAGTCCAGCCTTCACTATAAACAGTTCTGAATTCCCACCAGGACACTACCCATTCTGACCTGTTGTTTCATAGCAGTGGATGTTGACTATGAACTTTCCTTAATCCAGGCACATAGTCAGAATATATTTTTAATGGTGCATGCAAACACTGTTTTACTGCTTTGTGATTCTGCAAAATATATTTACTGTTACAATGCTTAAAATATCAACCTAGGAAGTAAAAAATGCCAAGCCTTCCTTGCCACACGTTCCTTGAACACGTTATTAGACCTCACATCATTGGTGTGTTTTTCCCCTGTCTTTTTGCCTCTACCTCCTGTATTTAGTCACTCTGGGTACTTTACCATTGCTGATCAGTCCTAAAGTGCAAATATGCTCTGTATAAATTGTTTGTGAATGGTTCTCCATGATTGGTATATTTGATTTACTGGTAAGTCCCAAGTAAAGTGTTCTGTGTGTACCCAGGACATGCAAATCAAATGCTGGTATTGGGCCTGCAGCACTGGTTGTGCCACCCACTTGAGTAGCCCTGTAAACTTGTTCCAGAACTGATATTGCAGTGTCTGAGTGCAGTTTTAAACTGCCATGTTGACCTGGCAAGTTGACTCACTTGCCAGGCCCTAACCTTCCATCTTCCTACATGTAAGGCACTCCTAAGTAAGGCCTAAGATACCCACATGGGCAGGGTGCAATATATGTGAAAGGTAGACATGTACTGATGTGTTTTACATGTCTTTATAGTGAAAGCTAGAGTGGTGGGAGGAGCTGTCACCTGCACCTGAATATGTCTGTGCACTGCCTCTCACAATGCTGTCTCCACCCCCTGGAGTATATATGGAGCCCAGATCAGGCAGGACAAGACCTTGTGCACTACAAAGACAATCCTTTTAAGAATGCATACTTCAAAGTTCAAAAGGGGTATAAATATTGGACCTAATACCTCATACCTTTAGAATACTTCTGGATAAAGAGGAACATTGGCCAAGGAGAAGATCTGAAGAGATGTGAGGAGTACTGCCCCTTTGGTACGTGTTGCTTTGCAGGGTTAGCCTGTAGTAGCTGCTTCTGTTTTGGAGATGAAAATGACTTGACTTTGCTTTGTATCTTGCTTGTGTAGTTTCTCCAAGGACTTTTTGTGTGCTCGCTTCCTGTTGGAAGTCTCAGGGCCATCAAAGACTTCATCTGCAGCGTCCCTGAACTCCACCGCAAGGAGTTCTGACCTGCCTTGTGTTGCCAAATCCAGTTCGGGATCCCTTGGAGTTTCTGACGCAGCACTGCCGTGCAGGAGAAATGTCCACACACAGCAGCAGTGAGGCCGAAGAAATGGATGCAGCACCTGTCAGTGGCCAAAGAAACTGCCACAGCCTGAGTTCAGCGCACCATGTCTCTGAAGTCCGAGACCCTCTCACTGACTCTGGCGCAGGCCATGCTGTGCAGCTGAAAGAGTTGATGCATCGTGAAACCGCAGCTGAAGAAATCGACGCAGTGCCTGTTTGCCACAGCCGCATCGACCTCCAGCACATCTGGATTTGCCCGCATTGCAACTGCATGCTGAGTTTTTTTTCTGATGCATCACCCGCATTCCAGAACCATCTTGGATTTTGATGCTCTGCTTCCCCCTACAGTCCAAATTTGACGCAGCACTTCTCCTGCTTTGCAGCAGAACTGAAACATTGCCTCCCATGTGGACTCGGGAATCGAATAATCGCTGTGTTTTCCCATGATTCCCTCCTCAGTGTGCTGTTTTGCCTTGTGGATTTTGACACATCTCAGGTACTTTGTGTAAAATCACCACATCCATAGAGTTCTATCAACAGACATGCTTGAAACCTTTTAAAAGTTCTATTTCGAGTTGTGTATGTTGGATTTTTGTTGTTTTGGTCTTTTTGAGAATAAAGATACTTATTTTTCTAAACTGGTGTGGTGTCCATTTGTAG
The DNA here is from genome assembly GCF_964263255.1 of Lissotriton vulgaris. NCBI lineage: Eukaryota > Metazoa > Chordata > Amphibia > Caudata > Salamandridae > Lissotriton > Lissotriton vulgaris. The sequence goes on from NC_141691.1 coordinate 1,791,025,932, forward strand.
TGATTTCACTGTATTACCGTGTGTGCTATATAGAAATACTTTACACATTGCCTATGAAATAAGTCTGACTGCTCATGCCAGGCTTCCAAGAGGGTGAGCAGGGGTTATCTCGGCGTGTAACTCCCTTATCCTGATTAGAAGCAAGGGTTCCTACTTGTACAGGGTGTATACTACTGTCCCCCATTTTAAACACACAGGACTTTCATTTCGTGCTCACATTTTTGTACTGCACATGCATTAAGCCAGTGAACTATCTTGTTGGCTTCCCTGTAGAAGAATGAAGACAAGGAACTATAGAGGCCCATTGTTTAGCGCTGTGTAAACTCAGTCACTAGTATTTTACATTTTGTTTGAAATGCTTTTCTCCCTCCAATGGCAGTAAGATTTACAATGACAATGACAGGACGTATACCGATAACAAACAAGCATTTGCAATGCAATAGTTCTTGCATTTACGAGAGTTTGAGCTATTGGCATTGTAAATGGCAATGCCAATAGCTTAAACTCTTGCAAATGCAAGACCTATTGGATTGCAAATAGAATTTTTGGAAAAGAACCACATGCCGCACTTTCACATTAATGTTGGCCCGCCCCTTTCTTTAGATGAGCGGTGTGTAAAGAAAGGGATGCGCCTGCCATTATTGTGACAGCACTTATGGGGCACTTTTACACAAAAAAAGCATCTGTTTGTCAAGTCGACAAACAAAATTCTTTTTTTTAAGAGTGCTCCATGCCATGGTTTCACTCTAATAACAAGGCACACACCTTTCTTTAGACGTGGCTCGTCTAAAGAAATGGGCATGGCCAACATTAAAGTGAAAGCACCGTATGGGGCGCTTGTAAACAAATAAGTGGAAAAAAAGAAGAAAAAAAATGTATGCCGCGTTTGCACCACAAACTTCAAACTAAAGGCACGGCCACCACTGCATCATCCCGACGGATGATCGAGCCACGCTACACTGCTTTGCCGACCGACCCTCTTTTACTAAATATACAGATTCGAACGGCGTCCCAAAAACACGGTGTTTCAAATCACCTTGCGCAACCAACTGAGGAGGCTTGCATCTCTTTATTGTTAAGAATTCAATCGAAGTTATCCGGTTTATTCCAGGCCTACAAAGGAGGTCTAAATTTTCGAACCCTAAGGGAGTCTTTCCTTCAGCAATTAAATTGACATCGTCCTGATGATGGTCTTCTTGACATCAGCAACCAAGACCGAAACGTCGACATTCCATCAACTCCTTTAATGTTGTTTTACAACACGAATTCACAACCACATTTTATTGATCAATTTGGGTTGTCTTTTTTCACTAACTAGGAGCTGATGTGTTAGGTCATGAACTATAGATAAAATTTTGCCAATCTGTGTTCATGATTTTTTTGCTAAAATTAATTTGTATATTTATCTCCCAAAACTTGTTTTCAGTAAAGATTTCTTTGAAATATAAATACCTTTGCTCTGTTTTACTTTTTGACCTTCCATTAATCAATTTATTTGTATACAACAAGATCGTTATCCTGTGGATACTATTGAGTGTGTTACTGTGGTACAACTCAGAACTCAGACCGAATTATTCTAAAACAAATCCCTTGTAGCATCCTTTGTTTTGAATTGCACATTGCCCAAGCCTACAAGGGTCTATTGGGTTTCCCCTGCCAATAACAATGAAAATAAATAAAGCATTGGGGGAAGAGCGTGTCCTGCCTGCAATAGCAGGCAAGTGAAAAACAATTAACCAAATAGGGCTCAGAGTCTATAATTAAAGCTCTGGAGTAACAACACATGAAACAGCGGGTTTTGTGATGAGAGGTTAAAAAATGAGACAAAGCTGTACTAAGGAGGGACTACTAAACCTATTGACCAATGAAAAACCACAGTTTCCAAAAGACAATGACACAAGCCAATGAAAAATATGGCGTAGAGCGGGCAGAGCTCCAAGTACCTACCTGAATACAGCATGCCTTCCATAGCAGTGCATGCACTGCCCAGGCTCGACCTAAAATGCTCACATTAGCTCATGTGCAAAGCACGTGGCTTCTTAACACCTTGGCTGCTAGGCGTTTTCCCCCCCTGTGCTGGAAAATGATTGAGTGCATGATTCATGACGAGCTCAGCTCGTCATCAGCACAGCTCAACTGTGCATCATGACGAGCTGAGCTCGTCATCAGCATCGAAAGGGTTAAATATACTTTCTGGATTACATCACGTGCTAAAACTGTAGAAAACGCAGGACCAAAATCAATTTTAAGCTATAATGTTTCCTTTGGAGTATCTCTATTGATACACTTATTGATTTTTATTTGAAACTGCGCTGTGCAGAGTAAGCAGATTCGATGTCTTGCACTGTCCCAAGCACAAGACACAGAGATGAGGAAGAAGTGAAGGAACCATCTCTGAAACTGTTCAAAGTGAGGTGTCAGCTTCATCTGCTGTATCTCAAACGTAGAATACACATTCAGGACCAAATTTATAGTGGCAGGGGAACGTGGGGACAGTTATTCTATCAGTGGACTTTAAAAAGACTGAAACCTAAGGATTGCATTCCTATTCCATCTATTTACTTTTTCAATCTCAGCTTTTTACGGAATGTGAGGAGCATAATTATTGTAGGATAATATTCTGCTAAATTATTTTAGGAAATGAACAGTACTTAAAAACGCTCTGTTAATTACCTGCTTCAAAATTGAATGCGCCAGGATAAGGGTGAAGGTGCACCATGGTGAAAGAGCATTTAACAGTTGCTAGTGTCCAATAGCACATGGACAATATATGGAATTATACATGGGTGACTGTGAATAATGTGGCTGGTTTTAACCAGGGTGTTTAAATTGATAATGAGAGATAATGCTGCTCTCTGAAATAGAATGAATTCCCAATAATAAAGTGTAAGTTTTATATACATTAGCAGACGTTCTGCTGCCATTTATATAATGTTGATTAAAAATAATGTGCACACAACTGCAAAAAGAATGAAGCAAGAAGGCTTGTAGAAGTCTGCAACTCACAACCTTCAACAAAAATCAGTGTTTAAAAAAAACCTGAAAAATAAATGATATTATATGGGTTAGGGAAGAAGAGAGGTGATTTGTCAAAGAGAAGGAGAGCAAGGAAGGACATGCACTCAAAGTGCTAGAGTCAAAGAAAAGTTCCCTGATGTAGCAGAGTAAGGCTACAAGTCATCCAATCAGAAGAAATGCTCCGGAAGGGGTATAAATAAAGAATAGTGGGAAAAGGCATCGCATAAGATGCAAGGAAGTGAGATAGGCAAGAAGCCATCCAATCAAAAGCAAGGGGCCGTCACAAAGTTTACTATATCTATTTTAACGTAATGCAAACAATAGGTCCTCCACAACAGACAGCTAAGGCTGTCTGCAGGCTAGACCTAAAAACAGAACTCAACATATTTGATGAGTATTACTTAAATTCATGCAAGACGTTGTTTTTTTTTGTTTCCCTCGTGAACTAATTCATCTGTGTTGCATAAAACGCTCTCGTTTCTTCATTTTACTCATAGCAATGTTTTTTTCCGTTTCTCTGTTCTTGCCTTGGCAGCACTGTGCCTGGCTACTCATAATAACACTAATCTTGGAAAAGCGTATAGCGCTCACGCAATGCATGCACTACACAGTAACTTCATCGCCTCCTCTCGTTTAAATCCAGACAAATCTCCAGGTCACTCCCTCCGCCTAATCACCTCGATCGCTATAATTCAATGTTTCTTTATTTTCATCTTTAGGGTTTGGCCTCCCCCCAGCAAAATACCAACGCGGGCACATGTTGTTTGTAATCTGCCATGCACTCGCCTACCTCTCCACTCCTGGCTGACCTTCCCTGGTTCTCTGTTCCCTTCCTCGTTTTATTTACATTTCTTAGGTTGTTCCACACATTTCTCAGTGGCTCTCCCCCAATTTATCTGCGCAGCATGACTTCTCATCGCTCATCTTTCTCTCTTCTCCATTAGCCCATAGCGATGTTACCTAGCTGCTGCCTCTCCTCTGGTATCATTCTGCGCATGCTCCGTTTTTTCTCTAGTACACTGCAGTAGGAGCCAGCAGGGCCCCTTCCATTTCTCCTTTGGATCCACTTTCCAATGAAATGATTTATCAGAATTTTCCCTTGCAAAACTATTTTCATCACATTAAGGAAGGGAGTGTACGCTTTCAATCTGGATAAATATTGCACTCAAGCATTGCATAAGACTGAAACCTGCAAGATGTGTTGCAAGGTACTTTTACCACAAGACAAACTCCTTTAACACTCGCTTAGGTCTTGATGAGGCAGTGACCAATGTGAGGTCTTACTGCACCGTAACGCCACACCCCATCGCAACAATGATAGCCCCGTACCCAGTGGCGTAACACAGAACCCCTGTGGTGCTGTGGGGGCCTGAGCTTTAGGGGGGCTCCCTCGGCACAGTGCTCTGCTTTAAAGTTCCTGATTGAATCCGGAGCAGTGTACTCTCCATGTACCTTGCAGGGGGCCCCCATCAAGTTTCGTTATGCCATTGCCTGTACAGTGAAAGATGGGCAGACCCAGGTCCCAAACCCAGTACACAACCATGCAAATGATGGTACGAAATATAAAAATGCACATACTAAAACATAGCATAAAGGAGCATCAAGGAAGTGAAACTCATTTCCCTCAATACATGTGACCTCAAAGTGTCCTTCCTCACAACCCCATCTATTAAAGACCAGTTCAACCATCAGTGCAATGTACCTCAAAACATGTTGTTAACAGTATGTTACATTTTCTCACTACCTTAGAAAAATGCAGAATTACTCCAGATTTGGCAGAAAGCTAGATCTTTACTCAGAAAGAGTGCCTTTTAGGATGTTTTGTAAACCTGTTTTTGAGAAATTGAGGTTCACAACATTAGTGATATTTGGACTGTTGGACCCATGGAATACTAAGGTATTCCAACATACTGCAAATTAAAAATATAAAGCACTCTGATTGGCTGAGAGGGATTTCCTCCCATCAGTTACTTCGGTAATGGTTTTGGTACCACGGTACTGAGCAATGTGATTGACTTGCCGCATCATTAACAGAAATGTTGTGACCACCACTACAAGTCATAGGGAATCACCATGTCGTGAAGATAAGAAACAAATACGCCACAAAGGCTGAAGTAGAGGTAAACTGAACCACTATAACTTGTGGAGAGGATCCCACAGGGACCACTAACTAGGGTAAAATGTAAAAATTGTATGCCTTGGGTCTCCGCAGTACTTTTGCAGGATTTGTGACACTCTCACAGGGCCGAGTGCAGCCCACCCATTTGGTCCTGTGGTGGTACCATAGTATTGCAAAACAAATAACATTTAAAAAATGAGGGGTAAATGTCTGTGGGGTGGGGGTTGGCCAGCAATTGGGTATTGGCCACCTGCGGGATCTCGGGTGCCCTTCAATTAACCCCACTTCGTGCATGCCTGCTCAAAGCCGAAGGCTCTGCATGGCAGGGAGATGGCCACCCACAGAAAGTAGGGTGTTGTGTCTGGGCACAGGCAAGGGCCTGTGTACAACCCTCTACTGTGCATTGTTGAAAAGGTATGCTCAGTGAGGAAGCTGGGTGAATATGATAAAAAAACAGCAATTTCGTGAAAAAAGCAAAGGTTAAAGTGATGTTATAGTTAGGTATGGTAACAGAATATTACACAATTGGTCCAACTACGGCTTGTGAGGGGGGCAATGTGCCCTGTCCCCATAACTAAACAATGGGGCCCTGGGTCACCATCTTTTGGGGGTTTGTCATTTTTGCTGCCATCCTGTTGGAATGCAGCAAAATCTGCAGATTGTTTAGATTTTGGCCTCGGGGGTCACTCTGCCCCACCCCCATGGAACATGGGGGTGGCAGGGTATCCCTACTCAATCAATCAATCGATACACTTGTGGAATGCGCTACTAACCCGTGAGGGTCTCAAGGCGCTGAAGGAGGGGGGAAAGCCGCTACTGCACGAAAAGCCAGGTCTTGAGGTGTTTCCTGAATGTGAGGTGGTCCTGGGTCAGACTTAGGTGGGCGGGGAGGGAGTTCCACGTCTTGGCCGCCAGGAAGGGAAGGATCTTCCTCCGGTGGTGGTTCTGCGGATCCGTGGGACGGTGGCGAGGGCAAGGCTGGCGGAGCGGAGTTTGCGTGTTGGAGTGTAGAACGTGAGGCGGTTGTTGAGGTATTCGGGCCTATGTCGTGGAGCGCTTTGTGTGCGTGGGTGAGGAGCCTCAACGTGATCCTTTTGCTGATGGGGAGCCAGTGCAGGTCTTTCAGGTGGGCTGAGATGTGACTGTGGTGGGGGATGTTGAGGATGAGTCGTGCGGATGAGTTTTGTATGCGTTGGAGTCTTTTCTGGAGTTTGATTGTGGTTCCTGCGTATCGGGCGTTCCCGTAGTCTAGTCGGCTGGACACCAGGGCCTGGGTGACCGTCTTTCTGGTTCCGGTATGGATCCACCGGAAGATCTTATGGAGCATGCGCAGGGTGTTGAATCATGAAGATGAGATGGCTTTGACTTGCTTGGTCATCGTGAGAGAGGAGTCCAGGATGAATCCCAGGTTTCGTGCGTGGTCAGTGGGTGTCGGTGCGGTGCCCAGTTCTGCGGGCCACTAGGAGTCATCCCAGGCGGATGGGGATGGTCCGAGGATGAGGACCTCCGTCTTGTCTGAGTTCAGTTTCAGATGGCTGAGTTTCATCCATTCAGCGACGTTTTTCATTCCTTCCTGGAGGTGGAGTTTGGCGGTGGCTGGGTCTTTGGTGAGGGAGAGTATCAGCTGGGTGTCGGCGAATGAGATGATGTTGATGTTGTGTTTGCGTGCGATGGTGGCGAGGGGGCTCATGTAGATATTGAATAGGAGTGGGCTGAGCGATGAGCCTTGGGGTACGCTGCAGATGATCTCGGTGGCCACGGAGCGGAAGGGAGGGAGGCGGACTCGCTGGGTTCTGTCGGAGAGGAAGGAGGAGATCCAGTCCAGGGCTTTGCCTTGGATCCCAGCGTTGTGGAGGCAGGTTATTAGGCTGTGATGGCAGACTGTATCAAAGGCGGCTGAGAGGTCTAGGAGGATGAGGGCGGTGGTTTCCCCGTTGTCGAGTAGGGTCCTCATGTCGTCAGTGGCTGCGATGAGGGCGGTCTCGGTGCTGTGGTTGGCACGAAATCCAGACTGGGATGGGTCGAGGGATCCGTTGGCCTCGAGGAATGCGGTCAGCTGTTTTTTGAGGATCTTCCCGATCACTTTCGCTAGGAAGGGAGGAAGAGAGATGGGGCAGAAGTTTTTGAGGTCTTAAGGGGCCGCTGTGGGTTTCTTCAGTAGGGCGTTGATCTCGGCGTTCTTCCAGCTCTATGGCAAGGTGGCGGACGTGAGGGAGTTGTTTATGACGTTCCGTAGGTGGGGAGCGATGATGATGTTGGCTTTGTTGAAGATGTGGTGAGGGCATGGATCGGAAGGAGAGCTGGAGTAGGTGGTGTTCATAGCGTGGGCGGTATCTTCGGTGCTGATGGGAGTCCAGGCGCTGAGGGTGGTTGTAGGGGGCGTTGGTTCGGTGGCTGGGGCAGAGTCTGGGTGCCAAAGCTGTTGGGGATATTGGTGATCTTGCGGTGGAAGAACGTGGCGAGGGAGTTGCAGAGGTCATCCGACGGTGTGATGTCGTTGCTGTTGGCGTTGGGATTGGAGAGCTCTTTTACGATGCTGAAGAGTTCCTTGCTGTTGTGTGTGTTGTTGTCCAGACGTTCTTTGAACACTGTCTTTTTGGTGGTGCGGATCAGCTGGTGGTGTTTGCAGTTGGCGTTCTTGAGGGCTGTCATGTTTTCTGTCGTCTGTTCGCGGCACCAGGTTTTCTCGAGGGATCTGCAGAATTTCTTTGATTATTTGAGGTCATCGGTGAACCATGTTGTTTTCCTGTTGCCGGGTTTGCCTGGAGGGTTCTTCAGTGGTGCAAGGGCGTCGGCGCAGTTGACTATCCACTGTGTGAGGTTGCGGGCTGCGTCGTCGGTGTCAGTGGTGGTGATAGGTGGGTTCTGGCTCAGTGATGTGGTTAGCTGGTCTGCGGTGATTTTGCTCCAGCACCTACGGGGGATCTGTTGCGAGCGGTGGTGGGATGTGGTCTTCTTAAAGATGAAGTGGATGCAGCTGTGGTCGGTCCAGTGTAGTCGGGTGGAGTGGCTGAAGGCCACGAAGATGGGGTTGAGCGTGTGGCCGGCGTGGTGGGTGGGGATGTTCACCAATTGCTTTAGTGCGAGGTTGGCGAGGTTTTAGAGCAGGGTGGTAGTGTTGTTGTCATTGTTGTTCTCTAGGTGGAAGTTCAGGTCCCCTAGAAGGATGTAGTCTGATGAGGCGAGGGCATGTGGGTGGATGAAGTCGGCGGTGGCTTCACTGAATTTTGTGCTTGGGCCCCGGGGTCTGTAGGCGAGAGTTCCTCTGAGGGTGTTCTTGGGGTCTGTGTGGATCTGGAATTGGAGGTGTTCAGCGGCGGTGAGGGCATCTTCGGAGTTGGTTGTGACGTTGATGGTGTTCCTGTAGATGATGGCGATTCCTCCTCTGGTTTGGTTGACGCGGTCCTTTCAGGTGATCTTGTAGCCGTCCGGTATGGCTATGGCGATGTCGGTGGCTGAGGAGGCGTTCATCCAGGTTTCTGAGAGGAGGGCGACGTCTGGTGCTGGTGTGTCGAAGAGGTCCCAGAGTTCGACGGCGTGCTTGTGGACAGAGCAGGTGTTGAGCAGGATGCACTTGAGTTGATTGTTGTTGTTGCATGGTCTGGGTGGTGGGATGTAGTTCCGGACGCAGGTGAATTTGCAGGTTTGGCAGGAGAAGAGTCTGTGGGTGTGCTTCAGAGTGGCTTGGTAGCAGACGGCTGGTCGGCCGTGTTGAGTGCGTGGAGGGTGGTGGTGTCATACCTCAGTTGGGTTTCTTGGTTTCGGAGGGGGCCAGGGGTTCTGGCGCTGGGCACGGTCCAGGCGCGGACCGGCGCAGACAGGCATGCTTTTGGCGCGCCGGCTGCGCGCGGCCGCTGTGCGGCCTCCATAAGAAGGGCAAAGGGAGGGAGGAGCAGCTCGGAGGCGGGAGGGGGTGGCGAATGGGGCACCAGGGGAGCGGGGCCACAGGGTGGCAGCGGGGGGGCCGCAGGGTGGCAGCGGCGGGAAGCGTGAGGGAGGGGAGCGGGTGGGGGGCAGGGGAGGAAGAGCACGGGCACTAAGGGCGACGGAGAGAAGAAAGGAGAGCAATTACGGATGACAAAGAGGCAGAAAATGGCACAGAAAAGAAAACAGAAAAACAGTCTGGGCAGACGAGAGGGCTTGCGACAATCACAGGCGGCACAGCGGGCAGCATGGCAGCGGTGGCACAGGGGGACCGTGTGGCGGCTGAGGGGGCGACCTACCTGGTGACAGGGTCAAAAATCACTTTGGTGGATGGGAGATAGTTAATATGGCGGTCCTTGGAGTTTTGATACCTGTCAATGTTGAGTTGTGCTCCAGCATCCATGGAACAAAATCTGTGGGAACGTATCACTGTACCAATTATGATTCAGGCATAATCCAGAGGTAGTGTTAAGAACAGATTTCAGCAACTGTTACACAGATTTCTTTGTAAGTGTCATACAGCCTAAGCTGCTTGGCAGGAAAATAAAGTAATCATTTTTCAAGTAGTAAAAAGAAATTTACAAGAAAACTGTCAAAGTGAGTTCCTTAATATGATCGTATTCCCATTTCCACGCCTGCGTGGCCTCGTCACATCCTGGCTTGATGATTGGCAAGTTTAGCATAAAATCTGCTACATCTGTTTTTTTTTAAAAATGGGCGAAAATAGTAAAAAATAAAAAAAGTCTGTTAGTGAGAATGGTTGTGTAGTGTGTAATTTATTTCTGAACTTTATCTGCCAATGACATCTGTAACTGTCTAAAAACATAATTGATAGCCAGATTAAATCACTGGATACGATGTTTCTCGCCAAAGAAAGCAGTTTAGGCATTCAAACGTGAATCACTCACATGAATGCTCAAAGTCGGTGGGAGGTGGTGAATTAGTTTCAATTTACTTTGGACTAGACATACCATCATCCTCCCTAAGATATTTGTCTTACGCATTAATAACCCACAGGGTCCACAATAAATTGTACACAAAGACTGCATGCAATTACACAGTAGTAAACCACATGCCTGGAGTGGGAACTGAGATGATCAAGATGTGGTTTACTTTGAGTTTTATGAAGGTCCACACACTTCTCAGTTTCACAAACTCCTCTCTGACCATTTCCGACAGTGTACATCTTAAAGTGGGGAAGGGCCTCCTTCTTAGGATGGGAATGTGAAGGGAACACCTAATTATGGTAGTGGAAAGGCAAGGTGTCTTCCACAGGGATATATGGCTTCCTCGTATGGAAAACACAAAACAGGGAAAATGTGCTGTCTCACTGTGAAAGAGTGCAATTTCCCATTTGGAAATAGCAGCCGGTAAAAATTGTCACACGTCATAGCATTGGTGCAGCTTTACAGGCATACCACAGGAAATGTTTGTCATTTGCAAAATAAGCAAATCTGGCCTTGTTTGTAGGAGCACTACTACAAATGCAAAACTACTACTTTTTTTGTAAATCAGGCCCTCTGAGTAAAGTTAGGCAGTAAAGGTGTGAACCCAGATGCATTTAGCAACAAATCTTTGTCTACATATATGTAACACTTTTTAGACTTTGACACTTCTGACAAGCTTTGACTATATAAAACACACAGAAAACAAAAGAGAAGAAGGACCACTGAGGGGAAGGGAAGGCCAAGGAGAGATAATAAGGTCACAATACTTCATAAAATGGCGAAATGGGATTAAAAAGCCATGTACAGTAAAGCACTCTATTTCTATTGACACATATTTACAGTAAGAAGTTGAATGTAAGGTACTTCGAAACCCTCCAAAAAGACTCTTATATACCCAAAAATGTCTTCTTGGGAACACAGATATAGAGTAAACGTGTGAATGGGACAATGTTACACAGGTGCCCTTAGGAGTGCACTTTGAAAACTTTTTAATGGCACCTTTGGATATTCTGCATAAATTAATTGCAGTGAAGAACCACCGGTATCTGCTCTCTTTGGCCTGAAATAAAGACAACTGTTTGGCAAATCACAGATCTACTAGTAAGATCTAAGGTGATCACATGAGCAAAACACGTGCTAAAATGTGGTAGTCAATTTTTACAGGTCCAACATATTTTACTTTACAAAAAATCCTTATCATGCAAAGAAAGCAGATGTATAATTCTTTGTACACAGCAATTGCAGTTGGGATAGCTTCATGGCTAAATCCCAAGAATAGAGATTGCAAACGTTTGGTATCACAAACAACTGCTTCGGATCAGCTTCATAATAACTTGTTAGACCTGTCATCTTTGGCATGGTTTCTCATGACTTTTTGCCTCTACCTCCTGTATTTTTGATGCTGTGCTTGATTTCGGTTTTGCTGGCTTAGATGATTTGGGCTCTTTGCCACTGCTAATCAGTGTCAAAGTGCAAGTGCTCTCTTTGTAAATTGTTACTATGATTGGTCCTCCCTGATTGGCATATTTGATTTACTAGTAGATCCCTAGTAAAGGGCACTAAGTGTGCCAGGGCTGGTAAATCAAGTGGTACTAGTGGGCTTGCAGCACTGATTGTGCCACCCACATCAGGAGCCCTGAAAAGATGTCCAGGCATTCATTGCAGTCCCTGTGCACAGTTTGTTAACTGCCATTTCGACTTGGCAAGTGCACTCACTTGCCAGGCCCTAACCTTCCCTTTTCTTACATATAGGACACCTCTGTGGTAAGCCCAAGGTACACCCCTGGGCATGGTGCAGTGTATGTGAAAGGTAGGACATGAACTGATGTGTGTAACATGTCCTGATAGTGAATACTGCCAATTTCGTTTTTCACTATTGAAAGGCTATCTTGCCCCATATGACAGAATCGGTAATGCTTTTTAACATTTTACAAGCATATCTTCCTATAGGCATAAGATAGAAATATGGAGTTTAGAATCCCTGAACTCAGAATTTAATAACACATCTTTTAATAAAGATGGTTTTAGAATTGTGTGTTTGAAAATATCACTTTTAGAAAGTGGCTATTTTCTTGTTCAACCATCCTGTGTGTAGCTGCCTGTTTGTGGATTGACTGTCTGGTTTTGGTGTGACAGAGACAGAGGATGTGCAATCCTGTAGACAGCCTCTGGGGGGGTTGGGGAGTTACTGGCCCTTCCTCGATGACTCAGCCCTGCGCTGAATAGACCCCTGCTGCATATAGAGTGGTGGGAGGAGATTTGCCTTACACCTGAATGGAGCCTGTCTCCCTTGCACAATTATGTCTCCACCCCCTGTGGTCATGCTGCACCATTGAAAACAGAACTGGCTTAGACTGGGATCAGAGCCCCTTGCACAAAAAGAACAAATAAATTTTGGGGTATAAGTATCAGACCGAAAACCCCATAACTTTAGATCATCCCTGGAATTCAAAAGGACCTTTTGCCAAGGAGAAGAGCTGGAGAGACTGAGGAAAAGCACTTCCCCTTTGCTATGTGCTGTTTTGGGTTGGCCTGCAGTTGCTGTTTATGCCAAGCAAAGGAGAAGGATTGTGCTGTGTGCTGTATCCCCTGCTTGAAGGAGATCTCCAAGGGCCTGTGAGTGCTGGCCTCCTGTTCTGAAGACTCAGGGACACAAAGACTGCACCCTCAGCTCTCATGAACTCTGCTGCAGTGAATTCTGACCTGCTCGGACGTGCCTGTGTCAGTATTGGACCCCTGGAAGTCGTTGCTGCTGTTTTGGAGCTGGAAGAAAGAAGAAGAAACTTGAAGATCTGTAAAAATTGATGCATCGCTCTTCTTGCGGCTGTTTTTCCGGCGCATACCCATGGCGAAAAAATAATGTCCCCGCAATGTTACAGCTGGCAAAAAAAACACACCGCCTGTCACCGCTGCAAGAATAGATGCATCGAGGGATCGTAGCTGAAGAAAACTGTAACAGAGCCGCTCAACGCCACCGCATTGAATACCAAGGTATCTCAGCTTTCCACTCATCGCACTGGTGTGGCAATTTTTCTCAACGTTTCACCTGCGGACCGGAACCGTCATGAAGAATCGGCACATCTCTCCCCATACAGACCAGATTCAACGCAACCCTTCCTCTGCGTGCAGTGGGACTGTTGCATTGCCTCCCCAAGGTCTCAGGAGTTGACGCATCTCTGTTTATGACTCTGCGGTTGTTTGGCCTTGTAAATTTTGGCGCAACTACAGGTACTTTATGTAAAAGTCACACATCCATAGTTTTCTATGGTACAAGTTCTTGAAACGTTTTGAAAATCATATTCTTAACTGTGTATGATGGATTTGTGTCGTTTTGGTCATGTTAAGTTTGGATAAAGATATATTATTTTTCTAAACTGGTGTGGTGTCCTTATATGATGTTCTCACTGTGTTACTGTGAGTGTTGGTACAAATACTTTACACATTGCCTTTGGGATAAGCCTGTCTGCTCATTCCAAGCTACCAAGGGGGGTGAGCAGGGGTTATCTAAAGTGTGTATCCCCCCTTACCCTGAATAGAAGCAAGGGTCCTTATTTTGACAAAGGTACCTACCTCTGCCAACTAGAAACCCTGAGTTCTGACATAACTTTTTCAGCTTTTGTATTTTATTCCTTATCCAACCATATGTTTAAATAATTATAAAAAGACACAGGTAAAATCTTGAAAGTAACCCAAGAACACAGGGCCATGGATACCAGATACCAGAAATAGTAGTAAAACATTTTAAATATAATCATGTAAGCGACCCTTACAGTGGCGCTAACTCCAAGATGTGGAAGAAATAGAGAGTAGATCTTGAGACAAAGAAGTTGAATTGATTATTAAATTGGGCTCCTCATATCCAGGTGGCTTAAAGCAGGGTTATGAGTTACATCTATTTCTAGCTCAGTTAAATGACTTGAAAGTCTTGGTTGCGGTTATTGTAAGATAGATCTGTGGAAAGAGAACATGGACTTTTTATTGCACAAGGCATTCACTAATTATGCATACTATATGATATCACATAATAGGTGTATGAAGGACAGGACCGAAATTAAAGAGAGGACAGAAATCGAGGACAGAAATGGACATATGAAATGATTTTCATTCACATTTCTTGAGTTAATATAAGTGTAGAGCTTGATAAGAAATGACTATCTGCTTTTAAAGAAAAGGTTATCGATTGTGTACTTCGCATTTTTTTATTGAAACATCTTTTATTGATTTTTTTTATTGAATGCAGGCAGCACTGGACGAGGATTAACTCACTTTGTCGATCGAAATAATGTACACAAATCCATAATCGATAAATTAAGGTGCATTGTCTAAATTTGACCAGTGATGAGCTTGCATTTTGAAGAAGTCAGTTGTTAAAAGTGCATAGTGCAATTTAATCCTTGGTGCGAAGAAGATATAGTATACAGACCACCATTAAAAATGAAGGGGGCTGTGCAGTCACACTTGCGGTGCTTCGAAGCTGTTTGCGACCTGAAGGAAGGTGAAATTACAGGGCAAAAGATCTTGATCATTGATCATAGAAGAATGAAGCGAACTATGGTGGATTGATGCACATTGGCGAGGCTGAGAGTTGTGTTTGAAAGCATTTCTTTTCTTTTTTTTCATTTTCAAATGTTTTATTTTTGAACGTCAGTTCACATTTGTAGATGGATCATCAGTTTTAGAGCTCAATTGCAAGCATTTTTTAACATGTTCCTTGTTTAACTTTAGGAAAGTAAACTATTAAAACAGAATTCTAACGGAGGAGCCTTGTATGTGTAAAGAAGTGGTTCAGGAATTATTGTATTTTGCTGGCCAGATGGAAATAAATTCAATCCATGTATTAATGCGACACAAACATAGCCAAGATAGCATTCGGGGACTTAAAATCATACAATCAAGAAAGTGAAAACATGAGGAAAGTTAAATAAAAGTGGAACCTGATCTCAAATGGCAACTGAGTTACAAGTATGGCATGTTATGAGTCATCTTGAAAGGCGAATCCTGAGAAAGTGGGATGTTAAACTTTTTTTGAGTCATTATCAGTTCATTTAATTTCTTCGGAGAAGTGTTGTGACAGATCAATATAGACATTATTAACTAGGCAGAGCATCTTGTATTGAGCCCTGTGCTTGGTTAAATGCTTATGAAGTGAAATCAGTGCAGGAGACAAAGTAATGGTGCATGGTGCTGTGTGATTAGGTGAGTTGTGCTGTGTGATTTGGTGCATGTTAGAGCTTGACTGTTGTTGTGGCAGGATGGCCTCCAAAAATGCATTTGCAACAGTCTGCACTGGAGATTACCACTAAGAGCACAAGAATTAACTATTGCGCCTAGTGCAGCCATTGCTGGATCCCATAGATGTGAGAACAAGGTTAGCCACATTGTGATCAGAAAAACTAGAAAAGGATTGTAATCAATTGCCATGTCAGAGTTGTTGTCCATCTGAGTTTGGAGTCTTTGGCGATCCCTGAAGGACCTTCAGCTCAACGAAAGGGAGCAGACGCTATTGCCAAATAGGATGTACTCCAGTGTCTATACATTAAGGCAAGTTCAATTCTGCTCCCTCCAGTTGAGAATGTGTCTGAAGCATAATCTGAAAAGGCTCGGATACCTTGGGTGGTTTTTGTGTAACATCACAATACTTGTAATAGCAAAGATTTTGGAAGTCAAGGATGACACAAGTAGCACCAAACACACATTAAAGAGGGGCGGAGACAATGCAGAACTTTGAGAGTAGCATGGGGTCACCATCCTGAGACAACTCCTCATCATTTTGAATGTGAAGGCCTCTTCTGACTACAATAACATATCATTGCATATTTTGAAAGTGTGTGTGAAATTTGATGAATTTGTTTTTGTGTAATTATGTAAAATATTGGGAAACTTAAGTGAAATAATATCCATAATTTAGCCTTCTTATCTGGTATGAAATATCTTCTTGTGCCAATATATGACGTGAGGCCTCATTTTACACTTAAAAAGAACAAAAAACATAAACTGTGGCAAAATAATGTAACAAAGTGTAATTTAATTTTAGCCCACGCCCAATATTAGGTACAACCATAACTCCATTGTGGATTTTATGGGACATTTCTGCCTCTAAAAGATACTTGAGAAACATAGCAAACATAACATTTACTGTAGCTGTGGTCAATTGGATCATCCACACTACTGACCTATCTGTGATTGTCAAATATACAACATGTGCCCTAAAGCTTCACTCACTCATGACCGCCAACAGGGGTGTGAACACTGCATGCCGCCCTTCAGCTGCTGTCAATTAGCGGTAAGGTGATGCATTGTTCACTTGCTCCATGTGGGCACTTTATGCCCTGAGTTAATACCCTAGTGCATAGATCAAATTACCGTGGGGATAACTAATGTCGCAGTGCAATGATAAGCTATCAATTGAATTGAGTAGTACTTTGTGGAAGACACTTGGCTGATGGTACCATGGAATACCCTTCCTCCTTTAAGTTGGTCCTTAGGTCCCCTTCACCCACTGCCAGAGATGTGAAACCCAAGTCTGGGACTCTATCCTGCTCATTAGTGATACAGACATAATTCAGCCTTTATCACACATGTCAGAAACTTCAACTCCAGAAAAGAAAATGTATGTTTCTACATTGAAATCGAATTGATATATATCCTAATCTAAAACCAATATCCTGAGCAACAAACACTTAAATCAAGCATATATAAATCCAAATGACAGTCTTTGATGGGTTCTTCTTTGCTTAATTCCAAATCTTGATAAGTGTACATCCGTACTTCAATCTTCTTTACAACAGACCAGCCACGGCCCGTGGAGGGAGTTTCGGTGGGGCGGAGAGGCGGAGCGGGGGAGGGTCGGGTGGGGGGTGCTAAATACTGGAGTATGGATAATTGAAGGTAAGTAAACAATTTAATTAATAAAACAAATTTGTAGGGCGCCCTGCATCGCAAAATGCAATGCAGGGCGTGCTACGAAATTCGTTTTATTAAATAAGTGTGGCTCACTGGTTAGAGGAGGCAGACCCGGATGCAGAGATCAGAACTGGGACCAGGGTTCAATCCCCGACGCGGCAGGGCTTGAGCTCAAAATGTCCACGAACTCGATAATTCTCACCTCGGTGCATACTCGAATCATGGGTTCACACTCTGCAACTCTGGGTAATAGCTTGCTTAATCTCCACTACGGCCCCACCGCGATGGGATGCCTGGCTTTCACCTTGGAGATGCCCAGTAGGGGTTATCTCACAGGGAAAAGCCAGGACGGGTTCCCAAAGCAAGCGCCTTGAGACCTTACGGTGAAAGGCGCTATATAAGAACGTATGATTTACGTATGATTTACGATTTATCCATACTCCAGTTTTTTAGCAGCCCCCACCCTGCCCCTTCCCCGCCCACCTCTCCGCCCCGTGAAACTCACTCCACGGGCCATGGCTGCAACAGAAGTAGCCACAGAACATGCCAACATATGTTTTGTCCATAAGGCTTTAAACCATAGGCTTCATCAGGGCACTTGCAACCATTATATGCAGCTAATATAATCGTGATTGTCGTAAGTCATCGAACTGTATTGTTACAGTAAACAGCATAATCTTATCATTTATTCTAAAAGCGAAGTACTTGTCGTGGCGTGTCGTGGATACACGAGGAGTACTCTCCTCTTAAATTGTTACTGTGCACTTAGGTACATAACCCTGCGCAGAATTTCCCTACTGTCTCTCTTTCATCAAGTATATTGATACATATCCTGTTATTTTATCTTGGTTTTTTTTCTTGCTAGCTCCGTTCTGCAGAAATGTAATGCGCCTTCAGGTATTTAACATATCTGATAATTTATCGGATATTTTACATACCTTTGAAATTGTAATTGCAAAGTGTGCATAAACAGGACGTTACACACAGGTTGGAATATAATAAACTCATCATGATCGGACCCTTAGTAATTTTTGGGATTTCCAAAACCCCAAAATGCAGGCCGTGGTAGTGCACCAAATCCGTTTCAATATCTATGGCAGAAATGTGCATTTGCATTTATCCTTTTTTGTTTTCAACTCCACTTGAAATGTGGAACTTCCCAGGTGGGTGAAAAGCAATGGCCTACATCCTACATGAAAACATGGACATATTTTGGATAATTGCCACCATTACAGCTTGATCTGGTGGCCCAGTGGACTAATGTTTCAGGGATCTGTTTGACTCAAACTTCACAGGTGTAAATCCCAGTGGACCACTCAGTCTTTCCTTCTTCTGAGGTTGATAAAATGATTAACATTGGTTTGGGTAACAATAAAAATAATTTATACATCAACAGCGCCAAGAAAATGTATTGGAGGCGAACACGGGCTCCAAAATTACCCCTGTTATGTCATGTCATGTTATATTGTTTGCTCACCTTCGCCATCATGTTTTGCTTCAGGTAGATTTTTAAATCATAATCACACATTGTATCTCCACTTGATTATAGTAATTAACTGAAGTAGATGGTAATTTGCGAAAAGATTGAGATTGTTTAGAGAGCACGAGAATATGCCAAAAGGCACTGGTACCAGTCTCTGCCAGCCACTCTCATCCACAACCTGTTGCTGGTAGAAATGTTTCCTGGGACGTATTCCATACTATGCGGCTCTTATTGTGCTTAGGTTTCACTGAGAAATGCCTGCTGGTTCCAAACCGCTGTTTGTCTTTTAAGACCAGCCAGGTACATGTCATTCAGATTGCATCTCTCTTGCACTCAGGGGCCTCGCGTGGAAGAAAAGTACAAAACCACAAGTAAAACACTGCTCGGCTGCTACAACCAGCATTCACCTATTTTTAAACTAACAAAATGTCGATTTCATGCTCTATTTTTGGCATCCGGTTGAGATCAGATAGGGGTGTTGTTAAAATTAGACATGGCTAGCCGCTGGTAGCCTGTGGTGTCGTTAAGGATATTGTCCAATGAATATCATGGGCCCTAGTGCAGGAAAAGAAATGGCCCCGGGCACTCTTTCGACTGTGAAATGTGGCAATAATCAGGGTTCAGTAGGCCCCTCAGGCCACTGGGCCCCGGTGCCACTGCATCTGCTGCACCAATTGAAGCTACGCCACTGGTGTTGTCCATATTCTTTATAGACATGAAGCTTTGCAATGTTTCTTACAGACCATAAGAGATCTGGCACCTCATAGTCGATACAGTGTGTGGATCTGTTTTACGTCAATAAATATTGGACGTACCCAAAGGCACTAATTCATGAAGTTCGCCATACCATGAAGAGAGTGCAGCATGGACACACAAAGGTGCGGTTCAGTCTCCTGAACCATGTATGTCCCTTTAGACAAGTCCTACTCTCATGGAGTCCCTGAAGAACCCCAGATCATGACTTAAGTCAGAAAAGGCACCCACCATCATTGGAGCCATCAATGGCCGCAGCTGCCTAGACTAAGCGGGACGCGCCATTGTCAAAGCCTCTGCAGGTGCACTCCAGCCAGCCCTTGAAGGGAGGGGTGCCCCCCTCTATGGGGAGTTCCTGAGTGGTTTGTTGCAAAGGAGGCCTGGAGACAATAGTGTAAGATTTATATCTGATCAGCTACACAATTGGGCGCCAAGATGCTCCTTGGAGCGATAGTTGCGCGGTATAAATAAATCCTTACATTACATTACATTACAATGTGGATACAAACAGGTAAGTGACTTTATTAAGGCTCAACAGCAAGGAGTGGCTCGATCCCTTCCTGGCCAGTGGTCAACTGTGACACCGGGAACATCCACAAACAATGCTGTGGAATCCCACAGCTGTGAGATGCTACCATTACTACATCATGAACAAAGCTCTTTAAAACACATCCACTTCCCTTACCACATAAAACATAAAACGAAGTAAACCGGGAGTCCATAAATAAAAGAAAGTAACCCAGGGGAACTTTGACAAAAGGAACAATGAAAAGAAAATACACTGCATCACAGGAGAAATGTACATGTCTTGTAAAAGAGGGATACAGGAAAAGGAATATAAATAAGAAAAGTGGGATAACAATTGAGATCTTTCATAAATAATTAACAAATGTAATCTTTCAAATACTCGGGGAACCCTACGGTCCCTTGTCCTTCTACCTTCTTCACACATAGGCACTTCCATAAAAGTCCTCTCAGCACATATGGGGGTGGGACTCAACTTCACCATCCCCCCTCTCCTCTATTATCTCGAGGAGTCAATAAACTTTCATTATGTCTGAATTCCACATCTTTCATCAACATAAAACTATTATTTATTTCTTTCTTTCCTGAATGTTCACCACAATTTTCTCTACCAGCACGTGAAACTGACGCACTCGTTTATCTCTAAACGGACCCTTGAACTCAGAGGAAAAACCCCTAGTAAAATTAAGGACGTTAGCAAGCATTTATTCTACTATGGCATTGGTTTGTAACCTTAAACTTACAGTAAAAATCTTGTACTCATATGTATTTCCCTGGTTTGTTCACAGCTCAAGCAGGATCCTCTATCATCCTACCCTTTTGAAGAATATTCATCAAAGAAGTACATGCTGTTTTGACTAGGGCATGGGGCGAGTTGATTGTGTGCCATCCATTTTTTTGGGGCGAAAATAGATTTTGACACCGAATTTTAAACGTAGGAGAGAATTCTCCTTAATGCATTCTACACGTGGCCCTGACTAGGAGCTGAGCGGATGGGGGATGACTGAGCCATACTGGTATCGTGGGCTGTGGTATCTTGTGGTCGTGGGAAAGAACTAGAATTCTTAATGTTGATAATAAAAAATGAGGGATTCCATGCGGAATCTGGTACCAACTGCTCCAAACTCCCCATATAACGGAATTGAATTACTTTTTTTCTTCAACCAGCAAATTTTGACAGACCCGCAGACATCCACTGTGGGGAATTGTGGGGGGCGACAGTGACTGCAAATTCCTGGGACTGGAATTTACCACATTATTCACATTCAAGACTTTAGTAAATGAGAACATGGTGCAGAATTGATTTATTTCATGTTTGACTTTGCAAAAAAAACACCAGGTTTTTCGTGTGGTTTGTGCTGACAGATCAGTTTCATGTCTGAGGACCTCTTTGTCAAGCTCTGGTACTGGCCGCGTGCACAGTGAGAGGCACATGGCACCTCGTAAGTGTGGCCAAGCAACACGGCTGGCTCCATGTGCGACCTCAGTCACTCCTAAGTCCCAAAGGAACTAGGGGGCATATTATCAAGCCTGTGCGCTAAAATTATCGCCGCTTTATCGGCCGAAAACGGCCGATAAAGCGGCGATAATGGGCTTGATAATATGCTCTGTGGAATTCCAATCGAAGCCCATGTTAGATGTCTTCACATCTAACATGTGCTTCGATTGGAATTCCATAGAGCATATTATCAAGCCCATTATCGCCGCTTTATCGGCCGTTTTCGGCCGATAAAGCGGCGATAATTTTAGCGCACAGGCTTGATAATATGCCCCTAAGCCCCTCGTTTATGTTTTTATCTCCGATAGAGCTTTCACACCAACACTTTACAATCTAATTTAAGGTCAGCAATACAACTGAAAATAGATATTACTTACATGTTTATTTTTGGATGGGAATTGGTGATGGTGGTAGCAATTCAGATGAAAAACGATAACCTTTTGCACTTTGGGGCTTAGGGAGAAACTTTAACCCTAATTAGGTGGACTGTGCGATTATGCAATCGTGAGGAGAGCATGAATAAATAAAAGGCCGTGACTTGACGTGAATGGATGAATGGAGAATGACACGTATCCGCCTATATGGTCCAGTCTAAAAAAACTGAATATAATATATTTTTTTTACTAAAGTAATTTCTCTAGAATAGAGGTGTCCTCTTTGTTGCTTGCAACCTTTCTATTTTTTTTAATCCTGAGACTAAGCATCCCTTTTAATTTAGAGGTGCATGCTTTGAGGAGGGATTTCCCGAATGAAGATGCACTGGTGGTAGCGAAGAGGTTTGTCATCCAATGTATCGCCATCTTGGGTAGGGCTGGACCGGATTTAGCGGTCTAGTCCCCCCAAGACAGAGGCTACATAACCAATGTGTATATCGGAGCGCAGCGGACGAGCGCAGCGGGCGCGACGAATGCGCGCCGAAGTCGCGCAGCAGACCGGGGCCCGGGGCCAAAACCCCTGGTCAAATACTGTCTTATTCCTCCCCTGAACTGCTACGTCTCCGACCCTTAGACGACACTGGGCCCGCCTTACCCGCGCATGTCCTAAAGCGTGCCGCTACCCATGGCATCCTACGTCCTAATTTTATGGCTGACCCCTCTACGTGTCTCAACCCTTCTGCTATCTCAGTACCCTCGTCGGGGGTTGAGACAACCTTTAATTGTTTTTATCTAAACACTAGGTCCATGGTGAAGCACCACATGGACATATTCCTTTTACTCCAGGCCGAGCAACCAGACATTTTACTCCTCACGGAGACCTGGTTGAACGCCGACTCCCTACCTGACATCTTGGCAGCAGTCCCTTCCAACTTCTATATTTTGCATGAGGATAGACCTGCCAATAAAAGGGGTGGAGGAGTTGCTGCGATTATTTTAAAAAACCATATCTTCTCCCTTCTCCCATCCTTCGACCTTATAGGATCGGACAACATGATCTTTAGGATGGACACTAATAGTGGATCCTTACTTATGGTCCTCATTTATCGCCCTCCCCTAAGCATGCCTACATTCTCTGCATCTCTAGCAGAATCCTTGGCCCCTTTGATAATTAGTCATAGGAAAATTGTGCTGTTGGGTGACTTTAACCTTTGGCTGGACTCTGCTGAGCTGGTTGGGCAGGCAGCCGCTCTGAAGGAAATTCTTTCGGACATGAATCTTATCCAGCAGATACACCTCCCCACCCACAAAAAAGGACACAGTCTCGACCAGATTTGGTCGCAGGATATCCCTCTTACTGTCAACTCTATCACCCCATGCATCTGGTCGGACCATTTTCTGATTGATTTCTCTATTACCATCACTGAGAACAGGAAACAGCCGCCTCAGCAAGGAGGGAAAGTCAGACTCTGGAAGCACGCTGACCTCCGTGCCTTCATTGACTCCTTAACTTCATCCCTCCCCCTACTTGATCAGGATATTGAGGGGAACGAAGAAGCCTTTTCCAGTTGGCTGCTTCAGGCTGCTAATGCCCACGCTCCCTGTTCCAACTTTCCCCGCTCCCGTACCCATGACGCTCATAGGTGGTTCACACCTCATCTTAAAGCTCTAAAGCTGAAAGTTCGTCAGAAGGAGCGTAAGTGGCGGTTGGCGTACTCAGAATCCGACAAGGCTGACTATTGTAGGGCACAAAAGGAGTACCAGAAACTCATACAGAAGAACAAAACTGACTATTTTTCCGAGCAAATTCTTCAATCACGCAATAAATCCAGAGACTTATTCAACATTGTGGAGAGTCTTAGTGGCAGTGACAGAACTTCCCTAGCTGTGGCTCCCACCCAGGATCTCTGCAACACACTAAATACCTTCTTTTTCAATAAGATTTGCACCATAAAGCAAAGTATTCTCACCACCTCACCCCCTTCTTCCCCGGTTGACACCTACTACAATCCTACCCTGGAATCTTTCCCCCCCATTGACGCTGTCTGTTTATCTAAACTCCTCCTCAAAGTTAAATCTGGTTCCCCTGATGACATCTGCCCTCCTTACATCCTGCGGGAAGTGGGAGCCGCTATCCCCGAGAGAATGCTTTCCATGATGAATGGATCCCTCTCACAGGGTTTGGTCCCTGCCAGTTTTAAGAAAGCTCTTCTCATCCCTTTGTTGAAAAAAGCAGGGGCTAATCCATCAGATCCCCTCAATTACAGGCCCATTTCTTTGCTGCCGTACTGTGCCAAAATATTGGAGGCCCATGTTTGTGACAGCATGTCCCAATTTTTGGAAGAATCACAGTACCTTGCGCCTAACCAGGCTGGCTTCCGCCCTCTTCATTCTACTGAAGCAGTCATCGTCTCAGTTCAGAACACTCTGAGGCGGAATGCCGACGAGGGGATCCACCAGGCTCTGGTGTTATTAGATCTATCAGCGGCATTCGACACGGTTGACTATACCATCTTGGTCAACCGTGTCGAACAGGCTGGTCTCAGGGGTCCTGCGTTGAGCTGGATTCGCTCATTTATTACTGGCCGCACCCAATCCGTGAGATTGGGCTCCTTTACGGCCCCCACTATTCCTACCACCTGCGGAGTCCCTCAGGGTTCTTCCTTGTCACCGCTACTTTTTAATTTATATCTACGCCCCCTGCTGTACTCCCTTAGGAACACCAGAGTCACCATCTTCAACTACGCAGATGACTTGCAGCTCATCTTTCCTTTAAACACCGAGGACTCAGTGGTAGTGTTTCAAAACACCATGTCTCACATCCTGAGCTGGATGTGCTGCAATCACCTGAAGCTCAACCCAGGCAAGACTGAGCTGGTCTTGCCTGGGCAGAGTGTACTCAGCTGGAACCCTGGCTTTTGGCCAGCCAGCATGGGAGCCCCACCATCTAAATCGCTCTCAGTTAAGAGCCTTGGAATTTTTCTTAGCGAAGATCTTTCTCTGAAAAGGCAGGTCAGCGCAGTGGTGTCCTCCAGTTTATTTCAGCTGAAGAAAATTAAGAAAATCGCTCGTTTTTTCTCTCTGGAGGCGCTCACACAGATTGTCATCTCCCTGGTTCTGTCTAGACTGGATTTTTCCAATAGTCTTTACCTTGGGCTCCAGGCCGGCGAGTTAAAACGCCTCCAGTTGATTCAGAATCAGGCAGCCAGACTTATTCTTAATCTACCTAAGAGGCAGTCTGTTAGAGCGGGCCTAAAACAACTACACTGGTTGCCTGTTGAGCAACGGGTGGCTTTTAAGACCGGATGTATTTTATTTAAGTCCTTACACCAATCTGGCCCCCTATTCATCAGAGACTTGTTCAAAAAATATGACCCCTCCAGGAATCTTCGCTCTATGCATAAACATCTTCTGACTGTCCCTACTTACAAAAGGAAGCGTCTTGGAGGTTGCTGCTTTGACCATCTTGCGGCCGCCTTCTGGAACTCCCTTCCTCTTCACCTTAAAACGTGTGGAAACATTCTTAGCTTCAGACACGCCCTCAAAACATGGCTCTTTTCCCAAGCGTTCTGTTGAGCTCCTCTATGCTTCCTCTGTTTGATGCGTTGTGTCCCTGTCTATAGCGCCATGAAGCCTCCGGGCGAACGAGCGCTCTACAAATACATTTCAATATCAATATCAATATCAAATAAGTGCATTAGTCAAATTAATTTAACAAAGAATGCAAGCGTGCTAGTAGAGCGGTAAATGAGCAATTGCCAAGGTCTCTTGCCGCAGCCAAACTTTCTTGGAACATTAAGAATTGAAAAAAAGGGGTGTGTGGATAGTTATTCCTGAAAGCAGTGGCACCACACTGCAAACCCCACAAAGTCATCCTGAAGATTCCTTTTTTTTCTGCTGTGGGCCCCTCACTGATGGCCCCAAAACCATAACACCAAACAGACCATTGGTGCATTTGTGTCAGTCACTGGTAACACGTTGAGCAATAAAATCGGCCAAAGTAGCCCACGGACTCCAGGGTGGCAGGCCCCAAGGGCATCCAAATGACTTTGCTATACTTTTGCCCTTCAGGTAGGTACTCAACATAAGTTGGCACTCCAGTGGGCAGAGAACCAGTGGTCCGTTAGATGTACTCATAGTTCTAACAAATAGAAATCAGAAGTGCAGCAAAGAGCTCAGAGATACTACAGTGCCATACATTAGCCATACTGTTATTTTTGTGGCAGGGAACCCTCTTAGCTTGCAGGGCCCCTGCCACTTATAATCAGTATGCCCCGAAACCTCCAATGACAACACACACTCAGTGTCAAGAGTATGGGCAGAAGACCACGTGCGGTCTCCGCCCCTTTATTTATAGTCACCGGCCACGCCGGGCCAGAGGATGCAGAAAGTGTAAGCCCAGGTGGTGGCTTACATAGGAGGGTCCAGGGTGGCGCCTTACAATTTTAACATGATGTAGGCTGCATACCTCTGCTAACCAGAAACCCAATTTCTAACAAAAACGTTCATTACTGCAACTGAAAAATAGAGAACTGAATAAATAACTATCCAGGATTTCAGGCAGAGAAAAGCAGGTTTTAATTACATAAATTCAGCAGCTTATTTATCAAAAAAGTGTGCTCACTATTGAATTAGATTGATTTGCAATGGCTATTATAGTATGCTAATGATTTCTGTAGGATTTATTTGGAATTTGGGAGCTGATTACGAGCTTGGCAGTTACACTGCCAGTCCGCAGTGGCAGTGGTTAGGAGAACAGCACCAAGTCAGTGGCATCCCGACTGCTGCATTACAATGTAACAGCAGTGCTGGCAGTGTTGCAGCAGCACAGTCAAGGAGGCACGTGCTTCTGCTCTAGGCGAGAGCCTTGTTGCCAATGCCGGCTGCACCTCCAGCAAGTCGGACACACTATTGCCATACGCCATGTCATGCATGGAAAAGAGTGTCCATACCAACATAGGGGGGACAACATTGGCCCCCGGCAAAAATCCACATGAGCTTATTTGCCATGGGGTCCTTTTCTGTGGCCCTTAACCTGCCTTTCCACCAACCTTTTCATGGCGGTGTACCTGACATGAAAATGTCGGTGGATAGGCAGGTCGTAATACACACAGCTGTGCTGTTGTAAGGCACCACCACCATTGAGCACCACTGTCCCTACCACCGCCACTACGAGAGCTTAGATCTTGGCGGAGGCGGCGGTCTGGATGTTGGATGTGGCCTTCCTGCCCACATCATAATCCAGCAGTAGGACTGCCAGGTATGCGAGTGGCCGGACCGCCAGAAAGAGATGGCAGTTCCCAGACCTCCAGGGTCATAATCAGGCTTTAAGGTTTTACTACAGGAAAAGCCTACCACAACCATGACACATAAGGAATCTGTTTCTATCCTGTCACTGGTAGGATATCCAAATACAAAGAAATCACCCTCAAAAACGCTGACATTTAGATTTACTTCTGAGAGATATTTTGTGATATTGCAGCCATACCAGGGTTGGCATTACATTATATATCCCACATGGGTTCTTTATAACATATTCATTAATAAGCTCAGGAGTTGAATTTCATGTTGTAAAAGGTCTTTCTGAATCTGCCTCATGCTTGACTCAGCCTCCTATCCATTTGCCCTGCAGGTTGGAAGTTTGTTCTTATAGAAGGGGCCCAGGCTCCTCTCTGTTCTGCTGAGATGCTGCCCTTGCACTGATCATGACATTGCACGAAGTATTCCTGTCATTGGCTTAACGAAACTTGAGACAGCTCCCCTGCAGGCTACGTAGAGCCCCCCCCCCCCCCCTCAAGGCTCAAACAGGAGCCCTCCAGCCAGGGTCCTGTGCTGAGGGGGGCCTGGAGCTTGGGGCCCCCCGCTCCGCAGGGGCAGCGGGGCCGATGTTAAGCCACTGATGCATGTTCATTCACACAAAGCATGATGTGGGCAAATGGAGAGATGCGAGTCACCTGGAAGGAGCAGCACATATAGAGCCCTAGGCAAAGGGTACCTTGTTGGAGGGCACTAGGCGGTCTTTCAGTGGGACGTCCATAGGCGTTATCCTGTGTGTGCTCTCCTTTTGCTCAAACACAGCCTTTCCTTAGACAATGTTTGCTATTGGTTAAAACACCTTGGTAAGCTTTTCGATGTGCTATTTATCACTGAGAAAACACATGCCCTCGGACACATCTTGCTGGGTTTGGCAGTGCAGACAGGATGAGAGGAAGGCTGTTGTCTCTTGCACCTGCAGGCAGAGCCAGCATCATCATGTATGCTCAGCCGAGATTACTATACATTGTACATTAAACGGAGAGATCATTTTTACAGCTAATGTAGTA
The DNA here is from genome assembly GCF_964263255.1 of Lissotriton vulgaris. NCBI lineage: Eukaryota > Metazoa > Chordata > Amphibia > Caudata > Salamandridae > Lissotriton > Lissotriton vulgaris. The sequence goes on from NC_141691.1 coordinate 1,791,053,799, forward strand.
AATGTTGTGCTTCAAATTGAGTTAAATTGAAGTTTTAATTAAAAATTAAATTTTTCGAAAAAAATGTGTTTCAAAAGAAGCATTTGAACTTGTATATCTGAAAGGTAAATTACATTGGAAGCACACGAGCAGCCCTGAAAGTAGAAAGTAAGCTCTTCCGGATTAAGAGAAACTCAGAGCAGGTTGGATACAAGGCTGGAAGGCGGTAGAAAGTAAACACCAATAACAAGCCATAGTGGCAACAGAGGATCTCCCCTGTGGGAAAAGATACGACAGTGCTGAGGAATTGCATATACTGTCATAATAAGCACTTCCGGGATAGGAGAAAGATAACATATTTGAAAGCTGAGAACTGAATTTGAAGAGACCACAGAGGAATACCTGGGAGCAAAGAAAGTCAAACACAGATTTGGGCGGGAAAGCAGAAGCCCAGCAGACAACTAAAAGAGGGTACAAATGTGAAGAAGAATGAGAGAACCCACACCTTAAATTTCCTAGGTGAAAGAGCAGAGAGGCGGACCAAAGTGTCGATGGAATTTCATGGGAGGATTCCATCTGAGGAAAAAAGGAAAAGGGTAGAAGCACTTACATCAGAATGTTATGTTATGTTTGAATATTTGAATACCCGGAGGTGTCTTGGCGCTAGCTCTGCATGTACAGAGTAGGGGAATGCTTACAGGCTCCCAAATAGCCATGCTTTTAATGCTTTTCTAAAGGATAGAAGGCTGGTCATGGATTTGACATGCAAAGGTAAGGAGTTCCATGCCTTAGCTGTGCAAATAACGAAACTTCTTCCGCTCCACATGGAGCATTTGAACGTGAGGATTATAGAGTTTTTTGCCCCAGATGAGAGCAAGGTCCTATTTGGACAGTAATATTTGAAGGTCTGTCTCAGATATTTCTGACCCACGTCATGTAATGCATAAGACCTTAAACCTGATCCTAAGCCTGACTGGCAGCCTGCGTCATTTCTGAATGACTTGAGAGACGGCAGCAAGCTCGAAGACCAGCACAGATAATTTAGCACCTAGGGAAACTGATACGGGGTCAGGCTTAACTGCTAGCCCTGTTGGAAATAGAGAGACCTCAGATAAGAGCATCTCTAATATCTCTATGCCTAGAAGAGCTGATAGTCCTGCTTCCACTGGTTAGTCCTCCCCAAGAGTAGGGTCCTCTAGTCCTTCAAGGGTCAGAAATCTTGAAAGAAGGGAATTGCAAACAATGAGTCTCCCAACTATTGATCTGCCCCCAGAATCTACACCCTATGTAGTGGTGTTAGAGAGTGTCCCCTCCCTCGCCCAAGGGGCTACTGAAGACTAAGGGCAGTTAATAAATAAATTAACTCATTGGTTTACACATAAAACCACCATGGGTGCTCGTGTGGCTAAAAACATCCTCATGGCCCGTAGGGTCAGTTGGATTGGGAGCTCACGTAAAATGGGTTCGGGTGATTGTGTCATCGTAAACTTTGATAACCCTCACATTATGGGCAGGCTTCTATTCCAGAGACACTGGCCTTGCTCTCTTTTCTGGATCTGTCATCCGGGTTTTACCACTGGTCTTTTTTTATAAACCAGTCACGCTTAGGGGCACGTATCACAATATCCCCATGGCACCATTACAGGGTGGGTGGTCAAATAGAATAGTACCAAGACAACAGCATACTTTTTTGTCTCACTCATCCTCTGAAACAGATGGTTACACTGGTGTCGGCCCCTATTTGGACCTAACTAACAGATTCTCTGCTTTATCCGGAATGGAGGAGTGCAACTGACTAAGGATCCCCATGCCTGTGGACAGTGAGCCTGTCATACCCGCCCAGACCCCAGTTGAGGTAGTTGAGAGGTGCTTAAGTGTGATTCCCAATGATTTTTTATCTTGGAACATCAAAGGGCTGGCAAATAAGCTTCAAGATCCAATGTGGGGGCAATTTGTGAAGCAATTCTCAGGAATCAGCCCCTTGGAAACATGGTCGGTGGATTGCAGTTTATTTCTTGAAGCTATAAGGCTTTTTTTGTCCCAGCTACACCCTCTGTGAGTGGAAGGCCCAATTGTGGTCTTGTCGTCTACATATCCGTGGCTGTCGACTGTAAGATTAAGATTGTGCCAACCACAAATACAGGAATACTGGCATTGACTGCCAAAAATGGGGAGACTAGTTGGGGCTTAATTAACTTCTATAATTCTGTGGCCTACCATTATGGTGTTTGCAACATTACCACCCAAGGAGCATTTATTAAACAATCCTTTGGTGCCATCTTGCATAACCTTATGATTTCTGGGATTTTAATATACATCCCTGTGGAAACCCAATGCTATTGTGTATCTCTGAGCTGGGATGCCCCTGTAGGAAGGGGTTTCATTTTGAGCACCATGCTCAGGGGGCACTGTTGAACAACTTGATAAATGATTTGGACAAGTTGGCATTGATGACTTTGTCTGCCCCGCAAACTATATTCTCTGTGCCAACTATTAAAGAGCGTGATAGGGGATCGTTTATAAATTTTATCTTAATTTCCTCATCTCTACAATCTTTATTCCATGGTTTTAATATTATTGAGAGTGAACATAGCGATCATAACCCATTATGTGCTCATATGGCGGGTCCATTATCTGCACGTGTTGGCGATGCTCCAACTAGGGTCTATTGAGAACATCGGAGGGTAAACGATGACTTAAATGGTTGCAGATCTCTCCAGAGAAATTCTACAGACAAGTAAACAAATCCTGTGCCCCTGAGTTAGCACTATGTATTGCTAAAGGCTCTTCCCCAATGAGATTATTGGCACATATGAATCACTAGTGCATAGAGTTTGTAAAATTCTAAGTGCACCAGCTAGCAGAAAGGCTACCCTTGGCCCTAGATGGTTTGACTCCCATTGCTCCAAGGCAGTGAAAGAGCTGAGGGAAGCTTTGTCAGCCAAACCAAGAACACAAGCAGAAGTATCCGTCTGCCGCATAGAATACAAGTCCGCCCTGGCTAGACGGAAGGGTGTCCTGAAGGAGGAGGCATGGAGGGAGTTGATTGACTCGAGCACGCTCAGGAACAGTTCCAGGTTCTGGAACATTGTGAATCGTCCACTTTTTTGTCAGGAAGTGGGGGGGGGGCCTAGACTCACATATCTCCAAGGAGATTTGGGTGTGTCACTTTAAATCTTTGTTTGACAGCCCCATGGATAATAACTGCCTAGTGGTTCGAGAGACAAACACCCCTGTAATATCTTTTGAAAAGGGTGAGGTTATGGCTGATATTGTAGGGCTATCTATCAATAAAGCGCCGGGCCCAGACGGTATTCCACCGGACCTATTTAAATCTGATCCCCTGTTCTGGGCTCCAGTATTGGAGGCTCTGTTTAATGCAGCTGCTCAGAATGGCTGTCCCCAGTCTTGGGCTTCTTCCACCATAGTCCCTATTTTTAAGAAGGGTGATAGGAGCAGCACCCACTGCTATAGGCCTAGCTCCCTTATTGATTCAGTGGTCAAGGTTGTAGGATGTATCTTCTCGCAGAGGTTATCCACCTGGGCAGAGAAGCATGAGATTCTGTGGGATGCCCCGTTTGGATTCCGGACGGGTTGTTCGATTGTTGCTCAGTGTGAATAGTGTCCGCCCTGGCACTATTCACCTTGCCTTCATGGACTTGTCCTCCACATTCAATTGCGTTAGCAGGGAGAAATTGTGGCAGTCCATGAGGACAATGGGGGTGGACAATAGCATTGCTCATTTTCTAAAGGACCTCCATAAATCAACCAAGGCTAATGTTAGGTTTTCTCAGGACCTTCGGGTCACCAGGGACTTTGAAATCATGAGGGGAGTACAGCAAGGATGTATTTTGGCCCCAATTTTGTTAAACCTTTATATTAATGATTTGGATACCGCACTAAGAGCGACTGGGGTTGACTACCCATGTGTAGGGCGGCGTGGTATTCCGGTTCTGCTATATGCGGATGACTCAGTCCTTATCTCTAGGACTGCAGTGTGTTTGCAATCTATTTTAACAGCATTTTCTAAGTTCATGGCTGACAGGGACCTGGCAAAAATTATTAAAAATCTTACATAATATGGGTGGGGCAACAACCTAAAAAAAGTTTCCGATTCAGTGTTGGTACTGCTAAGATCCCCTGCACTAAGGTATGCTCCTATTTAGGGGTTCTCTTTGATGACCAACTACAATGGGGTCCTTTAATTTTGAGGAAAAAGGGGGACCTGGTCTGGGTGAATGCTGCAATTTTTAATTTCGCCACCAAAATAGGGAAGAAACCTACAGGAGCCATGCTGAAAGTCTACCAAGCCAAACGCATGGCTATAGCTACCTATGACTGCGAAATCTGGGGACTCACTGCTGCAGATTCCCTTCAGGTGGCTTAAAATGACTTTTTAAAGCGCCTACTGTGTGTTCCGCATGGAACCTCCAATTTAGCGTCTCACGAGGAACTGGGGGACCCTTATCTAAGCGATGTCCTTGCGTTGCGCCCCTTGATGTCTTGGCTGAGGTGCTGGTTATATAAAGATTTAACTCTTAACCATCTAATTTTAAGGGAATGCATGCCTTTAGATAATGCATCTCGGATTCCTTGGCTAAAATATATTAAAAGTAGTTTGGAAGGGGTAGGCCGTGCTGACTTATTTTGTAACCCTGATTCCATTGTTAAGAAGGACGTGCAAAAAATCAAGGTAGCCTTCTTAACTTCAAGGAAACTGGACAGGGAGGCGCAGGAGATGCTGAAACCAAGTGTTCGCATGTTCTTAATGCTTAAAACAACCCCGACTACGGAACCTTATCTTATGAGTTTTCTATCAACACACAAGAGGTTTTTATTAACCAGATTCAGGATGAACATTTTTCACCTCTCACTATCTAGGCCCAAAGGATACAGTAGAGGTCAGTTGCTAGCTTCCTGTGGCTGTGACAGACAGTCTCCACAGGATTTGCTGCACTTTATGTTTTTATGTAAATTGTATGAAACCTCTCGAAGGCATTTTCTGGTTCCTATTTTAAAAAGAATGAATTTTAGACAGGTCCGTCCTGCTCTCATGTATCTTCAACTGCTGAAAGAGGACTGCATTGTTTTTATAGTAGGGTTTTTAAAAACATCATTGAAATCTAGGGCCTGTATGGATTTGTAGACAATATGGATGTTTTATGTATGCCCTATTAGTTTGGTAGGTCTAGTTTTTGTTACAAATATACTTAACAGGATGCTATCTCTTGAGAGCACATTACACTTTATGGTTCTGAAAAACTTGGGTGGCTGGGTACGGGGTTTTTAATTATGAACTGTGTAGAAAGTTTTTTTTCCCTTTTATCTGTCTTTACTATGTCTTGATTATGAATCAGTGTTTTTAAGTATTTGTATCTGTGCACACTTTATGGGTTTTTAATTGATTGATTCATTCATTCATTTGAGAGACAGAGTGAAATTTGGGAACCCCTGTCAGCAGTCGTGCTGCTGAATTTTGTAATGTTTGAAGTTTATTCAGTAGTTGCTGCTGCATATTTAGGTAAAGGTCATTGCAGTACTCTATTTTTGATAGAACTAGTTAGGTGACTGCTGTTTTCTGTGAGTCGGAGAAATAAATGGGAGGATTTTTATTTTTTTATAGTCCTTTGTGTATAGAAGGCGGCAGAGATGACGCATTGACTCGAATAAATAAAGCAGATGGAAAATCTCTGTTCTAAAAGTGGACATTTTTTAAGACACCAAGTATATATCATGGGAGTCTCTAGAAAATTAAAGGAAAACAAAAGAAAAAGATTAAATGAAAAGAATCGTGAAACTATTTAGTTTCGAGGTATGTACTTTGAAGAAACGATGCATATCTGTTATTCTGACGGGACGGGGGCTCCCTGCAGTTACACTAATGTACACAGGCGTCTGGACGTCACAGACTGGAACAATTCTTGGCAAATCCAACCCTGGCCAATTTTCAGTGATGCTTGCAGCATTCAAAGGACCCCATTGTATCTTTCACATCCGACATAGGATCTGAAGCATTTTCAAAATAAATTGTCACTAAAGAAGAGATGGATCTCAAAGTGCATTTTTATTCGCTGTTGACCTTTCTTATTGTCACAGTAATAAGGTGCGGCTGAAAGACCTGTGTCAGATATGAATGTGTCCCTTCTATTAAAAGAGGTCTCCCTGCTGAGAGTACAGCAGTCTCTTGTTAAGTCTGGAGAGCAGATAAACAACTGTGTCTGTGTCATGGAAACCTGTGTTAAAACGCATGGGCCTCAGATACAAAAAAAAATCACCCAGCAGCATCTCCGTGCAGCCTTGTTTTACACAAAACATCAATAAACATACGGCGGTATAACTTGCATGTCACATGTCCAAGGATGGAAGAAAAACAAGACTGCCCGAATACATAACATTCTTAGCTGCGTGATAATATCTGTTTTTGGGGCCAAGCTCCTCGGCGTTTTCTCTGCTCTGCCGAATTCGATGAAGTAATTCTTTGGAATTAAACTCATGGAAATCGAGCTAGCGTTTTGGATTAAGTGTCTCACAGACTGTGGACTGTAGCAAAAGACTACAATATTTCATATGCCAAAATACATTATTTCAGCCATGCTTTTTAAAGTTGTTGATCGAGTTTCTGAGATGTTTTTCCTCATTTTGACACCAAACATAATAAAACATTTAAATGAATGCACAAAAATAAAGATATATGTTTGCAGTGATATCTCGATGCAGGTATTGGTATTTCCACAGCGTGCACCTAGGTGGCAAGGGATGGAAGGTAATGTGCACAAGACCCTACAGGATTATGCTCAGTGGGGTTTTCTTTTGGAAGGTGCCATGGTGGGAAGGAGATGGCAGCTACAGGTGATAGGTTCCTCTACAGTGTTTAATTTGTAAAAGAATAAGTGGCAGTGCCCAAAGCTCTCCTTAGATACCCCCACGGTGCAGGTAAATGTAAGCGTGCCCAGTACCAAGGCTAAGTAGTCTCCACCTCATGCCGGTTCAATCCACCACCAGACAATTCCTGCCCCTTTATCTCACTCTTGCAGGTTCCTGCTTTCTCCCTTTATGACGGCTTTTCCGTCCTTCTCTTACTCCATCTTTCCACTTTGTTTATTTTTCCCTCTCTTACTTTTGGTAAATGGCTGATGCAGAAGAATAAGTGTCAGTCCCCAAAAATGAGTGCCGTGGCAACCACCAGCTCAAATTAAGTTCAGTACACTCGCTTTTGCTTCATGATAGCATATTTACTCCTTCTCAACCCACAATTACATAACCTGCCCCTGTGAGATTTCCTTCATCATAAGTTAATCCAGGGTGTAGCTTTGTATGTTAGAATTAAACCAGTGTTGTAATTTTATGTGCTAGTAAATCCATTCATGAAGGCAGGATCATGTTTTCTGTTCCTTAAAATAGTAGTTCCTTTTATATATGCTGCCTTGCGTAAACATAATTCACTAACATGAGAACAGGGACTAATATCGAGTGCGGAGGCCTTGATTGAGAAATTTCAATAGGCCAAGGTAGGAATGATATTGTGTTGTAGATTTGGTCTTGGCTAGTTGTGAAATGTCAATTGATTTTTACAGAGCGCATGACTCGGTTGAGGACTTGGTTGTGGCATTTCCAGGGTAGTTGAGAACTCTGAGGAACTTCTGTGGAGTTGGGTAAGAGAGGACAATGCAATGGGTTGAGTGATTTCATCAATGAAAGGATAGTTTTTTGTGGGTCAGGGGCTGAATATCCGGTAGGAGGTGGTAATATTTGTGGGTGAGAGAGTGAAACGGAAGTTCAGAAACTCCATCTAGGTGAAACATGCAAGATATCCATGAAAAAAGCAAGGCCAGAAGGATTTATGGATGAAGTGGATGTGCAGTATACATCACTCTTTGGGAAATGGGTGCACAGATGGTCCTTGCAATTGGAGATGGACCAACTTCTAGTGATGAAGACTGCATCTAGTTGATGTTGGTGATGAGGTCTACAATGTCTATAGCATGATGTACTGCAGCATGAGCACTAACAGCTGGGAGATGTAGTAGCTTCCAAGCCTGTAGGGTTTGTGTGGTGATGGGAATGAGGTTGCCGGAGTATGATGTGGAGTAGTGATGTGCGTTACTGTGTTCTACACCTAAAACCCTGGAGAACAGGACTCTATTAGGGCATGAGAAATGTGTCCTCTTAGTCGGGTAAACCTAGAGTGAGAAGGAGCTCACATGATCACTACAGTGTTTACAGAAGGTTGCGGGGATTGATGGCCCGTCTTTTCGAAAGACTGAAGAAATTGGAAAATGTGTGGGGTGAAGACGACCTGTGTGGGAGTAAATGCAAATGACCTGCGGGAGTGGGTGACCTGGGTGGTTGTGAATGATAGGTAGCCCTGTGGGACTGGGGAGTATGATAGTCACCAGTGGGATAAGAGAGAGAGGGAGAATGGCTGACAATATTGGTACCTTCATCTAAACTCGTAAAAAAATATGGGACATATGGAAGTCCCCCATTTTTTGGCAGTATAGCTCTGCCCTTTTACTCATGGATGTGTTCCTTTTCATTTTCCACTGATTCCCACCACCGGATGAAATTGCAAGAAAAAGCACCGCACAATGCATAACATTTGTGCACACCTGCTTTATTACTTGTCTTATGCGCACAAATAAAATCTATGCTGAACTGGTAAATACATGCAAGGGCAGGCGCACTGGAAATGGAGCTTAATGGAGTGACCAGAATCGTGTGCTTGGCCTACTGGAATTATGATGCTGCATATGTGCTGTTTGGTGGAAATGTATAAAGATATCTTGGAGGCTGCGGGGTTCATATAGATAGGTGTAAGAAACACATATTGTGTTAAGTTCACTGGACACATTACATTTGTTCTAACTCACTGCAAAATATATTTTTTTATTATGAGGACCATGACGCAATTTTCTATTACTATCCAGAATGAATAGTGATCGGAATCAATGTAAGTCCCTAGGTATGGAAAAATAAAATACTCAACTTACAAAATAAAGCAGCATCTGCAAAAGAAGGCAAGGTTTGTGGTGATGTGCTGACTGTGCAGATAGATAGGTTTTGTGATTGTTTTCTTTACTGAAGATGTGACATTCAGAGGCAATTCACATCACCACCACGACCTTTATACCATATTGTACATTGCTGAAAAAACAGCAAATGCAGCCCTCTTTACTTGTTGGCACCCTTCATCCCATCACATGCTGCCTTCGGTCAATTAGTTCCATAAGGATACTGAACCTCTTACTGTACTATACACACTCACAGCACTACAGCAAACGTGTTCCACAGATCCCTGGAGCTCTGTCTGTGCTACACCAAAGATCAACACACAGGGCTGCAGTATCTACAGAAAGGGCTGCAGTATCTCCACACAGGGCTGCAGTATCTCCACACAGGGCTGCAGTATCTCCACACAGGGCTGCATTATCTACACACAGGGCTGCAGTATCTACACACAGGGCTGCAGTATCTATACACAGGGCTGCATTATCTACACACAGGGCTGCAGTATCTCCACACAGGGCTGCAGTATCTCCACACAGGGCTGCATTATCTACACACAGGGCTGCAGTATCTCCACACAGGGCTGCATTATCTACACACAGGGCTGCAGTATCTCCACACAGGGCTGCAGTATCTCCACACAGGGCTGCATTATCTACACACAGGGCTGCAGTATCTACACGAAGGGCTGCATTATCTACACAAAGGGCTGCAGTATCTGCACAAAGGGCTGCATTATCTACACAAAGGGCTGCATTATCTACACACAGGGCTACAGTATCTCCACACAGGGCTGCAGTATCTCCACACAGGGCTGCAGTATCTCCACACAGGGCTGCAGTATCTACACACAGGGCTACAGTATCTCCACACAGGGCTGCAGTATCTACACACAGGGCTACAGTATCTCCACACAGGGCTGCAGTATCTCCACACAGGGCTGCAGTATCTACACACCGAGCTGCAATATATCCACACAGGGCTGCAGTATGTACACACAGGGCCACATTATCTACACACAGGGCTTCATTATCTACACACAGGGCTGCATTATCTACACACAGGGCTGCAGTATCTACACACAGGGCTGCAATATATATGCACAGGGCTGCAGTATCTACACACAGGGCTGCAATATCTACACACAGGGCTGCAGTATCTACACACAGGGCTGCAATATCTACACACAGGGCTGCAGTATCTACACACAGGGCTGCAGTATCTACACACAGGGCTGCTGCAATATCTACACACAGGGCTGCAGTATCTACACACAGGGCTGCAGTATCTACACACAGGGCTGCAGTAGCTGGACACAGGGCTGCAGTATCTATACACAGGGCTGCAGTAGTTACATACAGGGTTGCAGTATCTACACATAGGGCTGCAGTATCTACACACAGGGCTGCAGTATCTACACACAGGTCTGCAGTATCTGCCCCCAGGGCTGCAGTATCTACACACAGGGCTGCAGTATCTACACACAGGGCTGCAGTATCTGCCCCCAGGGCTGCAGTATCTACACACAGGGCTGCAGTATCTACACACAGGGCTGCAGTATCTACACACAGGGCTGCATTATCTACACACAGGGCTGCAGTAGCTGGACACAGGGCTGCAGTATCTATACATAGGGCTGCAGTATCTACACACAGGGCTGCTTTAGTTACATACAGGGCTGCAGTATCTACACACAGGGCTGCAGTATCTACACACAGGGCTGCAGTATCTACACACAGGGCTGCAGTATCTGCACACAGGGCTGCAGTTTTTACACACAGGGCTGCAGTATCTGCACACAGGGCTGCAGTTTTTACACACAGGGCTGCAGTATCTGCACACAGGGCTGCAGTTTTTACACACAGGGCTGCAGTATCTACACACAGGGCTGCAATATATATGCATAGGGCTGCAGTATCTACACGCAGAGCTGCAGTATCTACACACAGGGCTGCAATATATATGCACAGGGCTGCAGTATCTATACACAGGGCTGCAATATCTACACATAGGGCTGCAATATATATGCACAGGGCTGCAGTATCTATACACAGGGCTGCAGTATCTACACATAGGGCTGCAGTATCTACACACAGGGCTGCAGTATCTACACACAGGGCTGCAGTATCTATACACAGGGCTGCAGTATCTACACATAGGTCTGCAGTATCTACACACAGGGCTGCAGTATCTACACACAGGGCTGCATTATCTACACACAGGGCTGCAGTATCTACACACAGGGCTGCAGTATCTACACACAGGGCTGCATGTGTATTCTTATAACAAACACCTTGCTGTGGAGCACGGAAAAGACGTAAAGGACTATTTAACTTCATCATGGACATCTAGCAGACTTTACACATACGAATCGCATATTTTATTTTACACCACACAATTCCACTACAAATATTGCTCACTACATAACGCACATAGAGATTAAGGGAAACGTTTAGAGAATGCCCGCTGTGGGACACCTTAAAAAAATCGGCTAATTTCCTGGCTTGTTCATTTAGTGTACATTTGATGCATCTGCACATTTTTGCCTGATATTGTGCATCGGCCAAACTTGCACATTTGGTCTCTTACATAATAGTTGTGGTTAGGTGCCCGAAGCTGTGATTAGAATCCAGATCTTGAGGTTGTAAAGTGAGCAGTGTGGCCCCTGGATGCCTTGCTCGTGGCCAGTTATTCCCTTCACTGTGAAGGATTGTAATGCCCTTAAACACTCATATTTTAGGATATATCAAAGGAATGTGATTAACTCTCTTCCAAACATTAGTCCACCCGTTGTCACTTTGCTGTGCATTACATACATTTTAACAGCCTGTACCTTTCTTTACATTCTGTTATCAAATAGCACATTGACTGCTGCAGTTCACCACACAAAAGGGTGAACATAATAAGCGCCATCTGCAAGCTGGACTATTCTGTAAATCTCTGTAATCCCACACGGAGCCCACCACTGCTACCATATCTCCGGCATCTTTTAAGTACTCTGTTTATGGACACCGTCCTGACAAATCTGGGCCTGCTAATGGATTCCAGCCAGAGCTCTTGTGGTCTGGCCACAGTGCAACAGTAAACTGCTGGGTCCTGTGGGCCTCGTGCGCTAAACCTTGGAGCCTGAGCGCTAGAGGTCAATGAGACGGATCTGAAAACCAGATATGTTCAGAACACAATCCCGCTGCTGGGACCAGGACCCGAGAGGGCGAGCAGAGAGGTGTGTGTGTGTGTACTGTACATGTGACTCAGGTGCTGAGTGCGCCCTATCATGCTCTACACAGAGATGTGTGTGTGCTGCAGACGCGACTCAGGTGCTGAGTCCGCCCTTTCATGCTCTACGCAGAGATGTGTGTGTGCTGCAGACGCGACTCAGGTGCTGAGTCCGCCCTTTCATGCTCTACGCAGAGATGTGTGTGTGCTGCAGACGCGACTCAGGTGCTGAGTCCGCCCTTTCATGCTCTACGCAGAGATGTGTGTGTGCTGCAGACGCGAATCAGGTGCTGAGTCCGCCCTTTCATGCTCTACGCAGAGATGTGTGTGTGCTGCAGACGCGACTCAGGTGCTGAGTCCGCCCTTTCATGCTCTACGCAGAGATGTGTGTGTGCTGCAGACGCGACTCAGGTGCTGAGTCCGCCCTTTCATGCCCTACGCGAAGTGTGTGTGCTGCAGACGCGACTCAGGTGCTGAGTCTGCCCTTTCATGCTCTACGTGAGGAGTGTGTGCTGCAGACCCGACTCAGGTGCTGAGTCCGCCCTTTCATGCTGTATGCAGAGATGTGTGTGTGCTGCAGACGCGACTCAGGTGCTGAGTTTGCCCTTTCATACTCTACGCAAGGTGTGTGTGTGCTGTAGCCGCGACTCAGGTGCTGAGTCCGCCCTTTCATGCTGTGCACAGAGAGGTGTGTGTGTGCTGTAGACGCGACTCAGGTGCTGAGTCCGCCCTTTCATGCTCCACGCAGAGATGTGTGTGTGTGCTGCACACGCGACTCAGGAGCTGAGTCAGCCCTTTCATGCTGTGCACAGAGAGGTGTGTGTGCTGCAGACGCGACTCAGGTGCTGAATCCGCCCTTTCATGCTGTACGCAGAGGTGTGTGTGTGCTGCAGACGCGACTCAGTTGCTGAGTCCGCCCTTTCATGATCTACACAGTGATGTACGTTTAAGAGTTTATATTCTAGCTTCAGACCCTGTGTCACATCAGCATTTATTGTCAGTTTGACTTGAATGTGTTGTGATAAATTGATACATGGCTTTGCTTTTTCACCAAATTGGCCATGTCATGTATTATTCGAATCTCCTAGTTGTATTTCACAAAATAAGTTTAGTGCACTTGTAAGCAGCAAACCAGGGGCCAGATTGCATACCCAAATCCGTATCACAACAGTGATTGGACACAATATTCCTAAACACAGTAGCTTGAATCCTGCAGCAGACAGTGATCTTTTTCTCCTTTTTATCCCACAAAAGATGACAAAAAAATACATATCACCTTTATGATATAAATGGGTGCAGATAAATTGCAGATTTTTCCTTCAGCCTGTAATGAATGACAAGTTCTACTAATGAACCTGTCCTTCAAGAATAATTTACATATTGAGGTAAGTTTGCATGGGATGGCCAGAGAAATAACGTATTCTGACTTGATACGCTTATTCAGATGAGCAGTTTTTGTTGAGTCCTCTTACTTCATTCAGCTGCTGATTGAAATATTTTGCCTCATTCCCTGTGGGCAGTTTCGACCTATGTGACATGATTATCCTACTTCGATCTTATTGTATTAAGATTCATTTGGTCCTGTCAAAGACAGCCTATGTTTTCAGCACCACAATTATATTCTTTCACCTACATCGGATAATAACCTTCCACAAACAGTGGTACGTCCGATCACTGTAGACCTCGTGAAGGATCTTTAGCATCACTTCCTTAAAGAAGTGAGTGGCTCTGGGGGACTTCATCTGTAAACGAGCCTCATCACATTATATTTGGATTTGGCTATGTAGATCAAACTGATGTGATCTATCTATTGATCAGGCATGACTGGGACAGGCAAGAAAGGTGTCGGGGCAAGGTGTGGGGCATTGTGTTGGGGAAGTCAACAGACGACGGGATAGGTAAAATTAAATAAAAAAAATAAATTAAGCCACTTACCTTGCCCTCGCCACATCGGCGACTTGGCAATGCATTGAGCTCAAGGTAAGTGAGTTTATTTATTTTTAAATTTATTTTTACCTATCTCATCGTCTGTGCTTTTCCGCGCCTGGTATTGATGTTTGTCACTGCCTGGTGCATTAGGGTTAACTTGGATATGTTGAATATGGATTTTCTGTAAAGCCAAACTGCTGCATAGTCTTAAACAATGTGTTGGATTTTTTTATACTTGGGTGGTGGCTTATTGGCAGAACAATTTAACATATGACTTGATCTGTGAAACTTTATGTTCAAAAAACATTTTGGCAACTGAGTATGTAGCTGGACCTAGGTTTTGATTTACAAGGCATGTAGCGAGTATTAAATAATTTCCAATGCAGTGGTGATTAACTCCAAAGGGACTCTTTAAGGTCAGTCCGCTTGGGTCTTTGCGAATATTTTAAGAAGATCCTGTGAGGTAATGCCTTTAGATAAATTTCGGTGTGCCCACTTTACTGGGCCCACCCCTCATGTGGCATCTTTATGAACCAGAAACATTTTAGCCTTTGAATATTGAAGCTGAAATCTGGCTATGTGCTGAAATCATAGAACAATCAAATGTCAGCATTACAGCAACTAAATTGAACATGCCATGCCAATGTATGTCTCGTTAAAGGATGTAAAACATTACAAGCATGGGCAAAGGTAATAGCTCTGGCTTTACTGTACCAACAAATGTAAGCACAGACATTCATAAATGTTGCTTTTATGCATTGTAGACACATGTTGTTTATCACATTAAAGTGATACTGGTTATGCCAAAACGGGCCAAAGTAGCAAAAACAATTGCTTTTCTGAAGAGTATATTGAAAAATTGCTTTGGTGTGGCCTTGACAAACAGCAAAGTTGGGCATTTTTTCAGATTTAAAATAGCCCCTCCTTAACTCTATTGGACTAATGACACATTGCCAGCTGAAAGCATGAGTTGAGCGGGTAATACTCCTCTAGGCAGAGCCAAGCCAAAGCCCTCTCAACGCAAATGTTAAAGACTTGGTAAACAATGATATCATTCAGAGAGTTGCCTGTCAAGCCAGTCCTTAAAAATGGAAGTTTACCTTTTAAGAACATTTTGAAAATTGATGCAATAATGTGTATTTTGTGATTCATGGACATACTACTTTTGGCGGTCATTTAGAATATGTGAAAAGTCATAAACTATCTGGCGAAATGTGTGAAAAGTGTTTTTTTACTCAATTTAACATTCAGAGAACAGGTTTTGTAATGTATGCCTTTCTGAACCGTAGCACAATCAAATGCAAAATTTTACACCAATAGTTACAGAAAAACAGACAGAAACAATGTTTCACATTTATCTCTAGATTTGCGGCAATGTCATTATTACTATTTGTGGTAATGCTATTACCGAATCGTGGTATAACAGAAAAATAATTGACAGTCTGTAAATAAATCCATTAGGGGGGCTCCTTTTGACCAAAGGGCAATGCAGCGCAGCTCCACTGTACATAAACAGCAGAATGTATTCCATAAGAGTCCTGAAAACTCCACAGATGCCCCAAAATGTTCTTCTAACTCTTTAAAGAGATAAGTCTTCTCATGTTGATTGATACCCCTAAGGGCCTTATAATGACATCCTTGATATCACCCAGCAACTCTTCTAGAGATGTACTGATAACAGGGGTATCAATAGGATCTCCTTACGAATTACTGTGGGGATCAATAATTAACATTTCCCAGTATTTCACTGTTAGGTTCTGCCTGCTTTCAGCAGGCAGTGTCCCTTAGTGAGCAGTAACCAGTAGTAAGGAGTTTGTGTGGTTCAGGGAATGGCTGTGGTAAGGGGTAATAAGGGATTTTTAGGGTCATGGAATAGTAGGATTAAATATTGAGCAGCATGAACAGGTAGTATGGGTGTTCAGGGTTCAGAGAAGGGTAGTGCTAAAGGGTTCTAAAGGGGCTTTAAGGTTCAGGGAAGGGTAATATGAAGGAGTTGCCCGGTGGTGGCTGCCTGCCATTCCATGCTCTGTTGCAATACTGGTATTGCCTATTAACTAATTAGATTACAATGCTGAATCAATGCAGCGCTCGATTACAATGCTGAATCAATGCAGCGCTTAAGTGGGGCACCGCTTTGACAAAAGCTAGGATACAGCGTAAGTTTAAACAGTGAATCAGATGACCAAATAGGCATATGATTTTAGTTATAGAATGATACAAGCTGAGAAAAGAATTGAAGAAAAAAGGAGGCAAGGAGAACAAATCAGACATAATAGGAAGCTAATACTTTAGTTAAAAAGAGAAAGGAAGAATCCTTGTAATGATTGTGCAGAAGAACAGAAAGTAATTGACACAGTGATGGGCACTAAATTAAGAAAAAAGAGGCTTATAAAAATATTCCTGTTGGCTGTGAATATGAAACATTTCTGAAACTTTAGCTACGTTTATAGATTTTAAATGCCAGACAGTTAACGCATACAGACATTTTCTGTGTCGTGTCCAATTTAATATGTAACCAGACGTGTTTGTTTGAAAGGAGATAACAGTCCAAGGAAAGATGCCAAAGCAATATGGACAGAAATATTTTCTGAGAAATAATACTATTTGATTATTGAAAGGAAACAAGACACTAGCTTAGAAAACAACTCCTGCATATTAAGCAATTCAGAGAGATTTGAAAAGTATACATAACCTACTGGGTAAAATTCTACTGGGTAAAATTGCTGATATTATGTGCACTTTTTTATTGACTTGTGAGATTTGAGACAAAGCATGCTATTTGTAGAGATGTGTCACTCTTTTGCCGCAGTATCAAAATTGATATTCCCTTACAAAAGACCTTGATTTTCTAAGTATTCTTACTCAGAACCTAATTACATAAATGTGTGCCAACCACACACCAGGCATGGGGGCCAGTAATTCAAGTACATATCT
The DNA here is from genome assembly GCF_964263255.1 of Lissotriton vulgaris. Classification (NCBI taxonomy): domain Eukaryota; kingdom Metazoa; phylum Chordata; class Amphibia; order Caudata; family Salamandridae; genus Lissotriton; species Lissotriton vulgaris. The sequence goes on from NC_141691.1 coordinate 1,791,070,863, forward strand.
ATTGCAGAAAATGACATAAGCTTACTTCTGAAGTGACTGGACATTGGAGGTGCAAGCATTCATTCTTATGAGTGGAGCTCAGCCCTAGTGAAGGCAACCCCTTTTGCATCCACAAGCAAATCCAGGGTTGCATGCCGAGCGGTGGTGATCCTCAGCTAGAGAAATTATTTTGCAAAGCACTTCATAGAAGTCTAAGATCTTGAAATCTCTAATACTGTGTCTAGGGCAGGAGGCCTGGAGAGTTCCCCTTGGAACATCAGGGTCCCCACTGTGTTTGAACCCTCTTTTGAAATATTCAGGCACCGGCCAAAATCAGCATGAAGGTCTGACTGCATCACCCATTCAAGTTGAATCTCTGCCCTCTCCTCGGTGAGACCCTACCACCATAACGCTTAGGGGGACACTACCAACATAACGCTTGGGGTGACCCTACCAATAACGCTGAGGGGAGCAAGCAATTTTGCTGCCTCCTCAGTGTACAGCAGTGAAAATAACTCCAGAAGCATCAGATGGCAATGTCCACTTGACTGGGAGAAACTACCACAATATATATATATTTATTTACTATAGCAGCATTTCAACAAGAAATGATGTTCGCATCGGTATTTACATTGTTCATATGCCGGTAGCAATTTAAGGTGGGCTTCTGGATAGAATGGAGAATCCAGGCGACAGGATAAGGCAAACATTTATTCTGTATATGTAAATATTTTTAAAGGCAGATCTATTGTGGATAGGGCTAGAGCATTGATATTTATTGAGATTCTTGCAGATTGAGGGGTTCTTTGAGATGGTCTTGAAGAATGGCGGAGGTCACAGAATTTCACCAGTAAGAGAGTTCCAATGCAAGGGTCTGGGTCAGGAGAATGAGCAGATCCTATGTTATGTTATGTTAAAATAATGTATAGAGCGCTCATATAACCACAGGGACCTTGTATTTAACTGCTCCAGAGCACGATTGACAGGACAGTAAATCTTTAATCTTTAATAGCCATATCTTGAGCTCCTTTCTAAAAGATAACAGGATGGGCAAGGCCCTTACATGGGGGGCGGGTCTAATATAGAGCTTGGTTGTTACCATGATAATGCTTTTTTCTCCCCAATTCATCTTTTGGAATCTAGGGATTACCTGTTTATTCACTCCAAGGGAGCAAAGAAGTCTGCTGGGTCTGTACCACTCAAATATGTGCCTCAGGAACTCTGGGCCAGTGTTGTGCAGGGCGTTGTGGGCAGTGCAAAGGGCTTTGAACTTAATACGACTTCTCACTGGAACCCAATGTAACATGTACATTTCCTGAGAAACAGATTGAAATTTGGGAATTCGTAGGAGAAGCCTAGCAGCTGCGTTTTGCACCATCTGAAGCTTGTTAAGATGCTTTACCTGCATGGTCATATATAAACCTTCACAGTAGTCTAGCTTATATGGTGCACATGGTGGTTTACTAGTGATTAGTAGAATATAGTTGAGTGATGAGTCAACAATGATCATAGCTGGGCTGAAGAGAGCTAGTTTAAGGAAGAGCCGTGTATGACTCTGAAGGCTAATATCAATACGTTATGAAGAGCTCTGGAAATAATTATGGCAAAAGACAGAATGGTTAAGTCACCTTTCTTCATTGGCAACTAAAATTATGTGTATGTTACACCAATCCCTCATCTGTCTCCAAACAGATACAATGATGCCATAAATAGATGGACATTGTCCTTTTCCTTGTTTACTATCATCTAACTAAAAAGGGCAAAGTCAATGCCCTAAACACTAAATGAGCCTCTAATTTCAGGTGCTGAACTAAATTGCGGAAAGAATAAACACATACTCTAAATTATTGTTTGCCTTCATGAAGAGATCACAGTGTAAGTAACTTATTTGGGGCCTGAGTTAGAGTTCTGTGAACTTCATCCACCTTATCACAAGTGCTTTAGGATATAATGCACTTGTAATAGGGAGGACGCGGTATCCGTCTCGTTTGTAAAGGAGTATCCCATCCGCCCAATCACAAGTGCCATAGGATCTAATGCACTTGTAATAGGGCTTACGGAGTATCTGTCTCATTTGTGAAGGAGTAACCCATCCGCCCTATTACAAGTGCTGTAACAACTAATTCACTTGTGAAAGGGCAAACGGAGTATCCATCTCATTTGTGAAGGAGTAACCCATCCGCCCTATCACAAGTGCCGTAGGATCTAATGCACCTGTGATAGGGGGACGGGGTATCCATCTCGTTTGTGAAGGAGTAACCCATATGCCCTAATACAAGTGCCGTAGGATCTAATGCACTTGTGATAGGGGGACGGGGTATCCATCTCGTTTGTGAAGGAGTAACCCATACGCCCTAACACAAGTGCCGTAGGATCTAATGCACCTGTGATAGGGGGACGGGGTATCCATCTCGTTTGTGAAGGAGTAACCCATACGCCCTAATACAAGTGCCGTAGGATCTAATGCACTTGTGATAGGGGGACGGGGTATCCATCTTGTTTGTGAAGGAGTAACCCATACGCCCTAATACAAGTGCCGTAGGATCTAATGCACTTGTGATAGGGGGACGGGGTATCCATCTCGTTTGTGAAGGAGTAACCCATACGCCCTAACACAAGTGCCGTAGGATCTAATGCTCTTGTGGTGGTGGAGGCGGTATCCATCTCGTTTGTGAAGGAGTATCCCATCCGCTAAACTATAAAGCAGGCCTTTGGTTTTACTTGCGTGGTGTGGGTAACTCCTGTTGGGAGATGCGAACCAAAAGGAGCTCACATGTCTTTCTAGCCATACTACCTTGTTCCAGCACATTTCTCACGCACATTTAATTGTGCAAGGCCCTGTTTTCAAGCTGTCACCCTTGCCTAATGAACCATTCAACGCAGTGACAAAGGCTAGGAACAGTGTCTATTGCAAGTGACCTGCTAAGCGATTAGTACCTTGAAATACAAATGTGATGGTGTTTCTGACAGTTGTTTATACAGTGAGCTGACACGTGCCAAAAAGCAAGCTGGCTGGCGTTCAAAGAAAACACACAACAGATAAGAAAAAAAAATCAAGAGTCCAACAGCAACAGGATAATCTGAACAGCTTGCCTTGCTCCAGATCAAATGTCTGCGAGCAAGACTACAATTATTTTCAGAGCACTCCCAATTTTAGACAGCCTCACCGAAATTAAGCCTCTCCTAGTGCTAAGTTCATAAGTCAAGTTTCCAATCATTATTACATGCTTACACAGCTGAGAGCAATTACACCACGGAGATGCCTCCCGACTTGCAGAGACCTGGGCGCACAATACATTGTGTGTACCGACAACCTTTCAACAGCCTAAACACAATTTCACCCCAAAGTGATTATTTATTTTGTTCAAGCACTTAACAAGTATGTGTTGCTATTCTTAAATTGGTGGAGATGATTGACCACATCAGGCAGCAGTTTTTGAGTGAATTTTTATTGCTGTTATGTTGCAATTATTGCTACATTTATGACTCAGTTGTGTAGACAACTCAAGAACACAAATTTAAACAATAATAATTACATACGTGTTTTTGAATTATTATATAGATTGCATTAGTGTTTTTTTTAAACACAGACAAAGATTGTAAGAGTATCAGTGTGGTGTACAATAGAAACAATGGTATATTTCCTAAAGATAGGTTGTGTCTAGGAAAGGTGTAATTGTTCCTCTAGTACAGAGCTTTGATACACACAAAGGTCTGGCCAAGCTTTAAAAAACACAATGAAATACGTTAACAAGGGACCTCTGGTGCTATAATCACATTAATTCATGTTTGCCATTTGTGCGTTCAACCCAGCGCTTTAGTTTGTTGGAGGTGGCAGAGGGTGTCTAAAGGCACCACAGCAAAGGCTGGCCTATTGGCACCACAGCAAAGAATAAAGGAGAAAATAGACTGGCCAGGCTAAATCCCCAGGTAGATATATGTGAGCTGATAGATTGCCATCTTCTTGTGTTTAGGGGGCTAAACACAAAGAAAAACATACATTTGAGTAAATCTACATCTGTAAATTTACTCTTACACTTTGCAGTAAAAATTCTGCTTTTGGCTAGTCACCATTTACGAGTGTAATTTTACTATAAAATGCAAATTTAAATGTCTCCACCGCATGAATTCAGACGGTGGTGTCTAATTTACAAGTGTAAAGTTCGTACAAGCAACTTTACATATGTAGGCGGACAGCTCCACTACCTTGGTAGGGATCTCTCTATGGTAAAGTATAGAGAAAAGTAAAAAAGTCTATCAAACGTCAAAAAGTGGTTACAATATTTTAATGATCAATATTAATGTAAATTAATTCAACATGTTTATTTTGAGTTTAGAACAAAATTAAAATGCTGCAACACCAGCAACTCAATTTTGAATGTAATTTTTTTTTTTAAGATAATGAAGAAGATTGAATCTATTTGTAAAGGTTTATTATAAAAAAGCACCTAACATAAATGTTTTTTATTTATTGATTATGTTACATTAAATGTATATATATTTTCAAGAAGTCAAAATATATAAATGCATTTTAATAATATTTCGTATGAGACGCTATTCTATATCCCTGCCTCTTTAAGAGTACGTTGCTTTACTAGTGGTTGGTCATGTGCTGCATTGGAGTTACTCCAGGTCTAAGCTGGAGTACATTTACTATTGTTTTGGGTCCTTTTTGGCTGTGGTAACTTTAGAAATGCAGTTTGTGATTAGGAATTGGCACACTCTTTTGTGGGTGGTTCCCAGTCACTCCCAACATTACTCCTTAGTCTACTCTTAACCCCTCCCTTGCTCACTCTTAACCGCTCTCTGTTTCCTAATTTATGCTCAAGTGATGGATGTTTTGGCAAACTATAACCCTGTACTACCACTACTGTGCAAAGTCAGCACCAAGATATATCTTGCTAAACATGAGAAAGCAATTAACACAAAAGGGATTACTGCAGATGCAGCTATGACCCTGACTCTGGATGGGTGTCTGCAAATGCTTTTTGTAAATTTGCACCAATGAAGTGTATTGCGATTGCATATGTGTATATATTTATTTATTGAGCTTTGTATTGCGCAAACGTGACCCAAAGTCATCAAAGTGCTTTATAGAGTTAGCACAGAAGCAATTACATGAGTTGCATAAAAGGCAATTAACAGTACATAGTAACCATATAAAAAAGAGAATATGATAGACAGTATGATGTGTGTATGATATAGCAACAATTTCACAAGTTACATAAAAAGAGTAAGTAGAAAGTGGATTGTTGTTGTGTAAAAAAAAAAGTAAGATATGCAAATGACATAGTTCTGAGTAAGTTAAGGTAGGGAGTTGCGAAGGTGGGGTAGGTGGAGACATAGTTTTTACTGAAAGGCAGTGGTAGTCAAATTTAAATGGAGGGTGTGGGGTAAGAATGTCATGCCAATCGGATTGTTTAGAGGGGATGGCTAGGTATTTATTAATAAGAAGATTCTTAAGTTTCTTGTAGAAGTGAGGGAATGAGGGATTGTCACGTAAATCCTGAGGCTATGAATTCCAGATTCTGGTAGCATTCCCAGCGGCGCTCCCAGGAGCGTACCCAGGTGCGCGATTTTTCTTTCTTAAATTTGTGCAGAATCAGGAGTAGACTGTTGGAGGTTTGAAGGGGTCTTTTTTGGCTGGCCTTTGATAGTTTGTTTGTGAGGTAGACTGTTTTTTCTGTGTAGTGAGCTTTGTGGGTTATGCAAGCAGTTTTGAATATACATCTTGCCTCGATTGGTAGCCAGTTGAGGTCCATGAAAATGGGAGTGATTTGGTCAAAGTGACTCTCCCCTGACAGTAACCTGCCTGCTGCATGGAATGTAGCTTTCAAATGGACTAAATGTATTTTTTGAGGTGCCCATGATCATTGCATTACCATATTTCCGTTTGGAGAGGGCTGATGATTGTACCACAGTCTGTAGGTCTTAAATGGAGATGAAGGGCTTTATTTTTTTAAGGTGTTTCAATGTGTAGAAGGCACTTTTAGCTGAGGCATTAATATGCTCTTTCATGGTCAGGTTTTTGTTAAGTGTAACCCTTGGAAATTTTACACAGTTAGAGAGGAATCATTTGCAGTTTAATGCATTGAGGCTGATGAACCAGATATCAATGGGGAAGGGGTTTTCTTTTATTTGTATGAGGAGGAGTTTGGTTTTGCGGGGGTTAATCTTAAAATGGTTGTTAGTCAGCCAGGACTGAACCATGAAAATAGTGCTGTTTAATTGCTGGATGTCTTTAACTGATGAGATTTTAATTTAGATTTGAGTGTCATCTGTAAAGAGATGATAGGCAATTCTGGCTTGTTTCGGGACCATTGCAAGGGGTTCCATAGAGTAGTTGAAACAGGCAGGAAACAAGATTGACTCTTGCAGATCTTCTTGTAAGACTGGAGTTGCTTTTGAGTTGGAGTTGTTTAATTAGATTAACTGTACACGTTGATTCGGGAAGGAAGAAAACCACTGAAGGACAGTTCCATTGATTCCTGCAGTTGTGAGTCATGTTTGACAGTATCAAAGGCAGCCGAGAGGTCTAGGAGGACTAGGAGGCTGGCCTTGTCTTCATCTAGAGGTATGTGTAGGTTATCTGTGATGTTCAGTAGTGCTGAGCTTTTCCTGAACCCAGATTTGAAGATGTTGTTCAGGTTGCATTTTTCAATATGGTTGTTGAGCTGTGCCAGCTCACATTTTTTGATGATGTTGGCCAAGGGGGGAGGTTGGTTGGAGGTCTGTAGTTGGTACGGTTGTTCTGATTGGCGTGTGATTTTTAATGAGGGGGGAATTGCCCGACTTTGAGGGAGGTCATCATGGAGACTTTTGATAATGAGGAGTTGATGAATTTGGTCCACGTAAAAGAGATGATGTGACTGAGATTTTTTACAAGCACAGCAGGGAGAGGGTTGGAGGTGTGCGATGCTGGCTTCATGCAGACCAGTGTTTCCCAAACTGGGGTCCCCGGACCCCCAGGGGTCCGTGACACATTCCCAGGGGGTCCGAGGGCAGCAGTTTTAAAAGCACAGCAAAGTTTCTTGTATAATTAGAAGTTTTCAAAGAACAATAAAAGTGTCAAGATAACGTCTGTGAATAATGTACTTGCTGGAGAGAGAGGAGAGTTTTGTTCAGTGGCAGCTTTTACTTAACTAATGTAGCACAGAGGGTTAATGTGCCTACTGCAAAGAATGTGCATAGGTCCGTGGTTACTGCTTTTGTCACAGAGATTCTTTTGTTACGGTGCACTTCATAAGTGACAATCGTAATCTATCAGAGAGACCTATGAAAAGATTTATTTGGGAAGAAATACATTTTTTATGTAAAAGTCAGTGCGAGCCTCAAAACCTTGTACAAATGTTTTGCGACTGAAATTGCGGTTTCAAAACACTCGCAATTATCACTTACTTCAAGTAGATAGTAATGCATTCGCAAATGCATGCAAAATTATTTTTTAAGGGCAGGCAGTGGTCCCACGGACCACTGCCTGCCCTTAAAAAATGAAATGAAAACGTTTCATTTTCTTTTTTTTAATGTATGGAAAACAGGCTGCATTTTATTTTTTAAAAACTGCTTTATTTAAAAGACCTCCCAGACATGGTGGTCTGCTGAGCCCAGCGGGCCACCATCCTTGGGAGGGCTGGCATTCCCAATGGGCTCGCAAATTGCGAGAGGCTCATTAATATTAATGAGCCTTGCAATTTGCAACCCCATTGGGAATCCAAACAGTGTTAAACACACTGTTGTTAATTTCATTTAGCGACTCTCAATTTGCCATTCGCAATAGGTCGCCAATTGCGAAGCGCTAAATAAAATGGTCGTACATCTGGCCCCAAAATCCTTAGTACTTTGAGTATTTGTATTGTGTGCACCTGTGTGTTTTTTTAATTACTGTTTTAATATTTGAAATTTAACTCATAAAGATTGCTTGGGGTCCCCGGCTTCCAGTGGTGACTCAATGGGGGTCCTCAGGGGTCAAAAGTTTGGGAACCACTGATGCAGACAACTAGTTTGAGGACTACTTCAGGGATTATCATCTAATTTTTGCCACGTTTGCATAATTTTTTAATTGCAGGGGGTTAAGGTTGGAGTTCTGGATTGCTGAGAGGTGGAGTTTAGGAAGATAACTTTTAGTAGGAGGTAAGGCCTTGTGTGGATCCTCTTTGCACGGTGGGTGTCCCTGTTGTAGGGTATGGAAGTGGGTGGGTCAAGAGAGAGAGAGAGAGTTCGATATTAGTTATTTTTACAGAAATGAATGTTGTGAACTCTTCTCAGCGCTTAGTAGAGTCATTGATTGAGTTTTGAGGTAACTAGGTTTGCTGTTTGATGATGTTGAAAAGGTATTTCGGTCTGTTCTTTGACTAGTCAAGTTGGGCTTGAAAGAAGGATTTTTCTCTCAGAGATTGTGATTTCTTTTTTTTGCATTCAGCTTGGAGGATAGAGAGATTGGTTAGTGAGGGATGTTGTCTTCAGTTTCTTTCAGCCAATTGGAGTTGTCGCCTCTCATTGTTAAGGTCTTATTAAACCAGGATCTCAAAGGGATACTCCTTGATTTCTTAAGTTTCAGTGGGGGGACTGTGTCAAGGAGTTCTGCCATTTTTGTGTTGTAGTGGGCGGTGAGGTCACAATTGATGTGAGTTCAGATGGAGATGAAATTTGGGAACTGGCTAATGCTTCCAAGTCTCCCTGGGAGATTTGTTGTGTGCTCCTTGCTTGGGATGGATAGTTTGGGGGAGGGCCTTCGGTTGAATGGCATTGAGATACAAAAGGGTTAGGTGGTGGTCAGTCCAGTCAGAGGGTAAGATACAATGGAGGGATAAAGTGTTATGCTGAGAGATGAATGTGTCAAGGGTAGAGCCTAAAATTGTGAGTTTGTTGATTGCAGTGTTGGGTGAGATTGTTCACTTCAGGGAGGTAGGATAGGGCTTGTACTATTGGGTCTTCGTCATTGTTCAGGTGCAGGTTTAGGTCTCCAAGTATAAAGTCTGTGCTGCCTTTTAGGGAGTATTGAGATATTAGATCTGTTAAGTCTTCAAGGAATTGTGAGTTTTCCCCTGGAGGTTGATAGATGACATGAAGTTTGATGGGCTTGGGGAATTTAGAGGAGAGCTGAGCACCTAAATATTCAGAGGTAGGGTATTTGGTAATGCGTAGGGGAGCTAAGCAAACATTGTTTTTGTGTATGATGGCTAATCCACTTCACCTTCGATCCTTGTGGTCACTGTGAATGATTAAGAAGCCTGTAGGGGTGAGGATATCAATGAAAGGGGATGAGTGATCATTCAGTCAGGTTTCAGTTAGAAATCAGATGTCAATTTTGTTTCTCAGGATAGTATCAGCTATATCAGTGGTGTGCTTGACTGCTGACCAACAGTTTAGTAATATGGTAGTGATCTCAGACCAGGTTGGATGGTAGTTAATTGGGCAGGCTTCGGGTGGGGCGAGTGGTGTTCCGGGTCCTACTCATGCCAGGAATGACTGGAAGCTTGCAGTGGCAGGGTTGGGCAGAAGCATTGTCATTAGTGTTGCTCAGCATTACAGCTTCCCGCTGTGGCAATCTGGTTATGATGCATTTCGGATTGAGGGGGTGATGAGTGTGGGTAATAGTTTGCCTAGGGGTAAGGGATGGGGGTCAGAGTGCATGTTTGTGTCAGGCTCGGAGTTAACATAGATATGTGAGGTTGGGGCAGGATGTAGCTAATCTTTGCTTCCTTACTCAGTGAAGAAATTAAATCCAGAATAGTGTTGATTTAGTGTTCTAGACAAGCTATTATAGGGTTCAGTTGAGAGACGATTGGGTCAGTGGTGGGGAATGGAGTATGATGAAGTGGAGTCTAGGGATGAATCCAGCCTGCTGAGGTTGGTGGCTTAGAGGCTTCAGGTGTGATAGATAAGTCAAGCTGGACAGAGGTGGTGTGCCATGGTGGAAGGAAAGGTAATTTTAGTGATGAAACTGCAGTTTCAGGGTGTCTACTTGTGGAAGAGGCTGTGGGGGCGGGGGGCTGAAGGTGGAGACAGTGCGAGGGGTATTTGGAGTAGAAGGTTCAGCTAGTAGAGGAGGGGTGCATGGGAGGATTCTCTCGGAGACGGTAGAGGCATATTGGTGGGAGCGGATGGCATGCAGACCCAGTGCACAGGGAAGTGGTTATCAAAAATAGATAGGTTTTGTTCAGAGGCTTGGATTAGGATGGTTCCATTTTTTTTAAATGGTTATGAACAATGCTCAGCTAAAATTCTTGGGGTGGATATAGTTAGTTTAGATCCATAAATGATTTTGATAGTATTGGTTACTTAAAGGTGTGGAAGGAAGGTTTACCTCTACTTGGCGGGTCTTTTAGTGTAGAAGATACAGTCCGTTTTATAGCCTCCAAAAGGAAGCACCATCCTTTTGACATTTTATGGCTTTCAAGGAGTTCTCCCTAATCATACAGGGTACACTGATTTCTCAATACGATTTATTACAAGCTCAGGCTACCAAAAATTTTGGAGGCTGTAGTATTGTTACCTTAAATGCATGTTAACTATGTAATGGGACCACAGAAGCCACAGAATGGAATTAAGAGCATGGCATCACAGTGTCCCAGACATGTTCACCTTAGAATGGCCAGGTCAGTTGCGGTAGTGGTGTCTGGCCTGTAGGTGTCAGAGGGTTGCTGGTGAATATAGACCTTATGCACAAATCAAGATTGATCCGCCTCATTTACCTTCTATCAACGGAGACATAATAAACCTATCACTTTAGGGTCTATACTTGAAATGTACCAAATCAATCCTTTTGTAAGAGGCAGAGCTGTTAGGAGGAGGGCCCGTATACACAGGTGCTGAATCACTCACTCTCTCACTCGCCTGAACTTTTGGTAATATTCAGCAAGAAATATTAATAACTTCCAAAAATAGTCTAGCATAACCATTTGGTGAATAATATGTTTTTTTCCCTTTAGCTGGCCGGAATAAAGTATTATTTTAAATGTGATTGTTTACACCACAATTTATCACAAATGTGCGTTTTGGGGGTAATGTCATCTTCTTATGAGCAGCCATGGTGCCTTGTATTTTGCAACTTCTTGAAGTACACGAAAGCTGTACAAAGGAGGGCTTGACATTTTTAACCGTGTATGCTAATTTGTGTGCTGTGCAGCTCTTTTCCATAAACATGAGTGGTAATGTGAATCACTTGGGAAATTCCTCGTCCACAGGATTGTTAGAATGATTTTAGTGTTCTAGTCTTCTCAATAGAAGCTACTCAGACAAACTCCTAAAATAGATGTTGGGGAGTCGAGGAGACAGGCAAGGAGGTCTCGACAAGTACTGCGAATATTCTCTGTAAAATACAAAAATAGTGCAGACACATAAAGTTCCCTGTTAGCTGCCTGAACCTCTCACATTAGTAATTGCCGTCATTTCATGCATGAAATTATAAAGTAAAATGTAAGTCATTTGTGGTAAGGGTTTAATGGAGAATCTTTTCCCAAGGCCAATGTTTCTTCCACTTAGCTAAAGCTCGGCTATTCATTGGGTGATTGGAACAATGAAGAATCACTGGCAATGTCCTTAATAGCCAACATGTAAAGTCACAGCCTCGCCTTCATCTTCCACTCATCAACTCGGGATGAAGTAAATAATGTGTATTATAAATTTACAGTGCTTCAAGGTAAATGGCAAGTGATGTGAAAGCATTCGGCTAATAGGCACATTCACCGCCTGTTAATGGCGTCCATCTGCAAATCGCTTCAAGATTTTACAAAGAAATTCACTTACACAAACTTTGTTCAAGTCATGTAAACGTTCATAGTGAAACCCACAAAAATATGGAAAATATGACTTGAAGGCGCCCTGGCGCTTTCAAGTGCAAATTACATTACAAAGGTCCCAGTATGAAACACCGTCACAGTACTGGAGTAATGTTCCTCCAGAACACCTATGAGCGTGTGGAAGTATGGTGCAAACTATGTCTGCCCAGGATTCATGATTACCTGGGGGAAGTAGAAGTATACTCTTCCTCTCAATCCACCCCTAAAATGAGTGCATATTTGCTGGTTCGAAATGAAACTTTCTAGCCGCAGCCGTGGCTGGCATGATGTGCGGGGGGTGGGGCAGGTTTTAATTTAATAATTTTAAAAAATGTAACGACCTCTCTGCCGGCTGAGTCCCATGTTGTCTCTGCTCCTCTCCTGCCTCCAACAGGAAGCATACAGCTAGGCTCCCAGTCCCACCCCTAAACTAATCACAAAGCTGCAAGCAGCATTGAGATTGATCGGGACGCCGTCCAGCCAGGGGCAAATGGCCCAGCCATGTTCTCCATATCAATCAGTTGGCAACCAGGCATAGAAAAAGAGGATGGGCGCTCAGCAAACAGTATCGAGAGGTAGTTGTACTGCAGTAATGATGGTGCTACCAGGTGAGGAAGGGTCGGTTGAAATTTCCACCCCAAAAGTCCTTTCTGAAAAGGGACAAGTAGAACATCTATACAAATCCTCTCAAAGCACACATAAGTAATAGATGGTCAACAAAAGTCACAAAGTTTCCAATATTCAAGTCCACTTTAAATCCTTAGGCATCCGTTCAGGGACATATTTCAATCCATATTTGATTTTCATCAATACAGCTTCATCAACAGCATGGCTTAGTTCATCAACAATGCAACTTGATATAATCGATTTGTCAACAATGCAGTTTCCTACAGCCTAAGTCCACTATCCATACTCCTTTGTGGTTAGAACAAAATCAGACAAATTGACAACACCTATTTTGTTTGGGCTCTCAATACACCCTGTATCTATTGCTTCTTCCAAGAGCGTGTTCTTATACCCTGTCTTTCTTTTGCCTGACCCCTTTCCTCTTGTACCTCTTCTGGTCTTTTTATATCTTTTTTTCTGTGCCTTGTACCCTTATCCCAATTTCCCATCCTTATTCAACGTATTTCCTTTAAAAAACTATTCTCTACAGCCTGGTTGGAGATACCCTCTCCTGGGTCTTCACTCTCACTTCTGGATATATTACTGGATGATATAGTTGTCTCACTGATAACTGAGGAGTCCTCATTCCTTCCTGGGCCTGAATCATTATTAACCAGATGGTCAAAACGGTTGGCAAGTGAAAAAAGTCATCCATTCCTGTAATCTATCTCATCACATTTGAGTTTCCTTGCCTTCCTCCATTTAATCTCGTCCTGGAATTTAGTCAGGACTTCTTCTAGAATAGCATAGTTCTTCTCTGTGGTCACAGGTAAATTTTGCAATTTAATTCTTTCTTCTAACACCTGGATCTCTTGAAGTATTTTCATCAGCTTTCTGTGTTAATTTTCAATCAAAATAATCATTAAACTCCTCAAGCTATTAGTTAATTCCCTATCCCATTGAATTAATACATCTGGTTCAAGGTCGTCGTAGGTTGGTGTAATCTGTGACCTTAAGCCATGTGGGATCCTATTGTTCCCAGAGGGCTGACCAAACCAGTCATGCGCACAACTCCTGCCCAGCCCTGCTTGCAGAGCAGGCCCACCCACCCACTACCAAACCCTTCTGCTTTCTCGTAGTGCAAGAAGCAGAATCATAAAATGGTAGTTATTACCATTTTGTGATTCTGCCTCTTGCACTGTGAGAAAGCAGTGGGGCAACGCTCCTCCGCCCTAGTAGAGGAGCCGCACTTGAAAATTACCCCATCTTGCTCCTGGTGCCCAAGTCAAATTCTTGGTTTTCATGACCGGACTGGGAACTTAAATCAGCTCGGGCACATTTTGGCAAACCAGCCCCAATACGGTGCAAAGCGAGTGACCCTGGTCACCATTAATGGGCTTGGGAGTCTTTTCCCCCCAAGAAACTTTAGGAAAAATGGAACAAAAGGTGCATTCTGCAACACATTTTACTCAATTATATTAGCTTTTCAAGCATAGTAAAAGATAACCTTACAGTGCAGCTGGATAGAAAAATATTTATTGGGGCCAGTGGCGTAGTAAGGGACGGGGTGGTCCACCCTGGGCGGCACGAGGTTTGGGGGCGGCAGCCTCCCCAGCTCTTACTTGCAATCGCCATCCCCCCTGTTCGTCAATCACCTGCTATGGGGTGGAAAATGGAAAAAATCTCACCAGCACACCCCCACACTTTAATGTTCGATGCAGCCACAGCGGGCTGCAAACATGGAGACCTCCACGGGTTACCAAAGTGCTGGCTACACCACTGATTGGGGCTCTTCAATGATTCCCTCGCTATCACCCTCCAACACTGCCTCTCATCTCGTCATAGCCTCTCTCTCACATGTATTTCATTTGTTCTATAATGAAATGAAATACCAGTATATGTAAAGCGCACAGCTACCTCCGAAGTGGGGTCCCAGCGCTGGGGTCCTCGGGAAGATTAAGCGAGCTATTGCCCAGAGTCACATGGTGCTGGGCTAAACTGCCCCCGGGGATCGAACCGTGAATACTGTAGTCCGGAGTCAGGCACCAAGGCCGATGAGCCACACCTCTCATACAGTGTAGGGTGTCAGAGCATTTTACATCACACACACTTACAGAGGCAATGAATCATATATGTGTAAATCAATATATAGAAAATATTGATAAGACAAAGGGGACTACAAGGTGCAGGATTCACGTCATCCATACTGATATGCATTTTTTAAGAGTGCTTAGTCTGGGGACGCACAAACTCAGGATTCAGAGTGTAACACAGTGGTTAGGGTTGACTTTATTAATCAGAATTTGTTGCTAGATAAATAAACCATTTTTAGAAAAATTAGGATAATGACAAACTGGGAAAAAGCATATAACTTTCTAACTTAGATTACAATTGTAATTTATGAAGTGCACAATAACAAAACGGGTCTCTGTGACAAAAGCAGTAACCCACTGAGCTCTGCACATAAAATACTGTTCTGTGATCTGCATAGTAGACACTCTGCGGCAGGCATATTAACTCCCTGCGCTACCATAGATGAGTCAAAACTGTCACCAGAAAAAACTGCAATCTCCTTGAAGCCAGTACATTACTCACCAGAGTTATCTTGGCCCTTTCATTGTTGCCTGAAAACTGTTGGATATGCAAGGAACTCTGCAGTGCTTTAAAAACTGTTGCACCGCTACAAAACTGGCCACCAGTAACAAGAGTGGCTCCCTACCCTTCCAACGTCCCAGGAAAACGTCTGATGCCCAGTAAGGGCAGTCTGGCCTTGTTGGTTTTACATAACAGTACTTGCCATAGGTTAGAGGAAATGTTATCACTACATACCTCAGGGTTCAGGAAGTAAAGACACGATAAACTGAAGCGATACAGAGCTCGCGTGGGCTGCTGGTCCTTCCCAACATTGAGAGATGTGCCTGAGCAATGAATTCTAACATGCCTTACATCAGAGGAAGGGTAAGGATGATGGAGTGTGTGAAGAGGACCTCCATATTTGCCTGGTCCCTGATTCACAGTCAAAGTGGATATTACAGAAACATATAGGCGTCTGGGTAAAATACAGTCCCGTAAAGAAACACAAACAGTCCTTCCGTGAAGTGCATTTATTGAAAACTCAGATTTGCTCAGGGTTTCATGCTGGATCTGCATCCTGCTTGGGATGTGATGAGACAAGACATGGTCAGTGTTAGTGGGTTCACAAATGCTTATGTTAAACATAATAGAGAAGTTGCAAAACTGGGCACTTATAAACACAAACTAACAAAGGAAAGGACATGAGTTAACTGTGTGCTATACCAGTGAAACCCATCACTTGTTGCAAACGGTACATTATGAGCCCATGCAATATGCTTGGCATGTGTGTGCTGTGATGACATGCACAGAACGCAAAGGGAAAAAAGCATATGGCACAGTGGGGCAGTTTAAGGACCCTCTGCGTCCCAGGACTTGCTACTGAGACTGATACCTACATTCCCCATGAAAGACCCTCCCAGAAACAAAGGGTGGTGAGCTGCCAGTGATAGATGAAACAAAATGATATTGCAAGAAAATCAAATCACCTAATTAGGAATGTCAAGGCACATCAAGTAAAGGCATATGGCTACACCAGAACCACAAGTCCAGACAAAAAGGTTCCTGCTCACAGGACTGCAGACTAATGAGAACAATTAATGGGGAAATTCAAAAGACCACCCACACATTGGACAGTTGGAGAGATGATGGATGTCTTATAGCCACCATGTAGGGGTGGTGTAATTTAACTCAAAATAGTAATGCTGATGTACCTTAATATGTACGGCCTAGAAGAAAGAAGTGTTATGGGACAGCTACATCCAATGTATTGTTCTTTTCCTTGACATGTAAAATTAGAGGACGGATGGATGGATGGATGGATGGATGGATGGATGGATGGATGGATGGATGGATGGATGGATGGATGGATGGATGGAGTGGGTGGGATGGGTGGGGCTTGGATTGATGGATGGATGTTCATTCTTTGACCCTACAAAGGCAGAGATGTTTTTTGACTGTTATTGTCTGCACAAAGGAGCCCCCCACTAGTGGGAAGCCCCATGGGATGGCTAGAGTAGGTGTGGGGTGGAAGTTGTCCCAGATATGGGGAAGAGGTTTACAGAGGCAAACTAAGTTTCTGTGCGTTGGGTGAATAATGCATCCCAGGCCACCTTGCCTCCCGTCATGGAGAGGTATAGGCAGAGGCCTTCAATCAATTGTACTGACGTTGAAGCTCTGAGAGATACAGGAGCCAGTGAGATCATAGTCATAGAAAGACGTGTTTCTCCAGAGAAGTTCACACCTGGTGTGTACCCCCAGGTAACGTATGCAGACAGCAGAGCTAAGCTCCATCCCATAGCAATGATGATATTGGAATGGGGGGTTGTGACAGGTCCTAAGAAGGTAGTTGTGTCTCCTGCACTCCCAGTACAGTGTCTAATTGGAAATGATCTTGAAGCTTCTGGCTGGTCAGAGGTGGAGAGGAAGGTCTATGCGCATTTGCTGGAGCTCCCTGAATGGGTATGTGTTGTGAATAGGTCATATACTGCACAGAAGGAAATCTTGGACACTTGGACCCTGGAACAATGATTGATAGATAGATAGATAGATAGATAGATAGATAGATAGATAGATAGATAGATAGATAGATAGATAGATAGATAGATAGATAGATAGATAGATAGATAGATAGATAGATAGATAATCCAAGAAGTGTACAATCTAACCCTGAGTTTGTCTCACCAGACCCAGCGATTTTTTCTTATTCTTAGCTATCCTTAGTACATCCACCCTTAGTACATGATCTTTAGCATAAACATTATTTTCTTCGTAATATATCTTCTCTTCAATGCCATATAAACTTTTGAATGCTTTTTGTGTGGTCTTCATTGTTCATTGAGCAGTATTTGCATTCATTGTCTCTCCACCAGAAAGTATGTAGCACTGTTATTCTTGATTGCTTCCCACCTGTTCTTGTATGCCTCTGTAGCTCTATGATATTCTCCCCTGGAAAATCCTTGCATCTTATTTCTGCTCTAGGAACGTCTGCTGCTCTACACCAGGTATTTTTAGGCAATGCAGAGATATTATTGCCCTGATACCTGTACAATTTCCGTGTGCACCCTTTACCGACTCTTTCTCTTTTGCATTTGCCTTAAGTCCATTTTCTTCCAACTGAAGATGTGGCATCAGGAGCAGACGTCGACAATCAGTGCACAAAATTAGACCTCAGTTGTGTGGTTCATTGTGACACAACCACCTATTTAATGCTGAAGTTGCCTACTCAATACCACAAAACACTACTTTTGCTATCTACGCCTCCATCGATGAATGCCCATATGTCAAGAAGACATTCAATGGCTACTAGAGATTCACAATTTTAATTTCATCACAAATTCAAGATTCTACCAGTCACCTAAATTTACCAAGAGCAGTGTATTACAATGTATTCCACTTTCATTTGGTCTCACGATTATTGGTAAATAATACTTCTCATATGGATATACAAGACCTTATTGTGCCACAATAGCTGTTGTCTGACCAAATATGTGCCTATGTTTGTCATTTTATATGAATTCTAAAATAATCGACAGTCTGCAGAGCGCATTTCTTATTTTTAAACCGAGCTAAATAACCCGATTGCCCATTCTTCATAAAGCGCAGCTACATAAGTCAATTCAGAAATGTATCCCTTCGGTCAGGCACGTAACAGTGGAGGAAATATTGTTAAGTAAGTATGTGACTATCCAGGTATATCATAGGTTTGCAATAAAAACGTCACAGTGGTGGCTGGTTCTACTCTCCAGACAGCAGAAGTAAAATAAGCTGCAAGTGATATCTTTCTTAAATTTATGATCTATTTCAAAACATTAATTCCCCTGCTACCACAGCTGAAGAGACAGCTATACATGTCCTAAAGTCTGCCCGTTACACCAACAGACATGTGAACGCTAGAGTGGGTTATGGATACCAGATGTGTGTAGCGTTCCAGAAACAATATCACGAATGTGGCTGTGAGTAAGAAAAATATTTCATAAATAATCCTATGAATTGTGGTTTTAATGATGCAGGCAACTTGATGGCTGTCCCAAGACGCTAGTTTTGTGATCATCATAATAGCACACAATCACCACGTAAAAGCACTGTATTAAGATATTATGTCGCTTGTAATGATTCATTACTACAACTATTTCAAGTGAGTAGTGTCATCGCAAAGAAGGGTTGCACTTACCGGTGCTCTCTTGTGTCGGGGATCTTTCCTCGCCTGGTTGTGACATCGTAGGCAGGAAAGGGAGCTCCCCAAACCCCTTCATCCCGGAAATGAGCTGTTCTCCTAAACACGATGGATGCAGTCCTAAGCCTGGCTGCCCACCTCCCACTGGTCATCGGCCATTCCCTCCTCTTGCACCATCATGTTCTAGGTCTCAAGGCTCTCTGTCTCCTACCTACTGCTGACATAAGTCCACCTCACAGTTCTAAAATGCAATCATTCTGCTCAAACTGGATCTGTGAACCAGCATAAGTGGAATTCAGAATAGCACGAGCATTCTGTGCATTAAAGGTTCAGAAAAAAAGGTGTAGCTTTTTTTTCTTCGGTGTGAACAGTGGCCTATTCATGCAATACCGCTATAGTGGGTTTGATCCACCAACAAATACCTTGAAATACCCTTAGTTCTAAAGGACGGGGTCGTAAATGTGAGCAAATGTTGCTTAAACAAACCCCTTGGTAGATACTAATCTATGCCCTGTCTGTGCTCGGTGATAAAGAGGCTATCTCGATGGGAAAAAAAATACATTTTAACCTAAGGTACGGTAAGTACTAACACCCATTCTTCAGGAGTTTCGTCTTCGTTTCGCCATTGCATAATACTTTCCAATAATGGTTGTTAATATCAGAAAAAAACAGATACTGGAAGAACTAACAAGTGATGTCAAGCCACACGATTCTATCAAACTATTCAAGTGAATGTCAGACACCAGTGTCCCAGTCTCCAGCCGAATATTTGCTTGCCATAAAGGGCCGCGTGCAACCTGTAATTAACAGGTTCTAATCTTAGCAAGACTGCTCAACATTTCATCCTTCCACGATTGGTAAAAGGAGTGCCATTCAGAATGGGTAATAATTACACCTGTTGTTGGCAAGTCTTTGAGGCTGCGAGCCTGAGGCAATGTGCCTATAAGTGCTACGTCATTATTGCTAGTGCTTTAGTGCCAGTTCAAAACAAGGGACTGTCATGAATCGGTTTTAACTCCTTCAGCACCTTCTTATTGCCACTTGTCTACATATAGCAGGTCTTGGAGGCAGGGGCATAAACACTGAAATATAAACTTCACTGACGTATTTAGGGCGTAAGGGAGTATCCTGCAACCTTTACTGTACCTGGCTGGCGGCCCTCCCATTCCGCCAAAAATCTTTGACTATCTGTATGTTAGGGGAAGGAACCTCGTGCACCGCTGGCCACATTTTCCAGGCGGGTCCCATAATTTTGTTTTAAGCAACTGCAGCCTCCGTTTCAACCAATTATCTGTCCGTTTCTTGACACTGCCTTTGAAATGCGTGGCCGACAACTGGATATTTTCGTGGCACACAAAAACACAGAACATCAAAAGTATTAATCTTAATCATCATCACGTCTCTGAATGTCTTGGCCTAATATGGAATTTGCTTAGGGTGACACTCTAGGGGTTAGATTATGGTCGTCCGCCGGCCGTGCTCCGAACGAATGAAAACGTGACCAACAGGGTCCCACTTTGAATAATTTGCCCTGTGCTGCAGGGTCGTGGCCGCGCGACTCTTAGACCGTGTCGGAGCAAGTGCACTCGCTATCTGGACGGTATTAGCGCGAGGTGATTGGATCCAGGCGCCCGACCCTGTGTTTTCCAGACTGCATCCCGTGTGGAAGAAATGTAAAAGATCTGAGGTCCGTGCGAGAAGCCAAATTGTTCAAATAAAACATAGAGTAGTTCTTATCTACAAAGAGGCTGAAGACGACGCTGTCTTTCGGAAAACGAACGAGCCCTCCAACCCCAAATTAGAGGCAACTATTGCAAGAAGGCGGCCTGTTAAATCGTACGTTTCCAGGGCGCCAATGGCATGCCCGTTTGATTCAAAGATGTAATGAAAACCCCGTATTAGAAAAGACTCTGGGGCATATTACCAACAACTAGCGATGATTATGGCTATGTTGGTTTAGCGGTAATATTAATATCGCCGAGCTCCGCCGATTTTTATCGCTTAGGAGCCTTGCTATTATCAAGGTTTATCTCCTAAGCGTTAAAACTCGGCCGAAATGCATGAATATCGTTGTAAAGTCAGCGATATTCATGCATTACCGAGGAAATGCTCTTCGCCATGTTATCCACCTACCATTGGATAACATGGCTAAGAACAGCTCTGGGCAAGCGTTAGGTTTTGGAGATAATCGCGCTTAGCGCGATTATTTTCAAAAGTTGGTAATAGGAGATAGACATGTTAGCGACTGTTTCCAGTTGCTAACATCTTGGCACGCCCACTTTGCATGTCATTAGCGATAATTATCGCTGACATGCAAAGTGGGCACCTAAATGCCCGCTATCTCCTACTAGCTGTCGCTAACTGGTGTTAGCAACAGCTAGGTAATAGGGCGATACAATTATCGCCGCTTTAGCAGGAAAAATTCCCGCTAAAGCGGGGATAATGCCCTTGATAATATGCCCCTCTTTATCCATCTGCCTCATGTAAGAGGTCTGGCCGGCCAGTCTGTGGTTAGGCGGGCTGTGAACAGACACAACACAAGGAAAATGCCCACAAATGAAAATGGCTCCAATTTGTTCGCAAATTTATGTTTGGGACTTACTAGTAGGCAAGTATGCATGCCGTCCTGTTTGTCACAATTCAAATTATCGCAAGATCCCGAAAGGGGACATTATCACCACACATGGTGTGGAAAGGGTGACCTCCTGTGTACAAACAAACACTTTTGAGATCGCACTGTATTTATTATATGCAACTCTGCTCGCTTAATTCCTGCACAACACAGGAAAAGTAAAACATTAAATGCGAAGTTTAAAGATTTTTCTTGGCGACAAGTAAAAAATGTACGCAATTTGGCTACGTGTCATAGGTAAAGAGTGGCATGTCTTCTTAGGACGCAATAATGGACGGACGTCGATATGACAAATGTAAAGCAGTTGAAGGTATCTGGCATGGCTCATAATACTACCCCACCATTATAACTCCTAGCACCCACACTAGCTTCTCTGTAATAAATCTCAAACAGTTCCAAGCAACCCCATCCCACAATACCAACACGCATCTACTGTACACTTAATGACAACACAAGTAGCTCAAATTCTCACTCATCAGTACCTCACAGTTGCATGGCATGACTCACTCACCCGTCTAACATCCATTGCAGAAATCAGTGATAAAACCAGGCCCTCATGCTCCATCCCAACCTCACACTCCTACCCCTTCCATCTTCAACGTACACAAAAGAAAGATGCTCCACACTACTTTTCATAACTTTACATCCCCTTTTCTACAACACAACAATAGTACTATTCAACAGCCGCAGTCGGTAGTGGGAGTACCTACCGGGCGGTGACGTGGGGAGGGGAAGGGGCAAGATGGTGGGTAGTAAACCATGGATTATGGAGGTTTACAGGTAAGAAAACATATAAATTAATAAAACGAATTTCGTTGCATGCACTGCACCCCCAAATGCGATGCAGTCCGCACAACAAAATTCGTTTTATTTATTTATATGTTTACTTACCTGTAAACCTCCATAATCCATAGTTTACTACCCCCCACCCTGCCCCTCCCCACGTCATTGCCCGGCAGGTACTCCCACTACCCACTGCAGCTGCTATTCAAAGGCAACTCCACAACCAGTCACTTCCATTACAACCACTCTTCTCACCATGTACACATATAGAACCTACAAAATGCCTTCTAAAGCTTCTGGATGTGTATAACAGCACTCAAAAACAACTCAATTTCAGTCCTTCAAAACAATCACCAACATCATATCCCCCGGAAACTCCATCACTCCAACGACAACACTTACTCACCTGCAGCACAAAATCACCCCACCTCCAAAAGAGCTCCTTTAAGCTGCCTACTGATAAATGCTCATTGTATGTCCAAAAACAAGAACTACATCTTAGATCTATTAGAAGAGACAGAACCAGATTTACTCTTCATAACTGAATCATGGCTGGGTAAGACGTGGCTCCAGTGCTGCATGAAACCATATGCAAAAACACATAGGCAAAAGAGGATGTTGCTAAAACATCATATTTAAGAGAGCAACATGTCTCAGTAAAGAAGGAGAACGTTTTAAATAAAGGTTGAGATAGGATTGCATCTGAAAAGGAGGGCCTCACAACTTTATAAGGAAACATCCTTAGCGTTGCAAACCACCACCTAGCAATGGAACATTCCCAGACACCTTTCTAGACACAGAGCCCAATTTAGAGGTTGTCAGAGAGGGTACTGTGTCACAATGGCAACAGAATACCCAAACTCTTGGTCCTTCCGTCAGATATGAGGCTGGGTAGACCAAAAGTATGTTGACAACTGAGCCTACTGTGGTTCTCTCACTGACATAATCCTTTGATGGGTCAACAACGCAAGGGCCATTGGAGGTAAGGGAACCAACTGTCTGTCCAATTTATAGAGTGGGCGGTTGGACGGCTTAGTTTTGCTATCTGTGGCTGCTGGTGGAGTGGGACATTAAAAGAAAAAATTGACCACTCAAACCATGGGAGAAATGTCCCATGGTGTGGAGACCATTAGGTTTATATATATTTTTTAAAACAAAGTCCCACCTCGGAGTTTGTTTGAAAATAAAATGTAAAACGTTCAAACGTTGGGTATAAAAGTCTGTCACCATTGACGGACGCACACCGAATTTTTCAATGGCATCTCATACAAACCCATAGAGTTCACCGGCAGGCCAGCGGCTGCTCTCAATTTAACAGGAAGAGCAAAGGTAGGGTGGCAGACGTAAGGTCCTCCGCCATTCTGACTGCCTTTATCTCCATCCGCCAAATTCTACTTCTGACCTACGGCTTCAAACCTACTTATGAAATATTCCACAGCTATGCATCATGAGTGACCTGAACATATGGTTTGACAAACTGAATATGCTCCACCCCAGAGCGATCCTCATAAGCCTAGACACGACCTACCAAACCTACACACTTTGCAGGACACACCTTAGATGAAATTTTTAGCAACTCCGACCTCGTTGTATTCCAAAGGATCACTCCGGTCACACGGTCAGACCACCCATCAGAAGACACCATAACTCACCCAAGCAAGTTATTACAAAACCAAAGCAGACGTGTTGGATTCATACTTAACACTTCCAACAAACTGAAACAAAGGAAGGATAGCGCAGCCTCTGCACTCCTTCAAAGAACTATCACATACTGAAGTTCAGTATCTTCTTAATGCTAGTAATCCAGGTCATTGCCATTCTGACCCTTGCCTTCACAAAGCCTCAAGCATATTCTTCTAACAACTTCAGCAGCCATGCCAGTCAGAACACTGGTCAACAACTCTTTAACAACAGAATATTTTTCTGAAAGACCTCAAAAGGAATAGGAACTTTCATTTTTTAAAGAAACAAACTTGGACCTTCAAGACCCCAACAATTATAGACCAAAAACAAAAAGACCATTCCAAGGCAATTTTTCAGAAAGAGCAGCATTCGCCAAGATGTCAAAATAAGATGAACAACCTCCCTCTTTTCCAACTTTCTAGAAGGATTCCATCTAGGAAGAGGAACTCAACCAGCCCTAATCTCAACCTAAAACAGCCTTAAAACAGACAGAGGACTAGAATGGGGTTGCGGCAGTACTTCTCTTAGAGCTTTCAGCTGATTTCAACACAGTTGGTAATAACACATTGCTCCTAGGACTCAAGAAACCAAAATAGAAGGCATTGATCTTGCTTGGATATCATCTTACCTACACAATAGAACAAATGAGCTGCATACTCCTCCTTTCTGAACAAAATCCTACAACATAAAAGCAGTAATCCCAACTGGCTCTATTGTCTCCCCTTAATTTTCAACATCTACATGAAATCCTTATCAGAATTAATCAATCTTGTTGAGTTGATCTGCTACAACTATGTAGATGATACACAGACACTTCTAACATTAGAGAACCAGAAGGACAATAGAAACTGCAAAATCTTCTGTAGCCTCTGGGACGTTGACTAGTAGATGACATGAAGACATCTCAGATTGAACAGCTCTAAAAATGAAATGATCTGCTTTGCTGACTAGAAAACCTATTAATCTCTAAGCACCCACACTGATGATGTAGGACATGGTTACTCACAAACATTTTCCAACGGGTTTGTTTGGTCTGTGGTGTGACGAGTGCATTGAGTGCCGTGCTGCATTGATGCCAGCAGCACGGCACTCAGGGTGGGAGGGGGGAACCCAGGCCACTCAGAGGGTTCATCACATAACAACTGATCTTCCTCTTAGTTCACTATTTGCATTGTTGCTGGAGGATGTGGGAGAATGTATATTTTGAAATTCATGTTTGTAAACTATCACATTTAAACAGAAAATACAGCTCAATTCACAATCTGATCTGCTAAGGTGAAATGATTCTGCATGTTAATGAAATATACTTTTTTGACTTTGAAGAGACGCTATCATATTTTTCATTTTTTGTCATGTTTGTTGCAAGATGTCTTTAAAATGAAGGTATTCCTAAAGTTAGATGGTGCAGGACACCTTAGTTACTTCCTTTCTTTGACTTCTGTTAACCTGTATATAAATGCTTGCCAGTTTATTTGAAATCTTTCTCAAAGTATGAATGTTAGTGCTGAGTTGAGCAAACAGACGCCAAGGGCTGTTGATGACCAGGAGGGAGCATGTAATGGTCAGAAGAGCTGCACTTTGAGTATCATTGATCTCAGATCAACACTAAAAATATTCAAGAAAGTAAAAAACATTGGAATTTCAATGGACTTCAAGGTGTCCATGAATGCCCAAGTGGATAAGCTATCAAGCTAATGCTTTTGTTTGATGAAAATGCTGCAGGGCATTTTCCTACACCTATGATTCACCCACAAGGTTCAAGCAACAACCTCTCTTGTTTTGTCAAAACTAGATTACTCGCTTTACATCATGACTCACCTTTGTCAACTATGAGAAGATTACAGAGAATTCAGAACTCTGCTGCCAGACTACTCCTACATGCAAAGCCACACGCCCACATCTTCCCTGTCTTCAAGGCCCTCCACTGGTTACCAGTTTAGCAAAATTAAATCCTTGTTTAAGCTGCTTTGTATCACCCACAAGACAATAAATGGTAACTGTTGGTCTTGGCCCTTTTAGCAGGTTCACCCCTGAACTTTTTGCCAGTTAATAGGACATAATGATAGTGATTTCTGGTCTCTGAACACTTTTGCACTGTGGCCCAGTGTAAAGTGCGTGTGCTCTCTGAGTGTATGTGGTGAGATTGGCCTGCCCTCCCATAGGAATGCATGGGGGATATGAGTGTCCATGGTAGTTCCTGATGTGAGAGGAGTGCAGGTGCGAGTTTGGTATGTGCAAACTCGTGAGATTAAATGCTGCACGATGGTGTGCGCAGATTTAATGTGACTAGTGTAGAAGTGCCACTTTGAGAAGTTGGCATTTCTGTGTGCAGTGAATGTGAATTGACTGTCTGGCTTGTTGATTGACAGGAGCTGGCTGGTGTGCTTGGCTCCCAGAGCCAGGATGGGTCTGCCTGGTGGTGAATAGGGAGATCAGCATGTAGATAAGAGGGAGGAGTTGCACCTGGGACCTGAATAGGGCTGGGTCTTCCCTCCACAATGCTGGCTCCACCCCCTGTGGTGCGTCTGATGTCCCTGGCCTGTCCTGTGAATAGAGGAGAGGAGCTGAGCAAAACAAAGTGCTCAAGTGCTCCTGAACCAGTTGTAACTGGTTCCCTCCTAGCCCTGTGCTGTGTCACAAAGGGAGTTTTTGTATAAATAAGGGGCTGTGACCCCATGAAAATGTTCTTGTTTTTGCTACTTGAATCTACCAGGGGCGTGCTGCTGCTGGGGCCCAGGGGAAGGCTTGCCTCCCTGGGCCCTGCCCTGCCCTGCCACTGGATGCCTGGAGGACTTCTTGGGACCCTTCTCCTTTGCTTCATTATTTCCAGGACCCAGAGAGACTTTTGGGGCTGCCCCAGCACCTTGTGAGTGCTGGCTTCGTTTTTTGGGCCCCTAGCTCCTCCTGAGCTGCATTTCCTTGAGGGAGCGCTTTGTTTTGGCCCTGCAGCTCTGGGCTGCAATCCTCTCCAAGGGATTCCCGACATGGGGACTCCCCCGCCTTTGCTGCCTTCCTTGCGGGTGCCCACCCCGCTTATTTGATTATTTTGGTACGCAGGTGCCCACCCTGCGTCTTAGTGTTTGGTGGTGAAATTGCTGTGGGTGCCTACCCCGCGTAAGGAAGGTGCCTATGCTTATTTAATGGTTCTTGTGCACGGGTGCCCATCCCGCGACTTTGCCCGGATTAGTATTTAAATTAAGAGCGTGTGCCCACCCCGCGTCTCGCCACTGCAGCCCGGGAGAAGCACCGGAAACCGAAGTCCGGCGAGCCGCCTGGTTGTGGGCGGGGCTGATGACACCAGCGGGAGCCTCGCGGGCTCCACTTCCACTTCCCTCGGCCGGGGAGAAGCCGCGCAGAGCCTCGCAGGCTCTGTTTTCCAAGTTCCGGTCCTGAGAAGGGGGACCAGGTGAAGAGGCACCTAATGCGCCCCATCCTGGTGCGAGGCGTTGTGGTGTGGGGCTCCCATGAGCAAGGGGAGCCCTGGAGTGGAGACCGCATCAAGAGAAAAGAGACCGCCGCCTGGGAGGAATCCCGGCCCCAGAAGCGGGCTGGGTGGAGAGAGAGTCCCCCGAGCCTGGTAAGCGAGGGCTTAGGGGGGCTGTCCCGGTTCTTCTCCAGAGCGGCCCTGCCGTTGCGGGCCGCTCCGGCATGGTACAGTTCATTTTGGGGGCATGAGCAGACCTGCCGTTGCGGGCCGCTCCACCGATTGGATAGCTTTTTGTTTCAAGGGCCTGTGGGGGTCCTGAGGTCCCGGGGGCCCACGTTTCCCCAGAGCCAGTGCGCTCCAACATTTGGGGGGCCTGGTTGTCTTTAAAGTCCTGTGTGGCTCCCATACTTCTGGCCACCATTTTTTTTAAAGTCCCTGTGAGGGGCTTGGGGCCTCATTTGTTCCACAGAGCCCCGTGGGGCTTCCATGCTTTTGGCGCCACTATTCCTAGAGCCTGAGGGCTCCAACGCTGTGCATAGTTATTGCCAGGGCCTAGACCTTTGACGCAGTTTATTCTGAGTGCCAGTGAGACCCCATGCCATATTCTACCTTCTATAACTGCCCAGCAAGTAGTGGGCAGCTGCACCGTTTAGGTGCAATTTGAGTGAGAGTCCCTGAGAGGGACAGAAGTGGCACAGAGGTGCCAGGCCTTCCACAGCTGTGCAGCACGTAGTGCCAGCTGCATCATTTAGGCCCCCTGTTGTTGTTCTCAGCTGCCCAGCAAGTAGTGAGCAGCTGCAACATTTAGGTTTTGCGGAGGCGCACCCATGACTTTCGCTGCCTAGGCAGCAGCTCTAACTTTGGGACATAGGGCGTTTGAGCCCCCTTTCAAAGATTGGCCAGGGGGATTATTCCATTTATACGGCGCCAGGCCCTAATATGATTTCTATGCTAATGTGATTTATGTGCTAATGCTTTTGGGTGCTAGGAAATGTATTGTGTATAGTATGTTTTATACACCCTCTTTAATACCTCTACAAATGGTTTATGATTATGAGGTTTGTTTTACCTATGTTGGTTTGTGTTAGGGAGATTATACTTCCCTGTGTGATTTACGTCCTTAGTGTAATTTATACTTAGGTGGTTAGAGTCTAATTTATTTAGACTTGTGGGATACTGTGCACAATGTAGTTTATGCCACAGACTGATGCAAAGGACAGTGAATACCAGTGTTTACTGGCTGTATGTGTTATGATCTGCTTTACTTTTACCAAGTTCACTCTGTGATGGTTCTGACAGTAGTCCATGTGGCCCTATCAGGTGTACATAATCCCTTGTAAATATTGCCCCGTGCCAGTTGGCACAGTGTACATTATGAGTTTACTATTGTAATGTGCTTTGAGAATACAAAGGCTATTTTTGATATAACCTTGTGTGGAGTTCATTTTTTGGGGGGCCTGGGATGTTGTTGCTGGTGGGTGCGTGGGAAAATGCTTTACACATTGCCTCTGGGATAAGCCTGACTGCTCGTGACATGCTACCAAGGGGGTGAGCAGGGGTTTTCTTTGGAGTGTAACTCCCTTGCCCTAACTAGAGTGGTGGTCTCTGCCTGGCTTTGGCTCAAGCCTCAGCCAACCAGAGATCCCATTTCTAACAGTAACAGAACACTTTTCATCAGAAAGGAAAGTCACAAAATACATCCATTGCGCTTTAGACTGGCACAAGTCTCAAAATCACAGCATACCAGAAAAAAATAGGAGAACTATCTTTCTCTGTGCAAGCAACTAAACTATGGAATGTGTTGCTCCCAAAAATAAGGTCTACAGAGAACCATCTCAACTTCAGAAGACTAGTTAAGCACTGGCTCTTCCCTACATGATCACAGTACTCACAACACAACAATCTAAAGCAAGAGCATAATCAAGCAATATTGGAAAATTACCTGTCTAATGTATATATTATGGATGTGTGATATTTGCATAAGGGGAAATCACAGCAAAACTGTGCAAAATTGCATGGACTTGCACAAAATGCAACATTTTTGGTGCAAGGATGCATTTATACCAAAAAAACAGCTGCTCCTGTTCTGCTGCCTTGTGCGTTTCGTAGTAATTTTTTCTTTGAATTGAGCCATTTTCTGTAAATGTTTACCGTTAATGTCTTGTAATTATGTGAAGTGGTGGCATTGTGGGAATTTTGTTAACAAGCGCAAAGCCAAATTCCCAAAATTATGAGAAATATACCGGCTTATTTATATTTCGTCAAGGGCTAGTATCTACCAATGCTTGTATAATCACACAGTATGCATTAATATATGTATATGTATATGAACATATTTTTTTTACTTCGGAATCTTGCTTTTGAACTAGTGCATCTATTAAGGATCTTCATTACCTAAATGTGAATGTAGGCCCTAGTCCCACTATTTAAAAGTTACTTACTAATTAACAGAGCAGACAAGTTGGCTGGCTTTCATAGGTATTTAAAGTGCAACGTTTCAAGTGCAAAGTTTGTACCAGCAGATCTGAAAGGAACACATATTACATTCATGATCCCAAGGAAATAAAAAGAATCCCTAAAATCATTCCATGCACTACACTGTTTGTGTACTCGAATGCCCCTGCAAGAAATGGTATTAGGGATATACAACTTTTCTGTTAAAAGTGGAGTACAAATAGCAACTGTGGTGGTCCCCTATAAACTATAAGGAGGTGAAAGGCAGCTAGGCTTGATGCAGCTTGAATCAAACTATGTCAGTAATTTGGGCTTGTGGTTAGAATGGTTTCAATAATGATGAAGAACTAACAGTGCATTTGAAATTAATTACTCTCTTGAGTGTTTTTATATTTCTCTGTGATTTTGATATGAATGATTTTTAATTGTTGGGATTGCTTTTCCTTTTGCGGAGCATTAGTAATTGTTTCCTTCTCTTATTTTAACATAGACAAGGGCAAAACTCATAAAAGATATGATAGCATGTTGATATTGTGAAGACAATATTTTCGTAGACTTTTGTAATGAAAACGATGCTCGCTGGGCTCAATTTTGTATTATATCAAGGTAAGCCACATTGCGGTTAGATATGTATTACCATTTAAGGCCAAGAAATGTCAATATACCTCAATAGAAATTATGACTATTATGGTACAAATATCAGGAATGTTTGTATATGGGTTTATAATTCTTTGTATGATAACACATGTAGGTCAGATTATGGAAATAAGGAAAACCAAAGGTGATGATGGACGGAGTATTGACAATACAAACACTCACCCCCAGTCAACTGATCTGGGTTTAATCCATCACCGTTCTTTAGCTCACTCCGCCACCCCAGTTCAGACATGGCCATATGCAAATCAGTCTGACCCTGTGCCTCATGGGAACAGTCCAGCCCGAACTGCCAAGCCATGGCTTCCCTGGACCGGAATCAAGCTTCCCAGGACCGGTTTCTGGCATTACAGCCGTCTTCAGCCAAGTAACAATATAGTAAAAATAATTTTAAACATACCCTTTGAAGTCTACAAACACCAGTTATAGCTTGCCCCACTAACTATAAGGCGGGCTAAAGTAACTACAACTTGTGCCCGCAACATACAGCATCGTCAACAATGATGGCATTTCAAATGTTATTAGGGATGTTATAAATGTAGTCAATGAATACAGCATGAGTGATTTAACATTCATGGGTAAAACCAGTGCATGGCGAGTGTACGAGTTATAGTTACTTTAGGGCACAAGTAATAGTTACTTGAGATAACAATAACTGGTGAATTTCAGTGGTTTTATTTTAGTTTCAAATGGTATGTTTTAAGTGACATTTTCACCTAAATCTAACATTGAAAATATAATGGCCCCTCCCAGCTGTACAGCATGGTCAAATTGCTGCCCCTGTCTCTGCCTCCTTCACCCTGCCTTCCATTGTCCGAGTCCATGCCACTATACCCTCCCTCCTGACCTCTATAGCCCATTTTGCTGCCCCTCCCTCCAGCTCTCCATGTTCTGCTGTGCTGTAAGTGACCGTCTAGCCTGCCCTGTGTGGTCTACTCTGACACCCCTGCCCTCTGTTGTCAGTGTCCAGCCCTTCTATTTTCCATAGTCCTATGTGCATGCCCCTG
This sequence comes from Lissotriton vulgaris, assembly GCF_964263255.1. Classification (NCBI taxonomy): domain Eukaryota; kingdom Metazoa; phylum Chordata; class Amphibia; order Caudata; family Salamandridae; genus Lissotriton; species Lissotriton vulgaris. The sequence goes on from NC_141691.1 coordinate 1,791,102,115, forward strand.
CCCCCCCCACCCTCTTGCCCACCATGGACTGTTGCGCTGCCACTAACCCACCCACCTGCCATGCATGGCCTTTTGGGCTGCTTGTTCCCCACCCACCTGCCCTTTGTGGTCAGCCTGGTACCCCACACCCCCTCCCACCTTTCCAACATCTGTGTCTATGCCCTTAAAACCTCCCTATTGTACTCTATGGTGTGTTGTGCTTCCACTGCCCATCTTGTCTGCCCTGCATGGTCAGCCTCCTGTTCTTGTCCAGCTCCCTTTCCCCCTGAAATCCATTTTCCATTGTGCTGCCCAGCCCATCCTTCCTGCCCAGTGTGGCCTTTTATGCCCTTCCTGTGTGGTCAGCTTGCTCTCCCTGTCCCCTCTCCGCCCTCTGTTGTCCAAGTCTGTTCCCCTACTCTCCTACCTCCCGCCCTTCATGGTCCACTCTGTTGCCACTCTCCATCAGCCCTGCATTGTCTGTTGTGCTTCCAATTTCCCTCCCGCCTGCCCTGAATGATCAATGTGTTGCCCTGCTGCCTACTGGCCTCCATTAATGAGTCTGTGCCCATATTCCCTTCCTTCTGCCTTTCCTGGAAAGTTTTTAGCACACCAAAAGAGGCATTTCTCATGGAAAGACAGTCCTAATTATAACTACCCAGTGGCGCCGGCTTATAATGCATCGTATCACCATACGGCCATGGTACTCCTGACCCTGGGGCGATGTCAGCCTTCAGCTGAGCCTGCTTGCTCAGTTTATTTATATTACATCTGAATGCAGCAAAACAGGCGTTAACACCACGTAGAAGCTCCAAATGTATTTATTGTAGGCGACTGCAACGTGTTTCGGCTGAGCTTTTGGCCTTGTCAACACACTGGGACACCAAATGACATCCCAGTGGGTGAGCAAGGCTGTTAGTGTAGCAGAAACACATTGAGGTAGCCTTCAAAAATTACATTTGAAGCTTCTAGGATGTGTCAGTGCCTGTTTTGCTGCAGTAGGACGTAACACACACACACACACATATTTATAGACATTAAAAAGGGCGTTGTGCTGAAACTCGTCTGTCAGTGCGTGGAGGTTGCACATTAAAGCATTTTTGTTATAATTCACCCGTGAGTGCACTCGTTTTGGTTGGACGATAATTGTTCGCCTTTGTGGATTCCTGTGTAGCGGTTCACCACTGCTGGACAAGCGCCTTGAGACCCTTGCGGGTGAGTAGTGCACTATACAAGTATCAATTTACATTTACCTGGGACACGAGGTGCGGTGGCAGTGACTGAAAGTTTGAGAATATATATATGTTGGACTTGGCCCTTTTGGCAGGTTCACCCCGAAACTTTTTGCGTTCTCCTAGCCTTTATCTGTAACCTAGTTTTGGTGATTTTAGGCCTCTGCACACTTTAGTACTGTGGTCCAGTGTAAAGTGCGTGTACTCTCTGTGTATGTGTGGTGAGATGGGCCTGCCCTCCCTTAGGAATGCATGGGGATGCATGTGTCCATGGTAATTCCTGAGGAGTGCTGGGGCAAGTTTGGTATGTGCAAACCCGTGAGAATAAATACTGCGCAATGGTGTGCGCAGATTTATTGTGACTGGTGGAGAAGTGCCACTTTTAGAAGTTGCCATTTCTGTGTGCTGTGTGATGTGAATTGCCTGTCTGGCTTGTGAGTAACAAGTGCTGGATGGTGTGTCTGGCTCCAGGAGCCAGGATGGGTCTGCCTGGTGGTGAATAGGGAGATCTGCATGTAGATGGGAGGGAGGAGTTGCACCTGGGACCTGAATAGGGCTGTGCCTTCCCTCCACAATGCTGGCTCTACCTCCTGTGGTGCGTCTGATGTTCCTGGCCTGTCCTATGAAAGGGAGAGAGGGGCTGAGCAAAACAAAGTGCTCAGGAACTCCCCTAAACCAGTGCTATCTGAATCTCCCATGCCCTGCACCTTTTAACAAAGGAAAATGTCATATAAATATAGGGGCGGTGTCCCTATGAATTTGTTCAGTTCTTGGAGTGGGCTGATCCTGCTGCCAGGGCGTGCTGCTGGGGCCAGGGGGGGTGGTGCTCTGCCATGAGGGCTTAACTCCCTGGACCCTCTTTGCGGGGAGCTTATTGCTCCATTTCTTTATCTCTAAGGACGTCAACAAAGACTTCTCTCTTAGCGCCTGGTGAGCGCTGCACCTCTAGCTTTCCAAGCGCCTATGGGACGCTGTATTTTAAATGCCCCAATGAAGGAGGAATGCGTGGGCTTGGCAGTACGGCACTGCCTGACGAGGAGAGGGAATCCCCGGCGAGGGATTCCCCTGTGATGGTGCTGGGAGCGGGTGCCCACCCCGCATTGTGGTGTCTGTGATGGCGGGAGCCTACCCCACTTTGTTCCTATTTTTATGCGGGATGGCGGGTGCCCACCCCACTAATGCCACTTCTGTATTTTATTTAAATTGAAGTAGCCTACTGAGTAGAAGCTTCCGCCGCGGCCCGCCTGGTTGTGGGTGGGGTCTGCGGGACGGAAGCGGGAAGGAAATGCGGCCGGAAGGAGGGCTGCAGGTCTAAAGGAGGGCGGGAGCCTACCGCGCCTCCACAAGCCCTGAGATGAGGTCCCGGGTCCCCTCATGGGACCTGGGTGAAGCCGGGAGTGAGGAGGTTGTGGTGCGGGACTCCCGTGACCTGGTGGGAGCTCCGGTGCACGAAATGATGGCTGAAGTTCGGCGGAAGCCTACCCCGCCTTTGGGTGCACTGCCGAGTGCAGCCGCGGTGTCTGGAACCCCGGTGACAACCATTGGATGCCACAGAGCCTGTCCCCACCTCCGTGTGCCTGCAGTTGTGGCCCTGATCCCAGGAGAGGGACCGGGCGAAGAATAGAGCATCCGGGAGCAGCGCGGGAGATCAGAGGGAAGAGGAGCGCCTCCAGACCCGTCCGGTAAGAGGGTGTTCGAGGGGGTTCCCTTTTTAGTTGCTTTCTGAGCAGACCCGCCGTTCTGGGCAGCTCCAACGTGGGTTACAATTAATTTTAGAGCCCAGGTGGCTCCAACGATGGCACCGTTATTTTATAGCGGGCCCAGAGGGGCCCGGGCTTTTCCTGTGAGGGGGCCTATTAATTTCCAGGGCCAGAGGGGCCCGTGGTTGCCCCAGTTGAGGTGTTTTTATTCTTAGAGCCCAGTTGGCTCCAACGTTTGGGCCTCATTATTTTCCGAACCTAGGTGGCTCCAACAATTAGGGAGCTATATATGTCCTGTGTCCAGCCGGACAATCAATTTTAATAAGACGATGTATTAAGAGATAGCAAGAAATATACAAGAAAAACGGGACGCAATCCTGCACCCGATATCAGGGAAAGGGAGAAAACGAAACAAACAATGAAGGGTTAAACAAAACAATTTACAGGCAACAAAACTGGAGCTGTGGAAGCTTGTTAATAACCATGTAATACAGCAAGCTAAATCAAATAGTAACCACAATAATTATACACTTTGGAACATGTGGTACTACTTTGCATTGTCAACGACGTTTCGATCCCAAGCTCCTTGATTAAATGGATCATCATCAGGGCTAATTAATTAAGATTGCCTGATATGTTATGGAGTTGCGGCGCACAGTCTTAATAGGACAAATGCGACAAGGAGTTGGAAGGGATGAGAGCGCCAGCCACTGTACGGGTGCGCTGTCTTTTTAAAAAATTGAGCGGAGTATGGATGAAGGGGAAACTCCTACTCATTAACGTCCGACTTGGGTATTGAGCCTCGGCGGTCTGGAGGGTATCAATGGCGGGCGTGTGCTTCAATGCAGTAGGCAACAGTGTGCCATGAGTTCAGCAGCGCCTACTGCATTGAAGTACGCCCTTCGTTGCCCACTGCATTGAAGCACACGCCAGCCATTGATACCCTCCAGACCGCCGAGGCTCAATGCCCAAGTCGGACGTTAACGAGTAGGAGTTTCCCCTTAATCCATACTCCGCTCAATTTTTCAAAAAGACAACGCACCCGTACAGTGGCTGGCGCTCTCATCCCCTCCAACTCCTCGTCGCATTTGTCCTATAAAGACTGTGCGCCGCAACATTTTCAAGAATTCACTGCCTTACAGAGAAGCTTTTCCTCCATGCCGCACGCGTCCCTACCGTACTCCATAACATATCAGGCAATCTTAATTAATTAGTCCTGATGATGATCCCTTTAATCAAGGAGCTTGGGATCGAAACGTCGTTGACAATGCAAAGTAGTACCACATGTTCCAAAGTGTACAATTATTGTGGTTACTATTTGGTTTAGCTTGCTGTATTACATGGTTATTAACAAGCTTCCACAGCTCCAGTTTTGTTGCCTGTAACTTGTTTTGCTTAACCCTTCATTGTTTGTTTAGTTTTCTCCCTTTCCCTGATATCGGGTGCAGGATTGCATCCCGTTTTTCTTGTATATTTCTTGCTATCTCTTAATACATCGTCTTATTAAAAATGTCCTTGTCCGGCTACACAGGACATATATAGTACCCATTTAGGTCTATATATTATTTTTCCTTTATATTTTCACCCTAAGGACTATTGTTTACGAAAATAATTAATACCCGGGGTCCTTAGTTACTCATCCGGGCCCCTTGTTTGTCTAAAAAAAATCCAACAATTGGGGGGCATGTATTTGTTGACAGAGCCTGCATGGCTCCAATACCTAGCCTAAATTTGTCCTAGAGCCTGGGAGGCTCCAACATGGGGACAGAGTTTATTAAGAAGCCCCAGTGCGGCCCCCGAGGGCACAGCCATGCCAGGGCCTGTTTTTCCTAAGTAATCAGAGGGCACAGTGAGTTCAAGGCCTCCAGGTTTGACCCACAGCTTTGACACAACTTATCCAATGAGGAAAAGGAAGCACATATCACTAATCTAGTACGTACTTACTCCTAACCTTGGATTCTGAAGTAGCATGTTACTCACTGCAAAGCACAGGGGAGTATGTGCTACGTAAATACAATTACAATCAGAAAGGGAATTTGAAATATATTGAAATGTTAGCCTGAGCTGTAACATAGTCCAGTAACTTGTGGCATTCCAGATGTATTGACGGCTACTAGCAAGCAGGGACATTTAAAAAATGCAACAAGCACTAAGGCCAATAGTTTTCATAGTCTGATTTAAACATTTAAGTTAATCTGGAACCAGCCAATATATTTTTTGATAATTGACGTATGAATGAGGCTTTACAATGCCAGTGTCCTTGGTCACAGTAGGGGGTATTTAGGCAGAACTTCATGGTAGAATTTGATTGGGAACAACTAAAAATGTAGTAGGGAATTACACAGGGAATAGCACACTGATGTAAGTGTAGGTCAAACAAATTAAACTGCAATAAAAATAATTAATGTTCCATGGACCATGCACCAAACATATGATATTGTTGCTGTCATTTTGAGTTGAAATACGCAATTCACACAGGGATTTGGAAACCTAGGTTGTATTTAAGCAAGCCAGTAACATTATATATAAGTGTACACTAATGAGCGAACATGGTCTCAGCAGCAGGCTGTAGGTGTTCCAGAGTGGGTATGACTTTACAAGTAGGTGAATGGCCATAACATTGCATGTTTGTGGGTAGTCAGAAGATATTCACATACAGAATTCCATCTTGGATGCGATCAGAGATCTTCTTATGTCAGCAGCTGGAGTAAGGCCTGCTCCAGGATTAAAATAGGAAAGGAAAATGTTTGTTCATAAAAGGACTTATGTGTAAATGCCTGCATGGACACATGTACCCCTGTCAAATGTATGTAATTGTAAATATTATTCCTGGATAGCTGCAACAGTCACACGTTACCTAGAGTACTGGAAATTAATAGAATTGTTATCAAAATGAATAACATTAACACCAAACCTAGCTGTGCAGAACTACAGGTCCGATTTTTTTGTGAATCTGGCCCTAATCAAAATTTCAGACCGTGGTTATGGACAGTAACACATTTATGGAAAATAATTGTGCAAACATTCATAACATCTTCCTTTCTTACTTCATCCCAGTATGTACTTGTACTTTTCTGTTGTATCCATTGATATTTGGAGTGTTTAAACCTTGTACCACCAGGTGGGGGGGGGGATTCAATTCAAGGAATTGGCAGGAACAGCTTTTCAAAGTTTATCCCCTCTCTGTTAGAGACTTCCCCATTTCCCCCCCTTTAACCTTGATTTCTGAAAGATAATTCCTAAAAATATTAATAAAAAGATAGATGCTTAATTTATATAAAAATCCAAGTATTTATTTTAAGATAAGTAGAAGAAGCACAGCACGTCCGTTACAAGGTAGATCCTGGATAAAAACAGTTGAATATAGAATCTGGAACCCAGCATGTAAGATGCAGGCACGCATCATACATTCCAGGCTCCAGCAACCAGAAAAGATATATAGACATAGAAAACATAACTTAAATAATTAAAGAATGCAACACATCTTATCCCTAAACAAAAAGATACTAACATAAATATCTACTGGGTAATCTTATGGGTCTAACACTATCTTTAACTCTAGAGGCAATCGATAAATCATTTTGTAGTAAGTTTTGAGAACACTTATTATAATTGTGTACCAACCGTCCCAGGTTATTATCAGGACAAGACATTTGAGAACTATGTGGCTTGTAAGTATCAGGACATTTAGCCACTCTACGAACATTTATGAATTCTTCCTCAAATCTTCAATGTAATCTTCAAAAACTCCAAAGATATTATGCAATGTAAATCCAAAAAATAGTTATAAGTTAGTCTTAAAATAGAATAGAGCAATGTATTATAAACGATCCATAAAGAACAAATTAGAATCGTATTGGTTGAATTGAATAAAGTTCTCCCAAAATAAGCATTTATCTTAATGACACACGCAAGAAATTCAAGAGCGTGTAAGAATGTACCTTATTTTTTAAGACAAAAGCAAATACGCTCCGATTTTCTTTCTCCGGTAGACACAAGTAAAAGCGCTTCGTGTTTCCTTCTTCGGTAACTTTGGTTACTATGGAAACAAAATGGCGGCTCGACGCTATGCGTGATGACACAGTGGCGCAAATCCACGTCTTGTGTAATGACGCTGGATGATGTGTCACGCAATGAGTGTCAGGGGTGACGTATACGATTTGTCTCGAGCTGAGCTTTTGCCCCTTCACTCATCTAAACGCCGAAAACGTACAGAAATGCAGAAAAGCCTCCAAATTTCACTAAAATTCACCGGAGCAAAAGAGAACTCAGGGAAGTGAAATCCGCTTCTCCTCCCAAGTAAGTAATGCCGGTTTATAAATATTCATTCGTGGATTCTCGAGATTTCTGCTCCAGTGCTTCAAAAACGTGGCAGAAATACAATGAAGGTCCCTCGTCACCAATATTAAAAAGATAGATGATTAATTTATATAAAAATCCAAGTATTTATTTTAAGATAAGTAGAAGAAGCACAGCACGTCCGTTACAAGGTAGATCCTGGGTAAAAACAGTTGAATATAGAATCTGGAACCCAGCATGTAAGATGCAGGCACGCATCATACATTCCAGGCTCCAGCAACCAGAAAAGATATATAGACATAGAAAACATAACTTAAATAATTAAAGAATGCAACAAATATGCAGATCCCTGTCCTGAAATTCAAAGAGCAAGATTTTTTCAGGTGCTCTGAGGCCCCTAACCTTTGTTGCTTAGAAAGACTTTCATGGTGCCCAACTAACAAATGCCTGAATTGCTTACAGAGAGCATTGAATGCACCATACCTCGCTTCATGATCTTGCATATTCCTTAGCTCATCTAAAATCCATCTGGGAATGTGCATGCGTCTATCTCTGGCACTCTTTACAATTTAGGGAGGTTGGTTGCCGGTAATGCTGAAAAGGCTGTACCGGCCTGTGGAGGGTCATGCTTGGAAATAATGGTTAAAGCATCCTGTATGCTTGTACAAATTATGTTTTATGTGCATTTTTTAATATCACATTATTGTCTACCCACTTACATTTTTATTCTACATGAATATTGTCTCAATGATATTGTGCTGCTGTACGATTACTGGCAAAATATTGAGGACTAAAATATCAACAAGGTACATGTACATAGGCTAGTGTATGCTTACATTCCTTAACTCCACACACACACACACAGTCTCTCAAAGTACGTAAAAGTTAAATTAAGAATAGTACATTTCTAATTACCTATGTGGGCTTACCTTTTCAATAATTTGCGCATGTATTTGTCTAAATGATATTCTGACACACAACCATTGCATTGTTAATGAGACAGAGACAGAGAGCATGTGGAACGATTCATTACAAGCAGGCAGATAACGTTTTGTAAAGTTATTTAGGGAGCAGGGTATTCTTTTGTAAACTAATGCTGTCATTGAAATGAGTACCGTCTGGAGATAAGTCATAAGTCATAAGTTCTTATATAGCGCACGATTCACCAATAAGGTTTTAAGAGTCTCCTTGAAAAACCAAAAAACACAGAAGTGTACCATTATCCCACCCTATTATTCCACTTCACACCACACCACACCTAATGAATTCCAGTGGCACCAGATGCACAAGTGTGCACAGTTTAAACTCCTCACCCACACCTACAAAGCTCTCCACAACACTGGTCCTGCCTACCTGAACATCTGCATTCAATCCACCAACCTTCCAGACACCTCCGCTTTGCAGGTCTCTCACCAGCACGCACCACGAGCATACACAAAAGCAAAGCATTGGGCCGGGCTTTCCCGTACCTTGCCCCTAAAGCCTGGAACGACCTCCCATAGCACATCAGAGCCTCTTTCTCTCTTCTTGACTTTCGCAAGAAGCTGAACACCTGTCGTTTGAGTAAGCCCACAGGACTGGCCTCACAGACTGCTACAGAGCACCTAGACACCCTCACAGGTGATTAGCACACTATAAAAACACTGATAACATAGCATATCCAGTGACCGAATTAAAAGGTGCACATGGATTGTACTGTAGCCTGAATTCATTTTCAGTTTGAGTTTGTAGGCTGTTAGGTTTTTGATTTAGTTCACAATACCTTTGACACCATTTAACACCTGATGACTGTCATGAGAAGAAGCCAGCTGCCCGTGTTTTTATAAAGTTTGGAATTCATGGAAATTTTGTAACTCTGTGAAGAGTAAAACTATAAGAGGCATGGGTATATGTCGCACTATTAACCCGCTTGCTGCGGGCGCGATTTCGCGTCAGTGCGGCACTCCCGCAAAACGGGCGTGCCGCGTTGGCCATTGGACGTGCGCAGCACTACGAAGGTAGTGCTTGCGACGTCCAATGGCCGACAGCAGCACTTAAGGGGTTAAGAAGCTTTAAAGCATGAAAAAAATTCAGATGAAACAGATGTGTGTATAAAAATGTTTCGTCATGATGCCTCATCAAAATGAAATGTAAGTAATGGTATTTTTGTAGCACAAGCCTAGCTGCAGAGCAACAGAGCTGTGAACAGTGCGAGGTCACCCTGAGATACGATTAGTTATTATTTACAGAGAGGCAAGTTTATTTAGGGTGGTGGGTTGCTATTATATAGCGTGGTAGTGTTTTTTCAAGAGAGATTTCCTCAGTTCCTTTTTTGAACTATAGGCGTGAAGGAGCTATTCTGATGTTTTATGGTTGGAGGTTTGTTCAATTTGAGCAACTTCCAAGATCAGATGTCTCCAATCATTGCAAGGACAACCCAGTTGAAACTGTATGGCCAGTTATAAACGAGTTCATACTTAGTTAATGTGAGGTTTTGATAATCCACTGAATAAAATTATACAAGACTATTAGAAAACACTACACCATTCTACTGATTGATGAATATCACTACCTGAAATAAATAGAGATCATTATGCACATACTGAAGACATTGGAAACCATTTCAAAAGGGCAGGTTCACATTCCTAGAATTTCCAGAGAGAGTTACAGCTTTAGTCCTCCTTAAGTGGGTTTCATAATAGTGACAAACAATGAGGAGCAGTGGTCGAGTGACTAATGTAGTTGGCTGGAGTCTGGAAATGTGAGGTTAATGACTTAACTTGAATTCTTTTTCATTTCAGAGGACTTTATATAGCGCAGACCTAACCAACAACCCTTATAAAGATATAATTCAATGAGAGTAGACTTCGCTATATTTCACTTTGTATGGAAGAGGTGGAAGAGGTGTGGCGCCACGGGCAGGGCGACTGACTCCGGAATCTGGGGATCACGGTACGATCCCCGGTGGCAGTGGCAGATTAGCCCAGCACCATGTGACTCTGGGCAATAGCTTGCTTAATCTTCCCGAAGGGCCCCAGCGCCTAGAGACCCTTACAGGTGATTGTTCGTGCTTTACAAATGTGGATTATTATTATTGTATATGTGTTGTCAATTCCACTGAAATTTTAGAGTGCTCGCAGATAATGTGCCCTTCACTCACTAGTGAGTTATGAAAACTACTGTTGAGCTTCATAATCATATGTTAGCACATGGCACCGGCCTCAATACTGGAAGCTGGGGAGTGTTCCAAATGGTGCCCCAAATGCCTAATTAACGAACATACATGTTGCGACAAAATATATATGAGCCACTGAAAGGTGTAGGGATCAGGTGAAAATGCTTTGTTTTTTTCTGAGTTAAACTTATTTAAGTAGCATACATGTATGGAAGCTATTAAGAAAATGCATCTCTGTGATGTTTGGAAAGGGTTGTCTGTTTGGTTGTTGTTATGTGTGCATGGCTACTTGCAGTCAGTGGCGAGCATCAGTCGTAATGATGATGTAACATATGTTGAGGATCCCACCTTAAATTAGGATTTTCCAAAACTTAGTGGGTAGTAAATTATAACTTTATTGAATAGATGAAGGCTAATATTTTGCCATTGCATGACAAGCCATTTCCCAGACATTGCTTGTGCGGTGGTGTGACTTCTCTGGATACCTGCTAGCAGAAGTAACATTTTCATCACAACTGATTTTTGATCTGCTCTTAGACATCTTTGTTCCTCAAGCTAGTAGAATGGAAAGTGACTCTATACTGAATTTGATTTGGCAGTGTCTCTTGTAAAGCATAGGCATCAGACTCTTACTTAAAAAGGGTTTACAGCACTAAGTCACACCTTTTAGTGGTGGGAGTTGAAATTACATTTATACAAATGTATTTTTTAGTTTGATCAGAAAGAAAGTAGCACCATTTAGTCTCGCAAAGTATTTGAAAACTATTTTTCCATTGTTTTACGTTCATTTTGACATAAGAATCAATTGATACATATTTTTAACAACACAAAACAGTCCAACTCAAGCTGATGGGTATTTTGAAATGTGGAAAATAGGTAAATGTATTAAAAGAGCTGACCTAGATGTTTCTAAAGGAAAATATTTGGAACAAATTCATGACAATGCATAGAAAATTAAATCATTTGAGAGGATTGAAGCATTCAGAAATACTCCTACATTATAATTCAATTGAACAAAAACAATGAATACATTCAAACACCAAAACATGAAATGGAATTGATGGTGCAGACACTGAGAAATGTATATTTTTACAGAACCAATGTATCGCTGAAATACCCTAAGCAATTATTCAAGATACATTTCTTCCATTGTTTGACCACATGCAATGCTATAAGGAATTCAGTCCCTGTGCTCGATTATGTGACAGCATGGCGGAAGTGAAAGAAAGTGACATTTTACTATTTAATTGCAATGTATCAACATTGCAATTTGTAATCAAAGTTAGAAATATATTCCATTGTGGTGCTGGTCACTATGTGGTGTCAGGAAGCTTGGTGTCGAAATCGGTGGAAAGGCACATGCATATAAAGCAAGTGCAAAAATAAACAAAAAGACACAGAAAAGTAAATTGAGGAGGAAGGTGGGCTTGAAACAAAAGCTAATAGTGGCAGAGTAGTCCGTTATGCAACTGAAAACCAATGTACAGAGAAAAGTGGTAGATAATCGTTGATAACCATCAAGAAATAGAATTGCCCCACATGGTATGAATGGCCTCAAATGAGATTTGCCATGGTAAAAAACAGAGTAGAACTAGTAGTTGTGCATCTGTGACCTCCATTTGCAAACTTCACTTAAAACGGATCAAATAATTTACTCTTAAACATTCTATTGTTGTTTTACTTCTGCCTCTGCACAGTACTTCAGATCTACTGGGCATTTTCAGTGAAATATTGATATAATCGGTCCATGTTTAAAAAATGTCATTATGATTCACGAAAAGAGTGTCCATTACAAACTTAGAGACAATTTTTGTACATGCCAGTCAGACAAGCTAATTTAAATTATGAGACTTCCATCTTTTTTGTTTTGCAATCAGTTCAAATTACTATCAAATAGACATTTTTCCTCATGGCAGAGCCCAAGTCGTCTCAGTTCCTTCGTTTAGGTTTAGGATGATGAATAAGACCTGTGAGGTACCACAAGGATCCTCGTTGAGTCTTATGCTGTTTTGATCAATTATTATCCTGGAGAAGGAAAGAGCTCTTTGACAAATAAAATGGGCATGGAGAGGATGTGGTGCATAGGCCAGAGCTGCTGGCTCAAGAGCTGGGGATCCTCACTTAATTGCTCCGGGTGATAAATTGTTATGTAAATATGCTGCAAGAATAAAAGGTAAAACTTCATGAAAATATAGTTCCATCAAAGCTGACCAAGAAGTTAACCCCTTTGGTGCTCATGACGAGCTGAGCTCGTCATGAGGCACAGTGCTCGAGTGCTGATGACGAGCTGAGCTTGTCATGACCACACCCATTTCCATTATGGTCCACCACAGCAGGGGAATAAGTCAAGCAGCCAAGGTGTTATCAGTATTTCAGCTGTGGGAAACTGAGAAGAGAAGCAGACAAGGAGCAAGCATTGGTAAATGCTGGAAAATATGCTACATCCAATAGAAATAGAGGAAAGGTAAGTGACATGCACAGGAACCAATGAGTAGCCTGGAAAGAGAGGAGGGAGGATGTAAATTCCTTTTAAGTTTATATTAAAAACAATGGATTTCTCAAGCACAGCGTAAGCGCTCTGCAGGCAAAACCTAAAAAGGGTTGTATTTTTAAGCTACACTGCATGCCCACAGAGCCTTGTACAGGGAAGGCCGATTTCCTTCAGTCTAGTCAATTTTTTCTCCATCCATCTAGGAGTCTTAGACCTGCAATTTCTGCACTGGCATGGCCTCGCCGTATTTCAACGACTCACAGAGGAGGACACTCCTTTTCGTATTTTGCTCCACACCGTAGGAATATGCAGCCTCTTCAAATTTGTACCTGCCAAAATGTTATAACTTAAAAAAAACAACTGTTAAAACCTGTTTGTTCTAAGCTCTTAGTCGAAAGCATCCTTCTTGTTGAAGCATTAGCGCTAAGATACTCATGTGGGAGTGAGCTGTTGCGCTTTATCAAATGTAATGTATGTAAAACATGTAATTAATATAACATGGTCACAAAGTAATTATTGCCATTTTACTTATAGAAATCCTATCACAGTAACTTCATCTATTTGAGACTACTGTTCGTTGACGAAACTCTCTGAAACTTAGTTTAGTTTTTTTTCTTATTCAAAAACATTCCTCGAATGAGGACTGGAAAGCTGCACCAGGAACAGGATTCAGGAGTTCTTTTGGGAGGGATTTTTGGTGAAGGCTCCTAGTTTTCCTGTGTGGAATTCTCATTAGATGAGAAATCTGCACTGTGGAAATGAAGCCTTCTGTGACAGTGCCATTTTCACTCCACTGGGCAAACATTTTCCATTTGGAGAAAGCCCTTCCTCAGCATTCACACAAAATCTAGGGGTAGCCTATTTCTCTCCTCATCCAGTTACTACAGTCCTTGAATGGAGTAAATCTCAAAACATTTCCAGGTGGAGAGAGGTCATAGAGGAATGTCCAAAAACCTACATTTGTGTGTGTTCCCAAATTTCCAAGGCAACCCACACCTTGGGGCGTCCACCTCCAACCCCTCAAACTTGAATTTATGAATGTGGATTTTTGTGAACTTGTGGCAAATAAAAATGCACTTGTATATTCATGCATCCCTTCTAGGAATCCTATTGGGAATCCCTAGGGGCTGTGGAAAAAAGATACATTGGTTATTATGTTTTCGACCAGATATACCTTTATGAACTGGGCCCTAAATTATACTATCTAGTACTGTTTTCACTGTTGCAAACAAATGTTCAAATAATTGTATGAATTTTATGAGGCATTTGCGCCACCGTTTCATCACTTTTTGCGTGCACAGACCACAAAATCATATTTATGAAGCCATGCAAATTGGCTTCAGATGGCTTCATAGAAAAGGAATGAATCAAGGCAGCACAAATCTCCGTGTTGCCTTACTCTGGCTAGGGAGGTGTGCCATGGGAATGGCAGTAGGTCTTCCCATGCAACACTCAAGGATTTTGACTGATCCCCAGATTTACAAGACCTCCTAAACCTGGGGATGTGCCAAAACCTTACGCCTCCCCAGGGGAGGCACTATAGCTCCTCCATTTTTCCTAAGCCTCCCAGGATTGTTTTTGTGCAGGAAGGTAACCCTTCCTGCACAAAAGCAATCCTGCATGCATTGCAGACCCCCTTGCACCATCGTGCTAGGGGGCGTGCATTGGTGCAAGGCTGCCAAAACAGCACCAGTGCAGGGGGAATGGACAGGAATGTGCTGTATGCCATAGATACGGTGCATTCCTGTCCTTTTCCTTTGGCGCAGAACAGCGCAGCAAGGTGACTTGCCCTGCACTAACATCTTGTAAATCTGCCCCTCGGAGTTGGCTAGTTTCCTTCGACCATATTCATTGAGGATAACTTCAGAACCTGACTGGAAATTTACTATTTGATGTGTTGATGAGCCAAAATCTAATTGACCAGTTACTTCAGCACATCTTGCTATTAAATAATGCTCAATTGTCAAATAAATACTTAAGTGCACCAAAATTAAGAACGTTTTAAAATGGTGCCTGGGTGTCATCATGTGCATGGTCTTTGGCGGGGTCCGAGGGCAGGAGGCAAAAGTAACCTAGAGGGCATATGGCCACTGGGCAAACGTTGTGCAAGACACCTGAGCTGTGATACAGAAGCAGAGGGGCAAACTTTGTGTTGCGAGTGGCATATCTTCAAGAAAATAATGTCTAAGTGGCTGGTGCTTTAATGAGGTCGGCTAGCGCCTCCTCAGCCCACCAGCATGCAGCCCGCACCAGTACAACACACCACCAAACCTGTTGTGCCCCTGCAGATCCCATTGAAAAAAGGTGTCTGTTTGCAATTGGGCATAAGGAGGGGGCCCCCTCCATTGGCCTCTATGGGATGATATGGGGAGGCCTAGGGGAGGGGAACACTTTATCGTGTGCCATTGCAAGGAGATGCATTTCACCCTGCACTTAGGCCTCCTGTCGGGCTGCCCATTGAGAGACACTGCGGGACACCCATTGTCAGCATGTTACAGTCTGCTCAGTTTTAACTCTCAGCCCCCAAGCTATTCTCACACCTTCAGCCTGATATGAGCTGTGAGAGAGGTGCTTGTAGGTGGCAGAGAGGGGAGCTGTGGCTCAGGAAGGGTCTGAACATAGCAACTTCCGGAGCCCTGAAGGGGTCACTTATGTAAACGAGAGGGGCCTCGCACATTCCCCTAAGCCCAGGGCCCCAAAAATCCTAGAAGCGTCCCTGTCTAGCTTCCAGAGTCTCCACACAGAAATAGACCGCTTTAATTTTGTTTCTGCAAGCTGAGATATTTAGTCCGTTTTCTCCTTTTATCAGCTGCGGTCACTCCCAAAGTAAACATCCCCAGTCTTAGACATCATATTCCTTGCATAGTTCGCCCGTGTGTGAACCAAATCATGTTCACGACCTTTATTACCTGATGTAATCTGGGATCTGCAGCCCAGACAGATACATCCAAGCCGAAAGCCTCGTTTTCAGTAAGTGACTTATTGCCCCAG
Organism: Lissotriton vulgaris; assembly: GCF_964263255.1. Taxonomy (NCBI): domain Eukaryota; kingdom Metazoa; phylum Chordata; class Amphibia; order Caudata; family Salamandridae; genus Lissotriton; species Lissotriton vulgaris. The sequence goes on from NC_141691.1 coordinate 1,791,117,961, forward strand.
GACCAATAAACTAAATATTCTCCATTAGCTGCATGTTTTACGTTTTTGTTTCCATAAATTTATATTTCTTTTGCAATTCCAAAACTAAACTTTATAGTGTGGGAAATGCTGCTCTTAATGGGACCCGCACATCTGCAGGCCATTAGACTGCTGTTTTACAAAGCATGTTGTGATGAAACGCGGGATAAAGCTTCTCTTCACAAATCAAGCTGATAAGAGATGCTTGTGGTAATAGTCACAACTTTCGGATTTCAGGCTCGAACAATAACAGCTTTGTGTTTGTTGCCTTTTCTTTCGTGCCAAGCAGCTTTCATCACTGCAAAATGTTCAAAACATAAAGCTGCTGTGAGAGTATCTTTAGAAACAGAAACTAAAAACAGATAGTGGATGAAGCGGGCGGCCCTGGTCCACGCATGACAACATTCAAGATAGCTCTGTGGGTCCATGCATCTCTATCAAAGCAGTGCCTATTAGCTGGGTGTTGCTTGGCTGGGAAACATGAGGTCATCAAGAATTGTAGGTCTGGCTGCAGACTGTCTTGTTGTTTTCGAAACGTCACCAATTCTTCACAAATGTACGGTAAGAAGTAGCGAGGCATGGCTTTGAGTTCGCCCACTTCAGAGATTGGCATTGAAAAGGTTTTCCCACTTTGCCCTTTCTTGGACGCTCTGATCAACATGGCATTTCAAAGGCGGTTGCATTGTCCCTTTCTGTTACTTTTAGAGTTTGGTGATGTGAATCGAGTAGTCCTTTTATTATTAGACTAGAGATGCAGCCTCTAAAGTGAGACCCAGTAAATGTTCTGTGATGCATCTACTTTGCTGATACAATATTTTATGGCTTATCTTGCTGTTTTGATGCCCTGGCATCTCATTAAGCAATAGTGCTTTCCAATAATCACTCTTGCCCATTCATTTGTTTAGTTTTGCTGTCATTATAACATGTTTTTGGATTTATATTTTCTTTTGTTCTTAAATTAAAGAAGTGTGCATGTACACCTTTTTAAAGATGCAAGAAACCTATTTAGCTATATACACCGCTTAAGTGCACGGCTTACAATGCAAGTGTCATCTTCTAACTCTTTTCTTAACACTCTTCTTTGAGGGTATAGCTTAACTTTACTAATGTATTCTGTTCAACAAAAATTTCCTTCCTAATTCCTGCTTCCATATTGCTGTAGAACAAGATGTTGCTTCAATATGGGATTTTCTTTCCATGATAGTTGGGGGCAATATACACAAATTCGGCCAACTATTATCAAACACTTTATCTATCAAAAACAAGGCCTAATTTCTCTGCCAGTGCTGCTTGTTCTTGTAGTTGTGAAAGAAAATAATGCAGAATCTGAATACTTCAACTAATACATTCAATAAGCATCACTGAGCAATACGAAACAGGCGGCAGCAATAAAATGGCTGCTTCATCAATTTCCACTACCTTCAACGTTATCATGCAAGGTAATTGTGTCAGTTTGTTACACGCTTCAGACACAGAAGTCATTGAGGGATACCTGAAATATCAGCCGGAAGCCATAAAACCTGAGATAATCCCTGTCTTACTCCAATTGTACTCTAGGAATCCCAAAAAGAACATACTATTGAACTTTAGGCGCACCACAGAAAAGAAAACAAGCATACCCAAAAACAATAGATCTGGCTTTTTTTTTTAAAAAAAAGGGGAAGTGCTTTTTCATAACTGGAGAGTTTTTTTGTGTAAATGGAGGCAAAATTGTTTCTGTTTATAATTGAAGAAGTAAATGTTTACACTGATTGGTAATGCACTCACTCACCCATTTAATCATCCAACTAATAATCTATGCACTCACCTCCTACATCCTGACAGCTATCCTTGCAATCTCTAGCTCATGTATTAATCTGTGTACTCAATCGTCCATCAATTCTACATTCAATCTACTCAATTCAATGTATTTTATTTTGGTTCAAAAGGCACCCCTCACTCTTCCACATCCAGACATTCAGCAACCCATGAAGTAGTACTGACTCTGCCTTATTAGCAATTCTCTAATTGAACATGCACTGACCAACATACTGGTCACCTCTGACTCTGATCAGCATTGTCAGTCTAGTCTGAGGTGTACTTGAGGTCAGAGCTATTCTGAGCTGAGAGGCCTTTCAAGACTGTGTTTGCGGACTTGGCTCTGGGGGAGCTTCTAATGTGTTTTAGGGGCCGAGCAATATACATTTTCATTTAATGGGAGCAATGCAGGTCTCGGAAACACTGGTAGAAGCTTTCAAGCATCCTTACTGAAGGAGCTATTGCCAGGGACATTTAGAGGCCTGGGTTTGCTGGGAGGATTTGTAAAGTCAAAGACGATTGTGGAATGTATCCTAGAACAATTAAAGAGGTCTAGTTTGGAGCATTTAAAATATTCATTGGCCCACCCCAGACAGAACTTTAGCATGGCTGACATTTTTTCATTTTGCATATTTGTGTATGTCCCATCCTTCCATCTTGATGCTTAGATGCAGCCTCATACACACTTACTATACTAGCAGGCAGGATGGCAGGTCAGCTCACAACTCACAGCAAATGCAGTAATGTGTTTTTGCATGTTAGCTTAAAGCTCGAAGGTCCACCAAAGATCCATCTAAATTACTTTTGTGGTCATATCAAGTCAGCTCACGTTTATGATAGAAACATGCCATCAATGCTTTCTCATTCCATAACGCCCCTGTATGGTCTCACAATAAATTAAGAGTTACAAATGAAATGTAGGTCAAACAGTCGTGAGCCTTTCACCCCAAAGCGCTGTTCAAACACATGGCGAGTATTGTGTTTTTTTTTTATCACACAGCCTCTGTGCAGATTTATTGATGTAACACAATATTCCAACGAGCAGGTTGTGGAGTGGGACACTTTAGTGGACTATAGATGTGTATCTTTAGGGAGATCACAAGAAGAACACTGTTCACATGTACAGCACAAGCCCATGTGCAGCATATGGGGTAGGCCCATTGCGCAGCCCAAGAGCAGCGTGCAGTGCTCCAGGCTATCGGAGCTGCCAATGCGGGTGAAGGGCACTGTCTCTTCTCTTTGTGGTCCTGATGGCGCCTCAACCAAGGTTTCCGCCTACTCTTGGACTATGACCACTGCCAAGCACCTGAACGTCATGTTGGCCAAGACAACGGCTCAGCATCAAGCGGTGACTCATTGAATGAGTGTAAGTGTTTAGCATTACCACCCAATAATTGAGAGGGCATCCATCTGGCAATCGTTTATATGTCACTGGTCAGTTATTGACATAGACAAACGACAGTGGTTGGTAGCATGCCTTAGGGCACTACCGGGGTTTTCGAGAAAGCCAAAGACATGCTAGAAAACTGTGCAAATTAACGTATGCAATTGAAACTTATTTTCAGATTGAAGGTTATATTTATAGAATATGTCTACTAATAAAATATCTTTTGCGAAAGAAATTCCACAGAACAGTGGACTCAAATGTTTCATGTTTCATCTCTTGCTTCATCACTATGCTGTTGGTCAGTACTTCTGTAGGCCACTCCTCTCCCTGTCTGAGGCTCGGCTGGACTGTACTGCAGAGGCCTGCCTCTGACAACAGAAAAGTCATGGAATTGCATGTTGTAGACAACCTGCTCTGCAGTTGCAAACCAATCCTGCAGCAGTGCTTAATATGAGCTAGTGGTTTCCGGTGCTCAGTACCGGCAGTTAATTGTGAACACTGGCGCTCATGACAGTCTGCCACATGGTGGCACTGTCTGTCCAATTTCAAGATCAGCACAACAGTCATTTATTAACTCAGTAATCATTGAAAATGACTATTAACTGCCACCCAAGCAATTCTAATAGAAAAAAAATATAATGATACTTTATTTGATTTAAAAAAATCATAAAAGGGTGGGCTCACCACCATGCAAACGGCATATACATCATAAAAAACAACACAAAATCAACTTTAAATCGAGTTAAAAACTGGTATCATAAAATATGCAAATTTAGCGGGGAAAAAGAATGAGAGGAATGGGGTGAATTCGATCTGGGTACACAATATTTTTAACTCATAGGTTTATGGGCATGGATAGTCTGATTTGTCATACTTGAAGGGGTGTGATGAATCGTATATGTGGTGGTGCAGTTATTGACACCACCGGCGGGGGCAATGGCGTGGTGCAGACTATGGCGGCCTCTTGACAAGAGCCCTGGACCTTAATTTTTTACAAATTAAGCACTGCTCTGAAGCTGTTGGTACGTGCAGAGTTTGCTGAGGGTGATATGTCAGCAGCAAGGTTAGCTTCTTCAGGGATAATGGAGTGGTGGGAGAGTACATTAAAAGCTGTGACCCTCTTACAGTCCATGCACTAAAATGGAAGCACTCCTTGGGCGGACTAACACACCTGCTAACCAGTCAGATGCTGTGCAGTCATGAAGAGGCTGATTAACAAATGGGCTGACACAACGCCCCTATTCCTACAGTCTTTTAATTTTTTTATTTTATTGATTAAATGAGTTTTGGAAGGCGACTAAATCTGTTTTAGCCAGACCTAAACATGTATCTAAAGCACATCTTCAGCTAACGTTCAGAGGGTGGATGGAGGCCAAACTAAGACCACCACGAGTCTCTTACAGCAGAAATGTGCGGTTGCTGACCACAAATGAGTTCAAGATAAAAAACTAATCAGTGATGAGCCATACAATTTGCAACAAAAAAACAAACAGAAACCATGGATAAATTGAAATACTTAGCGTGGCAAAGTATTGGCTCCAAATCACATTTTTACCATTCATCTAAAAGCATCATCCTTATTTCATTTGATTTCATTTCTTAGAATAAGTAATGTAAGTCTTTGTAAATGTGAATGTTGATGGAATAATGTGTGGCATTGGAAGTCTTTTTCTCTCAGCACGTTCTATCTCTTGAGAAACCTTTCACAAATGTTTTATTTTGGCAAATGTCCATGTAACGAGAAAAGGCAATTGGTTTCTTTGTACCTTCCCTAATAAAAAGCGGTGTAAAAAATCCTCACGCAGAATAAGGGAATAGTCCAATTTTTTTAATGCGGCTTATTATTCTGGGTGTATTGGCTACTTTTTATAATCAAGTGGGCTTGGTGGTCCAAATAGCTCAGTGGCGCATTCACTGAAGCCGAAGAGCACGGTCTATCTTTTATTATGACCTTTTCATGCCGTCTGATACTGTAGATGTTTATCCCACTTCATGCCTTAGTATTTACAGCATGGAGTAAAATGAGCAGCTGAAGTATGTATCAACATGCTCCAAATTTGCAGCTTGTAGACCCCCAAAGCGGAATCTATTTAAAATTACTGATCCGCACGTTTGCTGCCTGTTGAATCCTTTTGTGTTGCTGTTGAATTGTGCTTCCCATCTGATCACTAGTCCACTATGACATGCTCTTTTGCCTTGCCCCTTGGTTCCCAAGTTGTTGTTCATGGAGCAAAGCCTTTTTCCATAATGCTACAGTGGCCACTTTCAAAAGAAGGGACAGTCTGGGCTTCCCCATCCACTTGGCAATAAGCAATTTACAAGCAATTTTGTCAACCTCTTTCTATGACGGTTCACAGGGGGCAAGCATCTCCCTTTGATGTATAGTGTGTTGATGGTGGCTTGTGGGAACAAGAATGTGTGACCAGAAATGGGTTTCTTGGTGCCTTGAAAGCACAATGCAATTCTGTAACTCCACATGATGGGGTCTTGTGTTGTAATGGCTAGTACTGTATGTTATTTCACTGAATTGTAGTAATTGAATGGTGCTTTGGCCTCTCAAGGAGGGCTGCTGCACTTTGGATGGACTAATAAGGTGGTGTTTTGTTGTAGTTTTGGAATATAGTGGGTTTATGAGGTATCCTACGTGGAGAGAGTTTTGTTGTCATAAGTGAGAGCATCAAATGTGGGTACATTAATAACTGTTAGTAAGTTGAGCGGATAGAAACACAGATCGTAGGGCCTTCTTTTCGAGTCCACTGACCCACAGTGTGAGGCCTGCCGCTAGCGGTGAACACTGCAAAGAATGGCGCGTCATAAAGGATCCATGGTGTGCGTTTAAGTATCTACCTGCCTTGATAAACACAGTACTTTTTCAAAGCATATTCCCTGTCCATGAGCAAGATTTGATCACTTGGTACACCAGATGAAGTTGTCAGATGCTCAGATTATTAGACAGGAATACATCACAAAGTGTTGCAGCTGCTGATGGAACATCTGGCGGAGTTATTTCTGGAGAATTAAGTACGTTACAGACTACTGATCTTTTACTCTGCTCTTTAAACTAATGCCCTGGTACAAAACCAGGCTCTGGTGTCTACGCTGATGCAGAAGGCAATTTATCATCTGTAACTAGAGAGACACTGAAATGACCTCACAGCATCTTAACTTTATTATCTCCAAACGCAAGCATTTGAGGCTCAAAATGAAAGTGATTGCCACCAAGGCCCTTACAGACTCTTAACTACAGACAGAGTAGTGCGCTTGCAACTTCACACCTACAGGTGTAGACTATATAGCAAATCATGATAATGGCAAATATGATTTGTCTGACTAAGTAGTGCATCCTTTAATCTGTAATAGAAAGGGCAGGAGAAGGCCCCTGAGAAAGATGCATGGGAGAAGAAGGACACGTGCTCAATGCCACGATTGACTGGGCCCCTAAATTTTGCAAAACCGTAGCTTTGTAACTGATAAGGTATCGTCAGAGCATTCCGCACATGTGAATGTAAAACACATTTTAAGAATCAAATGCACCCTACTATGCTTTAAAATGGGTAGCATTTAAAACTGGGGCAGGCAATTCAATTTCATTCGAAAATATTTATAAATATCAAGGCTGGGGGCATGAGCTGGACAGGAGGAGAAAACATAATTTCCCCTTGGGACGTTATATGTATTATTTATGATTTTAACAAAGAAGCTCTGAACATCACTTTACTGCCGTTTCATAATGCAGATTTTTTTCGGAATAATTTCTGGACAAAAAGTTGAGAGAAATTAGAATACAATGTGATGGTTCTGCTAAGGCCGTCAATCTGCAAATACTGATTTGGGCGGGAATGCAGAAACATTTTTATGGCAAGGGAAAAGTGGGCATCTTTCTAAGGGTCCCCTAGAAAGTGACCTTTCTCTCTGTATCAACTCTGTTTCCATTTCTCTACCTCTTTCCCTATCTCTGTCCATGTCTACCTCTGGTTTTGCCTCTCTCACGACCCAAAATCAACTTAAGTATTTTGATGCCACATTCAAGACATTTTTTAGCATTTTTTTGCATGTCTCCTTTTAGGAAATTTAACATATAATTCAATACTGGCCGCTTGACCTAACAGAATATGGAATTCAAATTCAATGTTGTTCCAAACATGGAGCCCCAAATGATGTCTTGCGCAGGGCCCTGAAAAGTCTTAAGGTGACACTGTGGGAAATGGAAGTTGCTCTTGAATCGGGATTTCAAGGTGTTTGATAATATAGGTCCCGTGAGTTTTCTGTTGGCACATTTTACCAGGTGAAATCTGGTGGCATTAGTCAGTGAAAAACACCTCAGAAAGCAGCACAAACATTCAGACCTTGATGTATAAATACCAATATCTATAGCAATTCCCTATTCCTGAGGGAAATTCTAGTAATTGTGTGAGCATTATGCATCCATACATTATTGAACCCCATGGTATTGGTCATTTTGAATGTGGGCTTTCCAATGCAGAATCCTCACATATTAGTTGTTATGGATGCCTTAGCCACTAGCCTTAAGGCTGTGGCTATCCAGTCAAACACCAGTTTCAGAAATCAACTTTTAAGAGTTCTTGGACATGCATGTGGTTGCCTTTGGTCTGTAGGCTCGAGTTAAGGGAATTCCAAAGTTTAATGCATTGATCCAAAGCACACATGACCTTCCTGGCTGGTATCTGGTGAGGTGTGCCTTTCTTCGAGTACCTTGTTCCTTTGGTCCATGAGGCCATTTGCACGGTAAAAAGCATGTTGAGTGAATTTGATTCTCAATTGCACAGCGAGTAAGTGAAGCAACTTGACAGGTGGTTTTCATGACCACATATACAGAGGTTTAGGTACATTTTAACTACTTAGTTATGAAGTCTTGCTGTTTGTCATTGAGCTCTTTCTATGTAGTGTTGCAAATAACCTGACAAACCATCACCAGAGCTCTGGTTAACTACCCATTGGTGGTTTGGAAGATTTACGAGGATTTTCCATACAATGGTCATGGTGATCTAAGACCCTGACAAAAATGTGTTCATTTGGTGTGCACACATATGATGGATTTCTCATAAAACGTACAGGCTACTTGCATTCTGAGGAGAGGCTGAAGTTGTCTAAAAATGACCAATGAACAGCAGTTACTGGGGCTACAAAATGAAGCAGTCATAGGTGTAAACATTTAAATTACTTTTGAATCCTTAAAGAAATCCAAACCAGTATTCTAAGATAAAGACAAGCATTTAATCAGTATTTGCAAAAATATCAACACATATTTATCTATTTACATGTATTCTTTCAAGAATTTCCATAAACAGAAATCACAAGCGGTTCCAAAATATAAATTAACTAATGAAGAAAGAAACAGCCACAGCTTTAATGGATGAAAATGTCTTATTTTTCTACACATCATCTCTACTACTTACCAAAGATATTGCATTCTTTGTATTGAATTCTCATAGATAAAACTAAGGTATATCAATCATTGAACCCAATCAACCATGACCTGAAGGCAACGGGAAACGGTCGGAATAATGTGGGCACAGTCACGCTTGCCCCAACAACGCAAGTGCTACCATGCTTGCCTTAACCACACATTTGCGTGATTAAGGCAGTGCGCGGTCTAGCTGCTGGAATGTGCAGGGTGAACAAGGAGAAGGAAGACGGAAGGATCGGGAGGAATGCGGTAAGGTATGTTATCAGGGCTTCGTGGGTCGGGGTTGTTTTCATGGCTGGGGGGTCGGGTAGTCGTTAGGGCTCTGAGGGGCTGGGGTCGCTTTTAGGGCTCAGGGTAGTTTTTAAGGCTTGGGGGGGTTACAGTAATTTAAGGCCCATGAGGAGAATCGGGTAGTTTTTAGAGATTAGGGGGAGGGTGGTGGTTGTTTTTAGGGCTCTGGGGGCAGGGGGGTTGGTTTTCAGGAGGGAAGGGGTAGTTTTAGATGTCAGGGCAGGGACTTGAGGGGCTGAGGGCGAGGGTCAGGGATCGGAGTACTTTTGTGGGCCTGGGGAGACAGGGAAGTTTTTAGTGCTCGAGCAAAGGGTTGGTTTTCCGGAGGAAGGGGCAGGTTTAGGGCTCAGGTCAGGGATTAGGGGTTGGGGGATTACACGTATCTGATCATTCTTAAACACACATATGTCTTTGACATACATGCCTTAACAACACATATTTCATTGCAAAAGCCAAGCGTGGTAAATGCATATGCATGTTTAAGACTTGCATAAGACTGCATGGAACCGGCATGCATGGTAATCGCATGTGTGGTTCCGTCACACAACCAAAGGTGACAAATAAGAAGTTTTCTATTTATATTTTCTATTAATGGTATCTCCCGCCTCGTAAGGGTTTACTTGCTATAGTGTCATTGCCTTGCTAAGGTATAGGCATTCACCTGGCTTTAAGGTCAACCACCACTTAGGAAAATCTAGCAACCTTAAATAATTCTGAACACTATACAGCTAGAGGAGTCCTGGGTGGCGTGGTTCGTGTGCCCCCTTAGAAAATGATTCTTGAATCTAAAAACAAGAGCCACGTCACCTTCAGTAGAGGAAAAATATTGATTAAAGGATAAAATCCAACGATGTGCAAAGTGAAGTTTTATCATAAGGATTCTGTTGTTTTAAGAAATTTATGACATTGTGTGAAAGGATAGGTTACTTCACTGGGATGCACAATGGTTTAAACACAGTTGATCAACATATTGTATGTTTTATTGGAGATGAAATGGGGCATGCATTCTTTTTTCAGAGAATCATTGGAGTTAAGGTTTGAGACGAAATGAAAAGTATGTTGTGCACCACAAGAATAAAGTCTGTGTGGTGCGCTTTATTTTTTATGAAAACAGGACCTCATATGTGTAGTGGGTTCTATTGCAACTGACAGGAACAAAAGCCATACCTTGACCGTGTGAAATCAATGTAGTGTCAATGTGGTCTTCACTTGGTCACAATTTTGGCCTATTCCTGTCCTAGGTAAAAGACCAACCCACGCGTGTGGGGTGCCATTTTTACTGGGAGAAGATTGGAAATAATGTACAGTACGACTTTATAAATTTCCTAAAGTTATGAAGTTTTCTGTCACAGTAAATTAAAGAAAATGTATTTTTATGTATAATTTGTCATTTACAATGGATTAATAAACCATTTTGTGAGTAATGTAAACCCAAATCACCTTAGACTCCTTTTTGCCTATACTTTTCAGAAATGTCTGTGATTGATTGGTCCTATTTTGTTCCAGCCAACAATAAGCCTGTTTAGTGCATCCCTATGGGATTTCCCCACATCAAAAACATTCAGTTTCTAGTATGTGGATCACTGTACACATCCCCGGAAAACCTGCACAAGTCTGATAACCCCACACTCAGATATGTTCAAGTCAGATTTAGATCAAGTCTTAGTACGGTTTTGCTCCTGTTTAAAAAGACTGAAGAAACTATCAAGTTATGTGGACAAAAATGATTAACATCTGACAAATGTCTTGCTTAGCGCATTATCTGGGACAGCCAATCAATGCAAGGGTGGTGTGGCACCCAGCAATAGAAACCTTGGGGCATATTATCAAGGGGGTTTATCTCCGCTTATTTGGCTTTAAAAGCCAAGAAGGCGGAGATAAAATTATCTCCCTATTACCAAGCTGCCGCTAACACCAGTTAGTGACAGCTAATAGGAGATAGCGACCATCTTGGGCCTTGCTTTGCATGTCAGTGATATTTATCACTAATGACATGCAAAGTGGGCGTGCCAAGATGTTAGCTACTGGAAACAGTCCCTAACATCGCTATCTCCTATTACCAACTTTTGGAGATATTCGCGCTAAGCGCGAATATCTCCAAAAGCTAACACCTGCCCTGAGCAGTTCTTAGCCATGTTATCCAATGGGAGGTGGATAACATGGCTAAGAGCATTTGCTCGATAATGCATGAATATCGCGGACTTTTCAGCGATATTCATGCATTGCGGCCGTTTTTTATCGCATTTGCGATAAACCTTGCTAATAGCAAGGTTTATCTGCGATAAAAATCGCCGATGTGCGGCGATAATTTTTGTCTCTAAACAAGTTAGAGACAAAAATGATCGCTAGTTGTTGGTAATATGCCCCCTTGTGATTGTAGATGGTAAAAATGTAGGGTTGTAGTAGGTTTCCATAAAACCTACAGGAGACACCTGTGACCAAAAGGCAGGCACACTCAACTATAATTTTGCTTGATGTTGCTGCACAACCTTCCAAAATGTACTGCACCCAGTTTATTGCCTGTGGACACCAGGCACCAGTAGAAACCCCATATTCCTGATACCCCTCTGCTCTAAAGGTCCAGAGGAGAATGTTGGCGATCAGTCCTTGATGAATATGTTGCTGCACAAGGAAGAATCGAGGGTTTTACCATGCATTGGAAAACAGTGCTATAGAATTGACAATTGGCAAGTCAATGCATTCTCCCAGCCAGCCAGTCCAGAGGCAGGAGGACTGGCACCCAGTGAGAGAAACCTTAAGAACTGTAGATGTTAGAAATATATGGGTATGGTATGTTTCCATACAGCCTGGGTGATTCCTGCAACTAAACGAGAGATAGCCAAAACTGATGCTACTAATGCAGTTGCTTTCCAAATTTCCAAAATGCACTGCACTCAGTTTATTCTCTGTGGGCACCTGAACACATAGAAAACAGATACATGACTGGTGATACCACACTCGGTAGACCGAGAGTAATATAGTTGTGGGTCAAGCCTTGGCACAGACATGCTCCTGTGTGATAGACTGAAAATAATTAAGTGTCTTCCAGTGCAGCAGCATCAGAAGCATGGCATCTGTGTGAGGGCGAGATGAGCAGAGCGGAGGTTCCTGGGAGGTAGGTGAAAGCTCAGGCAGTGGTTTATTTAGACGGGTCATTTGTAGGCATCGGTCAACATTTAGATGGTATCCATAGTTTGTTTAATGGGAACAGTAGAAATGCAGCAAACAAAATCTAGTATGGTCAATTGGTGGCCTCAATTAAAGTACTGGTTTGGGCTGACAATAATAGAGCATGTATCAGGAACAAAAAAGAAGAAGTGAATTGCTAGAGTCAAGAATATTGATTTGTCTTTTAGAAATAAAACTAAACATTGAAAAGTTGCAACATTCTCATCAAATTACAATTTAGATGTATGGATTTTTTATTTGTGAATGAAATATTATATTTTATATGTTAAGTATTTATTTGATGCTTATTTCTTTCCGTATTTTTGTGTTTTGTTTGAGGTTCCCATTTTAGAATCACTTAGGCAGGGGTCTGCGGCTTCCAGTAGTGATTCAGTAGTGGTCCACAGAACCCAAAAGATTTTCTACTAGCGCTCTGTAACATTTCAGTAGTGAAATGGACTTAAAGACCTAAAAATGTAATTGATTTAGTTCAGGAAAAATGTATCTTTTTCCTTAATAACCCCCATTTTTTAAACAGAAGCAACTGTATCTTATGACTCTCTGTACTGGGACTCTGCTAACCAGGCATCTATGCATTGGCTATACTCCTAATTGACATATTTAAATTACTTATAATTCCCTAGTGTTTGGTATCAAGTGTACCCAGGGTCTGTAAATCAAATGTCAATAATGCTGCAGCGCACATTGTGCCACCACTAGAGTGACACTACAAAACATTACTGTAGGCCTGCCACTGTAGCCTGTCTGTGCAGATTTAAAACTGCAAATTCAACCTGTCAAAATAACCCCTTTTGTCACGCTAAGTAAGCATTAGTGCTCATAAGGCAGGGTGCATTGTATTTAAAAGTAGGATATGTAAATGTTTAATGTTAAACATGCCCTTACAGAGAAAAGGCACTAAAAGCTAAGTTCACAGTAACAGGTTTAGCTGTTCCATAGGAAAATGTGGATATTAAAATTAAATTAAATTATCTCCACTTCCTAACCCGCTCTGAAGTTCATTCTTGGACTTTTAGAATATTTGTTATGTGTCCAATTTATTGGTAAAGTTGGATTTGTAATAAATATTCTACAAAAGGGCACTTTTGAAAAGTCACCTCATACCTGCGTAAGGCCTTGAGGAGCCCATTTGCATCAGCTTCCAACTGTAACCTAGGAAGCTGAATAGCACCTTGATAACCTTGCTTCTAGAGGAGTGACAAAGGCCTAGGGTGTGGGGAGGTGCTCTGGTCGTCTGACAGATGACCATCTGGGCAATGCCCATGAACTTAATTAACCTAATAAAGGTCTACCCTGTCACAGGCAGATGTAGCTGACACCTGAGTCTGCCCCCTCCTATGTCCCTCTAGACAGCCAGGCACGGATCCCAATGAGAAATGAGATATTTCAAGTATCAACCTGTTTCAAGTGACCACAGAGGAAGGGTTGTTCATTTGTCTAGCCACACCGCTGGGGTGGCTAGGAGCTCTGCACAAGGGAAGAAAGCTTCGGCCATGGAGAAGTGTGGCTCACTGGTTAGAGGAGGCAGACCCTGATGCAGAGGTCAGACCCTGGACCAGGGTTCAATTCCCGACGCTGCAAGGTCTTGAGCTCAAAAATGTCCACGGACTTGATAATTCTTGCCTCTGTGCCTACTCGAATCATGGGTTCACACTCTGCAACTCTGGGCAATAGCTTGCTTAATCTCCACTACGGCCCCACCACGATGGGATGCCTGGTCTTCACCTTGGGGATGCCCAGTAGGGGTTATCTTGCAGGGAAAGCCAGGATGGGTTCCCAAAGCAAGCGCTAAGAGACCTGTCGGTGATTTGGCGCTATATAAATCGAAATTTACATAACATGTTGGATTTAGGTAGAGAGGGCACTATGGGATTGTTTGAACTACTACATACAGGAACTATTGCAAAAGTGGGTAGGTTTACCCTTGGGAACTTTTTCTCTATTGATTAGGGATGAGCAATGAGTCACCTGCACCTACAAGCTAATGCCAGGCATAAATGTGACACCCCTTGACACCCTCTTCAGAACAGTTCTGGACCTATGGAAGACCAGAGAAGGACTGCACCTGCTGCTGAAACCTATGCAGAGACCTGAAGGGCTGGACCTTCTTCCACTTGTACTCAGTACAAACAAGTGAACGTCAGCGCTCCTTTTCCTGAAGCACCCAGCTGACAAATTCCAACTGGACCTGCCTGGGCCCTGCTGGTGGCTTCTTCTGGCGTGATTCTTGAGCCCCCCCAAGTGCTGTTGCTGAGGTCCAGGGACCCATGACTGTGTCAAAGTGTACTCCTCCTAACATCCAGAAAGATCTGGGACTTAGAAACTTTTTTGGTTCCAAAGATCCCAGAGTACAGGTACAAACCTGACAAGTCAATCTTACAAAGGGGAGTTACCATTGGGCCAAAGATTCAGGTTGCTTCAGCTCAGAGCATTTCCACATCAGCAAATCCGTTTCATATGGACGTCAGCGTGAAGGTATCTGTCCTCATGGAGCTCTGTTCAGCTACAGCTTGCAATTTTTCCCCACTGGAGGAATCCAATCTAAAAAAAATGAGTAGATCCGAACTTAGAAATCATCTCAAGAGGGTAGCACCAGAAGTATTCCTTGGGCGTGAATTTTGAGTTCCTCCTGATCTGAGTGTTCCTGCCAAAAGTCATCAGATTTACTGAGACCTCAGCTGACTGCGATCAGGACTTGTGGAGCCCTACTCAGTCACAGCCTGCTGCCTTGCCCCGCTGAGGATTGTTGACTTCCATTTCAGGTAAACCTTCTGACTGCGACAAACTTGGTTTCTGTATCAAGACCTGGCTGTTCGAGCAGTAGCGGACCCCCCCTCCAAAAGCGCCTTGAAACCCTCCGGGTCAGTAGTGCGCTTTATAAATGCGATGATTGATTGATTGATTATCCACCCGAGCTCTACAGTTGTCACCTATAAATAGCGCCTAGGTACCAGTCAAGTGCAACCAGATGACCTCGTTGATGAGGAATGTTTTTTTAACTATTTTTGTTTAGCACTCTAAAAATTCATATCACTGTTTTCCCCTATTGGTTTTTGTCATTTTTTAAATATTTTTGTTTATTAAAATAGTCTCTTTTTTATTAATCTGGGTGTAATTTTTATTGTGTTGTGTTTTTGACATTTTAACTGTTGTGGTATTTCTAAATGCGTTATACATTTTCTTAAGTTCAGCCTGT
Organism: Lissotriton vulgaris; assembly: GCF_964263255.1. Lineage (NCBI taxonomy): Eukaryota > Metazoa > Chordata > Amphibia > Caudata > Salamandridae > Lissotriton > Lissotriton vulgaris. The sequence continues at coordinate 1,791,133,267 of NC_141691.1, forward strand.
CTGCTCTGTGGAATAGCTTTCAAGGGTTGAGCTCAGGTTTAAGTTACCGACATCTTTACTGGGCCTAATTAAAATAGCTACATTACTGCTTGTGGTGGACTACCATTCAACCCAAATAATAATCAACGTTCTCACATTCAGCCAATAGTCTAGATGGGATATAGAAGGAATGGTTTTCTAATAGAACACATTGAAGGCATTTCTTTATAAGGGGGGCTTGCTTCCCCCAGCTAGGACCACCATCCACTTTTTAATGTGATCTGTTCTCCTTATGTCAATAGTACCTACTTTGTCCAATCCACTAATATGAGGCACCCGTAAGCCCCACTCAGACAGTGATGCGTCTGCACTTTGTCTCATAAAGAGTATCCTATTGGTAGCAGTATCTGATGATCTCTTTTACGAAGTTTCAACAGAGCAACATTCTGACGATTTATAAAAAAATTTAGGGTGAAAAAAACATGGCTGCTGCGAGATGCGTCGGACACACAAGGGGTGCCCTTATCGAGGAACATAAATGGCCACAAACAATCTAGAAAATCTGTTTCAGGGACGGTACAAAGTTATTCTGTGCAACGTGTAGTTACAAAAGTGGTTATATTTGAAGCACAGATGCATAGCACTGAATGTAAACAAGAAAAAAGTCGATAGCATTTTTCTAATTAGAAATGCCGGCCACCCCTCGAAAGAAGAAGGAATGTCACTGGAATGTTTTTGTGCTGGACACAGTTCAGACTTTGAAAACAAGAGAAGCGAGTGGAGGGTTCCTTGTGTGGTTGTGTACACTGGAGAACGGCTCACGGGGAAAGAGGCGCCGGCAGCTGATCTGGGAGGAACACAAATCCGAAATGGAAGGCTCCAGTTCAGGTCAAGCCGTGGCAGGCGGTAATCCTTCTCAGGTGACGTTGCTTGTACTCGACCACATCCAGTTGATCTCCTCAAATATTTTCCTTCCTCTCCTCCTGAAGCCTTCCCAGAGCGTGCTTAAGTAGCACGGACTAATGTTATTTCACTCTCTCAGCCTCAGGTTTCGCTGGCCTTCAGCTGCCTCGTGCCGACTTGAGAAAGCTTCGGAAACTTAGAGAAATACAAAAACATTGTGAGCTTGGGACAGGACGCCTGCCACCCCGGCGTGGACGCACACCACTCAAGCACGCACGCTTCCCAGTTGTTGTGGTGGTTGGGCCCAATGTCCGAGGAGGCCGCAGCAGCTGTGCAATGTTAGGCAGAACCTAGTTGACCGTGTCTCTCTTTTTGTTTGCCAAGAGTTGCAGGAATCACCTTTATGTGTGCATGCTTTGGAGATACCTCAATGTCCTTATGAATTTCATGACGTGCAGTAGATGCCACATTAACATAGGGTTATCCTGAAATCCAGTGGATTCGGAACGTTTCCCGACACCGTCCATACACACGCACAGAAACATGTACCGCAGCTCCCTTGTGTATACCACTTTCCAGCGCTTAATTTGAGCCAGTGGTGGCCTATTTTGCGGGACCGTGGATATTTTTCAGCATTACACGTTTTCCGAGGGCCATAGAGAAACACCCACAAAGCGGATCGAAGAGAAAGATGGGAAAAAACGTCATAAAGGGAGAAAGCAAGAACCTGCAAGAGTGTCTGACAGTGGATTAAAGATGAGGTGGATTGAAGAACAGGCAGTCCAGGGGTGTAACACAGGCCCCTGCAGCTCCTGCATCCCCTGCAGGCCAGCGCTCCCCCACCATTTCACCCAGGGGCAATTAATATCTGTGAGCTACGGCAGACTCCTTGTCCCCTCTCAACCTTCTGCAGGGTGGTCCTGGTCCTGCCATTTTATGTTACAGCTCCTGACGCACCCCTGGTATTCCACGCATGACGCTTAATTGCATCAGCCTCGCGCTTCTGAGCAGAGCTTCAGGCACCAGCACTATATTCTTTTACACATCAAGCATTGCCGCTTTCACATATTGTTATCACATTCTGCTTTCATGTTCCTCTCAGAAGTGTCCAAAATCTGTAGTAAAAAAAAAAAGACGACATTCTCTGGACACTGCTTTTCGACTCCAAAAGGCTTTTGCCCAAAAAGGAACGAAAGTCACACCCACGGTTAATCCTTTCTGAGACTTATCAGCTTTTAAGATTAAAGCTAAAACAAAGTATCAACTTTACTCCTGTGTTGTGCTCACGCGCAGAGACAGCTCCCCGGCCTAAAGTTTTCTGCCCAGACACCCCTCATTAGAATGCCTACATCTAGCAATGCATATGCGCGTGCACGCGTTCATTCCATTAACACTATTTGCTCTCAGCAGTGATTTTAACTACTCCAGCAAAACCTTTCACTCAAGGGGAGACAACAACTATTGCAGTTTCCATACTGTTGATCATGTTACATTATGTTTGAAGAAATACCTAATCTACGCTCTTATTTTCCAATATTCGTCCTCGAGGAACCTGAACCAGAACTTTTCGGTGAACTTTGCGACAGCACACACGACGACAGACCCAGATTTTGGTTGTGTCAGTGGACGAATATTGGAAGATAAGAGCGTAAAATACAAATATCTTCGGCGACGTATCTCTTGGGTTGGAATTATCACCACGATTTAAACAGATTAGGACAAGTGACATTAGAGCCTTGAAAAAGTTTTGGGTTTATATTCCCACCATGGTGATGAAACCCGTGTTGGCTGGCTAAGAACTTGTACGAATAAAAAAAGAAAAAGAGGAAATAGAATACAAGAAACAAAGAGCCTCATTACTATGTTTGTTTTTTGACTAAGTGGGCTTAAATATGCTACTGCTGTAAATGTTTGAATAAGAGAAACGTGTGTTGGGATTGCAAATTCGTGTATTTGTAGCTCAGACCACAAGTCTTGGGAAGGGCGGTAGTTCTCTCCACTCTACAGCACCATTGAAGCAATACACTGTCTTCTTATTTTAGATATTCTGTGTTATCACCCTTGTAGCAGCAATATCCCTAACATTATACCACCGACAATCTGTTAATAAGCTTTTTTGTGCCATGTCACATCATGAGCCAGTTCTTACGGGATCCGTGCACTCAGAGTGACGTAGCAGGCAAAGAGATCACACGGTCCTGGTTATAACTCAAGGATGAAGAAATAATCTTGCTCCTCAAGTTTCTCATCAGTGTTTGGGTGGACACTCTGTGCCAGACAAAAATCTCTTCAGCCTGCACTGAGGCCTGCACACCTGGAACAAGGCTCACAACTTGACACTATCAAGGAAATATGTACCCTTTCTACTTAAAATTTCAAGCAATGGACAAAGCCAATAAGCCTGCCCTTGGCAAAGTGCTGCAATGCTTTTTTTTTTATTGCAAGCATACATCACAAAAAGTAAGCCATATGCTTGCAATAAAAAAAGTAAATGTTGATAATAAAAAAATGCATATAATTTTATTGGAAAAGTAGGGGTGCTTTCTAGTAGGCAAGTGTACTTAGAAGAGATACAAAACCCTTTTTAGTTTTAATGCAGAGCACAGAAAAAGATGAATTTTACTAGAACAAAGTACTATTGACGAAATAACTAATACCTGAAAACGGTTTAAACACACACAAGATGGACAAAGAAAAATATAAAAAAAAAATATAAACGGAAAGAAAAGAGCATTGTCATTTAATGAAGTGCTTCACTGGCCCTGGCATTAAAGTACTCTTTTGTTTAAGTTGATGGCACGTGTGATCAGTCAAAACCCCCATCGCCCAAAATCTACCAGTGAGCTGACCCCTTCTTTTTACTGCGGTTGTTGGGGAAGAAAATATGAATAGCAGAAAAACAGACCAATGAACAACGAAGGCTGGCTCATAGCCCCAGTATGTACATATACATGCATGTATATTTCTTATTACACGAGGCTGCAAACACAGATAAAGCTGCAGTCCAGACCTAAAATTTGCAACCTTTGTAAAGTAGACTACCCTAAAACCCTCTTTGCCAGGGCTTTACTCACAAGGATGTCTTTATATTAGTCTCAAATCTCTTGCCCCTTTTGATGGACAGAAAACATTTGCATAGTTCTATAGATCGAACGTGATTAAGAGCCTCTCTGGAGCTGGCTCCAAGCATTGATCTGTCTGATGGAAACACCACTGCTGGCCTCTATGAAAGGAAAGCGGTTTTGCTGACCTTTTTAAAGCAGGAGTTTGCTAGTTTGGGGACATTTTGCCATCATCTGCTTTCCTCAAGAAAATCCCAGACTCCATTGAACACCACTTCACCCTATGATGTAACAGGAAGTTGTTCAATGGGCAGACATATTGGGACATTTAAAAACATTGTTTAATATAGGGTGTGGCTTTTAAGCAGGTCCATAGACTGTAAATAGAATATAATAATTATTATTCACTAAGCACAGTGTCATTTTCTGTGTAATGTGCTCATTTTAGAACATGCTGTTGGGTGGTGGGCTTACAGGTTAAACACCCTTCATATCTCATTACAGAGTCACAAATGAAGGATCCTGGCACTGTGTTCACAGGACTAAAATAATTATTAAAATAACCAATGGTGTAATAGAAAATCAAAAATCTTTGGGATTCTCCAGGGTAGTCAAGTACTTCCATCAATTTCAATATGGGGAATATCTATTTCCGACGTAGCTAAATATTCTCTAATGTAGTAATTTTGTTTCTGACATTTGGTAAGTTGTGATGGCATCCTTAGGCTATTTGTATTGGTATCTCCGAAGAACCTAAATACTTGTTTAGGTATATACAACAGAAAACGTTATTAATAATAATTTGATACATATGATCAATGGAAGTGTGTCAAGAATGGACCACCTAAGTTTGTGTGTGTCTGTTGCTGTACTGAACTCATCTCCTGGTATCAGTGTCCACCTTACTATATCATCCTTTGTGCCGTTTTAAGAGAATGGAGTTGAACCCTCTCCTAAACCATTAAGAATGGCACTCCTTTCTCTCATCAACAGTTATAGATTGAAGAGAGCAATTGTTAGAAATGTAGAAATGGTATTTCTGGTTGGCTAAGGCTTGCACCAAAGCCAGGCAGAAACCACCACTGTAGTCAGGGCAAGGGGGAAACACACTGTAGATAACCCCTGCTCACCCCCTTGGTAGTTTGGCACGAGCAGACAGGTGTATCCCCAAGGCAATGTGTAAAATATTTGCCCCAACACCCACAGTAACACATTGAAACACCACAAATGTACACCACACAGGTTGTTATAAAAATATAAATATCTTTATCTAATTTAGGCAAGATCAAAATGACGTACATCCAACATACATAGACAATCTTTTCTAAGGAATGTTCTTGCTAAGTTTCTTAGCCAAAAATAAACTTGTAGGTCCTTTTGGATGCAAAAGGGGCACTGTAGTGATGGTCCTTTGCTTATCAAAAACAGTTTACAGTAGTAATGCTACCTTATTATAGCAGTCCCTTGTAGCGCTGTTCACCTGATAACAAGTAGAGCAAAATGATGACTGGTAGGCTCAATGGACTGTGAGCCTCTGATGCCAATGCGTGACAACTCAGGGAAACGGTGCCCATACTAGGAACGGGCCTCCGCTGTAGCACAGGTTGTGCTACACTTGGCTCGCGCAGTTGAACTCCCACCCAGAGGTCTCCCCCTGTTATGCCGGCGCGCGCTGGTCACCAGCTGACTGGGTTAGCTTCAAGCCACTTGTCAGGCGTGGTTCCTCCTGCTTTTCCCTGTGCCGGCTCCGGTCCCCAGACCGCAGCAAGTTACTTTTGGTTTGCGGGGTAGAGGAGGCCTTCAATCTGACTCAATTCCGGGTGGCACAACTTCTCTTTGGGAAAGGGCCTCTGGCTTCAAATCAAGCGTTGCGCGCTCGACCAATTGCAGCACGGCTCCGGCGGAGCCCCCTAGTTGCTAGGCAGCAGGCCTGGGCCAAACGCGTCACGATGCTCTCGGCTGCAGGCAGAAACAGGTGCAAAGCTTTTGCACACCTTGGGTCAGCAGCAGTGATTCCACAGTCCACAACAACTCTCTGGGCAATCGGGGCCGGTGATGGACAGATGCCGACCCTCAGTGCGTGAGTCGATCCCAGGTCGGCGGCGGTGATGTTAACCTCTGAGTCTACATCTCGGGAGGTGTCCTGGCAGGCACTCTCGATCTCCAAGACAGTCCGGCAGGGATTCGCAATGGGGTCACGTCGGACCTCGCCCAGAGCCCTGATGTGTGCCGAAAAGCATACAGAGTGATTTAAAATATGGGCCGGCAGGGCAAAGTTCACGGGGCCAAGTCAGTGCGCAGCCACACGCACTGGGCATTTACAAGCAGATTTCTTCTGCAACTTTTGTGTCCCTGAGTTGTAAACAGGAGGCCAGCTCTTCCCAGGTCCTTTGAGACAGGTATACTTCAGAGGGGGGCAAAGCACACACAACAGTGCTCCTCTACAAGCAAGGGGGACACAGCACACGGCAGACAGTCCCTTGGTCCTTTTCCTCAGCAATTATAGTAACTGCAGGTCAGCTCCCAGGCACTCAGCAATGGCAGCACTGTTCCTCAGTCTTCCTGGCTGTTCTTCTTTGGCAAGGAATCCTTCCTGACCATGAAGCTTCCTAATCTAATTTTACAGGGGTCTCAGCTCTACTTTTATTCTTCCTGTGTGAGGGGTCCTGGACCCAGTCCAAACCAGTTCTGGGTGCACTCTGCCATGGGCACATTTTCTTCCTTTGTGAGTGTGGGCCAGAGCCATCAGAGCACCGCAGGTGGTGGAGCCAGCATTGTGGCAGGCAGGCACAGCCCTATTCAGACCCAGGTGCTACTCCACCCCACCAATCTACATGTAGATGGGTCTATTCAGCCTAGTGCTGACTAACCCAGTCTCCTGGAGCCACCCTCAGCCCCGGTCACTCACCAACCAGACAGTCTATCCACAAACAGGCAGAGGCACACAGAAAGGCTGAACAAGAAAATATCCACCATCTGAAAGTGACATTTTTAAACCTAAAATTTAAACACCATCTTCCCTAAAAGATACGTTATTAAATTCTGAGTTCAGGGATATCAGATTCCATATGTCTATCTTCCCGCTATGGGAAGATATGCAGGTAAATATGATACACAGCATTCCCCATTCTAACCTATGGGCAAGATTAACCCTTCAATAGTGAAAAACGAAACTGGCAGTATTTCACTATCAGGACATGTTACCCACAGTAGTACATGTCCTACCTTTCACATACACTGCACCCTGCCCAGGGGGGTACCTTGGGCCTACCATAGGGGTGTCTAATGTGTAAGAAAAGGGAAGGGTCAGGCCTGGCTAGTGTGTACACTGGCCAGGACAACATGGCAGTTAGCAACTGCGCACAGGCACTGGGGTGGCAGGCCTCAGTCCTATTTTAAGCGCTACTCATGTGGGTGGCACAATCAGTGCTGCAAGCCCACTAGTAGCATTTGAATCACCAGCCCTGGCACACACACTGCACTTTACTAGGGACCTACTGGTAAAACAAATATGCCAATCATGGATAACCAATCACAATAACAATTTACAGGGAGAGCATATGCACTTTAGCACTGATCAGCAGTGGTAAAGTGCCCAGAGTCCTATATACAAAGCCCACAGGTCAGGAAAAACAGGGGAGGAAGAAGCAAAAAGTTTGGGATAACCCTGCAAAAAGGGCCATTTCCAACATGAATATACCATACAGAACTTGGATTCTATATGTTTGCATCTCCTATATTCAGTTATTCTGACGTATTGTAGAGATAACTCTAAATTAACCTTAGGTAGGCTTGAGAAAGGCACCAGCCCATAAGCAACATCTGACTACACAGCACTTGGTAATAGTAAATACAAATGTAATATATTGGAAATTTCCCCTCTGTAGCAAAGCATTGCAAAACATCACAACAGTGCTTTAAGAGTTGTCAAGAATATTGTCTCAAATCTGCTGCATGTTGCAGAGGTTGCAAGAGGATTCATGGACTGCCCCAGATAGACAATCCAAGGTCATTGATCAGTGCTTCCACATAGACCACCGGATCATCCTATATGCATTTTTATGCCACAGGTGATACTACTTTCCTAGGTCAGAAACCCTTTGGGCTAACCTGGTATGTCCACTATGTGTATTTGTAACAATATGTCTCTTCTGGTGTCATTGGGTGTGATGACTTTAGTTCCCAGAGTTGGTGTGTAGATTGGTTCGGGATTTATTTATGAAACCATTGAGGGCACTTGATTCTCCATCTTCTGTTGGGTTAGGTCGTCACCTATGCTACAATACCTTGGAATGAGAAGCACATACACAAGCTAATAGTGCATGTGTCCCATGTTCAGACTCCACCCCCACCACTCTACATGTAGATGGATCTATTCAGCCTAGTGCTGACTAACCCAGTCTCCTGGAGCCACCCTCAGCCCCGGTCACTCACCAACCAGACAGTCTATCCACAAACAGGCAGAGGCACACAGAAAGGCTGAACAAGAAAATATCCACCATCTGAAAGTGACATTTTTAAACCTAAAATTTAAACACCATCTTCCCTAAAAGATACGTTATTAAATTCTGAGTTCAGGGATATCAGATTCCATATGTCTATCTTCCCGCTATGGGAAGATATGCAGGTAAATATGATACACAGCAATCCCCATTCTAACCTATGGGCAAGATTAACCCTTCAATAGTGAAAATCGAAATTGGCAGTATTTCACTATCAGGACATGTTACCCACAGTAGTACATGTCCTACCTTTCACATACACTGCACCCTGCCCAGGGGGGTACCTTGGGCCTACCATAGGGGTGTCTAATGTGTAAGAAAAGGGAAGGGTCAGGCCTGGCCAGTGTGTACACTGGCCAGGACAACATGGCAGTTAGCAACTGCGCACAGGCACTGGGGTGGCAGGCCTCAGTCCTATTTTAAGCGCTACTCATGTGGGTGGCACAATCAGTGCTGCAAGCCCACTAGTAGCATTTGAATCACCAGCCCTGGCACACACACTGCACTTTACTAGGGACCTACTGGTAAAACAAATATGCCAATCATGGATAACCAATCACAATAACAATTTACAGGGAGAGCATATGCACTTTAGCACTGATCAGCAGTGGTAAAGTGCCCAGAGTCCTATATACAAAGCCCACAGGTCAGGAAAAACAGGGGAGGAAGAAGCAAAAAGTTTGGGATAACTCTGCAAAAGGGGCCATTTCCAACATGAATATACCATACAGAACTTGGATTCTATATGTTTGCATCTCCTATATTCAGTTATTCTGACGTATTGTAGAGATAACTCTAAATTAACCTTAGGTAGGCTTGAGAAAGGCACCAGCCCATAAGCAACATCTGACTACACAGCACTTGGTAATAGTAAATACAAATGTAATATATTGGAAATTTCCCCTCTGTAGCAAAGCATTGCAAAACATCACAACAGTGCTTTAAGAGTTGTCAAGAATATTGTCTCAAATCTGCTGCATGTTGCAGAGGTTGCAAGAGGATTCATGGACTGCCCCAGATAGACAATCCAAGGTCATTGATCAGTGCTTCCACATAGACCACCGGATCATCCTATATGCATTTTTATGCCACAGGTGATACTACTTTCCTAGGTCAGAAACCCTTTGGGCTAACCTGGTATGTCCACTATGTGTATTTGTAACAATATGTCTCTTCTGGTGTCATTGGGTGTGATGACTTTAGTTCCCAGAGTTGGTGTGTAGATTGGTTCGGGATTTATATATGAAACCATTGAGGGCACTTGATTCTCCATCTTCTGTTGGGTTAGGTCGTCACCTATGCTACAATACCTTGGAATGAGAAGCCAGGCCCGGACTGGCGAGACCGGGCACCGGGCAATTCCCCGGTCGGCTGGAGGGTTTTGGGGGCCGGTTTCCAAAAAGGGGGCCGGTTTTGTGTCCGGGGGCCGATTTTGCCCCCGGCAGCGTGCGTCACTCACAGGCTTTGTTCAGGGCAGGGGCACCGGCACGCACGCACTCGCACTGTTGCACATTTGCATGCAGGCAGCAGACCTGCACGAACGGACCCTTCACCCCCCCCCCCTCCCGCAAGCGCTGCGAGCCTGATGATTGTATGTGCAGACTTAAGTTGTCATGTGCAATTTGCAAGTCGGGTCCGCCGTTAGCCTAACAGTAACAAATGGAGGAGGAGGGGGGAGGTGCCTGTGCGCAGCACGCAGAATTATGCCTGCCCCCTACTCTGCCGTGTCTGCGCGCGGCGCGCCTTACTAGGGTGCGTCACTGCGGCTGGTGTCATTCTCCTCCTTCCCGCATGCGCATTGGCAATTTACTGCGCGTGACTGTGACGACGAGAGGAGCAGTCTGCAGCCAGTCGGTGCGCACGGAGTCGGAGTCCCGCCAGGCCCATAAATTAATTTTATTCTAGTGGACTAGCTACTAGCCAGCCCAGGCCGGCGCCGCCTAGGCCTAGCCCGACACCCCTGTGTCTGCCACACAGTGCCTGTGCCACCGTCCGACCGTGACCGACCCCACCAACAGCACAGCAGTCAGCAGACACTGGACAGCAGTCCGCCGCCTCAGTGAGGTGAGTGACGATGACGATTCAGTCAGTTGTTTTAATTTCAGCCCGGCCCGGCCCCCCGAGAAAGTAAAGACATAGCTGCCAAGGTAGGTTTCAGATTGCTTGTGCGTGACATTTTCATAATTCCATTGAAATTATTTATGAGTGACATTTCAACAACTATTATACTATGAGTGACAGACACTTTCTCACGAGCAAAATCACGCTGTGAACATGAGGGAAACTACATCCAGGGCCGGTTTTCGGCCGATTTTGTTACCGCCCCTGGCAAAGTGCTCAGCCGGCCCCCCTCTGAGGGGGGCGGGGGGGGCGGCTGAGCACTTTGCCAGAGCCGGTTTTGGTTCCCAGTCCGGCCCTGTGAGAAGCACATACACAAGCTAATAGTGCATGTGTCCCATGTTCAGACTTGCACAATCTCAGAATTTCTGCAATATGTCCTCATGATTAGCTTTGTGTGTTTTCTGTGTTCTCCTAACTGAGGAGGTGAATTTACCGAACAGTATCTGGTGTGAGTATCCAGAGTTTGACAGTCAGTTATTATTAAATCTCTACAGAAAAGAAACCTCCTCCAGATCTTTTAAATTAAATAAATAGCTCAAGGCACTCTGTAGGCTAGATTCCACAATTAATTTTCATTAGCATTGTAGGTTCTTACAAGTTGTAGGTCAGCTCTTAGGTAATTATTTGAAACTTTCCAGTCTTGTCTGTAGCCTGTGTCATATTTCCTTTTATTATTTCCTATTGATATCAGTTGATACATTTTAACATTTTCTAACAAAATGTGCTATTATTTTATCTTAAAAATCCGTTTTTATACGAGTAACTCTTCATTGATTTTTTTAAGGGCTTCCTATAGCCAAAACCTCTTGATTTTACTGTTATTACATGTATGATATGCTTACTTATGGGGTCTTGGAGTCACCCCTCTTTATCAATAGGTTTGTTAGTATGTCATTCCCATTTCATTTACAGCCACTTCAGCATACAGCACAGGACAATGTGCCAGCCTAGCTCAGCCATTGGCTAACTTTACTATGAGTGACGGCACTCAGTCCTTTCAGAAGAACAGTAGTTCCCTTAACGTCCTGGGACTATGAGAGCAATGTGTGCTTTTTAAGACCAAAAACATATGTTTAATGTTGACAGTATTTATTTATTTTGATTGATGAGGGCCTGGCAGCTTTCCCAAACAATATTTTTTTTGCGAGAGCCATGAGAAAACAAGTATTGATAAAAACAAAAGGCAGCAAATACTAGACCTATTGTCTATGCCAATGCTTTTTTAACAGCTTGTACAGATTAGCCTTTTATTTTGACATCATCAGAATACTTGTGCATTGTCAGCTAACAAAATATTCTCTCTTAGTGGCCCTATGATTACGTGTCTTAAAAGTTTACCAGGGGGGCAGAATTTCATGGGATGGTTTCCCAATCATTTTTAAACTTCCTTGTTTTAATGCATACCTTAATTAAGTCACTTTTTTTTAATCAGCCAGTCTCTAATGCAGTCAAGCAGTCAGTTCTTACACATCATTTATCCTAGCTATTCTAGTTTGATAATTATGCATTATAATATAAAATGTTCAATGGAGAAAAAAGTGTGTTAAACACTTAAAACATTAAAAAAGCAGTATATCACCAACACAACACACAGCTACTTATGGCAGTCTGTAACACAGCCTAGGTAATACCTATATGAATGCTTGCTACTGCTTTGGTGTAACTGAAACACTGTTTCCTTGCAGTGGCATACACAGTTAGGGCCTTATTAAGGCGGTCCTACTTGCATTGGTGGTGTGGCCACTGCGGGTCCACCCGTAGTATTCAGAGAGTGGCGGTTGGACCGTAACAGGACTGCTGCGTCCCACTGGATCCAGGATCCTGGGGCTGTCGTGCAGCAGAAGGGGGCAGTAATATGCTGGCATTGCCGCTGCGGCACCGCCTTGCATATTACGAGTTGCCTGTCCACCGCCCCTTTCATGGCAGTGGGCCGGCCATAGAAAGGGTGGTGGAGATGCAACTAACAGGTCCCCCTGACACTCCTGGGGCTTGGGGTGCATGCAAGGTAGAAGCACATGTGTGCCCCCTGGAATGCACCCCAGTTCCTGCATGATGTGAATGCATGCAACACCATGCGGAAACATGCTGCAGGCGCAGTCATTGTGGCGTCAGTAGTTAAGGCTCACCTATGAGCCTTATACAGCTGCTTACGTGAGACCGCCGCAGCACTGCCTGTCCGCCATTGATTACAGTTGTAATCTGGTGGGCACTCTTCAGGCTTGGCATTGCTCCTGTCGGCATGGCAGCGGCGTGCCAACAGGAGGACTGTCAAACTCATAAATAAGGCCCTTAGTTTGTACTGTCCGAGTCAACAAGTTTCAGCTCTCAAAAATGTTTCCTTTAAGATTGTGGTGTGAGGTTACTAATTAAGTGCATATCTTCACTGATACCTGTGTAAAGCTCTGGATGTAACATCATCCAGAGTATCAGTCCTAAGTGCAGTAGGTCAGCTGGTCCTAGACAATGCAACTCTTCTTACATTGAATTCACTTGAAACCCCTTGAAATGGTCTCTATGTCCAGAACCTAATAGCAAAAGATATAATAACTTCTCAGAGGCAAGCCACTCCATGCACTAGCTTCAAGGTGAAGACTGAATCAATATTCAATTTTAAAATAGTTTCCATAAGTGCATTAAGAAACAGACTGCCAGCTATTTAGGGGAATGCTTAGGAGGACACATGACAAGTAGAAATCTTAGCTCTGCAACCTTGGGTAGGTAAACTATCCCTAAAGCTCAGTTCCATATTTCTGCAACGATATACTCCCCTTTCTTTTTGACCCAACAAAATACACTTCTTGACAACAAAATATAGGAAGGAGACCACAAGAAAGCCCTCTCGCCTATAAACTAGTATAAGCCTGAAGTGGGCATGTATATTAGGACTTGTTGTTACCATTAGGGCCTGCCTGGTAATTTATCCCATCGGACCTTTCCCCGGGAGGCAGGAGCATTTGGATGTTGGTTTTTGGTGGCCCAGGGCCGCTGACAGCGCCTATATCTCTTTGTCCAGCTCCCAGAGATTGATTGCAGCTAGCATAATAGAGGTCTCAGAAGAGAGGAAGGGAAAAGAAAGAGAAAGAGGAGAAAAGAAGGAAGACAGAGAATGGTTGGATGGATAGAGAGGCAGAGAGAGGGGAGAAAGGGAACCGAGGTGGTTCAAACTTTTTTTACCAAGGTTGCTTTTAATTCCCTGTCCTGGTCACAATGTCAGTGATAGTCTTGAGATTTCCAGTGAGTACTGCATCGATGTCCCCACCCACTCACCCTTTTTTGGGTCATGCCAGTTTGCTACAATGGCTCCATTGATTTGCTTGGGACTTTGTGAAGGGGAGGTGTAGTATCAACCAAAAATGCATATGACTCTCATATGGTAATTTACACTGTGAAAAGATTATGGGGCATATTATCAAGGGGGTTTATCTCCACTTTTTTGGCTTTAAAAGCCAAGAAAGCGGAGATAAAATTATCTCCCTATTACCTAGCTGTCGCTAACACCAGTTAGCGACAGCTAGTAGGAGATAGCGACCATCTTGGGCCCCACTTTGCATGTCAGTGATATTTATCACTAATGATATGCAAAGTGGGCGTGCCAAGATGTTAGCGACTGAAAACAGTTGCTAACATCGCTATCTCCTATTACCAACTTTTGGAGATATTCGCGCTAAGTGCGAATATCTCCAAAAGCTAACACCTGCCCTGAGCAGTTCTTAGCCATGTTATCCAATGGGAGGTGGATAACATGGCTAAGAGCATTAGCTCGCTAATGCATGAATATCGCTGACTTTTCAGCGATATTCATGCATTGCGGCGATTTTTATCGCATTTGCGATAAACCTTGGTAATACCAAGGTTTATTTGCAGTAAAAATCGCCGCAGCTCAGCGGTAAATTTTTGTCTCTAACCAAGCAATAGCGATAATTATCGCTATTGCTTGGTAATATGCCCCTATGTTCTCACACCTTGTGACCTCTTGTAGGGCTATGAAGCGTTACACATATGCAACAATACATTAAAGTGAATAGCACATTTATCCTCTGCTCAAACAGAAACATTGTCCTGCTGGGTAATGGGATGGTACATTCTTTGTCCAGGAATGAGATGTCTTATAGATTTCCTAAAAAAATGCACGCCTTATTTTTCCAAGCTGCAGAGGAGTCCCAGCTCGCTATATTTAATGAACTTCTGAGAAATCTCAGAAACAAAATACATTCATTTTTAGGTTACTTTTCAGCTTCCCCAACTTCTAGGGGTTGTGTGCAAGGTACAAGGAAGGAAACTTATCTTGTGAATGTTTTGCAAACACTTGCACTCAAAAAGTTTGGTGCTGTTGCTCGGAGAAGAGGTCACAGGTCGACCTTTGACCCAGAATATTTTGCTGGAGAGGGCAAGTGCCCATTATAGCTTTATGTCTGTGTGGACGTCAGGGAATGTGGTTTTAATATGATCCAGATGAAGGGAAAATAGAATTAACCTGGATGGTGAAATAGGGTAAACATTTTCAGTTGTTTTCCTTCGTTTTCGAAACGTAAATTGAGTTCGAATATTTTTGTAAGGTTTATACTGGCTTTCAAAACATAGCTCGCAAACCTATGTCTATGAACCCTATGTTGCCTGGAAGTATTGCTACACAAGCTCTCCTTAAGGATTTGCTAACGGCATGTCCCACTCTTTCACAAATCCAGGTTAACTGGGTCAAATGCGGAAGATGCTCACCCTGCCAAAACATACAGAGCTCCCCTCCCCCTCTGCCTTCCCAAACCTGGGAGGCGAAACAGAGGGCAGTATTACATCCGCAGTGGTTCACGCAGCCTAATTTAAAGGGCTCGCATTACAGCCCTGTTTGGGAAGTCGATATGTCCTGTGGTACCACTGGCAGCTAGTTACAGGGCTGCCAAATTGAAATAAAGATTTGAAACACCACACTTTTCTCTCCCGCGTCTGGTGCTATGGGAATTTTGTATTTTTTCCAACACAGTTCCATTCCCGAGAGCTAGCGTTCCTTTAATAAATGTTCCGGATTGCACGAAGCCGAGACTATTCATTAAAAACATGGCAGAGACGGGGAGGGAATCAGACTTGGGGCTCAATATGTCTGTTTTTGAGTAGACGTGTGGCACGCTTATGCCACCCAATCCTGTCCAATTCTCTATTGAATTTGGAAAGATCACGGCCTTTACGAGAAAGAGGATGCGCGAAAAAAAGAGTTGTATGCACATGTAGGAATGAGCACTACAACATGAGGGGAAACAGTTGCATAACTACACCGTGTAGGAGTAAGGGGCTTTACATTCATAGCAGAACAAGCATTGACTAAACCAATGGGTCGAGCCTTGACAGGCTTGCGTAATGGTAACATTATTTTCATTTTTATTGCAAGCATGTGTCACAAAAAGAGCAAGGGAGAAAAAGAAGAAGACACCGAAACATGTAGGACTATGGAAGCATGTATGCAGCATTGCCTGGGAATAAAGAGCTTTCCTCACGTAATGGGCCTCTTTTCTTGTTGTCTTCAAGGTTCGGTGGTGTGGAGTGCAAAAAAACGATGGATTTAGGCCCAGATCTCTGTACTGGGGTGAATGTATGACATTGTTCTGCATTCTGTCCATCAACTGTGGTTTTTGCACATACCAGCATATCTTCCCATAGGAGCAAGATAGGACATCAAAGTCTAGTATCCCTGAACTCAGAATTTAATAACACATCTTTTAGGAAAGGTTGTTTTTAAATCCTGTGTTTGAGAACAGCACTTTTAGAAAGTTGCTGTTCTCTTGACTGACCTTTTTGTGTGCCTTGTCCTATTTGTGAATTGACTGTCTGGTTTGAGAGTGAAAGGGGCTGGGGATTCCCCAGGAGGCTGGCTGAGTCAGCCCTAGGCTGAATGACTGCATTTGTAACTTGAAAGGTGGGAGGAGACGGCACCTGGGCCTGAATAGGGCTGTGCCTACCTTCCACAATGCTGGCTCCACCTCTTGCTGGGCGGCTGACGGCCCTGCCCCTCACTCTGAAAGGAAAGAAGAAGCCAGGAAAACAAAGTGCTCAAGGAATACCCAGAACTGGTTCAGACCGGGCTCAGAGCCCTCCTGCACAAAGGGAACACAGACTTTTAGGGGTATGAGTACAGGACCCCTGACTACAGAAAATTAGATCATCCTGGAATCAAGAAGGAACCTCTGCCAAGGAGAAAGCTGAAACTGAAGAAGGAAGACTGTCCTGCTGTTGCTCTGCTGGACTGACCTACTGTTGCTTTGCTGCCAAGGAGAGGGGAAGGACTTTGCTTTGTGCTGTGTACCCTTGCTTGAAGGAATCTCCAAGGGCCTGAGAGAGAGCTGGCTCCCTGTTTTGAAGTTCCAGGAACAGAAGGACTTCACCCCCAGCTTCCCTGAGCTCTGCTGAGAGAGTTCTGTCCTTCCTGGAGTGCGTGGCCCATGTGTGATGCCTCTGGAAGTTGTACCTGTGTTGGGGAGCTGGAAATCAAGCTTTTAAAGACTTTGCTACGGAAAATCTATTGCAAACCTGGCCGAACGAGAAAATTCCCGCCGCTACGAAGACCAAGATCGGCGCAGCGCCTGGCGCCGCTGCCTGAAGACGTCAAACCCTTCATTAGCGGGAAGATTTCCGCCGCTGCGAACATCGTCGCTGAGCCTGTCATCGCTGGGTGAAATCATCACATTTAGTCGCTGCGAGAATCGTCGCGAAGCGATCGCATCGAGGAGCTGCGAGAGAAAGATAGCAGCTGGACCGCGCATCGTCGCCCCGGAGATCGTAGCAACTCCCGAGAATCATCGCATCGTGCCTTTGCGGGAGAAAACTTCCTACAGAACCTACGCACCGTGGCCTTCCTCCCCATACACACCGGATTCGTCGCAACACGCTCGCTGCTGCATCGGGGCTGTCGCTAACGCCTCCCCAGGGTCTCAGGAGGAACGCATCACTTGTTTTTCACCGCTAGAGCTTCTGTGCTTGGAACTTTTTATCGCTAACAAAGGTACTGTGGCTAAAACGTGACGCAACTGTGGATAATTTTATCGCTAACCTTAAGAACATTAAGAACTCTTTTGCAACCATATTCTTGAACTGTGTATGTTGGATTTTTGTCGTTCTGGTCTTGTGTGGTTTAGATTAAATACCTTTATTTTTCTAAACTGTTGTGGAGTCAGTTTGTGGTGTTTTCACTGTGTTACTATGAGTTTTCGTACAAATACTTTACACATTGCCTTTGATAAGCCTGACTGCTTGTGCCAAGCTACCAAGGGGGTGAGAAGAGGTTATATAAAGAGTGTTTCCTCCTTACCCTGACTAGAAGCAAGGGTCCCTATTTGGATAGTGGTACTCACCCCTGCTAACTAGAGACCCCCAGTTCTAACGGACGCCAAGTGCAATTTAATGGATGAGAGTGGTCTTGAAGATCGGGCTGCAGGCTCAGGCCAGGAGATTGGATGAGGAAACCCCACAGCTGCACAGGTAAATAGAGATGCTGGGGACATAGGGACACCATTGGTCAAGCTCCCCAAAGCTTAGGGGCTCCGGGTGCAGGGGTGTCCATAGGAATCAGAAAAGTCTTACTGGGCAGGTCACGGTCAAGGTGGAGTCTTAGTGTTGAGGCTGCAGGTATTGAGGTGGAATCCGGCAGGGGTCAGCCTTTGGTGGACTCTTGCTCAGAAGCACAGGAGAGCCTTCACAGGACCAGTGGGCCACTTAGACTCAGATTGTAGGTGCAGTGCAGAGGTGGGTCCAGTGGTAGTTTCGCAGTTCCTCAGGGCAGAGGTCTTTGTTCCTTACAGTTGGTTTCTTCTGGACAGGTCTGTTGTCCAGCTGCGATCTTGATCTTTGTCGGAAGCAGGCAGTCCCCCCATGGCTTTGGCAGTTTAGGATTCCAAACATCCAACCTGGCCTGTCTAATTGGACTCAACAATTATTAATGGTCTATCAATTGCAGGCCAGAGAATATGTTTTATGTGTTTTGAAGTTCATTTGAAATGAACAGATCAAATGTGATGGCAGAGTAAGATAGGGGTCTGGGAAATTAAACCTCCAAACGGAGTAGTGATGCCCATCAATGTTCTTTTACAAGAGCCTTAACATGTAGCCATTTGTAACCCTCTGGTTTTAACAGTGCTGTGTGTTTGTTATCATGAATGTAAGATGTCAATAAAATCAGAGGAACAGGACACTGTATCTATTTTATAAATTGAATCTCTAACTAGATGTGTTTAAGGGGTAAAACAGAGGTGACTGTGAAAGTGTATACATCATCTCAAGAAAAAAAGAATATCTACACCACAATGTCTCCAGTAACTGAACACAGCCAACAAACAAAGCATAAGGTATTGAGGCAAAGCCCCCCCTAAATTGAGATTACTGCAATGGGACACATTCTCTTCACTTTCACTAAGACACCTTTATTGGATAATAGTAGTAACTTTTCATTGACCGCATTCACTCGCCAAGAATACTTATCTGATATTGTAGCTGAGTGATAGATAGATAGATAGATAGATAGATAGATAGATAGATAGATAGATAGATAGATAGATAGATAGATAGATAGATAGATAGATAGATAGATAGATAGATAGATAGATAGATAGATAGATAGATAGATAGATAGATAGACCCCTTTGGCACTGTTTGACAAATCTTTCCAAAACTTTCCCGGAAAGTTCAGCCTCCTCAGCTCCTTCCTGGGAAGTTTCAGGGTGATCTGACCAGTGGGGGCCCAAAATACATTTTTCTCAATGATTTTTCAATAAGAAAATTTGTCACAGCTACAGCAAAAACGGCTGAATGGAATTACACCAGATTTAGCAGAAGGCTAATTATTGCCCCAAAAAGCATGCTTTTTGTAATTTGGCATAAATCTGTACAGAAATGTTTGAAAAATTAAGGTTCACAAACTTTGTATGTTTCACACCATGGAGAATCCACTGAGCTGACAGATCTCAAGATACAATTTAACTGGCCACCACCACATCGGTCCTCCTTCCTAGATAACGTTTAAAAAACATATTGGGGGCAGGGTAAAAATACTCTGCCCCTCTTAGGCTAGGTGAGGGGAGGTCCCGGAAGGATCCCCACCCCGGTGCCAAAAATGACACTTAGGTGAAAATGTCAGTTAAAATGTAATGTTTTAAGCTCAAAATACCACTAAAATTAATCAGGTATAGGTAACTAAATTAACTATAGCTTGCAGTTTGTGTTTTTATGTATTACACATGTTATTTGGAACAAGAATACTAATAAACGCAGTTTCTCACTTATTTAACTCTGACAAATGCCTTCCATAGTCCATTCTTGAATCACTTTACAGAAGAAATTGACGTGAGTCATACTCACAATGCCCTGTTACTGTGTTTGTATCACATGGATTGGACGTATTCACTTGTGTTCTGGTTAAATACCTTTGTCTACATCTATTGCAGATGGAGTGTAAGGATCGAACCAGAATATATGGTCTGATCCTGTTCCTCAGATAGCATGGCCCATTTTGGTGAAAGGCTCTGTGAGTCAGCATGAGCCTTTAAACAGGACTCTCTCCTTGATGGTGAGCCTATGCTGCTCTTTCAGATGCTGATGGATATGAACTCCTTTTTGACACTTTCAATGTAATCTGAACTGGGGGGTCTGAACTAACTGCAATCTTCTCAATTGGCTTGCAGTGAGGTCCCCAAGCAGGGCAATTGTATAGTCCAATCGGGACGTGATCAATGAATGGACAATCACGTTCTGATACTGCACAAGTAGCAGATACACTAAAATCTTTAATGATTTTAGAAGGTCATAGGAGATGCCCACAAAGCTATTTACCTGAGCCCCGAACAAAGTAATTTTATTGAATTTCACCTCCAGATTCCTTACTACAGAAAAGGGGGTGGTGGTTATGAAACCGGACTGGGCTAGCATAAGCCGTCCCACACCGGGGGAGTATTGTATTACAGTATATAGTATTTCAAGGCCTATGCATTCCACTGGTCTTGTAATCCGTGGGCAAAGAAGTTAGCACTCACTGGCAAATTTACTAATATTTGAGCAAAGAAGCTCTTTGCTGCACTGGGCTGCCTCAAATGGAGAGGGCAGGAATGCAACATGTCTACTAAGATATGGTGCATTGCTGCTCTCCCTTTGCACTGGTGTGCTCGTGGCTGCCAAGCACGAATGCTGGCTCAATTGTGCCATGATGCAATGATGCCTGCTTACAGCCAGGATTGCTTTTGTGCAGGAATGGACACCTTCATTCACAAAAACAATCCTCTGAGGCTCACATTTAGAAAAAGGCCTGGGAAGGCATGCCTTTTTGATGCATTCCTGGATTTAACAGTGTTAGCAAACCTGGGAATGTGCCAAAAACCCATGGGTGGATGTGTGGAAACACCCACACTCCACTCATGTACGTTTTCCCAGGGCAGAGGAAAAGAAGGCAGTGACTTGTGCTGCCTTGCATTACTCCAGATTTACTATGCCACCCAGAGCTATTCAATGTGACTCTGCATGGCATAGTAGATCTCACTTAAGGGCTTGCGTTGGCCACGCGTCACCTTGTGTGATGCAAGGGCGACGTAAACCTTTGATCAATCTGGCCCCAATAGACAAAGTCTTCCGACATCAACACACCCTTCCCCAAGCGCCTGGTGGAAGCCATTGTGTATTAGAACAGTTGGACTTATCTGTTGCTCCAACAGACAAGGAAGGTGGACTGCAAAACGATAGTCCAGGAGCTTCGCTGGAGAGCCTGCCTAAATCTAAAGCGGAATCTTCAACAAAAGCAAATGATTGGCCATTTATAGGAGAATCTACCCGTTCTTTTCTGTTCCAAACCACTATTACAAATGATGTTTTCATGTTCATTCATTGCGCCACTGTGCATCAAAGTCCATTTGGTCCTGATGGAGTAAGAGTCCTCATTAAAAATGAACATGACGATGATGATGGCAATCTGGAGGATTTATTATTCATGTAACATTTCATTAGTCGCTTTTTGGCAGAATGACCATCCTTAAAACCTCCTCAGACATCATCTGAGTAACAGTTCTTCTGGGCTCATTGACTTTTAATGCAAGGGAGAGAGACCAACGGGAAGAGAGAATAACTTTTAGTTATTATTGTGAACAATATAAAACGGTTGGAAATGTAGCCCCCCCTGCTGCTTTATTGGGCGGAAACTGCTGAAAAATTGCTCTTTGCTCTTTTTCTATGTGGATCATACTTTGGCATATTCATTGAACAAATAAAAACGTTTCTGACCTGGCACTCCGTTAGTTCTGCCTCTTTAAAATGAATAAAACTGAAAGCCAAGCTCAAGTTCCAAAGTGCAAGCTGATAAGCAGTAAGTGCCCTTCTAGGAGCCGCCCTGTGAGGATGGGCTTCACAGCACTCAGCGGGCTGGTTTTCAAATGTTCATTGCCTCAGACCAAGAGCCAAGGTAACTTTTCACAAACGTAGGCTCCAAGGGGCAGATTTATGTTAACTGGCGCATCCCCAGGGATGCGCCAGTTAACATGCGCCACAGTGCGCCACAGCTCCGCCACCCATGGTGCGCCGCATTTATAATGCGGCGCACCGTGGTGCAAAAACGGCACAGATGCGTGACGCATCTGTGCCGGAAATGTGGCGCATTGCTGGAGTTGCGTCGCAAGCGCGACGCAGCTCCAGCAAGGCTCGGGGGTGCCCCATCTACACAATTCTGCGTCAAGACCTACGCCTGCTTCAAGCAGGCGCAGGGTTTTGACGCAGCATTGCCCTGAAAGTGACTGAGTGAAATCTCATAGATTTCACTCAGCCACTTTCAGGAGGCGTTCCTGCGCAGGAACGCCCCCCCCTGTGCAGGAACGCCTCCTTATGGCGCAGTGCTTTACAACGTGACGCATCTCCTAGATGCGTCACGTTGTAAAAAGGGCGCATTGTTTGCACCGCAGTTGCGTCAAAAAAAGTGACGCAATTGCGGCGCAAAGAGGCGCAACGGCCTGATAAATCTGCCCCCAAGCGTCTAACTTCCTTTCCAATGTATGTGGTTCTGAATATGTGTGTGGATTGCTTTTAATTTATAGATAAAAGAATGATTGGCTTTACTTTAATGTTTCAGGAATGGTCCGTTTTTAAACTTGGAGAATTTAGTGGGGAAAACCAAAAGGAGGACAGCATTACATATCATTGTCACAGCTACATAGTTTGCAAAAGGTGTCTGGTGGTGTTCTTTACCCCATACAAATACACACTTTAAACTGAGTTGTTACAGAAACCCTTGGCAAGTGTCATTTTTCCACACTCTAGTCTCATATTCGGCCTCTCCACACTAAGCATTTTCTTCAAGGGTCTGATAGCCAACACTTTTTGCATTTTTTGGATATCTAGGTTGCAGTTAGTGGAACCCAACATGCAGTATGTGGGAGCACATGGCCGGTCCTGTTCGTAGAGCCAGAATCTGCAGGAGGCGGATAGAACAACTGCAGGAAATTTGCAAGTGTTGAAGACTTTCCTAAGAGTGCCTTTAGAGGAACATGAAGACAGAGGGTGGCCACTGAGAAGTTAACGAACACTATCAGTATCATCAGCCTGATTCATGTACGGGCCGTTTTGCGTGTCCCTAATAGCGAATCATAGCGATTCGCTATTGAGGACACGCAAAACGGCATTCATGTAGGAATTGCTACTTAAATAGCGATTCCTACATGTTCTTTATTTGCGAGTAGCAATTTGCTACTCGCAAATACTCCCCATTCATTCCTATGGGCGAAGAGGCCCATTGGAATGATTGGGGATTTGCGAGTAGCAATTTGCTACTCGCAACTGAGATAGCGATTTTAAGGGTGACAGGGGTGTCCAAAGGACGCCCTGTAGCACCCCTAAAATGCACTTTTGGACAGGTGTTGCGCACACACATGTCCAAAGGACATGTGTGTGTGCTACATGCAACTTTGAAAAATGCTTTTAAAAGCATTTTTCTGAGTTTATGCTATTTACCGACAGGTCTGACCTGTCGGTAAATAGCGGCCCCAAAAGTCCAAAATCGCTATTTTGTTGTGTGTCATGAATAGCATTTAAGGAATCTCTATTAGAGATTCCTTAAATGCCATTCCACGCAAATATGCGAATTCTTAAATAGCGATTTTTGCATTTGGTATCATGAATACCAAATGCAAAAATTGCGCTCGCAAAGGGCCAGATTCTGAGAATCTGGCCCTTTGCGAGTGCAATTTAGCTACATGAATCAGGCTGCATATCTTTATGACTATTCGCAAATCTTCCCAGTGCCCTTCCACACTCAATCTTCAAACCTACACCAAGGCCCCTAATCAAACCTTGAATAGGAAGGCTGATGTCTCCCTCTGCACAAGTTTTCACCTGCCAGCTACTAATTTCGCTCTGGGGCTGGATCTAGAAATAACACAAATTAGATGGTGGTATAAACACCTGTCATGGAAGAATAGGACGGCCATATTTGTCACAGAATATTTTACCTGGTGTATTGGAGAGGAAAGATGATTGGGGGGTGGGAGGGTAGTGGTGGGGGATGTCCAATGTCTCTCACATGATTGTTGCCCATGTCTCCTACATCCTGGTTCTCAGGGAATTCTAGGTGTTCACTCTAGTCTGCCCTGATTGGTGGGCAGGCAGGAGTATCTTTAGGGATGTCTTGGGCCCAGACAAGTGAGAGAGCTTCCATTGGTTAAAGGACGTGAGTAACGGCTCAAAGCGGGTGGTCACCGCTTACTTCTATATTTCTCTTGAGGTAAGAAAGTAATTGGTGGCTTTCTTCTCCGTGTTTTAAACCCCACAGAATGCAACTATAACCAATGCCCCCACAGTTTCCATGGGGCTAGACTGAATTCAGTTTCTTGTAAGTTTTAATACCTTGGATCCTCCTTTTCAATGTCTGTCGGTCTATGTTGTTTGCTGCTATCAGCACAAGTACAGTCGTACGTGTTATGCATGTTCGTAAATTCACTAGCTCCACAATTACAAATGCTCTAAATTGGAAGAGCTGTATGACACCCACCTGAGACAATATTGATTGTGGGTATGTAATGAAAGATAGGAGTGTTGTCCATACTCCAACTCAAGATGCATCACTTGTATATAGTACACATCATTTTATCACTACAATGCAGTGTGCATGGTGTGTGCAGAAGAGCAAATAACCCACAGCTTCAAAATGGAGAGCGAGCAAATATAGGATTTAGCAACCTGTACACAGAAGGAATGCAATATACTGTGTATAATAGTCTGTTCTATTTCTTTCAGAAAAATAGTTTTCCCTTCACAGAATGCTGAAAGGTTGCCTCACCGTAAGTACATGGTCTGGCTTAATGTGGATCCAGGGACGGGTGCGCCTTAGCGTGTGTACACCTCCCGGTTCCAACATTTGGTCCTTACGAAAACCTGGTATTATTACATGTAGTTTGAAACATGTTGACCAGTAACTCATTCATTTCTCACTGACACTTTTGGTCAATTAAGTCATCTTAGGTATCACACTTGGTGTTAATCTTGTCTTATTGCTCCGCATTAAAACTGAGGGAGTACAATAAAGACATTTTTAATCCACTCACTTACACTTTTTCACACTCTCTTTTAAAAAAACCTGCTCCGCTGTATTTAGGCGTCGAAGCACACCCGAGTGGCATTCGGCTCTTAGGGTGGACCCCTATGATGAAGCATGTCACTAACTACGTTGGTGAGTGAGGGTTTTTTTAAAAAGGAAAAACTTTTCCTTTCCTGTGTCTCTGTCTCCTTCTCTATTCCGAAAGGGACATTTTATGTCCTTGGGATACTCCCTCTTTTTGTTTTGACATATTTACCTTAGGGGACTGGGAGTTTGTTCCCAACTATAATACCCTTACTCTCTTTTTGTTTAACAAAGAGCTTCCATTGGCCCACAGGGCAATGCAACATGATCCTTTTTAGCAGTACATGCCATGAGGTTCACAAGCTCCCATAAACAAAAGGAGAATCCAGCAATTCTTTTGTTTCTGTGCCTGCACACACAGCAATGTGATGGGAATGGGAGTGGTTTTTCATGGCCAGAGTAAGCTAGAGGGTAGAGGCTACACCAAGAGACCCTGTAGGGCTGCTAGGGATAAAAGGAGAATAAGCATGGGATGTTTGACCTATCCACTGGCATCCGGCTTATAGTCTTAACACCAGATGCCGATGTCTTGCCAATCCCCCACCACATCTCTGTGCCCATGTAATTGAGGGTAATTACTGCAGGTGGGCGTAGTAGAAAAATGGCAGGGCATGGAAGGACAAAGGCTGTGGGCAAGTGTCATCTCTGTCCAAGTCTTAAAGAGGAGCAAACTGCTGAATAAGCTTGAATAAGATGCAAATTAACTTTGAAAAGGCCAAAAATGCTTACACTGCTTTATTTCATGGTGATGCTGAGGTAGCAATATTTGCACCTTGAAAGTATTTTACAGATGAAGAAAAACAGTTTAAGGCGTTACATGTGCTAGTATACATGCCTACTATACTTTTGAGTATTGCTCATTGTCTGTACAATTCATTTGAATAAGAACAGTGAAGCAGGACTACATAGGAAGATCTGATTTGTGTAGATTTCTATGAATATCACTGTAGAGTTTTGTGTATGCATTGAAAGCCAGAAATCTGCACATATTTATAAAAAAACACAATACCCAGATGTCCTACTTTTTCAAGATTCTTTGCTGATTATGACTAGTGAGATCAGAGTTATTGTGAGACTAGAAAGCCTCAATCATTTCCAATGCAAGCATGGCCAGTCTGGATGTAAAACACTCTGGCTTATATTTGATACAAACCTCAGTGGGCTGTACCATGATATCATGTGCATTTTGATTTCTTAAAGTGTAGGTGCCTTTCATGCACGCAATTTGTGTTCTGACATGTCTCAAGCGTATGCGCATGCCAGAGGTACATAAAAGAAGATAGGATCTTAATAATCTTCCCAAAGGGTAAGCAAGGGTGTGTCTTGTAGGCACTTTGAAGAAAGGCATCAGTCTCATGCTAAAATATATGCAATGTAAAAACAACTCCCCTCCCATGTCTAGCCACCAGGCTAGAAAAACAAGAAGCTTGTGATGCAGACGGCGGCATATAAAACAGGGTCACAGCACCTGAGGTGTGAATATGCAAATTTAATCTAAAAATGACTATACCAACTTGTAGGCTAACCTTTTCTTGGGAATGAGAGGGTCCTTTATAACAAGGACAATTGCCCAATGGCCAACCAGATCAGCCGAGGCTATATAGTCTCAATTCCCCTTGCAGCTGACTGCCCACCAGATTCAGAGTACCCTGCCTGCAGGCCACCAGATTTAGAGATCCCTGCTTTCTTGGTTGGAATCTCTGCTGCGGCAGCTCCACAGAATGCACTGATTATTTACAAAAAAGAAGGATTTACCTATGCCTCTATGTACATGATTACAACATTTAATGTTCATCAAAGAGAAAACAACACTGTTAGTTAACTCAGACAATTGATTTATGTCAATTATTTTTTGAAGTTCATAAATTGTCCGTGACTTACGACAGGAAATAATACATAGTCAACTTCACATTGAACACACAAAAAAAGATTTTTGTAAGGGAAAAAGCACAACAAACAACGTGTAAACCATTATTGTGTGAATTATAGCGAACATATCACCATAAAGTGCATATACATTGTACACAGTGATTGAGCAATTGTCTCAAAAACAGTAAACAACAAACTTTCATAAAGTACAATGAATTGATAACAGTTTGGGGGGTACGTCTTATTCAATACCTGCCCAACTTCCTGTAACACTATTTATTATGGTATTGTGATTGTGTGAATACAGGTAAAAGGAAAACCCAACATCAATTAGGACATGCCAATAATTTTGGGCAAAACAAAGCATGTTTTGCCCAAAATTATTGGCATGTCCTCACTATAATTCACACAATAATGGTTTACACGTTGTTTGTTGTGCGTTTTCCCTTGCAAAAATCTTTTTTTGTGTGTTCAATGTGAAGTTGACTATGTATTATTTCCTGTCGTAAGTCACGGACAATTTATGAACTTCAAAAAATAATTGACATAAATCAATTGTCTGAGTTAACTAACAGTGTGGTTTTCTCTTTGATGAACATTAAATGTTGTAATCATGTACATAGAGGCATAGGTAAATCCATCTTTTTTGGCATTAATAGGCCCTACCTACCCTCTCCCCTATTGGGCCAAACCCCTCCTTTCTTTTCATTTTCTGATTATTTACAAAGCAGGTGCTACGTTTGATGCGCCCACTAGGCAATTTTTTCCTTTTCAATGACAAGCACACAAAACAGGAGCTCACTGTTACAAAACACTAAAACAACAGTGCTCATGTCCTGGGAGTTTCCTCACAACACATGAGGGTCAATTCTGTTGTTTCCTCTTCTGCACCATCATTCTTTCCCTACTGGTCCAGAACAGGAAGAAATACATTGGAAATACAGCCCTACTTGAGGTTGTCTTTCTGACCTACATTGTGTAGAGAAAAGCTGCTTGTCCAGAGGTTTCTGATGGCAAAGCCAGCTAAGGCTCCTCCAGCAGAATCCTTAAGCTTCGCCCACCTCTAAATGAGGATAGCAAACCAGCAGGTTGGCGGACGGGGCATCAGCCACTCCTCGTCACAAGCTTCCATCCACCACACTCTAAAGGCCCCCACAGCCTTTACACCACACAGTGTCTATCACTAGGTTGCCATGCTTGCATATGTAGTCAGTTGTTCACACTGCATTGTATAAGGTTATGCTTCCGTAAATTTGGGTTAATACAGACACTTTACTGTTCAGAAAATCGGCTTCCTTCAATCTTTCTTGCTGTTTAATATACAACATGTATAATGTTGTGATGTCCTGTTCTAGTTAGTGTAGTAGTCGGATATTTACAAGTACTGTAAACGGGGCACACGTTCATATTCCATTGTATCAGTTTTATGGCACTTCATTCTCCCAAAGCCCCCCTTTTTGGATTGTCAAGAGAGTGGTTACTGAGTTTGTTGGATAAGTGCCGGGTCCAAATCGTTGATCAGAAGGCCGCTGGCCAGGGCACAAGTCCTAAAAAAAGAAGTGGGGGGACGCTGACCTCATGACAGGAAGTGACGTCACGAAAGGTGGCTTGCACCATCAGACTCATTGCCTCCCCTCGCTCACCCCTTAGATGCGATTGCATCAGAGAAGCCAGCGCGTGAGCAGCGTTCAGAATGAGCTCCGATCTCGCCCCAGGGAGGCCAAAGAGTGAATGTGTGGCTCCATTTGCTCCAGTTTTCGATCTCCTGATAAAGTAAGTTGGGGAACGCCGTCCACCCGCGTGGTACTCTGACTCGAGCCCTGCCGCCGGCATAATCAAAGGTCGGGAGCCTAATACTCAGGCCAGGTAGCATTGAGTAACCTCATGCCTCTTTAATCCACCACCAGACACTGCCTGCCTCTTTTTCTAACTTTTGTAAGTTTTTACATCACTACTTTCTCATTTTGTCACTGTTTTTTCATCTTCCTCTTCCTCCTGCTCTCCACCATTTACGTTGTTCTATCTCTTCCTTTCATTCCAAGTCTTTTTAGGAAAAATAAGTGTCTGTCCGCAAAAATTAGAGCGCGCCGGACCCAGCTGCAACCACCGCCTCAAATTAAGCAGTGGGGAAGGGTGGTATGTAAAGTAGCCCGGTCACATGGAGCCAGGCACAGGGTCCTAAGTGGGACACCAGCGCTGTTGCCGTTTATCATTAAAGTGTGCTAACCAAATCCGAAGAGAAGGAAAGACCCGCCATTTGCACCAAATGACAGAGAAATGTAAACAGTTACTGAACAGTAAAGATTAAAATAAAGACTAATGTATTTCACACTCCTTTTTGTGAGACACTGGAGGAGAGCGACATTAAAGGGCGAAAAGGATACGTTGTTATCGCTAGTGTTTTAATTTCTGTTAGAAAAGCTTCTTCCATTTATCTTACTTTTAACATTACTGTTATCTTTTTTATTCTTAGTTTTACGACAGTGCGAGTACGGGAAGTGCCTATAAAAAGGGAAAAAAGAGATATTTCGTTTTTCGCTGAGAAGTATGATATAATTGCAACCAAAATCTTATTTATGCAAAAAGTGTTTGTCCCCCTTGAGGACAGTTTCTCACTTTGGCCAAGACCTTCGAATAGCCACCCCTATGCACTACATGAGATAACCCCTATGCACTACATGAGATAATGCATGGCAAGGTCATCTCCAAAAGCAGCGCTGGTGAAAAAACGACAGCGAACTTGGCACAGCAGCATCAGTGCTGGGAAAGCAATGGCGGGGCACTCGACTCTGTACCATGCCTGCTGCTAAGATTAAGAACGAGAAGGGATAATCAAGGAGGTTCTTGCAGCATTTTTTTATTTGCTCACAAAATGGAGGTGTGTGGGTTTCAGCAATAGTTCATATTGAATCTAAGCAATGTCTACTGTCTGAAAGAAGTTCTTTAGTTGGCAGGGGCTACCAGGGGCGGCTCTAGGCTCATGGTGGCCCTGGGCAGGGAGCGTAGGTAGGGGGCCCCACACGCTCACTTACACTCAGTCAGGGGCCCGGAGTTGTCTGGCGCTTTGTCAACATTAAGCCAAAAAATAGGCATTTTTCACTCACGAAGGTTCAATTTTCAGTAGGCCCTGACTATCAGAAGACGGATGTCTGACTCAGTAATGTAATGTGCTAAAAAAAAAGCAAAACATCTGACTGGAAAACAGGTTCTGGATACACATGTTTTATGCAGACTCCTCAGCCTGCACGACATACACCCACCAGAAACGTGATATGTACTTGTATCGGGTCCAAGAATGAACATGCAGCAATTATGGAAGAAAAATTGGATCCCTGATAATGCCTAAAAAATATGAAGTAATTTTGTCTGACTACATGATGGAGGATTTCTAATAGCTTAGTAATGCCTTAGCGAAATGATTGTTGTAAAAAGTATACAGAACGAATGCCCAGAGCAGGGAGCATCTGATGTGTGCAGCATCCTCGGAAGGCGCATATAGGTAGAGCTAAAGGCAGCCTCAATCACAGCAGGTAGCACACTTGACAAAACTGACCTTGATGCTGATCTATAATACACATCTGGAGGCCACTGGAATGATGATGTATCTGCCACAGCTTTATACATTCATAGACTAATATACTGAACATTGGCAAATGTGGCGTCCCACTGTGAATTCGATTTCAGCAGCTGTTGGACAATACGAGCCATATTAGGGAAGTGTTTTGATCTCTTTAACCGTGTCTAGAAAGAAGTACAAAAAATGATCCTCTTTACAATTTTTCCTGTGTGCACAGTCCTCAGACATTTACTGATAACATTTGATAAACTGTGCTATTACTGTGTAGTTTTGCTCTAGTTTCAGATCATTTTGCCCGGGTGCGGAATAATTTTGCACTGATGACAGGACATTTTCTAGTGAATTTTGCACACACTAGTACCAGAATGATCTGTTAGACCAGTAGGTTGCTGTAAATGTTATTTCCAGACATATGCACTGTGCGTTATTGAACCAACGCCGGTGTACTATTGACCCAGCACAAAAGGAGAATAACCAGGCACTCATAAAAATTATGCGGTGTTGGCCCAGCTATTTGATGCTGAAGACGAAGGGTTGATTTGCAAAGCTTTTTCCATGACTTACTTCTGAAAATTTGGTAATAAGGCAGGGAAGTCAAATATATTCACAGAAGATTTATAATGCATAAGGGAATTACAGTTTTCAAGTTCTTATATTTCCCTGTTCAGTTATTCTGGCTGTGTCTGCTAACAAAGAATCTAGCTGACTTGCGTAAATTTGCATCTATCATGTTCATAGGTTTAACCATGTCTGCGGGTTGCCGAAATTTCAGGGACTCCGATTTGAAACGTACACAGAGCACAACTTCCCATGCTTATAAGTAACCTAAAACCAATTACTTTTCTAGTGGGTTGAAATCTGCCTGTTTGAGGTTGCATCTAAGGTGAGAATTCACCAAAAACGTACTTTTTTTCTCCACCAGGAAACTCTTTTAACTTTAGATGTACACAATCACCCATCAACCACGAAACATGTGGTGTATGGCTGCCCACATCCCATTCATTCACTAACGCCCCTCTTTTGTAGACCTGACTTTACGTCCGTAAACTGGATGTGACCTTATATGGAAGATTAGTGAAAAGTTTCAAAATTATGATTTTGTGGGTGTTTACTGGAAGCCTTACCCCCCACGAAAGAACACTAAAATTCCCGCCCTACTACTAAACTTAGTAATGAAGTAAATCCAATCTAATTGAAGAATTTATGTTGTCCTATCCTCTATATCTGGGTAATTATGTTGTGTTCGCAAACACCTAATGCCATGTGCTGCTCTTAGATTTATAATGT
Organism: Lissotriton vulgaris; assembly: GCF_964263255.1. Lineage (NCBI taxonomy): Eukaryota > Metazoa > Chordata > Amphibia > Caudata > Salamandridae > Lissotriton > Lissotriton vulgaris. The sequence goes on from NC_141691.1 coordinate 1,791,165,190, forward strand.
TTTAGGATTTGTGGATTTTAATTATCACAGGTCTATATCAACTCCCATCCTTTCTTGGATCTGGCTCACTGAATTATAGAAAATATTGCCTCGAAGAGAAGCATGTCCATATTATTTCCGTTATAATTTCTAGCAAATATCTTAAATTGCAAAAATTCAGTCCTGATGAACTGGACTAATTATGCTTAAACGTCGTTTCCAGCTCTAGAGTGAGATCAGAACAAGTGACACCATTGCCTCTCTGTAAGCAAAGGAATTACAAAACAAGTGAGTCTTCAGCTGCTTTCAAATCTTTTTTTGTTCCATCAATGGCATAATAGTTAAGTGGAAGACCGTTCCAGGGCACTTGTTTTTTGTTGACCATTGGGAAAATTGTCAGATTTTTGTTCATTGGGGTTTGGGAGTGGTGACAAATAATCGTATGTCCTAAATATTCCGGACAAAAATATCACTCCATTAAGGTAATAAGAAAATCTACACCCAATAGGATAATACATTTATAAACAATATTTAGTACACATTATTTGAGTCAGATAATATTTCTATAGCCAAAATTCTGACATACAACTGTGAGTTGAATATGCTGGTCTGATCAGTTTTTTTGCACTGGTGATAGCATATCAAAATCTTGGTTGGTTCCATTGTCCCATGCCTGTCTACCTACTCATTTGTACGGAACCACACACAATCTTTCACACTGCAATTGAAGTCCATTCTCACAGTTTTTTACCGCATTCGACAAATGAGATGATCTTGTGTGTATCCGCACAATGAAGCACAAAGTCTTGCTGGTGCTACTGTGCAGGCGATGGGCTTTCTCTTCAGAATAAGATTCCACCATCCAACCAATCCCAGGTCAACATCCTGAATTTATCATGTCTATTTAATGGCAACAGTCCTTGGTGCTTTATGTGAGATGAAAAAGGCAGTGGTGTCTATAAGGTGCATGGCATAACGAGGGATTCTTTTCAAGAGTTGTGAAACATTTAATTAAGGGTGTTTGAATCAAGTGCATCACAAAGCATGCCGCAAAGCCAGTATTTGGGTGCCTGTGTGAGTTTTCTGTTATGGCATCCAGAAGTCACACAAGAGTGAGAGGAGCTGGGTGTCGTCGGCATAGGATATGATGTTGAGATCATGGATTCTGACGATGTCGGCTAGAGGTGTCATATAGTTGTTGAAGAGGGTCGGGCTGAGGGATGAGCATTGAGGGACTCTGCGGATGGTGCTCTTTGATTCTGTGGCGAAGGAAGGCAGATTCTCTGAGTTTATCCCCTGTGGAGTGATGCGATCCATCTGAGGGCGTCTCCCTGGATCTCGGTATGAATCAGCCTCTTGATGAATGTGTGCTGGGATACGGTGTTCAATGCTGCGGAGAGGTTGAGGAGGATCAGGGCCGCAGATTCTCCCCTGTTAAGGAGGGTGCAGATCCAGAGAATGCAGGGTGAAAAAAACGAATTGAATCATAAACAGGGATTGCATTGCTGACATAGAATATCATAAGGGTTTTTATGGTCATTTTTGAGAAGTCTATCAGTATGTTTGCCAGTAAAGTTAAGGACATCAATACACAGCCCAATGGGACCTGTTTCAAAATTCTCTTTTAATGACAGCCAGGACTTGACCGCACCCATCCCCCTTAAAGCCTGTTTGCCATTTTTCAGTACATTTGTGAATATACCAGTAGTAACACATATTCACAGATAAATCATTGTGAATTGGAATGTAGAAAAGGGTTGCCAATGCCACCTATTTAGCCCATTTTTCTGCCTGCTAAATCACTGGAGATTCCACCTAATCTCCTGTTCTGTCTATCATTACACCCCTGTACTGCCATTCAGCCAAATCGGGTTGTCCATTTACTCCATGAAGTGTCCCATGACGCCGTCATCCATGTCTGGAAGTGTGTACTGGGCGGCTTCCACTCTTCTTCGATCTGATTGTATCGAGCATATTATTACCCACTTCTTCAGTCATTGAAGTAATCAAAATGCAGGTCCAGTTTGTGCATATCTAACCTACAGACACCTGCTCCAAATGAGGTCCCAATAATATTTTAAATGTTGTCTTCAGATTCAAGGAAGTTTCGGCTTCTAAAAAGACATTCAGTTTGGTACTGGGATTAGTACAAGACATGTTGAAGTACCAAGTACCACACTGTCCACAGCACATTTCTACTTAGCCATTTGTTGATGAATTTGTCAAAATGTCGACACAATTGCTCTTCATTTACAATTGCGCTATGTAAGGATTCACTGCTAAAATAGTCCATATTAATTTCCCTTGGAGCATCCATTAATGTACACAAGGCCTAATAAAACAATAAACTATCAAGGCCTGCTGAGACAGCATGCAATGTAGGTGAATTGACATTGAATATTATAATTTGAAAAGAATTGGCTAAATGTGTGTCGTGAGGCGAAACCTCAGTACACAAACGGACCTGTAGGCATTTGAAAATGAGCTGCTCATTATTTTTATTGACTTTTCCAAATTGCAATTTTTAGGTCTGTTTTCACAGCTCAGCTGTCTACAAAACCTCTTGTTGCCAATTATTTAAACTATACATAGAGTAGGCTTTGGTCCACCTAAGGAGAGAATAACTCTCTCACCTCATGCTATTCAAATTTTGGTGTATCAATCCACTTTAGTGTTGGACTTGGCCCTTTCCGGAGGATATTCCCAAACTTTTCACCTTTTCTCTTCCACTTTTTGTTGAATTCGAATTGTTGGTCTTATGACTCTGTGCACTTTAGCACTGCTAATCAGTGCTAAAGTACATGTGCTTTCTCCTTAAAACATGGTGCCATTGGCTTATAAGTAAATTAAATATGCCAATTTGGTATCTATCCCTAGTAAAATCCCGAGTGAGTAATGGAAGGTAACAAGCAGTCTGAGGATGGAGTGTAATTTTCAGATGTAAAATAGCGCTAAGTTTGAGAAATTGCTAACTTGTCCACACAGTAAAACTTTATCTCCTTTATGTATTCAATACAGAAAGCAATCCGTTTTGGTGTTTATCTAGCACTGTCAAAGTAAATAGGACTGACTTTAACCCCTTCCACGCTGGTGACGGAATTGCTCCATCACGCCCCTCGGGTGAGCTGTGCTGGTGACGGAACGGTTCAGTCACGGCCCGCTCGCCGCGCCTGCGCGGTCATTCTATTGAGCGGGCGGGGCTGTGACGGAACCGTTCCATCACAAATACAACTCACCCGAGGGGCGTGATGGAGCGGTTCTGTCACCAGCGTCGGAGCCCCGCGCGGCCCTCCCCACCCCACCCCTTAGCACTGCGTCGGAATAGCCGCCGCAGCGAAAGGGTTAATGTGATAAATAACATTTGTGCATACAATAAATGTAAAAAAAATTGGGAAAGCACGTCTTTACGTGCATTGCCACATTCGAGCAAGACAAAGCGCCTATGCCAATCCTCTTTTTTTAAGAAGAATGGACCCTCATGTGGCCTATTAGATGTTTGGATGCCATTTCACATAGTATCTGAAACACAAATGTATCATAAACAAACTCTGTTATCAGGACGCTTAGACATGAAAGTATCTTATTCTGTGCATTCAGGCAAGTTATTTCAACAGGTTCTCAAGTGTTTAATCTCCCTACATTATTTATTAGTAATATACAAAATAGTGTTATGTTAATATGTAATAGTGCACTCACGACTCAAGAAAGATTTTTCGAGCAAGGTCGGGGTATTATGTCATGATCCTCTCCTCCACCAGCACACAATCACAAATGGAAGCCATGCATTCGTTTTTAATGAAATAGTGCTGTTTACATCACATTCACTAACTCTTTAACTCTGCAAGTTAGCATATGTGCTTCATACAGCACAGATGGGAGGCACTGAGCAATGGTTGCCACTGCATATTTTTGAGCAGCGATGTTCAAAACTCATGCGCTACCTAACTAAGGCCCAGAGTATAATATTGGTAACTTTTGCCCTGATTTAGGATAACATGTAATTGTAGTGCAGTGGACGGGATATCCGTAAGGTTTTGTGATGGAGTATTCCACCCACCAAAATATACATCAGGCCATAAGTTACCAATATAGTACATGAGTTGTAGAAAGCTCAATTTCTTCAAAAACAGGCTAGTGCTTCTTTCTCCATCTACTCATTGAATCATGATATGGCCCAATTTGGCAAGTTACTATTGTTGACTTTCGTAGAATTTGTCAATCCTTTTATATTATGACAAGTGGTATCGGCTATTTGAGAACAGATTAAGAATAAGTCACAATGTTTTTGAAAGAAATTCAAAAAATAGCTTTGGGTTCCAGTGTCTCAGTTACTCAATGGTACCTAGGAGTATCATGATATCATGCTTCAAGTGCCTAATATAGGCAACAAAGTAAATCCACTAAAAAAGTGAATTTTGTTGATAATAAAAGGAAACTGTACAATAAACTTAGAATTCAAGTTAAACGTTGTTTCTTGGTGATCTGTCCTCTACGGTCAATATGTACTGTTTAAAACAGTACATTTACAAATGTTACCCATAACTAGCATATATTTCACCTCATGGGGAAACAATTCCTACCACCTGTAGCACTGGGCTTTAGTAAAAGAATGACAGGCCATTAAACAATATTACCAGAAAAAAATGACAGGCTCTTTGGGAACTTACAGAGGACCACAAACTAATCATAAAACCAGCAGACAAAGGCAGAGGAATTGTCTTACTCAGGAAAACCAATTACGAGAGGTAATGTGCAAAACTTCTAAACAATTCTATGGGACGATCATACAAGATCTCATGGCCAAACTGCAGAGAATCAATGGGAATATGATAGAAGATGCTGAAGTCTATGGTTGTATTTCCAATAAAGATGTGGAGATGCTATGCACCAAAGACCCTAGAATGCCATAAATGACATACTCATCATTTGGGATGGTGACAAACACACTGTCCAGGATTTCTTGACGTGATTCAGTACATGTGATAAGTTTTGTTTTTTAATTACCAACGGTATCAGCAACATCTCCCCTCTCATTCCATCTTTTCCAAAGGCACATGGTCAGAAACAAAAACATATTACAAACCTACTGATAAAAATAGCTTGCTTATGCTTAACAGCTTTCACCCTCACTACTTGAGGGAGAATTTATCATACAGTAAATTTTTATGTCTCCAAAATTGCACACTTCCAGCAAATTAATTGACGTAAAAACTGGGAACCAGAGACTATCCTTCCCACTTTGTAAAGAAGTGCTTCAAATTGGCAAGGGACCAGAACAGGGATAACCTTATGCAACACACAGAAGGTTCTCCAGCACAAGATATACTTACCTGCATCACTACAAATAACATTGCTTCTAACCGTTTGAAGAAAGTGGTGAATGTAAAACTGGAACTTGCTCAATTGAGGGTCACTTAACTGGCCAATCCCTCTCTTTGCACATAGAAGAGGGAGAAATTTACATGATCATTTAGTTCAAACACAACCACAAAAAAACAGAAAAGAGAACCAGCCCGATTTCCACAACATGGGGCTTACAACGTGTTGTGGGAAATTATCCATTTTGTTCGTGCGCAGTATGCTATCTAACTACAGCTACTAAGACCATCGATCTGGACATCAACCTTCAATGGACACTTAGAAACCATACAGACCTCAACACTACCTGTGTCAGTTACATGATCACCTGTCATTGCAACCGTTGCTATATAGGGATGACTTGCAGTAGAGTAACAACCCGACTAGGGGAGATTAGGAGCAGCATTTTATGTAAGAAAATCAGCAACGTACATGAGCAGCCATTATCCACAGCACAACACACTGCAAACCAATTACAGTGGTTAGTCCTAAAGTCCTTGGATGACATTGATACCCATACCGACAAATAACTATTACAGATAGAACAGTAATGGATTTATCATTTAAAGACATTTCATAACGGCCTGAACGATCATATTCCTTTGTCACAAGTTTCCTGCTAATAGATATGCATTTTGCCTTATTTACGGTAACCACCCGTATCCCCTTACTATACTCTTCTGCTCCACGAGAATAATAAGGCGCACAAAATACCTCTACAAAACCAGTGATACCTACATAGCCATACATGAAGATGTTTTTTTTATTTATAATAATTTTGAACCTCCTCATATAGAAGGAAACCCCACAGCCCTTATACAAACCTCTAACTATGTATTCTTTTAGAGATGACACTCCTCCAAAAAAGAGCCTCAACATATTTGTACATTTTGTACGTTTTTTTTAACCTTTATCCAAAAAACTATACATGACTTTTTAACATCATCTCACATGACTTATAGCTCTCCTTTTTTTAACATCATTGATTACCAATGCATGTTTTTTGCTTTTTTTTTCATTTTGGTGCCTTATTTTTTCTTTTTATCTTCTTTCATAATATTAGTTTAATATGTATGAAGCTCTCCACACTATAAGGGTCCTATATAATAGTTCACAATCACTGAATTGCAGCTTCTCTACATGAGTTTCCTTTAAGAGATTTTGCTTGCAAACTACCTCAGTGAATCACTGTTGGTGAGTCTTTCTTCAGTTTCTAGAGAACAGACTCACATACTTACCCTATTGGAAGCATCAGCTCACCACTGTGCCAATCTCACACCTGTTTTAAAACAGCCCCTGTCCTCTTCACATCAACACCCAGGACGGGGAGGACGCCATTGGCAGAGTACGGGCCGTTTGTTTAAGATGTAAGTGCATGCAAACACTATTTGTAAGCCACCAGGTTATACAGTTGTCAACTCACTCACTGGCACATGCCAAATTTCTTTTTATTTTCAAGATGAGTTATTCACTTGCCTCTTCCCTCATCCTATGGGGCACAACTAGACTCTCTTCAAGGTATGCCTGCAATGTGATTGTGTTACACTGATTACGGTGATTTGATCTAATTGGCATTGAGGCTGTTTCCATTCTTTGGGCACTACTTACTACCTGCTCGTAGCTTTTAGTAGGTTTAAAAGGCACATTCACAAATAATAGCATTATTGCCTCAAAAGCACTCAACACCGAGGGCTTTCAAATCTTAACAATGGCCATTTACAATCACGCCAAGAACTACGATGATGGTTAAGAAATGTTGAATTGATAATCCACCCGCCTCTTTCCCATGGGGCATAGTCATACCCTCATTTAAGGCAAATTTGCAATGATTTAATGTTATGTCTATTGATAACAACCTCATAATGGTAATGATGACATTTCCTTTTTAAGCTAAATTTACACCATACCTAAGGGTGCCACTCTTATCTTAAGGCACACTCTCAATGTAGTTATTATTGCTGCAATATCGTCCCGCTTTGGGATCCTTTTAAACACTCAATCACAGTCAAATGCGGTCACACAATTTACCATCTATGGAGAAAATGGATTATATAAACCGCCCAGTGACTGTTTCATTTTAGCCTGTACTCTTTGCTTCATGAGCCATACTGCTTGCAATGCCTTTCGGCAAGATTTGAATATGAGCAGTCTTATCTTACACGTCACCTTCACAAATGCTATTTTCACTCCTTTTTAGCAGCCAAAGGAGTGACAGAGGAATACCAAAGTCAAGCCCACAGTGACACAAAGTTACAAAATGTTTACTTATTCATATACACACTAACATATTGACCCTAGTTTCACTTGAATATGACAATTTTTTCTTGCCAAATCTTCAGAATACCGTTGTCCACCTCATAAAAACATTTCTATTTATTTGCTGTGCATGACACATACAATTTGTCCTGTGTACACTATACACAATGTGAATTGACAAATTCCCTTCTCATTTACAGGACACAAAATTGTGTTGTAGATCACATCGGTACATCGGCAACTATTGGTTTTGACTACTTACCTGTCTTTTTTCTGTATTTATCTTCTTTATTTATTTCTCTCCAGGGAATGGCATTTCACTCCCCAGAATTTGTAAATAAATGTACTCACTATTAAGTTTAGGAATGGATTGTCCTAGCTGATTATATTTGGATCTTGTATTTAGAGGTCCTGAAAAAGGCCTATGACCTATCTTGGCTGAAGATGGCTGAAACATGTCAGCCATATTGCAAGATGTGAAGGATGTATAACGTATCCCTAACACATCCATCTGTTTTTTTAAACCTTACCCCGTCCTAGTTTTATTAAAGCGGCATCCTCTTCGGATAGGAATAATTTTACTCCACATTTCAGATTCCAACACATTCCTATACGCAGAAACTGTTCCTCGTGGTGGAGGTAAGACCCGATGATGAAACGATCCGATACTAGAACATCAGTAGAGATAATATATAGAAATGATAGAACTAGCAATTCATAATCTCAATACAATTTTCTTGAGAGACTCCGGTTCCTAGAATGCTGTGGTTTCACTTCCCTTGATACTTTTGGTAATATATCAGGAGGCTGAGCAAACCTTTTGTTGCTTCTTACTCCTCCTGCTCGATTCTTCTGACCATTAGTAAAGTTGCACAGGAAGCAAATGGACAGTTAAAGAAAACAAGTAGTGGCAAAGCCAATAATGCTTCTTTGGCATTTTTTTGGCTTTATCAATGGTTTTAGGCATGCAGAACAGCATAACTGATACTGATTTGCATGGCTAAAGAACTTTAAAAAAACAAGCATTTGCAATGCAATAGTCGCATTACTGAAAGTTTGAGCTATTTGTGTTGATAATAATAATGCAGCACCAATAGCTCAAACTTTCAGTAATGTGAGAACTATTGCGTTGCAAATGTTTTGTTCTATTTATTTCTTTTTTAAGCAATTGTGGCACCCCCACTTTAGCTTAGATGGTATTTACTTTTGTTACACTGGCGGCACCCGCGCTTTCGTTGTAAACATCCTAAGCTAAAGCGCGGGTGCCGCAAATGCTTCAAAAGTTAAGTAATGGAAAAAAATGTGTGGATGCATTTTTTTCTATTTCTTTACTTTTGAAGCAATCTCAGCACCCGCAATTTAGCTTAAGATATTTATAGCTGAAGCGCAGGTGCCGCAATTAAACTAAAGAAATAGAAAAAAAAGTCATGCAGCTGCATTTTTTTCTATTTATTGACTTTTGAAGCAATCGCGGCACCCACCCTTCAGCTTAAAATGTGTAAAGCTAAAGCCCGGAGTCGCCATTACTACAAAAGTAAAAAAATGGAAAAGGAATAGCAGCTGCAGTCTTTTTTTCCTCTTCTTATTTCCTTTTGTTGCAATGGCGGCACCCGCGCTTTAGCTTTAAGCATCTTAAGCTGAAGCGCAGGTGCCGCAGTTGCTTCAAATGTAGGAAAAAAAAAAGGCTTGCTGATGTATTTTTTCTATTTCTTTACTTTTGCAATATTCACAGCAATTTGCTTTAGCTTGAGATGTTTAAAGCTAAATCTGGGCATGCTGCCACTGTAAGAAAAGTTAAGACATAGAAAAAAAGGCATGTGGCCAGGTTCAGCGAGCCGCAAATGAAAGAAAGGCACGCCCACCATTATTGCAGCTGAGGAGTGGTTAAGTAAAAAAAATCCTGCACTGGTTAAGTAAAAAAAAGCTTTGAGAAAGAGCTTGTCCTGCCTGCAACAGTAAGCAGGAGAAAAAGTGATTTAACAAAATAGCGCTTCGAGGCTGTAATTAAAACATCTAGAGTAACAACACATGTAACAAGGGCAGTCTTCAGGGAAGGTTCCAACAAGAGAAATTGAATATTAAGGAAGGACTACTAAGCCTAGTGACCAATGAACAGCCACCATTTATAAAGGACAGTAACAAGAGCCAATTAAAAGGTTGAACGGAAAGTGGGTGGAGGTTCAAGCCCATATTCTGAATACAGCATGTCTCGAAGAGATAGCGCAACCACTGCCTAGGTGAAACCTAAAAAAGCTTTTGACATGACCAGCTGCATCACTTTGTGTGCGTGCACCTAACAAATGACATAGCCTTGGTTTCTTTCTTTTTACTTATCGATTCGAGTTGGATCGGTAACTAAAAAGCAAATAAATAGGTGAAAGCATTTTTTACAGTAAGTGAGAGGAGGAGGCAACTCAGGGGGAAGCAGTACTTGAGGGAAGCAATGCTCAGGAAGAAAGCAACACGGGCGTGCAATGAGGGCAGAAACAACTCAGAAGATGAGGGCCTGAACCAACACATGGGGGCACCAGTAGTGGGCAGAAGCAAAACAGAGTTGTGAGGGTGGGGAGATCAAACAAAAGACAGAAACATGGAGCTGGTCAGTAGAAAGCACATGGGTTAGAAGGCAACACAGGAGAGGAAAAGCACATGGGAAAGAAGGAGGAACACTGAGCACAGCAGAGGGAGAGAAGCAAACGTGGGAGACAGTTATAAAATATGTGTACTTAAACGAAAAGAAAAACGTACTGCCTGAAAAAGTGAGCAGTGGAAAGACATAGTAATGCATTCATGATTCAGGGGAGGGACTAACACAGTAAGAAGATGGAAAGGCCACAAATACAAACGAATTAGAAGCAAGCAAATAAGAGTAAAAGTGAAACCAACCAACGGTAAGCAATGGGCGTGCTCTAAGCCCACTGTAATCTAACAATCTGTCTTGCAAACAGACATGGCATGCTCTGCCTCTCTGGTGTATTAGCTGGCAACCAGGTTTATCTAATAACTCTTGACTTTAATATCAGTGGATTCAATAATACAATACATACTAATATGATATATTTCAATTCAGTAACACTGTTGCTCCATCATATTTCCTTAGAAGGAATAGTATGTATTTTTGCAAATATTGTGATAAAAGTAAGCGCCACTGAGACAGAAGGTACTTCCAGTCTAACTTATTTGATTGTTCTCTAAGCTGATTAATTCTCCCTTGTGAATTATGAGTGAGTAACATCTAAGATATAAATTCAACAGGGACGTTAAAAATATTCAGCATAACATAATATTTTGGTGATTCACATACATTTTCTGTGAGTATCTTGAAAATGTTACACATTCTGCAAATCAAGCACGTAAATAAATGTCATTCGTGTTAAAAGTTGGTTCAGACCAATATCCCCATGACCTACGTGAACAATGAAGGCATAGTGCATTTTATTCAAACGTAGGGTTAGGAAACGTCACAAATTTCCAGTTGTTATACACGTTCCTAATTTCCCACTAAAATCAATATTTTTTTAGGCATGTCCTCCTTTTTACGTTCCTTCTAACATTAGTTTAATTTATGTAATTTAACATATTATGCACTACCTGTGTCCTTATAATCCAGTTTATGACATGCACTCAGAGAACCGTGCAAAAAATGTACATTTTTTCACTCACTAAAAAAGCGTGTTTATGTGCGTGATCCTGACCTGCCTCGCACACTGCTAGTCCCTTCCACAGCCCCGGTCTACTTTCTAGGTTACACTACCTAAACACTCACGCCCAGCCCACAGCTGTGCTCATTTCAAGATCCTGACATACGTCACGCACGTACAGCGCACTTCTAGAGACATTTTGGGCTCACTTATGCACGGCTGTCTTAGATCTATGTTTATATTTTGTAATCATGTATATTTTATGTGTACATACATTATGATTCTTTCCTGGCACGCGCCGATTTACTGTAAGAAACGAGTCGATTTTCACTGACTGACTGGTACTGTTTCAATAGGTGACGGTGACATAAATCTCAGAATAAACTGCGTCATCAGTCATCACTGAATATTAATAAGGTGCTCAGCCAATGTAGTCAGATAGCATAGCAGTGAGGTACGGGTGTGTACCTGTATTTTGTAGGCATTCCTCACGATCCAAACCACGTTGCAAGCTGCCGGTCTACAATCACAGTATGCTGGTGGGTAGATAAACCTACAGGGTACGTATAAAGACATCACTGCACCTGCGGATAATCTCTGCTGGGAGAACTCCCTTCCACAGCCCAAACTCAGCAGCACTGCAGGTGGGGCACAGGGCTCCAGGGCAGGCGAACCCAGACAGTCCCACTGTTGAGGCGGATGTTTTGGTTTTGTGAGTCATCACCGAGTTTCACACGTCTGTAGTGCAGAAAGCGTGCCTAGCCGTGCTTCAAAGCTCTTGAAAGGAAAGGATTATTCACTTTGCTGCTTGTCCAGTGTTTGCCTCTCAGTGATTGGTGGGATGCTTGAGCTAATCTCAGACACTTGTAATATTACTCGGTTACATTTCCATTGATAGGTTTTCTGCTCATTGTCCCATTCTACAGAGGGAGCAGCGATATGCAAATCAGCCTTGGTCCTCCTCCAATAGAAACAATCCAACCTAAGCTGGCGGGCCAGGTCCCTTCCAGACAGAAACACAAGCAATCCCAGACAGGTGTCAGCCTCGTTGGGCCTGATCAGTGAGAGGCAGCTTGAGTTCAATAACACAAGGAGCTGGGACCAACGTCTGGGCACACTCCTCGCACTTAGGGTGTCTCACTTAGAAAAACAAAGACACGATGGGTTGAATGCTTAAATTAATCTTAGTCACGGGTAATAACTTGGGACACATTCCAGTCCTTCTTTTGGGTGCCCATTAAGCAACTCTAAATAGATACCAGACATATGCAAATCAGACTTACTCCTTGTCCACTAGGAGCAGTCCAGCCCAAACTGCTGAATTATGTTCACACAAACACAACCACAGCCTACCCTCCTAGTGAGATTTTCAGACAATGTTGAAAACAAATGATTCCTAATTTGCAATACAAATGTATACCTCCAATTGCAGGTGTGAAGGGGCGTAGCTCTCAGTAGATGCAGTGGCACTGGGGCCCTGGTGTGACTTACGCCTATATTTTATGAACCAACCAGAGGGTATTCTGGCCATTTTCCTTTCCTGCATTGGGGGTATCGCACCCTTGCTACAACTCTGCAGGTGTATGTGATGCCATTGGGCATTCATCTACATGAGATCTTACATAACAGCTGAACAAAATATTCACAAGTAATTTCACAAGTAAAATACTGCCCACAGACGCACTCATAAAGGGGGCAACCAAGGTGCCACTGCCGGAGTGCAGATGTGTTGGTAACTGCATATTGAGAGTGGTCGTTAAACTACTAGAATGAACTCTTGAAAAAAAGTCCTTGGGTCCTGATTCAGAGTGGTTCGAAGTTTACAGAGCCCTGAGCATGGGTTCACAAATCCCTGCTTGTGCAGGGGTCGTAATTGCGAGTTGGGTGGGATTACAACTTCCAGTATTTAACAAGTATGCTAAATACCTCACACTTCATTAAATTTTGGAAGGCCAAACCTGTGGAATTTAAAAAGGGATCAAAAAAAGCACCCACATCTGCATGTTAGTGCCCAAAAACGTTGCAGCTCTGCAATTTTCAGGGAAATGTCAGCCAAAAATGACTGTCAGATATATGGGACCATTCAATGTCCCAGATAGAAAAGTGAACCCAGCCGCCAAACCCCGCATCCCCAGTTACTTTGAAGTTCTAATGGAACCACACACATACCTGCAAATCTAGCAGAGAATCCCAACATCCCCCGTGAACACCCCGAAATGTAGAGCTTCTAAGTGAAGGTCTACTTTTAGGCAGTGCTCGCCTTGTGTCCACCGGCATCATAAGAACTATTCTGGATTTGAGCCTCCCTGAACAGTTCATGGGATTGGCACTGGCCTTGCCACAACTCCTTGTTATGTGGACCTCCCCCACCCACCTATTACCAGTGATGGGAAGCGGCTTCCGCACATTGGAATTTCTCTCCAGAAGATGTAAGACTCAGCTGTACTTTGACAACCTTCAGAAAAAAATGTAAAACCCAGTTGTTCAGACTGCACAGTCATTTATGTTATGTCAGTTTATGACAGTGGAGAAGTGTGGCTCACTGATTAGAGCGGCAGCCCCTGATGCAGAGGTCTGGCCCGGGACCAGGGTTCAATTCCCGACGCGGCAGGGTTATGAGCCCAAAATGTCCATGGACTCGATAATTCTCGCCTTGGAGCCGATTCTAATCATGGGGTCCCACGCTGCAACTCTGGGCAATAGCTTGCTTAATCTCCACTACGGCGGCCCACCTACTGCAGGATGCCTGGATTTCACCTTGGGGATGCCCAGTAGGGGTTATCTCACAGGGAAAAGCCAGGACGGGTTCCCAAGGCAAGCACCTTGATGCCTTCGGGTGATACGTGCGCTATATAAATCGCAATACATTTACATGATGATTTATATGGCACACTAATCATCCAGGTGATGCGCAGGTGTGCAGGCATGTAGTTCCCACAGATTTTATTTGAAGAACCATGTCTTTGGCCTCTTATGAAACTCAAGAAGTGAGGAGAAAGCTCTGACGTTGTGGGAGGTTGTTCCATGTTTTGGGTGTGATGTAGGAGAAGGAACGGCCTCCTGCTCTGCTTTTGTGGATGCAGGGGGGTAAGTGTGAGGCAGAGCATAGCCGTCTGGCGGGCTGGTGAAAGTGTATGCAGCCGTTCTTGTATGATGGTCCAGTGTTATGTAAGGCTTTGTAAGTTATTTGTGAGAAGTTTGAATTGGCTGCATTTGTGTTCTGTTGTGATATCCGTTCTCTTTACCCTTGCCCCATCTAGATTAGTGTCTACTGTATATTTATCCACTTTTATGAGAAGTGCTCCATTGCCCACATTGCTGATTCCGCACTATACAAAAATATCAAATAAAAAAGAAAGACATAATAAACGTTGTGAATGTCTCATTAGATCGTTTATCACTCACTAGTTGCATTTCCTATAAATATTTCTAACTGCTGTAGTCAACACTCTGGATATAGGCACAAAATTGGCCCTGCACCCGAAAAACAATTTTTCTGAACTGGACACCCACATACACGCGGAGGGATACACTCATTCCCAAATCTTTACATCTAAATGATGGACTACATGGCGCCTTGTTGATGTTACTTGCATATATAGATGCAATACTTGTAGGGAAGTCAGAAATAATACCAAGAAGGTTGCAGTTAGAGACAATACTGACTTCAGATATGCCACATGCTCTTTGCTGATTAAAATACCTTATCAGAACTGTCAACAAAAAAAACGACATCAGATAAGAACGTTTTTGAGCCCTGAAGAAGGCCCAAGAGGGATGAAACGTGCTGGCGAGCAATTCTGTTGTGTCTTTAAAGAATAACATTTTGGAATAAAAAGGACAACGTTTTCTACAGTCAAAAATACCATTGTTTGGTCTTTTCATTTGGGAAGCTATTTGTCTTATATTTTGTTCTTTCTTTGAAATATGATGCAATATTGCTGTTACATATAGAATGTTTGTGTTTCTCGGGTGCAGGGTCAATTTTGTGCCTTTGTCAGTGGTGGCTTGCCAACCACCTATTTGGGATGTATATGGGTCACATTCCAGACCAAATGCACCGAGGTGATTGAAAGGATTTAGAGGCCATTACACGTAATACACGTCTGGTGCTGGATCTTTATGCTCTGACCCTATTCCTTGTCTGTATAACACTCTGGACTCGTTTTCCCTCACTCATTTAGTGAGATGCATTGTGCTCTCAGATAATATGGCCAACATCTTTATGGCATTCTTTTTTAGGCCCTGACTAAATCAATCCAGCTCGTCTTTGGGTTACTAGATTGTTTGAGCAAGTTTTATGCAACTTGTGATTTATTAACAGCATTTCAATCCTGCTGACACACTCTACACTGACTTTCTGCAGTTCTAGATCAGTAAACTAGGGCCCTGGCGCATTCCAGTGTAGCATTTCTAGGTCAGGATAACTAAATGTAATGTTCAATAATGCCTAGATACCTTCTCAGTGCTAGGAAACAAACTCTTTATATTGATATTGTACCTGCGCTGTAGGGTCGGCCTAGGTGGAGACAGTACTTTTAATATTCAAGCTCAAACAGAGACTTGTTTTTGTTTCACAGGAAGATCACTGACACCACTAAGCAGGAGTGCAGTGTCTTTAAAGAGCAGCGCCAGGACTTCCCAAGGACACAGGCAACTGCGCAACACTGTGTTGGTGTTTCCTAATTTTAGTCCCTCTGGTGAGGGCTCTGTAGTCACACATGTCAAGTTCAGTGAAGTTTTCACATTCTGACATCTGACCTGCCAACTTACACAGCGCCACTATGTGTCACACAATATCAGCTCCCTTCACTTGGTGATATGTAGTTATCACACACTGACTCAAAAGGTGGCCTGGTAACCCCTGCAATGAGTGGGTTTCCAGCTCGTCTGTGGAGCCGCTGCGCAGTCCATGTCCATTACAAGGTGTGAAACATCTCTGGGTACTAGTGGCAGACTCACAAGCATGTTTTGGCAGAGTCTGGGGAGGGTAGAAGTGCTTCACAAGAAATGCTGGCACAAAAGCCCACCCGACCCTTCCAAGGATCCACCCCCTTCTCTCACACTGCAAAGAATATTTCGAAATTGGCGGGTCTGTGACATCCATGCAAATAATGCCAATGCTGTTTACACAACCGTTTACCTGGTCCTCCTTTACCAGTTATTTTTCCAACCTCTGAAGCAACCCCATGAACCAGGGATGCCTCCCTGTTGATTCTGGCCAATGTGTCTAACAACAGCCCATGTGCCGTAAGCCACTGTATCACAATGTGTATATGTAGAGCTTATCTCAGTGTCATTTCAAGAATTTTGGTGGACCCAGATAAGGCATATTTTGGGGCCACTGTGTGGAACAAATTTGAATTGTATTACCCAGTTACTGCTAATTCAAGCCTGTGTGATACCACACAATAGTAAGTTAAACTTTAACAGGGCGACAAAAAGCAGTTGTAATATATATTGATGGGACCCCAAAAATCCTTAAGATGATACTGGGTGGAGAGAGAGTTATAGGGTGTAGACAGAGACTGAGGGAGGTTTAGATAATTAGACTAGACAGAGCTCTAATAGGGGAAGGTTCACTTTCCTGGGGGGTCCCCATAAAATGTGGGGACCCTGGGCAATTGCCCATTTTGACCAGGCCATAAAACGTCTCTGGCTTGCCTTCACTTCAGGGAACTTCTTGGCTCTATTGATAGATAACAGACGTTTATTGTTACGTAACTCAATTGTGCGCATGCTATCAACTTTAGAAGGATGAAAGGCTGACTAACTCCCTGGAACGTGAAGCTGTGACTCCGTGCTCCAGCACAGATCTCTGCCCTAGGTTAGTTAGTCAGTCCACTGAGGCATCAGACTAAAATATATGTTACACAAGTTCCAAAAGAATCTGCATTTTTTTTAAACAAAATTGTATTACTTTTTCATTCCAACTTTTCAGTGTCATAACGTGCTGTCAAGTTCAGGCGGCACCTTCGCAATGCAATATGTTTCCGGAGAGTGAGGGGCTTAAGCAAATGTACAGCTCTCGCCCACAGCTCATGCCACACATGGCTCGCGGCATGCAGTGCAGAGAGCCGGCCGCAACTCCCTCGCCCCACCCACCGCTCTCAAAGTGAAATATTAGTTAAAGTTAAGTGATAGATGTGTTTTCCATTCTGAGTGGATGCAATTGATTTCCACTGACTGCAGAGGCCCATCTCTGCCAGAATGTTATTTCATTACGCAAATGATATTACACTGCATCTGAGATCATGCAATAAAGCGAGGAGAAGGCCAGGCGCGCGCTCGCCGCCAGTGCCCCACAGTGATTGCTTAATGGCTTGCAGGTGAGCCTCGGAGAACTTCTGCAAAACTGGGGAATTCGATCCCGAAATGGGTAAGGCTGTCTCTTGGAATCATGTGCGCAATGTCCTAAGATGCTATCAATGTCGCAGACATGGCACTTCAGACAGGTTTACTGCGCGCGGAAGCAGATGCTACGAGGGAAAAGTCGGCCACAGGCGCGTGAACCCCTCCCCGCACCGCCCCCCACAGAAAGTGAGAGGGGAGTTAAGAGCATTACAGCGAGCTCTCCACTGTGTCCAGTGTCAATAATGGGCTGGCGTAGCTGGTAGCCAAATGTCCACCCAAGAACCAATTTCATTTGCTCCCCTTTGGGCCAAGTCAATTGTTCAGTGTGCGCCACCAGCGCCCCCAGGATCCTTCAGTGGACATGAGAGCAATTAAAAGCAGCTTACGCTCTTGTAGTGGGGCTCATTCAAAGCCCTTGAGTTAGATCTCTATTCATGTCAGTCCTCCCACAATGCACTACTTAAGCCGTGTTGTAAAAACACCAGCATTGCCCTCCACTGTCTGGCCAGCACGATAAGTAGTTCCACATTTAATTAAAGACACAGTACACCCTTTGTTGGCAGAGATTGTCGGGTCACTTGGAAGCACTGCTTTCATTTCCATACAGAGCCGTGGACTGCACCAAAACATCTGTTGTGAGGGGGGGCCAATACGTGATCGGTCATTCTTAGTGATGTTCCACAATTTGCCCAGCTCTCCTGGAACTGATAGTACATGATCTGCACTTTGAAGCACAGTATTTTAACTCACTGTAAGTGCCAGTGGCAGCTCCACAATTCCACGGTGGCTTGTTGTGACATGCGTGCAATTGAACAACTCAATCCACTGAAGGTTGTAAAAACCCAAATACAAAATTTAGCGTTTCAATAAAAAGCATGAAGTGATTTGCTGAAAGGGACTCCTTCGCATAAAGGCCCAAGGGATTTAAGGAGCAGTGCTCTAGGAGTGCATGTCGCGTTGGTGAGTCGTGTGTACACACTCAGGATGATAACACGTAATCTGCTTTCTTAGTAGGGAAAAATAGAAATGAGGCTGAATGGCCACTGGCGAGAGAACACATCTGATACCGCGCCATGATGACCCAATGATTTCGTTGGAGAAATGAAGGCGGAAGAATGAAGACAACATTGATGGAAGCCCATGTGGGAAAACCAGAGTGAGCGGCAGTCTTCCAAGAGATGGAGAGGTCGTGAATCCACAGTACCTGCTATGAGCCAGTCATGGTCCTTGAACTGCTGACATGTGCTACGAGTAGTCTGGTGTTTATCATGGGAGGCTGAGTCTCTTTGGCAGTTCAAAACGAGGACTCATGGGCCAGACACGATACACTGCATTTTGGCATATTGAGAACAACTTTTTTGTGAGAATGTGCCCAATCACCCATTTCAGAATCAGATGCACAGATGACTGCAGACTTGTGATCTTATAAGAAGTGCAAATTATACACCCTGATGAAGGTCGTGTATGAGCGAAACATGTTAATTGTCTTGGCTGCTTCATCATGAAGAGACAGCTAATAAAGAATTGCTTTTAACAGCACCGGCTGGACATTTCTGGTGAGGTGTATTGGCCCTTAGCTGTCCTAGAAGGTCCATGGATGCTAACATAACAGGGGTGGCCCATCAATCGCTGACATCTGCTCCAAGCACCAACGGATGCATTGCGTGAGGGTGCTGACATAACTGGGGTGGCCCATGAACTGCATCTGCTCTAAGTACTCTAGCATTCAACATGAAGCAGGGGGTGCTGATAACTAATCAGTGATGGTGCAGGAATGAACCAAGTGGAAATAACCAATACATTAATTGGCACATTTCCCTACACATATTTTAACCTTGTCAGGCTGACCATTGAATAACATTTTTTTTATGGTACAGTCGTTTGACAATTTTAACATCACACATTTTTCACATCACTCTCACAAAAAAAACAGCTCCGCAGTATTCTGGCGTTGTAGCACACCAGGGAGGCACTCGGCTTCTCCTGGTGGGCCCGATGATGAAGCATGTCACCACCCAGGGTGGTGAGTGAGGGCTTCCAAGTAAACTCCTAATGATTTCCAATGTGAATCACATAGGTTGATTTCTTTCTCTGTTTTTGTGCTTATTCTTTTGTCTTTTTTGACACTCTCCTGTTGTTTGACAAAGCAGGAATTATTGACGACTTCTCTAAACACTACGATACTAACAACATGTCCATTGCATCCATCAATTTATGATGTCTGCTCTGTGCCCTAGCACTACTGGTTACATTGCAGACAGCAGAATATACTGATACCATGTCAGCAATGACCCATGCATCTCCGATGTGCATCATAGAAGAAACTGATATCATGTCAGTGATGGGACAATGAATCCCTGGTGGTGTCCCTCATTGCAAGAGGTATCCTGCGACTGGGATTCTGCCAATGACAGTCCATGAACTGCCGATGCTGCTCCAATCACTATAGAATGCACCATACTCAGCAGACGATTCTGACACCATGCCAGTGATGGATGATGAATCCCTGGAGGCTGCAGGAAACACTACGAGATGCATCCTGGGCAGCAGAAGATACTGATACCATTGCGGTGACGGATGATGAATCCCTGGTGGCTGCACTAAACCCAACAGTATGCAATATAGACAGCAGAAGATTCTGATACCATGCCGGCAATGGCTGATGAATCTTTAGTGGCTGCATTAAACACTATGGTATGCATCCTAGGCAGCAGAAGAATTTGATGCCATGCCAGTGATGGATGACGAATCCCTGGTGGCTGCATTAAAAACTACATTCAGACAATGTAACCCCTTGCCCAAACATCAACTAGTGTGTATTTGTGGGTTCATCTCATTTTTGGTTTGATAGTAGGGGAATCACTGCACCTGGCAGCCCTTGGTGTTGCCCCTTTTGCTCGAGGCATGCCATGGCATGGTGACCCTTGCTGTTGCCTAGTTTGTCTGAAGCAGGCCATATCTTGGTAACCCTTGGTGCTGCCTAGTTTGTCTGAAGCAGGCCATTTCTTGGTAACCCTTGGTGTTGCCTAGTTTGTCTGAAGCAGGCCATGTCTTGGTGGCCCTTGCTGTTGCCAATTTGTCTGAAGCAGGCCATGTCTTGGTGGCCCTTGCTGTTGCCTAGTTTGTCTGAAGCAGGCCATTTCTTGGTAACCCTTGGTGTTGCCTAGTTTGTCTGAAGCAGGCCATGTCTTGGTGACCCTTGCTATTGCCTAGTTTGTCTGAAGCAGGCCATGTCTTGGTAACCCTTGCTGTTGCCTAGTTTGTCTGAAGCAGGCCATGTATTGGTGGCCCTTGCTGTTGCCTTGCTAGTCTGAGGTTGACCATGTCTTGGTGGCCCTTGCTGTTGCCTAGTTTGTCTGAAGCAGGCCATGTCTTGGTGGCCCTTGTTGTTGCCTTGCTAGTCTGAGGCTGGCCATGTCTTGGTGGCCCTTGCTGTTGCCTTGCTAGTCTGAGGCTGACCATGTCTTGGTGGCCCTTGCTGTTGCCTAGTTTGTCTGAAGCAGGCCATGTCTTGGTGGCCCTTGCGGTTGCCTAGTTTGTCTGAAGCAGGCCATATCTTGGTAACCCTTGCTGTTGCCTAGTCTTTCTGTAGCAGGCCATGTCTTGGTAACCCTTGCTGTTGCCTAGTTTGTCTGAAGCAGGCCATGTCTTGGTAACCCTTGCTGCTGCCTAGTTTGTTTGAAGCAGGCCATGTCTTGGTAACCCTTGCTGCTGCCTAGTTTGTTTGAAGCAGGCCATGTCTTGGTGGCCCTTGCTGTTGCCTTGCTAGTCTGAGGTTGACCATGTCTTGGTGGCCCTTGCTGTTGCCTTGCTAGTCTGAGGCTGACCATGTCTTGGTGGCCCTTGCTGTTGCCTTGCTAGTCTGAGGCTGACCATGTCTTGGTGGCCCTTGCTGTTGCCTTGTTTGTCTGAGGAAGACCATGTCTTGGTGGCCCTTGCTGTTGCCTTGCTAGTCTGAGGAGGACCATGCCTTGTTGGCCCTTGCTGTTGCCTTGCTAGTCTGAGGCTGGCCATGTCTTGGTGGCTCTTGCTGTTGCCTTGTTTGTCTGAGGAAGACCATGCCTTGTTGGCCCTTGCTGTTGTCTTGTTTGTCTGAAGCAGGCCATGTCTTGGTGACCCTTGCTGTTGCCTAGTTTTTCTGTAGCAGGCCATGTCTTGGTAACCCTTGCTGTTGCCTAGTTTGTCTGCAGCAGGCCATGTCTTGGTAACCCTTGCTGTTGCCTAGTTTGTCTGAAGCAGGCCATGTCTTGGTGGCCCTTGCTGTTGCCTTGCTAGTCTGAGGTTGACCATGTCTTGGTGGCCCTTGCTGTTGCCTAGTTTGTCTGAAGCAGGCCATGTCTTGGTGGCCCTTGCTGTTGCCTTGCTAGTCTGAGGCTGACCATGTCTTGGTGGCCCTTGTTGTTGCCTTGCTAGTCTGGGGCTGGCCATGTCTTGGTGGCCCTTGCTGTTGCCTTGCTAGTCTGAGGCTGACCATGTCTTGGTGGCCCTTGCTGTTGCCTAGTTTGTCTGAAGCAGGCCATGTCTTGGTGGCCCTTGCGGTTGCCTAGTTTGTCTGAAGCAGGCCATATCTTGGTAACCCTTGCTGTTGCCTAGTCTTTCTGTAGCAGGCCATGTCTTGGTAACCCTTGCTGTTGCCTAGTTTTTCTGTAGCAGGCCATGTCTTGGTAACCCTTGCTGTTGCCTAGTTTGTCTGAAGCAGGCCATGTCTTGGTAACCCTTGCTGTTGCCTAGTTTGTCTGAAGCAGGCCATGTCTTGGTAACCCTTGCTGCTGCCTAGTTTGTTTGAAGCAGGCCATGTCTTGGTGGCCCTTGCTGTTGCCTTGCTAGTCTGAGGTTGACCATGTCTTGGTGGCCCTTGCTGTTGCCTTGCTAGTCTGAGGCTGACCATGTCTTGGTGGCCCTTGCTGTTGCCTTGCTAGTCTGAGGCTGACCATGTCTTGGTGGCCCTTGTTGTTGCCTTGCTAGTCTGAGACTGGCCATGTCTTGGTGGCCCTTGCTGTTGCCTTGTTTGTCTGAGGAAGACCATGTCTTGGTGGCCCTTGCTGTTGCCTTGCTTGTCTGAGGAGGACCATGCCTTGTTGGCCCTTGCTGTTGCCTTGCTAGTCTGAGGCTGGCCATGTCTTGGTGGCCCTTGCTGTTGCCTTGTTTGTCTGAGGAAGACCATGCCTTGTTGGCCCTTGCTGTTGTCTTGTTTGTCTGAGTCAGGCCATGTCTTAGTGTCTCTTGCTTTGCCTTGTCTGAATGTCATGTATATGTGTGAGAACCACTGCTGTATTCAGAGAGATATGCCATGTTTGGATGGGTTCTACTGTTGTTGTCTTGTTAGAAAAAGGCAAGCCATGCATGGGTGACCCTTATCACTTCCTTCTCAGAAACAGACCAAGAGCTGGGTGAGTCCTACTACCACTGCTGCCCTTTTAGTATGAGGCAGGCTCTGTATGGCTGTCCCTCACTGCTGCCTTGGTATTCAGAGGCACGCTTGTGTAGCTGGACCAACTGCTGCCTTACTAATGAGAGGAAGACTATGTGGTGTTTGCCCCACTGCTGCCTAGAAACAGACCACTTGTAACTAGATAACACTGCAGCCTTGTTAGTCTGGGGCAGACCCTGTGGCTGCCTGTGATGCCTTTCTTAGACAGATGCAGACCATGTGTGGCAGGACCCACTGCTTTATGGGGAGACTATGTGTAGGTGAGTGCCACTACTGCTTAGGTCCGAGACAGACCATGTATTGCTCACCCCTCTGCTGCCTTGGAGGTTTGGAACAGACCAATCAAGGTCGGACTGGAACTAAAAGTGGCCCCCATTAGCAAATGATATGCCTAATAAAAGTGGCCGACATTTGCAAATTAGGCCATTTTTGAAACAGTTAAAGCATGAGGTATGTGCATTTTGCAAGTTATGGGAGATTGCATGAACTTGTGCTTGCTCCAAACAGTGTTTCAGGTAATATCAGTAAGAAATTGTCCTTTTGGCCATATAGCAGGCCCACAAAATATTAAAAAATGCCCCGCACACTTGTCCGTCAGACCAGACCATTGGGCACTGCCTATTTGCCTTATAGGCCAGTCTATCCCTGGAGTCCATACATGGCTGGCTTTCACTGCAGCCTTATTAGTCTGAGGCAGGTCCTGTGTGATTCCCTTACACTTTGTTAGGCTGAGGAAGACCATGTGTAGGTGGACCCACTGCTTTAAAGGAAGACCATGTGTGGGTGAATGCCGCTGCTGCCTTGTTAGTCTGAGGGATATACCGTATGCCTTGCCCTAACCCCTTGTTCGTCTTAGGGATGGCCCATGGCTGGCCCTCAGTGCTGCCTTGTTCGTCTGAGGGATGGTGCATGGCTGGCCCTCACTACTGCCTTGTTCGTCTGAGGGATGGTGCATGGTTGGCCCTCACTGCTGCCTTGTTCGTCTGAGGGATGGCGCATGGCTGGCCCTCACTGCTGCCTTGTTCGTCTGAGTGATTGCCCATGGCTGGCCCTTACTGCTGCCTTGTTCGTCTGAGGGATGGTGCACGTCTGGCCCACACTGCTACCTTGTTCGTCTGGGGGATGGCCCATGGCTGACCCTCACTGCTGCCTTGTTTGTCTGAGGGATGGCCATGGCTGGCCCTCACTGCTGCCTTGTTTGTCTTAGGGGTGGCCCATGGCTGGCCCTCACTGCTGCCTTGTTCGTCTGAGGGATGGTGCATGGCTGACCCTCACTGCTGCCTTGTTTGTCTGAGGGATGGTGCATGGCTGGCCCTCACTGCTGCCTTGTTTGTCTGAGAAATGGTGCCTGGCTGGCCCTCACTGCTGCCTTGTTTGTCTGAGGGATGGTGCCTGGCTGGCCCTCACTGCTGCCTTGTTCATCTGAGGGATGGCCCATGGCTGGCCCTCACTGCTGCCTTGTTTGTCTTAGGGATGGCCCATGGCTGGCCCTTACTGCAGCCTTGTTCGTCTGAGGGATGGTGCATGACTGGCCCTCACTGCTGCCTTGTTTTTCCTAGGGATGGCCCAGGGCTGGCCTTCACTGCTGCCTTGTTCGTCTGAGAGATGGTGCATGGCTGGCCCTCACTGCTGCATTGTTCATCCGAGGGATGGCGCATGTCTGGCCCTCCCTACTGCCTTGTTCGTCTGAGGCATACTGTATGTGGCTGGCCCTCTCTGCTGCCTTGTTCGTCTGAGGCATACTGTATGTGGCTGGGCCTCACTGCTGCCTTGTTCGTCTGAGGCATACTGTATGTGGCTGGGCCTCCTGCCGCCTTTTTCGTCTGAGGGAAGGCCCATGGCTGGCCCTCACTGCTGCCTTGTTTGTCTTAGGGATAGTGCATAGTTGGCCCTCACTGCTAACTTGTTCGTCTAAGGGATGGCCCATAGCTGGCCCTCACTGCTGCCTTGTTAGTCTGAGGGATGGCCCATGGCTGGCCCTCACTACTGCCTTGTTGGTCTGAGGGATGGTGCATGGCTGGCCCTCACTGCTGCCTTGTTTGTCTTAGGGATAGTGCATAGTTGGCCCTCACTGCTAACTTGTTCGTCTAAGTGATGGCCCATAGCTGGCCCTCACTGCTGCCTTGTTAGTCTGAGGGATGGCCCATGGCTGGCCCTCACTGCTGCCTTGTTGGTCTGACGGATGGTGCATGGCTGGCCCTCACTGCTGCCTTGTTCATCTGAGGGATGGTGCATGGCTGGCCCTCACTGCTGCCTTGTTCATCTGAGGGATGGTGCATGGCTGGCCCTCACTGCTGCCTTGTTGGTCTGAGGGATGGTGCATGGCTGGCCCTCACTGCTGCCTTGTTGGTCTGAGGGATGGTGCATGGCTGGCCCTCACTGCTGCCTTGTTTGTCTTAGGGATAGTGCATAGTTGGCCCTCACTGCTAACTTGTTCGTCTAAGTGATGGCCCATAGCTGGCCCTCACTGCTGCCTTGTTAGTCTGAGGGATGGCCCATGGCTGGCCCTCACTGCTGCCTTGTTGGTCTGAGGGATGGTGCATGGCTGGCCCTCACTGCTGCCTTGTTTGTCTTAGGGATAGTGCATAGTTGGCCCTCACTGCTAACTTGTTCGTCTAAGTGATGGCCCATAGCTGGCCCTCACTGCTGCCTTGTTAGTCTGAGGCATGGCCCATGGCTGGCCCTCACTGCTGCCTTGTTGGTCTGACGGATGGTGCATGGCTGGCCCTCACTGCTGCCTTGTTCATCTGAGGGATGGTGCATGGCTGGCCCTCACTGCTGCCTTGTTGGTCTGAGGGATGGTGCATGGCTGGCCCTCACTGCTGCCTTGTTGGTCTGAGGGATGGTGCATGGCTGGCCCTCACTGCTGCCTTGTTTGTCTTAGGGATGGTGCATAGTTGGCACTCACTGCTAACTTGTTCGTCTAAGTGATGGCCCATAGCTGGCCCTCACTGCTGCCTTGTTGGTCTGAGGGATGGTGCATGGCTGGCCCTCACTGCTGCCTTGTTCATCTGAGAGATGGTCTTTGGTCGACCCTCACTGCTGCATTCTTTATCTGAGGGATGGCGCATGGCTGGCCTTCCCTGCTGCCTTGTTCGTCTGAGGGAGACTGTATGTGGCTGGCCCTCTCTGCTGCCTTGTTCGTCTGAGGGATGGCCCATGCCGTGCGTGGCCGGCCCTCCCTGCAGCCTTGTTAGTCTACGGCAGGTCATGTGTGGATGGCCCCCCTCTGGTGCTTTGTTACCCTGAGTGGCACTTGCTGTTTCATCCTCAGACAGCCCATGTGTGCGTAACTTCTTCTACTGCGCCCTGTAAGCGCGGGGCCGACTCTGTGCGTTGTTTATCTGGGCGAGCTGCGCGATATCGCTGTACTGATGTTCACAAGCCACCGCCGGCACGAACATGGGATCGATACGCCGGTTACATGAGCCGTCTCTCCGAGGGACACGAGCTTCATTATCCCCTGCAATTAGCTGACATGATACAGGCTGCTGTATTGATCACGCTGGCAGCAGCAGAGACGGCCGGTCATCCGGGCAATATCTCAGAAGCACGGATGATACCTCGGGGGGGAGGCGCGGCACAACTGGACGCCCGGAGAGGCCCTTCTCGCCGCAGCACCACATGAGGCATCTTTGAAAGGGCTCCCTGAAGCAACCGTGCGCACGGTGACAGCACTGCTAAAGCCAAATGACGGGCCCCTTGTAGAATGCCATGAGGGGCCCCTGAGACTCCTATATCTCGGACATATCGACAGGCATTTGCCTGGATATGGGTCCTATGATGGGTAAGGGCCCCATGGGCTGTTGGGTATGCATTACACCCTTGGGTAACGGAAATCACGGCGGTTTTCAGAATGACCCCGATGACATAAAAGTTCTGCTGGCCCCTGAGACGGACCCGCCGCGCCTGCCCCCTTCAAGTGCCAGCAGCACTCGAAGCGTCTGCCGGGACTGCGAGCCCTACACCCCGGCACCCATCAGTCTAGAGCGCAGCATTGATTTCCAAACTTCCCCTGTGTCCCCGTCCCCGGCGAGCGGCGCGGTGTCATCGATAACTCCACGCGCACTGATCTATAATAAATGAGTGACCGTCACTTTGGAACCCATGTGGCAGCCGTTTCCCGACACGGCAGGGTCGTAGGGACGCGGAGCCTGCAGGGGCATGTGGCAGCAGGTGATCCCGGGGAGGTGCTCAGCGCACCTTCCAGCACCCATGACACCCTGGCCAGGCGCGCGCTGCCCGACACACGAGAGGCAAGGGGCAACATGATTCAGACTGATCAACTTTGGCCAGTGCTTCGAAGCTCTGGCAGAACAGTGTTTAGACGTATAGAAACATATTCAAAATGCCACACGTTCATGGCATGTAAAACGAACTGTGCAGCATTACCACGGGAGTGTTTTCTTGGCATGGTCAGGTGGCCAGACGTGGCACAGTTCACC
This sequence comes from Lissotriton vulgaris, assembly GCF_964263255.1. Taxonomy (NCBI): domain Eukaryota; kingdom Metazoa; phylum Chordata; class Amphibia; order Caudata; family Salamandridae; genus Lissotriton; species Lissotriton vulgaris. The sequence continues at coordinate 1,791,192,654 of NC_141691.1, forward strand.
GCCTTACGTTTTTATAACACCTGGTCTCTGTGGCACAGCTGCCCACCGCGCTCTCCTGTCCTGGAAAGGGGAGCAAAAACTGATACATGGCTGTGCATTTTATGTATGGGTTTACCCGGAAAAATAGAAAAGTGCGAACATTTCGAGTTCCCAAACCTCGGACCCTAAAACCATTGTAGGTTTACACGTGCCATAGGACAAGTGCGTAATTGAGTGCTTCCTTCTCCGTTCATATGAGCACGCATAATACAATGTACGGGTTTGTGGCGCACACTTCACCTAAATGAGTCTTCTCACTAGTAACCGCTCAGGGGTTCTCTTTTCATTGGTCACACTGGAATTAGGGACTGAGGCACCGCTAGGTTTCAGACCTGTGCGCATGTGGTCAGCGCGGATGCCTGCAGAGAATGCGTTTTTGCGCGCACATGTGCATACAAAGACGGGCTTCAACAAACACGAGAAGGTGGCCGAGGCTAGATAAATACATACTTGTTAAAAGAGGCTACTTTCGTGTCTCTAGTGGCATGCAGTGGTGCTCCTTCTGTAGGAGCAGAATCCCCCCGTCTCTCTTTGGATAACCTTTCGAGTGATCGTAGGCTCCCATGGCCCCCTCCCTGCGCCCCCCCCCCCGCCCCCCGCACCCTCCACCTGCAGCACCTACCTCTCTTGTTTCGCCTCCAGCGGGTGCCCTGGCACTGGCTGTAATCCACGCAGTTCAGGATGACCAGAGCGAAGGAAAAAAGTCGGAACTGCATCGGGGCAGAGGGTGGGCTCAGCGGCCCGAGGTCTGTGCTGGGCTGGGAGCGGACCCCGGTGGGTCAGGGGACGCGCACTGTCCTGGTCCGAGGGGAGTCGAGAGTTCAGGGGCAGCGGCCTCCGCTGGGCAGGTCCCCACATCAGGTGGACGCAGACCCCGGAGAATCCAGACAGGTGGTGGCGCGCGGCATGCCAGTCAGCGCGAGTCCGACTCCAAGCTCCTCTCCTAGGGGAGAAATATAAGTTTGTAAAATGCACTACACGCAAACCAGTCCTTCAATCAGACGAGCGCCACGGGAAGAGCATATCGGGTACATGTGGAATGTATCACGGAGTAAACATGCCAGGTCTGCCCCCATTACAATTTAATATTCCGCAAAGCAATTAGTTGAGGTGATTATGTGTGGAAATGTAATTTGTCAAGTAAATGAGGCGCCTCCAAAGTGGTCTCTCATTCCCAGCTGATGCCCAGGGCGACCCCCTCTCCGCAGGTGGATGGATAGCCTCAATTTAACTCACCTCCGAGGACCGGGGTCCGGCTTCCTCCTCGGACACTTTTTGATTCCAGAATAGACAGGTGGTGCGTGGGGAGGCGCGCCTCACACCACGTGCGCATGAATCCAGGGGTGGATGCCCAGTGTCTCCAAGTACTTGGGGTGTCCAATACCGGGACTGCAACTTTCTGCAATGTAAAAAGACTAGTCCACTGCAGAGACCTGTCTCCCAAAGTTCATTCCCAGAGCCCTGGGACCTTCACCGAACCGGGACGCCCCTCTAGCCGCGCCTCACAGCTGGCGCTGTCCCGTGGCCGACGACAGAAGCCCTGCTCTGGCCAGTGACACGCTCGGCACGGGGAGGATGCGGAGCTGAGGATGCTGCGATGGTACCGGCTCTAGCCACGAGATGCGCAGCATGGAGAGGTGATGGCAGGCAGCACGTTCAATGCACGGCGCTTTGCTCAGTGCAGGAGGAGGTGCTAGCCTAGGCGGTGGTCTGCACTCCTCCGCGGGGTCCTAGAGCCGCCCAATAGAGCAGAGGTCCTCTAGCCCTTCAGTCGCCCACGTCTCCGATCCTCGGCAGGCTGCATCAGTAGCGCGCAGTCCCTGGACCAGAGTCAGTAACAGAGCCAGACCACGCCGGGCACCGCTATGTGCGAGCCCTCTCTGGGGGCTGCTATCCACGTGCCACAGTCAAAGGGGGCGTGGGTCCCCCTCGTACTACCCCGCAGCCCTGCCTGTGCCCCTTGTTTTGACCCTGGCCAGACTAGGCTGGGGGTGTTGGGACCTCTCCACAGTACCTCTGTGGTAGCAGCGGTGCGAACTTATGTCAGGAGCTTCCCACCTGTAACTCTGGGGTGTGAATGGCGCGGGGATGCTGCCTTCCTCCCGTGACGTCCCGTCCACACCCCTGTGCCCAGTCCTAGCTGAGGCTGGAGACCTTCCCACCTGCACTCCGTTGTACGGTTTGTACCTGCTCATGGGATGCGCTCAAGATGACGGGGCAGGCGGCCTGGTGCGCAGTGTGCCCTATCCCGGACCCTGTACCTCTACACTGCTCTTTCGCTTCTCCTGTGTGTGAGTTTAGGGAGAGATGGCACGGGTTCCGCTCACTTTCACTTAGGGTGTCCGCTCGTTCCTCACAATTGAGGGGCATGGATAGGACGGGACGAGGGGAGATGGGGCGCCTCACGCGGGAGTTATTTCATTCCCAGAATTTGTGAACCTCGTATTCGGCGCATGTGGCGGTGTGGCCGGGGGCGACTAAGTGCAGGCGACAGAGGCCGGGGGCTGCTGCATGTTAAAGAGGGTCTCACGCGGTGTGCACGAGTGCGGCGTGGCCAGATTCTCCCACCAGTCTTACAGGACAGACAGTACCTTTTTATGTACGGATGAGAACTGAACTCCTAACATGGGTAGTAGAGACCCACTAGGGAAAGAGGCGGAGCAGTCCACTCCGTGCTCACAACACCTGCTGTAAACTTTAGACAATCGAGATGCAGTAGCCACAAGATATTTGATTGTGTGCTGGAGAAAGATGAGCAGAAAACGCAACCTTCCTCGCAGAGAGGGGCCGCGCGACAGGCTCGGGAAACAGCAGTACCACCAGTATTCACTTGGGGGGGTCCACATCACTTGGAAATCACGGGTTGTGCTTTGGTTATATTTCTGTGACCGCCCAACGTTTAAACACGGGCTTCTTAAAGCCCAATTAGTTAAATGACTGCCTGCTCGCTGCTCCAAATTAAGTCTCCCCCTCAGACGCCTCTCTCTGGCGAGCTCGGCGGGGACCACCGGACTGGCGCACTTACACCAGGGGCGGGAGTCCTGGGACCGGGCTGGGGATATGTTGAGGGCCGAGGGAATGGGGCCCGCGACGGGGCAGAAGAGCCGGGCCAGGGCGCCAAAGTGCTAACTAAGCTCGAGGAAAGTTATTTACATTTCGAAAGTTTTTTTTGCCAGGAACATCTGGTGAAATAGGGCGTCTCCCTGATTTAAATGGCTATTGCATACAAAGTTGAATATTACAATGCGCTTATTCTCCCTAGCACAGACACTTTCGGCTTTAGCTGGGGTGTAGCCACTTAATTCAAATGTTTACAACTGTACCGTTTCACCCCAGGCCCAAGACATCTCATCCCTAACGACTGACACCCCACCCCAGCGCTGACGCTGCCCCGTTCCATGCAGTCATTTCCACCAATTTCAACTTTTAAACTTTCATTGTGAAGCAATGTATTTCAGCACAGGGGGATGGCAAATTACACCAGATATGAAATCCTAACACCCCTCTTCCGAACTTTCAAGTACCCCTAAGTATTTCTATCCGACTAAAACCCTAAACTACCTTTCCTTTTAGACTCACCGAAACACCCTCTCGAAATAGTTCAGTAGAACACCAACGGGCACTCACTTTAGAAAACACACCCAATAGTTGAACACTGGTACCTCACTAGACTGGAAAACAGCACTCAAAAGTGCCCCACAGAAAGAAAGTAAAATGTCCATCATGAGGCTTTAACATTCTCATCCTGAGTATGTTATATTAAATTATATTATATTATATTACACTATATTATAGTATATCAATTATATCATATCACAATATATTATATTATATCACAATATATTATATTATATCACAATATATTATAATATAGCATAATATATTATATTATATCACTATACATTATATTATATCACAATTTATTTTATTATATCACAATATATTATATTACAATATATTGTATTATAATAATTAGTGGAGTACAATTTTATTTCTAGAAGCAAAATAGTTTTACAAATAATTATTATAATGATTTCTTGCTTCATATTTAGATTTACATAATGCACAAGAGAGCAGCCCAAATCTGAGTACTTAGATTCACTGAATCTCATCACTTTTCTTGTTTACATTTCTTTCTCATGCTTGGTGGAAAGCCCGAGTGACGTAATTGCATACTAGACACAGATCTCACATTTCAAAGACTGAGAAACAGAGGTGTTTAATTTCTATGGAAAATGAGACATTTAATTCATTTGAATGTTGTCTCGTATTGTTGAAAAAGGGATGAAACTGCCCCAGCGGTCCTAATTTATCTTAGCCTCTCGGGTAGAGCAGAAGACAATTGATTTTTAGGTTGGGCCAAATTGATGGGGAGGTCTCTGTAGTGGGAGCCAAAAAGGCCCTGATTGTCATTTGGCGACTAACCAAGGCTGCATTTTATGGACCCACTAGCTTCCTGTGCTGCTGGTCGCAGTAATTACCCAGTGTGCTATTTGTGACTGATTTCGATTTGGACTTCTTAGGATGAGAAGTAACAGAACCTCTGCAGTTGGGGCTTTTTACCAGATAAGCAGGGGCAATGCCCATTTTCTGGCTTTTTATTTGTTTTATGTACTAATATGTAGATTTACTGAAAAAATAATTAAGGTATAGAATCATGTTACATTTTTGTTTAGTTTTGCAATATATTTCAATTGTAATGCCTATGTGTACTTAAACTATTAGAATGTAAATATTACAAGAGAATTATAAGAGTTTTAAATGGAATTTAAAGCAAATTAAGGTTTAATGTATGAATAAAGTTTACATAGGTATGCATTTGTTTAGTTTAATAGTCAAAATCTTGTAATTTTACAATAATGTAGAGTATCACTGACTAAATAGCATGTTCATAAATATCGAGTGACAGAAATATAATGTCAGAAATGTTAACAAAAATATTCTTGTCTTATACTTATAATGTGAATGACAAAAATGTTGTGTCTAAAATATCCTTTGTAAAATTATCGACCAAAACAGGTAAATCAACTTTAAATTAGTGAATTTAAAGCAGTTTATTATTTGAGTGTAATATGTTTCTTTAATAATTTTAAGAATATTTTTAAAAATTATATAAATATATATATATTAGCCACCAAAGTAATCGCGTTACCGAGGGCACACTTTTCACAGCTGGTGCGAGTTCCAGAGACGGGCTTTCCCTGTAATTAATTCACCACCAAATGAAATTATACTCGCACTCCACCAGGATGTCGTTCTTTAGCAGGTTTATTTTAACAGTGTACCATTAAAGCACACTGCTGTTAACCAACGCGTTTCAATCTTGCGATCTTGCTCACGGTTACAAACATTTGTCCCTCCTTAGTTTCAACCTTTTATTCCAGGAAGTCATGACAGCACTATTATGATGCATTATGGTACTGGTAGTTACATGTTACAATAATTACATTTGTTTCATATCAATTTTGTGGTATGTACATGATTGCATTAGAATGCTGGTACCGGTCAGTACAGATGTATTTGTCTCCGTTAATTTATACTTGCGCTTTGATGAACATAGCAAAGTGGTTCATGTTTAATCTCTAAGTGAGTTAAAACGGATAAACATTCTTACATGCATCCATAGTATGATAGCATGTGGAGAAGTGTGGCTCAGGGGTTAGAGGCGGCAGACCCGGAAGCTGAGATCGGCCCTGGACCAGGGTTCAATTCCCCGCCTTGGCGGGTCTTGGGCTCAAAAATTCCACGGACTCGATAATTCTTGCTCCGGTGCCTTCTCGACTCACGGGTTCACACTCTGCGACTCTGGGCAATAGCTTGCTTAATCTCCACAACGGCCCCTCGCGGCGGGATGCCTGGCTTTCACCTTGTGGATACCCTGCCGGGGTTATCTCACAGGGGAATACCAGGACGGGTTCCCTAAGCAAGCGCCGGGAAACCCTTTGTGGGTAGCTGTGCGCTATATAAGCTCAAATACATTTACATTTACATGTGCGTACCCATTTTGAAAAAACATTATATTCATGAACATGATGTAGCGCGCATTGTAAATTCTATAGGGACTTAGTTCCCAAGTTCTGAGATATATATACATTGTACATATTTGACCCACATATATCTTATTATTGACCAGAACGTTTCTAGGGTGGTAAAGATTACTCAAAGGTGTACATAAAGTTCTTCGTCCCCATTCAATCCATCAGGGTTTTTTGTTTTAAATCGAATGATAAGTCTCGATTCTAATCGGCGTAGGGTCATCAGTCTATTTCCACCTCTCTCTTTTATCGGCACTGTTGCTAGTCCACTGTACGTCATATCCTTCCATGTCCTTTTTTCTTTTTCATGAGTTAACATGTGTTTAGCCATGGCATAGCTTGGATCACGATTATCAATTGCTCGGATATGCTCCAATATTCTTTTGTGTAGAGGACAGATGGTGCTTCCGATGTACCTTTTGCCACAAAAACATTGTAATAAGAACACCACATGTGTTGTTCTGCAAGTAATAGTACCTTCCACAGTGAAGATTTTTCCTTTTGGGTCCTTTATTTTGGATAGATTGCGTCCTACTTGACAGGCCTTACATTGGCTACATTTAGTAAAGCCATTCCGTCTACCATGTGCGCCGAGCCTCGCGTGTCTGTATGTAGCAGCATTAGAAGAAAAACATATATTCAATGAAATGGCCCCATTCTTCGAAAATATAAGAATGTGGTCCCGTTTCATTGATGATGTTTTCTGTATATGGACAGGAAGTGAAGAGGAACTTCAAATGTTTATTGAATGGATAAATCTTGGAGATAAAAACCTTAAATTTACCTCCACATACAGTAACCAAAGCTGTGAGTTTCTTGATATCAAAATCAAGCATGTAGACGGAATTCTAAAAGTGGAGCTATTCAGCAAACCCACTGATCGCAACACGATGTTGCATTATGAGAGTCACCATCCTGCACCCCAAAAAAAACAACATACCCTTCGGACAATTTCTAAGGGTAAAACGAAATTGCACGGACAAACATGAATTTGAAAAGTATGCCAAAATTCTAATGAATAAATTCTTAGAAAGGGGCTACCCCAAGAAAATGATTACAAAAGCTTACAAAAGAGCAAAATACTTTAATAGAGATTCTTTATTTGAATCAAAAACACAAAATCAAGCAAAAGATCAACAGCTTGTATGCGTAACCAACTTTTCTAATATTAGCAACAAAATCAAGAACCTCATAAATAGGAATTGGAATCTGCTCCAAACCCCCAATTCTGTACCTGTACCAAAACCCATATTCGCATTCAGACGCAATAAAACAATTAAAAACTGTCTAGTACACACATATCCAGACAGGAACAAAAGAAACAACATTGGCACCATAGATGGCACAACACCTAGGGGTAATTACCCATGTGGTTCCTGTAAGAATTGCAGTCTAATCATCAAAGGTTCTAAAATAACCTACAATGGAGTTAATCACTATCAAAAAAATCTGGTAAATTGCAGAACCCAAAATGTAATTTATATGATCCAATGCCCCTGTCAAAAAGCCTATATAGGGGAAACATCAAGAGAAATGCGATTGAGGCTCAATGAGCACAAATCCGCAACATGCACAAAACGCCACAATGCACCCCTTGTAGAACATTGGGAATTGAAAAAAGACACGATTGATGAACTACAGTGGTGGATTGTTGAGGTAGTGACAATGAACCTCAGAGGGGGCGACCTAGAAGCAAAGCGTAAAAAGAGAGAGCAATATTATATGTCAAAATTTGACACCTTCAGGAGCGGACTCAACAGTCGAGAAGAATGGGACAGAATAATTTAACCCGGAGAAGAAATGGTATTGGGCAACAGATAATATTATACAAATACTATATTGATCCTACATAAGAAGCAAGATGACCCCCCCTTTTTGTCATCAAAAGACCCCACCCCTTAACCAAGTCTTTATGTAAATTGGAAATATCCCCTTTGTTCTAAATCAACAGGAAGAAAAACTACTGCATCACCTAATTTAAGATGCTTTCAAACAAACAATGATGCAAACTTGGAATAAAGTTAAATAAAAACCAACCAGTGAGGGCCAAAATAGTGATCCATAATAAGAATTAATCCGGGTGAATAGGAGTTAAAACAAAAGTCCTCTAAGCCACCTTAAAATGGCCGCCGTTTATACGCTGGCCATGGAGAGGCACATTAGATACAAAAAATATCCGCTGCAAATCGCACCCGAGTCCCGAAAAGAGTAAATGTAATTCGGGCGTAGCTGACAAACAGTGTTAACAAAAACACGCTCCTGTCGTTTTAAAACATCAACAAAATTCGGACTAAACGTAAGTTGCACATTAAAAACAAGGTCTTTGATAACCAGCTCAAAATGGCCGCCACCGAAACGTGGTTTGTGAATTGACATATACCACTAAAAGATGGCCGCCGCAAAATTAATCTAAATCCCAAACAGTACTAGATATCGGACTTTAGTGTAGAATAGATGCAAGAATATCTCATATAACTTTTCCCGAAATAGTCATAATGATATCAGCAGGGATGAAGAACAAAACGAGCCGCCCAATGAATAAACTAAGAACGAGGGGCTCACACTAATGAAGCCAGGCTCAGGCAGTAAAAGATGGCCGACCTTTAAACATCACCCGAAAAGGGAAAACAAATTCACAGATGTAATCAATTAAACTGTGAACAGCCAATTATGGGGCTGATAAAAGCAGAACTATGGCAAGAGAAATGTCATTACAGCCCTGAAGGACGGTCCGGGAGGTCTCCGATTGCAGAAAGAAACAGAGGGAAAGCAAGTAAGTAAAACCGCGACCCCGAGCACAGCGTTAAACTAAGAGATAAAAACGTTAAACTAAATAAGCCCTTTGCACTCCTTAATCCCTATAGAAACCCAAGTAACACACCGCTGTAAAGAACAGGGCAGCCTGATTGTTTTTAAAGCGAGTATAACTCCACTCTGCAGACACAGAGAGGCCAGGTAAGAAAGGATCATAATAGAACATAATCAGACTGGGACAGGGAATTAAAAACTTCAGTTCACATCGTTTTGTATCTATCTGTAGAATGAAAGCCTGACTCCATGCATGAAATACCCGAGGCTGTCCTTCGTATCAATAGAACACGAACCTTTATGGTAATCATTTTAATTGACGGTGCCGTTTTTGATTTATAATTGAAAAGGGAGGGAATGGCCAGGTCACCCCACAAAGAAGGCAGGGGGGCTAATTAAAAAAGTGAAAACCAATACGCTATAGCTCCCAACATAATTCACAAAGAGGTGTTGAGAGAGATAAACTGGGGAACCAGGAAGCATGCCTGAATTTTTCAAAACCTGGTAGAAGGGAAGGCCGAGTCATCCCATAAAGAAGGCAGGGGGGCTTACCAAAAAAGTAATAACTAATATGCTATAGCTCCTAATACAATTTACAAAGAGGTTAATAGTGGGATAAACTGAGGAATCGGGAACCATACCTGAAATTTTCAAAACCCGGTATAGAAAATAAAATAGTGATCAAGGGCAGTGTTAAAAATTAGAATGTAAGCAAAAGTTAATGATATATTAAAAACAATGTCTCTCTTAAACAGTGAGTGCTGATGGTTCACTCAGTGGGTCGCTAAAAAACAAAAAAAGAAGTAAAGAAAGAATCCACTAATACTTTCACCAACCATCATAATTTTAAGGTAGTTTGAATAAACCTCAAGCAGAGTAATTTTACAACAACATATAAATCTCTGTCTGACGAGTATGTCTCCATAATTTCAGAAATGATGTAACAAATGCCAGACTCCGAAATCGCCCATTGAATAAAGCGACTTCGCAGCAATAAATTAATGCAGGTATGTTTTGTACACATCAGACAATTCAAGGTCGTAAGTGGATGAGATTGATGGAACCCCTTTAATAAAATGTTTTCAAAACTATCTAAGCAGAATGGTAAGAGAAATCACCTTGATAGCTCTTAGAAAGCATCAAACTGAGCAACACTGCTCAGTAGCTTAGTATACAAGCACAGGGGGACATGATGGTAAAATAAAATCAGTCCCAACAAAATTTTAAGTTTGAGTGTGGATCTAGAGAACTTGGTGGACACAAGGAGGTTGTGGATTAAAAAATAACATATATGCCTGTAATATGGTAAACATGAGAAAATAAAGATTACCATATAGAGAAATGCAATGTTTTGTTTAAAGTACGGAACATTAGGACAGCAACTGAATAATGCCAAGGAGAATGTAGGGATTGTAATGTGTATGATAAATTGTTGAGTAAACGAATATGAGAATAATTCATTTTTTATAACAAGTATTTTATACTTTTTGTTTTAACTTTAGTGGTTTTAAATCGAAAAATTGTCCTGAAGAAGGTGACCATCTAAATCACCGAAACGCCGCGTCAACATATTTTTCTTTGTGAAATTGTATTCATTGTTTTTTAAAGTTAGATATGTGAGTGTTTAACCATCAACCTATATAGTAATACACAATAAACTTTAAAAAAAAAAATTTTAATCCCTTTTGTCCTAACATTCTCTTTTTGGCTGAATTGGATTTTCTGCTTTTGTTTTAATGACTGAATATGGATTTATTTTGTTGAAATTGTAAATTTGTCGATCCTGATACAACCTTAGATACAACTTAGTGTGCCACCACCCGTCTCTGACATGGATCCCCAGAGACTACAGTCTCCTTACCAAAATACATGAAAAGGGACTTCTTACATTTGTTTCACACTACATTTAGTAAAGCCATTCCGTATACCATCTAGCCAATTGTTAGATTTTTTCTTCTTTTCTTCAAAGTGGTTGTTAACCAATTTTTCCCGCAAAGACGGTGCTTTTCTGAATGTCATTTGTGGAAATTGGCCAAGTTCCTTGCCTATGTCCGGATCTTTTTGCAGAACATGCCAATATTTTTGTAGTGTTCTTCGTATCTTGTGGCTTTCCTTAGTATAAGTCAATATCATTCTGATTGGTTCCTTGGTGGTTAATTCAGTTTTTAATTCTCTTTGCGGGATCAATGTTTCAATTCGATTCTTTTCTCTTGTTCTTTTTTCACCTCGTTCGATATCACATTTTTTGTATCCCCTTTTACTGAATCTGGTAGCAGTTTCTTTGAACTTCTTGTCCATTTCACTTTGGTTTGAACAATTCCTCTTCAACCTGATGAATTCCCCATAAGGTATATTATTTTTCAGTGCTTCAGGATGAAAGCTTTGTCCATGTAGTATGCTATTCGTAGCTGTTGTTTTTCTGTGGACTGTAGTTTCTAGCTGACCATTCTGGACATACACTCTTGTATCTAGAAATACTATTTCACTTGTACTTATGCTGTATGTGAATTTCAATCCTATTTCGTTGTTGTTCAGGATTTCCATATATTCCAGAAATTCATTATTTGGTCCATTCCATATCAAGAATAGGTTGTCTATAATTCGCAGTCAGAGAATCACTCTGGCTGCATATCGGTCATTTCCTTCTCTCCAAGCTACCATTTTCTCACACCAACCCATTACTAGGTTGGCGTAGCTTGGAGAGAAGGAAACTCCCATTGCTGTACCACAGACTTGAGTGTAGTGTACCTTGTTGAAAAGAAAAACATTGTTTTTAAGGCACATCTCTACCATTTCGATAAGCATACCACAATGCTTCAATTGTTCTAACTGTTTTTGTTTTAGAAAGTATTTTACTGCTGTCAGGCCCAGTTCATGATTTATCGAGGTGTAAAGAGATACGACGTCTATGGTTACCAGCCGGTAACCATCCATCCATTCAATGTTCATCAAGTGTCTGAGGAAATCCCCCGTGTCTATTATGTACGAGGGTAAGGTGGGCACAATTGGGGCTAAAAAGTGGTCAACATAGATAGCGACATTCTCATATAGAGACCCACAGCTGGAGATAATCGGTCTCCCAGGGGGTTTATTCAGTGTCTTGTGGACTTTCGGGAGAAAGTACAGCGTTGGCGTGATTGGGGTTTGGTTGTTGAGGAATTGCACTTCATTGTCACTTAAATCTTGCCAGTTTTTTAATCGGGGTTCTAGGTCCTATATCATTTCATTGATTGGATTCTTATTCAACCTTTTATAGTTGTTGGTGTCCATTAGTTGGCGCATCGCTTCCTTGATATAATCCTTTTTGTTTTGGATTACTATATTCCCGCCTTTATCGGCAGGTTTGATTTCAAGATTTTCATTTGCCATTAAAGTTTCCAATGCTTTCCGTTCTTCTGTTGTCAAATTTTCTTTTTGCTTTGTATTGATGTTACTCAATGTATCCAATTCCTCATTTACCAGATCATAAAAGGTGTCGATTGTATTGCCTGGGTGTAATATAGGGCAAAATTTCGATTGTTTTTTGAAATTCGTGCATGGGTGACCACTGGTTGTCTGTCCCATTTCATTTAACATTTGAGTATCTGAGATGTTGTCTTCATTTGTTTCATGTACCAGTTCATGAGCAGTTCTTAATGCTGGTATATCCTGAATGCTCCATCCTTGATTATCATTGGTATTGGTACTGGTAGTGGTTGAGTCCATATTTTGTCTGCCTTGTTTTTTAAAGAACTTTGCTAGTTTCATCTTTCTTACGTACTTATAGAGATCTATTTTGGTTTCCACTGGATCCCAATGTTTTTCTGGACAGAATGTCAGCCCTTTATTCAAAAGAGTCTCTTCCGCTCTGGTTAGTACGTGTTTAGACAAGTTGATAATTAGGTATGGCTCATTTTCTTTGGGATTGTTTATGCATTCGTTACTCTGTTCCTCAGATTGTATCCCTGATTATTTCCTTTTACTTTGTCTGGTTTTGCGTTTTTTCCCCCTGATGCTTGCGATCCACTCCCTCTTCCCGGTCCTCTTGAGAAGCCCCTTCCTCTGCCTTTGCCTCTGCCTTTTGGTAATTGCTGGTCGAAGTATACCATACCATTTCCTCTAAAAAAAGGGTTATTGGCCTTGTGGTGTTGGTTCTTCATTCTCACTGAAGTCAGTGTCAGATTCACTTGGGGTGACGTTCATTGATGCAATAAGAGGCTTCTTGTTTGCTTTAAGTTGTTGCTTTAGAGTCATGAAGCGTTTTGCGAAAGTGAGGATTGTTCCTGAGGCATAATCATGTTGATCTCTTCTATATTTTCTCTCTTTTATTTCTTCTACCTCTTTCTCATGTTTATCCAAATTAGATTCCATTGTTTTACGTAATTTTTTTGATTCCTCATCTTTATTGATTTCCAATATTTTTGCTTCTATTTCTTCCACCTTTTTCTTTATTTCATCAATGTCTATTTTGGCGTACTTCACAATGATCATCATCATATTGTAGGAGCACTGCATGTTGTTATTTCCCCAATCTATAAGCATTTCAGACCTTCTATCTGGATGGTTTGGGAGCGTTAATATCCTCAGTCCCCTTGGTACCATTTTTTGTTCCAAATACTTCTCCAATGTAAGGATTTCCCAACTTTTTGTTTTTTCTTTTTTTAGTAACTTTTCCAGCTGAAGAAATAGTTGTTTCAATGTGATTTCACCTGTAGTTGTTGATACCTCAGTGTTAGTCTTTTCAGTTTCATTTGATGTGGTTTTTTGAAACATTGCCACCGCTCTCTGTGCACGTTTGAGAGCTCTTTCCTCCATTATTTCGATTGCAATTCTTTTGTACCGCGTTCTTGTTCGCTCAGTTTAACAGATAAGTAACTTTGTGACAAAGCACTGTTTGTTTTGTGGTTACAACTCCACAACGTTTCCTGCTTGACTGGAGATTTAAATATACAAATGGGCAGCGTTCGCGGCAGATCCAAAAGTACTGCTGTCGCTTTAATTGCCCAAAACACTCGCTGCGACTTTCATGCAAGGTTCTTATCTTTTACGGCACATTTAGGCATCGCGCTCTCACCTTTGTTGTAGGTTCGCGCTTCACTCCGTATTCTGTGCCTCCGTTGTAGTTTTCCAAGCCTTTTCTTTGGTCGGAAATCCGCCTTTAAAGTCCGGGAAGCTTTTTCTCTTGCAAGCCCGCAGGGTCCGTTGTTACGCGCCGCGTTTACCGAACCTCCGCGGTTTCCACTTGTTAAACCCAGACGGCATCAAGACCAAAGGACAGTCGGGTGCACCTCAGTATATCCAATTAGCCAACAAAGTAATTCCGTTACCGAGGGCACACTTTTCACAGCTGGTGCGAGTTCCAGGGATGGGCTTTCCCTGTAATTAATTCACCACCAAATGAAATTATACTCGCACTCCACCAGGATGTCGTTCTATAGCAGGTTTATTTTAACAGTGTACCATTACAGCACACTGCTGTTAACCAACGCGTTTCAATCTTGCGATCTTGCTCATGGTTACAAACATTTGTCCCTCCTTAGTTTCAACCTTTTATATCAGGAAGTCATGACAGCACTATTATGATGCATTATGGTACTGGTAGTTACATGTTACAATAATTACATTTGTTTCTTATCAATTTTGCAGTATGTACATGATTGCATTAGAATGCTGGTACCGGTCAGTACAGATGAATTTGTCTCCGTTAACTAATATTGACTTTCACATAGCTAGTAATCAACTGGAGAACCAGTTTACACCACAACTGACAAAGTGATACAGATATTCACACAGTTTAATCACTATCCACTTTATTTAGTGAGGCACTATAAATTGGTAAAGTAAACAGTCAATTACACTGCTACTAAATCCTCCATCCAAATATTTATTTTTATATATACACTCATTCTTCAATGCAAATTGCTATATATATAATGCATTTTTAAATAACGAAGTAAACCACATTCACTGGATGATGTCATCAGTGATGTCATCAGTGATGTCATTTGAGATGTCATCAGTGATGTCACTGACCATGTCATGAATTATGTAATATGTGACATCATCAGCAGTGGATTGCGGGTGTGCGAAATATAGTTAGTACAACTAACTATATAGGAGCAATTTCAATGGTTTTGTATGAGTGAAATGTCCAGCTAACTATAACACCCCTAAAACTTATAGTTTTTTTAGTGAATTTCAAAGGTTTTTGATATGCTAATTCCTAACTATATAAGGCCTGAAACCTATGGTTTTTTCAGTGAAAATATACTTTGGCGCCAGTTGAGGAATCTGCCTGAAAATTTCCGCAAATTTGCCTCGCAGCACTCCGGTCCTTCCCTGAAAGTTTGGGGGGGATTCTTCAAGCGGGGGCCGAGATAAAAGGGGTCCCAAAATGTGTTTTCCCCATGTTAATTTCCATAGGGCGGTCGACCTCACTTTTAGCCCGAACGGCTGAATGGATTTCCACAAAACTTGGCAAAATTGTAGGGACTGGTAGCCCGATGTGCCTTTGCTATGTCTCAAGATATGTGCTCCAGTGGATTTTGAGTAATTTAGGTTCAAAAAGATATATATATCTATAAGCGCGCCCCGGTACGCGCACCGGGGCGCGAACCAGCGTGCTACGCGAGTTC
The DNA here is from genome assembly GCF_964263255.1 of Lissotriton vulgaris. Classification (NCBI taxonomy): domain Eukaryota; kingdom Metazoa; phylum Chordata; class Amphibia; order Caudata; family Salamandridae; genus Lissotriton; species Lissotriton vulgaris. Next base: position 1,791,208,150 of record NC_141691.1, read on the forward strand.
GCGCGCGGAAAGCTGATTGGCTCTCGGGTGTCTGTAAACATTCCAAACAGTCCGGAGCGGCCGCCATCTTGTGTCTCGGTAGGATCGAGACACAAGAGGTGGCAAAAACAAAGAGGGGAATGACCAAAAGGGGGCAGGATAGGCCCCCCTGACCTCCTAGGTTTGATGTGGGGGCCATAAAAGGGCCCCGCGGGTCAAATTATTATTTTTTTTTTCGATTTGCGCGGGGGGAGCGCCCGGTACGCGCACCGGGGAGCGAACCGGGGAGCTTACCATGGGGAAAAAAGAATGACAGAGTTTTTTTTAAAATGTAGCCTATTTTTATAAATTGGAGGTAATTCTGAAAAGAACTGTTTTTTTTCTTCTTTTTGTTTTTTTATATTTTTTTTAATGTTTTTTTGAACATTTTGTACTTTTTTTTAGCTTTTAGGAACTATTTTATATTTTTTTTGTTTTTTGTTATTTATTTAGGGAGAACCAAAAAACAAGGAATTGAAAACGGCTCAACTGGAGCAAAAAAAAAACAGGAAAAAATTATGGATTTTTGGGGCATTTGTGGTTGTCACCAGCAAGGTTGATGAGCTTTATGCTTTGCTCACCATAGGTGATGGTTTTCCCACAAAATATACAAGTGATCTTGTATTTCCCAAACTGGAGTTGAATGTTTGGAGTGAGTTGCTTTCTTTTTGAGGTGCTGGGTGAAGATTGGGGAGGGTTACTGGCCAGTTCTCTCACCTCTGCCACAGCATAGTTGTTGGGATGCTTGCGCTGCATGTGGCGAATATTGCCAAATGAGTATTTTTTGTTAGGGTTCCCACTTGAAAGTTCCATGTTACAGATTAGGCAAGTCACCTTTGGCGCATTCACCTTTTTTAGGCCACTTGGGATGGAAAAAAACTCCCATACAATGTGTGGCTTTGGCCTATATGGGGTATTGTCTTCTGGCAGGAATGTCCTCCTCCCCTCCTCTTCCTCCTCCTCCTCCTCTTCCTCTTCTTCATCTCCACCAGTGTGGTGTTGTGGTGGTCCTCTTGGTGGTGGTGGTGGTGGCTGAGATGCTCCTGCAGCTGCTACTACTGAAGCTATTTTTCAGTCCAAAAAAGTACAGAGAGGTCTTTCAACAGGTCTTCTTCACTCAAAGTACAAAGTGAGAATGAGGAAAAAAGGTGGGGGCTTTCATCATTAGGAAAAAAAAACCTGTTGTGAACCAATGAAAAGTGTTAATTTCAGGTCACATGACCAGGGCTTTCATCATTCGGAAACCAAAACTGTCCTGCACCAATAAAAAGTGTTATTTTTAGGTCACATGACCCGGTGCGCTTACGCTACGTGCCCCCGGGCGCGCCCAGGGGCGCGTCGCGTAAGCGCGTCGGATGCTTACGTTGCGCGATCGTATGCGCTCGAGTGCTTCCGAGTGCGTTTACGCCGTGCGTATCACGCGGACGCGGCTACGCGATACGTCACGATGATGTTTTCGTTCGCGGAAAAAGCGCTAATGGGACGCTCACCGGTACGCGCCCTGGGGCGCGCCACAAGACTGCGCTTTCCGGTGCACTCACTAGGACGCGCACCAGGAGTGCTCCAGGGCAAAAAAAACCCATGAACAATACACATTAAAAAATAGTATTACATAAATATACATTATAGGATTCATTATAAAAATATTACATTTCATAGATATAGAAATTTGCTATTAAAAAACCTATGAAATTCACTGAAAAAACCAAAGGTTTCACACCAGTTATAGTTAGGAATTAGCATTTAAAAAAACCTCTGAAATTCACTGAAAAAACCATAGGTTTCACACCAGTTACAGTTCGCTGGAAATTTTACTGACATAAAACCATTGAAATTCCCACGTTATAGTTAGTTGGACTCACTATAACTTGCGCGCCTGCAATGCACTGCTGATGACGTCACATATTACATCACTCATGACATGGTCAGTGACATCACTCATGACACCATCCTTGTGACAGATCTCCTTTCAGTGTAATGTAACCCTTGAAACACATATTCAAAGATAGAAACTAACATTTAAAAAAAAATGGAGATTCCTATACCAGTTACAACAACCAATTCAGTAATACCACCATCTACATACACATCCACTCATTCAGCAACAGTTCTATATAGTCACTCATACATATACTCACTCATCATATGTAGTGATACACATATACATCCTGTTACACACCAACAGTCTTCCAAAAGTTACTCACACACATACTCACACATGCAAATAAACTATTGAACATCCATTTATTAGCATATACAACTATACACACACTACCACCTTACTTCTAAGGAAACTAACACCTACTTACTCTCTTAAACAATCACTTATAGAAACACATACTTATTTAAACAGGAACTCTTACAATCTCTCACTCTCACATATACTCACTTATATACATCAATACTCACATATACTAGATTAAAACATATGTAGTTACACATAAAGACACTAGTGAGGCAGGCATTCACTCACTAACACACACACATATACACACTCAGCCACCATACAGTCCTGCACATATGCTGTCTTCAAAACACATACAAACAGTGAGTCAGTCACCAACCCATGCAGCCACTTATACACAAAGTGAAACACTGATACATATATTTAAATATTTAAAAATGATTCGCTAATATATGTATTTACTAAGATACACTTAATAAGCCAGTTAACCAATCAATATTTTATTAAAAAAACATCCATTTACACACTTATTTAAACATGTATTCTTCCATCGACCTTTACAAATACATATATAAAAAATATTTATTTTTCAGGAAGACACACTTTCACTGGATGGTGTCATCAGTGATGTCACGAGTGATGTCACTGACCATGTCATGAGTGATGTAATATGTGAAGTCATCAGCAGTGCATTGCAGGCGTGCAAGTTATAGTGAGTCCAACTAACTATAACGTGGGAATTTCAATGGTTTTATGTCAGTAAAATTTCCAGCTAACTATAACAGGTGTGAAACCTATGGTTTGTTCAGTGAATATATATATATATATATATGTATATATATATATATATATATATATATATATATATATATATGTATATATATATATATATATTTATATTTATATATATAAATATATATATATATATAAAAATATAAATATATATATATAACATATATATATATATATACATATAAATATATATATATAACATATATTACCTACTGCCGTTCGCCAGTAGGTATATATAGTTAGGACCTAGTTACCATAGGAAATTCCGAACATTCTATTGAGAATAACTTTAGCGCCGATTAAGGGATCTGCCTGTAATTGTCCTTAAATTTGCCATGCTGCGCTCCGCTCCTTCCCTGAAAATTTCGAGGGGATTCGTCAAGCGGGGGCCGAGAAGAAATGGGGGTCCCAAAACGTGTTTTCCCCATGTTAATTTCCATAGGGACATGCTGACAAGGCTACAGCTCTAACGGCTGAACGGAATTACACCAAACTTGGCAAAATGGTAGGGACAGGTATGCAGTAGTGCCTTTTCTATATTTGGTGAAAATCCCTCCAGTAGTTGTTGAGAAAATTGAATTTGATCAAAATATATATCTATATGCGCTCACCGTACGCGCACCGTACGCGTACCGTACGCATACGTGCGCGTACCCTTTCGTGCGCAAGCGAGTTTCTGATTGGCTGGCAGTCGACTGTCAACATTCCAAACTGTCCAAACCAGGAAGTGTTGGCCACCATCTTGTTCAAGAGAGCCCAAAACAATAGTGGAAAACACGAGAAGGGGGCAGGGTAGAGACCCGCCAACCCTCGAGCCCTTCTCAGGGGCATATATAAACGTCATCCGCTAATAGAATTAGCATTTACAAAACCTTTGAAATTCATTGAAAAAAAATATAGGTTTCAGGCCTTATATAGTTAGGAATTAGCATTTAAAAAACCATTGAAAACATCTCAAATGACATCACTGATGACATCACTGATGACATCTCATTTGACATCACTGTCAAATGAGATGTCATGAGTGATGTCATTTGAGATGTCATCAGTGATGTCATCAGTGATGTCACTGACCATGTCATGAATGATGTAATATGTGACATCATCAGCAGTGTCAGATTGTGGGTGCGCGAAATATAGTTAGTACAACTAACTATATAGGAGCAATTTCAATGGTTTTTTAAATGCTAATTCCTAACTATATAAGGCCTGAAACATATGGTTTTTTAAGTGAATATATATATATATATATATATATATATATATATATATATATATATATATATATATATATATATATATATATATAATAATTTGCACCATCTTCTGGGTCTCGCCTCGTCTATTTGGCGGATTTGCTGAGTTTTAGGCATCAACATACCGCATATATATATATATATATATACTTCGACATCATGAATAACAGCATTCCAAACCTCAAATTCAGCTATGAAATAAGCAATGAGAGGATTGTATTTCTGGACACGGAGATCTACATACGAGAGCACCAAATACACACAACATTGCATCGTAAATGTACTGCCACCAACTCTACATTAGAAGCAACCAGCTTCCACCAACAATCCCTGATCAGCAGTATCCCTTACGGGGAATTTCTGAGAATCCGAAGGATTTGCAGCAAAAACGAAGAGTGGGAAAGACACAGCACTGCAACCTCGGAGAGATTCAAAAAACGCAAATACAACAATGGCATAGTGAAAAAATGCTGGGAAAGAACAGACCAAAAAAGTAGAGAGGAATGTCTCCAGAGAAAACCCAAAAAAAACCACAGAGGAATCAGAACCCATACGCATGATAATGAACTATTCAAATGAAAGCAAAGGAATTGCCGACATCCTCAAACGCAATTGGAAAATACTTCAATTGGATGAAACAGTGAAAGACATTGTAGGATCACATCCAACGATCACCTACAGAAGGGCAAAGAACCTCAAGGATCATCTGATCCATAGCCATTTTAAGAAAACAAAAAAGGAGGAATGGCTAAAAACAACGGGGTTTGTGAAATGCTATGCCTGTAAGGTGTGTCAGATTGCCAAACCGACCAAACAAGTACAAATGTCAAACAAAAAGAACTGGGAGATAAAGGAGTTGATTACATGCAAAGCAACACATGTTGTCTTTGTCGTGGAGTGCCCATGCCCCATGAGGTATGTGGGCAGCACAGTGTGTGAACTGAAAAAACGCATTCTTGAACACGTTCGTGCTACCATCCATAAAGACAAGGCTAATGCGATAGCTAAACACATGGAACTGTTTCATCGAAGTGACTGGAGCCAATTAAAGTTCTTTGGTTTGGAAAGTGTCCCCAAGAAAGAAAGAGGGGGAGACAGAGAAAGGCTCCTGAGACAAAAGGAATCCCGCCACATCCTAAACCTACGTACCTTAACGCCCTACGGGCTGAATCAGTCTGAAGAGCTTTACATACATTTGTGAGAGTTTCGCTTTGATAAATTGTTTAGTGCCCAATATATACCCAAAGCATCATGACTGGTGTCAACATGAGGGAGGGAAAAAAAATTTAATGATGAAAATGAAATGTTAATAATGGTAAAATTTCATAAGCAGGGCTTTAACACTATGATATGAACCTGAAAAAGCAAGTTGGCGAATATTTGGTGTCTGGAAAGCATCACATTATGTAGTAATACAAGTCCAACTCTAAATAATTAGAGACACCCAATGCACTGTGTTTAAATATTGATTTCTATAATACATAATGTCATCCCACTAGAGGGAAAATATCAGGAGTAGATATTGCAACTGCTTATGTACTAATTGAACTAAATCAGTTACCAAAAATTAACATAAAATACCATCAACAAATCCCACTAGAGGGATCCTAGTATCACCAGTGTGTCACAATTTAATTCGCAATTAATGTGATGTGAAATGTGGTAAAAATTGGGCAAATATGGAGTAATGTCAACACCATGGTAAAAAACTACATGTCCCATAAAGCTTAGAGGCACTGACAAACCCCTAACAGGAAGTTATGTATTGAATACAATGTAATGCAGTATATCAGGGAGGGGGAGTCAAGTGAGCGGTTGATCGTGAGCAAGGTATTTGAAATACCGAAACGCGTAGATCGTAACATCTGCCTGTGGAATGTAATGAAAAAATAAAAAAAACTGCAAAAGATAACCCGTGGAGTGCGATCCATTTGTTTCCTTTGCGAGGGAGCTGTGAAGAATATATTAGCAGCGTGGTTCAGCTGCAGGGCGCCGCACCCGTTTTGAGCACTGTCTATGTGGCAAAAGGAACCGGCAATGGAAAATATATATATATATATATATATATATATGCGGTATGTTGATGCCTAAAACTCAGCAAATCCGCCAAATAGACGAGGCGAGACCCAGAAGTTGGTGCAAATTATTTATTCTTTAGCCCAACACCAATCTGCCATGACGCGTTTCGGCTTAACGAAGCCTTGATCACATGACGGACTTTTAAAGAGAAATGCTTAAACAAAATTGTGCCCTGGATGGGCATAAATACAAATCACAATTCTAAATTTGATTTTCAGCAGCAACAGATGTGGTCTTTAACAGTAATGCATTGCAGAATAAACAATTCTTGTTCAATGCCCATGATTAAATATCTCAATCACACACAATTTTGTTTAAGCATTTCTCTTTTAAAGTCCGTAGCGCTCCCCCCCACCCCCCAGCGCCTTGAGACTCTCGGAGGTATGTAGTGCGCTTTACAAATGATTGATTGATTGATTGACTGGACAGCAAACCAAGGTGACGCCCAATATCATAAAAGTGTCTTTATTTTCCAAAGTTCACTGCAGTGCTTGCATCTATTAGTCTAACGTTTCGGCTGGTTGCCTTGATCACAGACTGGAGCATTTTGCACAGGTGAGCTCGGCCGTGATTTAAACAATTTTGTCATGTGACTGCAGTCGCCAAACTACTCATCCAACAGTGCATTGTGCACGTTGTTACAAGCTTTTGGCCTCATTTTCGTCATATGCAAGAGGCACGATGATATTGGTTAAAAGGGGACTCGCATTTCAACCAGCTCGCACGAATATAGATGAAGATAGTAGATGTGCGATGGAACAAGGCGAACTAAGGGGTTCGCTGGTGACTATAATCAACATGTACGGTCCCATTATGGATGACCCAGTATGTTTCTTTTGGATGTATGATGCATTGAGAGAATGGCCCGAGGCCACTGTACTGTGGGGGGTGACTTAGATACATATTTGAAACCTGATATGAATAAATCTAACACAATGATTCATCGGACTCCCAAAGTAGCCAGAAGTATTACCTGCGCTATGGAGGGATTTGGCTTGAGTGATGTGAGACGAGTGAGGAACCCCCTGGCAAAAGAGGGGACGCATGCAACGCCGTTGCACTGCAGCTGGTAAAGGCTGGACTATTGGCTGGTGGGAGGGGAGGCGATGACTTGGGTGCGGGAAATCGCACACTTACCGCGTACATTATCAGATCATAATCCCTTGCAACTAGACCTGGAAATCCTGATGGCGTTACATCGCCCTTTCACTAGGAGACTGCACTCTGAAGCACTGCTAGACCCAATTTATGAGAACACAGTGAGGGAGGCTATTGAACAATATTTTGTACTTAATAAGGGCACGGTAGACGAGGCCTCAACGCTATGGAAGGCTTTCAAGGTCACAATAAGGGGAGTGTGCATTAGCACTGCGGTGGGTATATTAAGGGACAAACGGACCCAGTTACAAAAAACCGAGAACACCGTGCGTGAGCTGGAGCATAACTATGTCGCAACTCCTAAGGCAGATACATTGGCTCGTATAAATGAGTTAGTTAAAGAGTATGATGCACTAGCTGACGCTGAAATAAAGTATCTATCGCGCAGACATACGGTCCGGCGTTGTGGGGAGGGAGGTAGGTTGGGCCGCACACTTGCGAATAAGATCAAAGATCGAATGGAGCAGCAGAGTATAGATATGATTATGGATGCTCATGGGGGTCGCACTATCACCCATCAGCCATAACAGAACAATTCAGAGGTTTTTATGAAGAGCTGTATACTTCCAAGGGAGGTGCAACGGAGGCTGAGATGGAGAACTATTTAGAACATAAGGCGTGCGCCTGGCTTTCAGACGCACACAGGGAATATCTCTGTATGCCTATTGATGAGAAGGATGTAAAGGCAGCGATATTGACACTATCGAACGGTAAAGCACCTGGGCCTCACGGCCTTAGGGTGGAATTTGCAGACCTACTCACACCTTACCTATTAGAGATGTATGCCGAGGTGCATGAGTCCTGGAACTTACAGCCGACATTGCGACAAGCACTGTTAATACTTTACTCCAAAAAGATAAGCACTGATAATTACTTTACTCCAAAAAGATAAGTTGCAAGATAGGTACGACTCTTATCGCCCCCTGTCGCTGATCAATATAAATGCGAAGTTATTGTCTAAAATTTTAGCGACTAGGTTGCACCCTCTGATAATGTGCCCGGTGTTGCCTGATCAATCAGGCTTCATACCTGAACGATCTACATCGCATAATCTTCAGACTATATTTTCCATGTTCCACATTTTTGAGCCGAGCATGTCAGCTGCGGCAGCTGCGGCTGTGCTATTTTTTTTGTTCTGCGACGGATGGTTTTCCGACCCTTGTTAATACAATGGATAGCAGTGCTATATGCGGAACCATTGGCTAGGGTGCGTGTTGCAGGATTGACCTCCTGGCCCTTCAACATAGGCAGGGGCACAAGTCAGGGGTGCCCGCTGTCCCCACTACTATTTGCTATAATTTTAGAGCCACTGGAGTATGTTATCCGGCAACGGCAAAGGGAGACAATATTGAATTTTAATTACCGGCCAGTGGCTACTTCATTATAAGCGGATAACATGGTACTCTTTGTTCGCGAGCCTTCCTGCTACTTGGCTCAATCACTTCGGGAGTATGTTCGATTCGGTTACCTGTCTGGTCTCTTTGTCAACTGGGACAAGTCTATCATTATTCCGCTGGCAGAGTCCATGTTACAACCGGACGTTGAGTTCCTGCTGGTGTGGTCCGCAGAGCCGGTAAAATATCTCGGAGTGTGGGTTCATAGAGATCCCAACACTGTGATCCTCGAAAATTACAGGATGGCATACACCAGACTTAAACAGCAAGTAGACGTGTGGATTTCACTGCCGCTGTCACTGGCAGATCGCATTGCACTAATTAAAATGGTGGTCTTGCCACGATTTTTGTACCTGTTTATTAATATTCCGGTGGTACTCACAATGGAGATTTTCACTAATATTTGACCTGTGTTGTTGCGGCTAGTATGGGGAGGCAAAACGCTCGTGTGAAATGGTCGACTCTCACCAATGGATATGATAGGAGAGGGTTCGGAGCACCAGACTTTTACGCTTACTATTTGAGTGCGCAGGCTCAATACGTATATTCTTGGCTGAGACCACATGCATTTACCCCGCATGTCGCGGTAGAGGAAGGAGATACTTCCCCGATTCCGCTGCAAAGTATGATTACTCACTGGGCACGCTGCACACCGAAAACTGAAATAAACGCAGTTGATGCAACCATAGCAGCATGGCAGGCAATAGGGCGACTGGCGCAGAAGTTACCACTGTATGCGCCAGCCATACACAAAGAGGACCACGCTGCAATGTCGGTGATTCACAGAGCGCCGTCGATGCGTTTACTCCACGAGGCTGGCCTCCAACGCATGCAAGATATATACCCGGATAGGACATTTATTACACCGGACGCTCTTCTATACATCAGTAACCAGACACTGCTGTTCAGGTTTGCGATGCACAGATTGCGACATGCGGTCAAGGGGCACTACACTATTTACCCTCTGGAGCCTCCTGAGCTGTTATCACTGCAGTTTGCCCTCACTACTCCCACTAACAAAAAACTGATTTCTAGATTATATAGGATGATTAAAGATGAATGCACGGCTGAACCGGACAGAAGTTGGGAAAGCTGGAATGCCTGCTTACCTGAGCTGATCATGGAGAAGGATTGGAAGCATGTCTGTGAATTGACGGGGACACTTAGTAGCAATGGTAACTTACGTATCATACATTTTAAATATATACACCAGGTATATTACAAGCCTGCATGGCTACATAGGTTTGGGCTGCATGAGTCTGATTGTTGTACGCGTTGTGGCCAAGGAGGTGCGGATTTTCTGCACTTAGCTTGGGGCTGTAGAAAGGTGTATGAGTTCTGGGAAATGGTGGTAAAACATTTAACGACTATGGTGGCGGTAGAGATCAGGTGCACACCGCTTGATTGTTTGCTTTGCTGTGTGCCACACATCAGAGGAGTGACTGGGAGATTTGTATGACTGTTCTTGTTGGCGGCGTGAAGAGTGGCAGTGGTGTGGGGAGGAAGGTTTAATTTGAAAATAGAACACTGGCTAAAAGATTTAGTTTATTGTAAGGAAAATCTGAAAACCTATGCAGAATAATTACCAACAATATAGAGGCCGAGAGATATCTGGGAGCCGCTGAGGGTATTTCTATTGAATTGGACAGTTGATTCTGAGTAGACGGGTGCATATAAGTGATTGGGAGGATAATGATAAGAGGGCAGGGGGGAGGCTGGCATGTTGACTTGGTGATGTTGTATTGCTCCACATAGACTATGTATCGTATGATTAGGACACATGTGCAGATGTGTTTTGTTTCTCTTATTATTTGTATCTTCATTTTGGCATCAGCTGCTTTATTGTAGAAGATATGATGGTATTGATGCAATTGAGCTGTTCTTTTTTCCTTTGTTTTGGTATGAGTTGATTCTTTTTGTTGAGAGGGATGTATTGTAATGTCATTTATTTGCTTTTTGAAAAACAATGAAAAAAATAAAAGAAAAAAAAAACTTAGAGTATCCATTGACATGTTAGAACACTGCCCTGTTTATTCTAAAATCTATTACCGCAAAGAAAAGTATTGAGTTAGAAATTAATCATGGGTAACAGCAAATGCTTGTATTTTTTAATATGTGCCAATTTTTATGTATTATATTATCTGTGCTTTTATGGCTGTTTGTAATAGTCGAATAAAGATTTTGATGATGATGAAAAAAAAAGCTTCAGAGCCAAAAATACATTTGCAAATGATTATGCAAAGTATGAGTCAGATGGATAATACTAAACCAAAGATCAGTGAAATACCAACCACCTGGCCAAGGAGATAGTGGGATTCCCCTGGAATATAGTCAGGGAACAAAGGTTTCAGGATACAGGTACAGGAACAGTTAGGCCTCTCTGCAAACTGACTGACAGCAATCATCTCCCATCTATCTCTCTCTCCTGACGACCTCTCTTCCCGGACGAACCTTCGAGGACAGATCAGTTATGGACCAGCATCAGTGCAACCCTTCCTTAAAACCTCACCCCTATGGCACCCCAGTTATACCCTAAAACCTACATGTCCAACCCACAATATTTGAAACAGTTTATAGAACTCGATTTTTCATTGGATGATCCAAGGGGTGGCTCATCACACCACCATGACCACATTCATGATTCTACAGCCTCTTATTCGTTCCAACGTTCCCATCACGTAATTCACGACTAGTGAATGCAGATATATTTGTTCATATTATATGTAAAATTTTCATAATTCTCATGAGTCCCCTTTCTGCTGTGTCTGTGGAAGAAGCATACATGCTGACTTTGGGTCCCACGGCCAGTCTAGTTTCTTGGCAGGCAAACAATGTCTTTCTCAGCAGATTGACCTTGGACCTTTGCACCTCTTCTGCTGTGCTCAGCCTTTTCTCTCTTTTTTCTTTATTATTTCATGTTTTTCCTCTCCAGCTCAACTATCATGTCAACTTTAGGCATTTCAGGCCCGTACATTTCACGATGAAGAACAAAACACAGGCATTTATTAATTAAATGTAATGCACTTTTCACAATTTACCACCCACCTTTGCACTATCCCATGTTAATATAATTTTCTTGGCAAAGCTTTAAGCAAAAGCGGCATTATTTATTATTTTTAAAGCCAGATGCGTAATGTGGCCTAGTTCTTAAATATTACGGGGGTGTTAATTCGAGCTGGTTTTTATTTTTCGCAAAAGCCTGCTCCATCAATCCCCCTTTGATGGCATTTATGAGCCACCACAAAATACCCATCATACCAAGTGCCATCTTTACTTAAGTTAAAATTCAGTATTCTCTTCTCCTTTCATCATCTTTTAATCTAAATCTTTCAACATATCATAGCAGTCTCCTTTCATATCTTCTAGTTCTATCTCATCTCTTTTTCTCTTTCCTGCTCTTCATTTGTTCTTTGATTCTGTCGTCTCTTTTCTTCCACATCTACACAAATGACATTTATATATTGTTATTATGACTAAGACTACCACAGCTACTGAAAGTATTGGCATTATTATTTTTCCTAATATGCTATTTCCAAAGGTAGAAAACCATTTACCTACAGAGGAGAAACTCTTACCAAGTCTCTCCCAGACACAATCAACCACCTGTTGGGTCAAATCTTCATGTCATTTTGTAATATTCTTTATATATCCCTCAATACCTTTACTTTTGTCCAAAATATAGGCGCAGCAGTGTTGAATTTTCAACATGCAACAGACTCCACCCTCTTTTGCCAATAAGATATCAAGGGCAAGTCAATTTTGTAAAACCATTGATCTAATCGCAACCATTTCAGTGTCAATCATCAAGAACCCACCAGCAGTATCTGTTGATCATCGATCAATTACTGTGGACAATTTTCAAATTTTGTGTGAATTCAGAATGACTCCAACTGATGGTATCAGTGCACAGAAGATATCACCTATTATTTCTGAGAAACTTGCTCTTTTCATACGTGTTATTCCTTGTTTTATTTAACTGATTCTGTTACTATCCCTATCTACATGATACATTTTTAGAAAAACAATTCCAAAACAACTACCATACCAATGTGCAGGCAACCTGTAATAATTCTTACCACACACATAATAGACTCCTGGGAAAACAGGCTCAGTTCCACCCTTTAATCCACTTCCCCCAGTAATTTTGAAAGTATGCTCACAATCATTAGTACAAATGAAATAATTATTATAGTTAGTTTTTAGTCTAAGCAAACAGATTTTCCATTTTTGATGCCAATCCAGGGACATCTATGTTGGAATAATGATACTCCAGCTTCCCTGTCATATAAAATAGTCTTGTGAAAATACTACATTGCACACCATATGATAAAGGTAGATGATGGTAGGTCACCCCTCTGAGACAGATGAAGGTAATTCCATGCACATGTAGCAATCTCTCACATTCACTGTGTTAACGTACTCATACAACAATTCAGTAAAAACATTTAAAGAGAAATCACTAATTGATTGATCATGATGGAAGATTTTTCCATTTATTTGTTCTATGTTAGTTTTAGGCATTTCTTCAGTAACATCACTCACTTTTTCACTTGTTACTTCATTAGTATTGTTTCCGTTATTAGTTACCATTAAAATAGGTATTATGACAGTTAATAATATCCACATTAATGTTAATAAAAAGACACCACATAAGCAAGCTTTATTACATCTGCGTTTTAGGCTAGATTTTGGATGTTTAGTCACTGTTGCTTCGGCCATTTTGTATTTTACCAAAAAAAAGGAAAAATCGAAATCTATAAAATTCTAGCGCTGCTCAAAATGTTTTGAAAATAAAATAGTGTAATCCCACACTTCAAGGCTTTCTTCTTTACCCCTTTCTTTTATTTTTCTTTCTTTAAGTTTTCCGAGTCTTTCAATTTTTTTTGTCTAACAATGTTGCACCTCAGTTTTTCTCAGTTCTTTAAGGTGGTTTCAATTTGCTTTCATCAATTTCCTCAGTGTCAGTACTGTCTTTTTCTTCACTTGGATCTGTGTTTTCAATTTTTTCCAATATCACGTAAGTCCACTCTGATGCGGTGTCTTTCTTACTTGGAATTCTTACTCTTTTTATTTTTCGTACTGTATCTTCTTCTGATTTTTCCTTTTCTGATTGACTTGAGACCGAATTTGCTCTGGTCTTCTCTTTGACCTTCTCTTCACAAGAGTTTATTTCAGTCTTTTTACTCCACGTGGCCAATTGTCACCCTTTCTCGCTCTTTTAGCTTGAACTGCTTCCTTACCTTCTTTTTCTGACTCATGGGTTCTTTTACTTGGCTCTTCTCTTATTTATTCTTCATCTTGAATTTCAGTAACTTCCCTTTTCTCTGTTTCAACAGCAATCTCAGTAGACCCAGTAGCTGGTGCCCACATTACTTGACTTGTGCTTGGTTGTTCATTATCTGTTTGTTCTTCAGAATCTGTCACTTTAGATTCTTCAACTTCACACACTTTAGCCTCTGATGTTTTTCTTTGCTTTACCAGCTGCTGCTCTTCTTGTCTTTCAATTGGACTTAAGACTCATCTGGTATGACTCGCATGAATCCAATTTGGCAAGCCACCACACTTCACTGCTGTCATCATTACTGCTGTCATTGTCACCAGAACAATCTGATAAGGTCCATTCCATCTGGGTTATAAACACGACTTCCTCACATGTTTCTTCACGAGAACCCACTCTCCAGGACTCCAATCATGAGCTTGATTTGTCTGTGTTGTAGTTGCATTTTCTCCAGCCTGGTGAGACACAGAACGTACCAGATCAGCCAATCCTCTGCAATAATCTAGCACTAGATTGTCAGATATATTCATCAGTTTGTTCGCTGGTACAATCGCTTGTCTCATTGCCCTTCCCATCAGAACTTTGTGAGGACTCAAGCCAGTCTTTTTTATCAGGAATGCTTCTAAGAATCATTAATATAAGGGGTAAAGCATCAGGCCATTTCAGTGTTATGGATGCATATACCTTCCCTAACCGAGATTTTATTGTGTCATTGATCTGTTCAACCACTCCAGATGTTTCGGGTCGGTAGGCACAATGCAGCTTCTGTTCAATTTGTAATGCTGCACAAAACATCCGAATTATCTTATTATTAAAATGTGTTCTTCTAGTTGTCTCTAAAGTGACTGAAAATCCTAATCTAGGGATCGGTTCTCTTAAAACTAGTTTGGCTACAGTAAGACTGTCATTTCTTCTCGTGGGATAGGCTTCCACCTAGTGAGAGAACAAGCAAACAACAACCAAAACATATTTTAGTCCATTGCATTGGGGAAGCTCAATAGAATGTAACTGGAGCCGGGTGAATGGCCCTGCTGCCTTTCCAATTTGTCTCCAACTAACAACTATTTTTCTGCTTGGATTTTGCTTCTGACAGGTACACACCTCTGGCATAGACTCTCCGAAATGACCCAGAACTTTGGGTTATCCCATGACTGCTTGAAGAGTCTAATCATTACATCTCTTCCATCATGCGCAATTCCATGGTACATCCTTGCCATCTGGGAAAGTAAAGAACCTGGCATGACTTGTCTTTCATCTAGATAAACCCACACTTCGTCCTCTGCTCTCTTTCTGCATCCTGAATTTCTCAAAATTTCATTTTCCTCGTCACTTGCCTCTTCCTGCAACTGTCTTATCTCACCCTGAGATTCAAATGAAGAAGAGAACATTAGATGGCAATTGGCATTTTCCTTATCCATCCCTCTGTTTAGAGCTAATAAATTTCGTGCACAGAAACGTGCTACCTGATCGGCGTATTTGTTGCCCTCTATCACATAATCATCTCCTGACTTATGTGTGGAACATTTGACCACTGCAATCCTTTTTGGCAATTGCAAAGCATCCAATAAATATTTTTCAGTTTTGCTGTTTTTCTATTGGGTAACCTGAAGAAGTCAGAAATCCCCTTTGCATCCATAGCTGACCTAAGTCATGGACCACCCCAAAACCATATTGACTGTCACCTTCAGGCTTTTAAAAATTTTGCATGCTCTAATCAGAGCGATCAATTTAGCAATTTGGGCAGAATTTACCCTTTTTAGACAGAATGCTTCTAAAACTCCCACTATGGTGCAAACATAATAGGCAGAACACAGGTCACCTATCTCATTCCTCAAACATGATCTATCAACAAAATTTCACAGTCTTATTCTTCCAATAGGATGTCCTCAATGTCAGGCATGGGTTTTGTACACAATTCTGCCACATCCAAACAATCGGGATCTGCTTCATCTCTTACTTCCTTACTTCCTCACAATATGAATTTGGCAACAAGGTTGCCTGATTTACAGTTGTGCACCTCACCACGGTCACGTTTTCAGCACCCAATATCACTCTCTCGTACCTAGTCAGCTGACTATAGGTCATGTATTGCGTCCTCGTTCGTGTAAAAATAATCTCAACTGAATGTGGCACATATAGCTTGGCTGGATGTTTCATCACCATCGTTTCACTCTGTTCCAGACTCACACAAGTATCAGCTATGGCTTTCAAACACCCTGGCAATGCTCCATCCACTGAATCCAATGTAGCAGAAAAATATGCAACTGGACGTCATGCCATTCCAGTTAAGACTGAAAAAGCTCACTCATCTCGTTCACAGCGGTACAATGCAAAATCCTTTGCATAATCTGCCGTTCCCAATGCAGGTGCTCGACAAAGCTTCCATACTTTCATCATCCAAAACAATTGTTTTGGAGAAAACATCCTTTCTTATTAACTTCTGTAGAGGTTTTGAAATCAGTGAAAAGACACTGATCCACTGTCTGCAGTATCCAACAATTCCTAAAAACATTTGTACTACTGTCTGAGTTTTGGGTGGGCTTATTTGCTTAATCATACTCATTTGTTCTGGTGTCACCTTCCTGACTCCCTTTTCTATTTTGTGTCCTAGGTACTGGACTTCTTGTTTACAAAATTGTAATTTTGCTGTGGACACTTTGTGTCCTCCTTCTGCCAAATGGTTCAGTAAGGCAATGGTATCTGTCACACATGCCTCTTGTGTCTTTGATGCCACTAATAGGTCATCAATGTTTTGGACCAAAACTGAATTTCCTGGCATAATCAGAGTCTCCAAACACTTTTTCAGAATCTAATTAAAAATTGAAGGACTCTGTGTGCCCTTGAGGAACTTAGCTCCATGCCAAAACACGGCTTCCGAACTGAAATGCAAATAAATGCTGGCTTTCTGGATGTAAAGGAATCGAGAAAAATGCTTGGCACAAATCAATCACTGTGAACCATTCGGCATCACAGGGAATGTGATACAGGAATACTGCTGGATTTGGCACTGCTGGACAACAGGGCATTACAATCTAATTTATCTTCCTCAAATCTTGAACTATTCTGTATTTTCCACCGGGCTTTTTAATTCCCATGATAGATGAATTACAAGGACTGCTCAATATTTATTTCAGGATTCCCTTTTCAATCATTTTGTCAATCACAGGAGTGACTCCTGCAACTACTTCCGGACTCATTTTGTACTGAGGGGTGTTTGGATATATGGCACCCTCTTTCACTGTAATCTGGATAGAATCTACGTTCGGCATTAGACCAATCTCCTTTCCTGTAAAATCCCATATTTCCGACCTTACTGCACTTTTTAACTCTTCAGGCAAGTTTTCTTCCGTGAGAAGTGAAAACAACTCATCCACTTCTGTCCCTTGCTTCGCTAGCATCATCTTAACTGCGACATCCTCATCAGGTGTCTGAAATACAATACCATCTGGTGTATAATAGATGGTACAATTCATTTTGCAAATTAAATCTCTTCCCAAGATATTCACTGGACTCGAGTCACATACCATGAAACGATGCATGTTTCTGAAACTCCCAACATAAACGTATATTGGATTGGTAACTGATGCTTTAATATGCTTATTGGAGACTCCTACAACTTGGATAGTTTCTCCAGAGAGGGATAGGTTTGGAATTTCTGCTGCTCTCACAGTAGAACGGGTAGCACCAGTATCCACTTGGATTGTAATATCATTACATTCCACTTTTCTATCAACAAATGGACCTGACTGATCTACCCCTAAAGATGCGCCAAGCGGACACTTTTCCTCCCTCCTCAGGCACCGTCTGTGAGATGAGTCTGAATCACTCTCATTGCACTGCAACCAGTATTGCGAAACCATTTTCACAATTAGATTTTTTACCAACTTGATCACCTCCGTGAAATCCAGTGTTCGCACTGTACCTCTGCACTTGAGCATTCACATTATTTAGCATGGGAGCTTGTGGCACCTGTAACTGTAGAGTAACTACCTGCTGCTGTTGATTTACACCCACCTCATTCTGCACCTGTGGAATTAAATGTTGATTTACCCCAATATTCTTTTGAGCAGTTCTACACTCATTCTTCCAATGTCCATACTTTCCGCGTGCATTACAAGGACATTTCTTCTTAGCCTCCTCTATACTCATTTTACCTTGACCTCTACCGGGTACTTGATGATTTGGATTTTGACCATTCATCTGATAAGCAGCTTTAGAACCACTGTTCTCTTTTTGCTGCTCTGCTGCCTTCACTTGCGCCCACATCATTTTCTCTTTTAACTTTTTATGTCTTGATTCAATATCATCACTACAATACTTTGAATAGATTACAATGTCATCAATTGTTTTGCTCTGCTAGTAGATCAAATGCTGCTGAATCATGTTACTAATCTCTAGTTTCAATCCAAACACAAAACAATACACAAAATGTCCAATATCTTTGTCTCCAATATTCTCAAACCCACTGTACTGTTTGAATATCTGTAATAACCTTTCATAGTAGGAATGTACCAACTCTTTTAGTTCTTACGTTGTTCGGTCTATTTGAACCCAATCGGTTTCCTTAGGGGAAATTTTGCCTTTCGAATAAGTGATTACCTGATTATACTTTTTCATTACCTCACCCAATTCTCTAACCAAGTACTCGGTCCAACATAATATAGGAAGCAGGTGTTCTTGCAGGTGGAATAGGAATTCCCTCTCTAGTCACTATTGGTTTGTCTTTTTCAAAGAAATTCTTTATTTTCTTAAGCAACTTCATTTCTACGAATCTTTTATGCTAAGGTATTTCGGTAAACAAACAAGGAAACCCTTCTGTAATTCTACTTATTCTATTCGTCAATGTTGATCCTATATCAGCGCAGTTCACACCAACCGTCCAATCATGGTTCTCTACGTATCTGCTATCTTGTCCAATACTAGTGAGGCTCAAACTAACCAGCCAATACGAACTTACTTTATGCCCACTGCTTGACCAATGCCAGCGTGACCTTTTTGTGACATCAGTATTACTCCTGCTACTGACCCTCCCTTTGCATAAAATACGGCAATGTATTTAAAAATTGTCTTAATAAAAATACTTGTTAGAAACAACGCTATCTTGTCTGCTCCACTAAGTCTTCACCTTTTCTAAAAGAATTCTTTTACTTCAAGTAAGAATAAGACTGGGCTATTTTACCTTTCAAACAATCTACAGGTGGACGTAGTACTCCTCTCGGGATAAGGCCAAAGTTTCTCAAGAGGATGTTTTGGTGTAAAAGAGGTCTTGGTACTCCTCTGGGGATAAGGACAGAGTTTCGGAAGTGGACCTTTCACTATTTCAAATACTCTACTCACATACAAAATAGTCCCTATATATATAACACCTACAGCCTTCTGCTATGCAGTATTATACCAACAAACAAGGTACTTCTGCAGTGTGATTTCTTCGTCCACACTCTTCTGCTGCCTACTTCAGGCTAAATTTCCATCCTGGGATTTCTCAGGTAACTCCGTACCTGTACTTCTAGACAACATGGAACAGGACACTTACTTTTGTGTTAAGAGCATATAATCAATAATTATTACCAAACTAATCAATAATTAAACAATCCGCTGCTACCAGAAAACTGATCCAGTGCAACATCTAATCAGGGATCAATACTCAATACCATCACATTCAATTGGCCCAAACACATTCACCCAAATCTATAATGTGCGGGGGGGGGTCAAGTTTTAATGACGATGTTCAGTTGTTCTCTTTATATACATTGGAAATCCAAGAAGTTAAAATCCATAATGGTGATTTTATATAGCACAGGCACTGTTGTTGTCATGGAACTATTTATACATAGTCTGGTGAGTTCTGCCCTTACCACAAATGTTCATAACGTGCTTAACCTCGAGAAAAGGCAACTTTCACGGCACAATCATGACAGGAAACTCCTGTCTGAATTCCTTCCACGTACCATTTCCTTTTTGCACTTGTGGCATATCCTAGGTAGGTGGGGGGCACGTGTGAGTCAGGCTCCTCAATTTACACGAAAAAGATGCAAAACAGTTTCCCAGTTTCCGGAGCCTCAGACTCTTCAGGGAGGCCTCACAAAAATGTTGTGTCTAAAATATCCTTTGTAAAATTATCGACCAAAACAGGTAAATCAACTTTAAATTAGTGAATTTAAAGCAGTTCATTATTTGAGTGTAATTTGTTTCTTTAATAATTTTAGGAATATTTTTAAAACTTATATAAATATATATATATGAAGTGTGTTTTATATATATATATAATATTTAGAAAAATGTCAACAATAAATAATGTTTAAAATATTTGAATTTTAAATATTAACAATAAATAAAAATTCAAATTAACAAGCATATGTACTCCCACCAAACATTTGTAACCTAAATAAAAAAATACATTTTATTTGTTTATACTGTACACTAAATTTAGAAACCAAAGCAATTTATACAACATATATTATTAATAATTTAATAATTTAAAACTTTTCCATTCAGACACTGTATATAAAAACATTTATGAACTAAAAATATAGTACAACATTTTTCTACAAACACTGTAAACATTTCTAAACCTAATATATAAAAAAATAATAACAATATAATAAACAGCAAAAATCCATGCTAAGCAGCAATAGGAAAAAGTTGGACTTCAGAGGAATTCGATTTACTTTCCCACTCCAATATAAGCAATAGTAGGGAAAGCGTTGGGCTTAGGATTTGTTAAATTTACTAGTCCCACTCCACTCTAAGCAAAAGTATGGGATGCGCTAGACTTCAGAGAGGTTTGATTTACTATTCCTACTCCAGTCCAAGCACTAGTAGGGAAAGTGTTGGACTTTGAAAGAATTACATAGAACACTAAAAGTAAAAAACATTTATTAGGATTATTTTAATACAAAATAAACATATTCAATTATACTACATACAAAAAATCAATAATATAATAGTAAGAAAAAATAAAAACAACTTTAAAATATAAATTAAAAGTGTAAAAATCTAAAAAATAAAATGACTTATGATGGCATAGGCTTACCTAAGTACATGATATTAAATTTTTTTTAAAGAATTGCAAAATAATGTAATTCATTTAATACTGTAAAAGCAAAAAGAAAATATTACGGCAGAAATACTTCCACAGACAAAATTTCAAAATCACATACTAATAAAATATAAAACACTGCACCATATTTACAAAAATGCCATAGCAAAATTAAACATCATCAATTAATCAATCACATAAAAAAACGTAAAAAAACGTGACCCTATCATAACTTTTACATCTTCCCACTCTATACCTCTATTAAAATTAAAATACATATAAAAAAGAAACCCTTCTAAAAAGAACATGTAATTTCAATACCTAATGCTCAATTAAATACTTTAACATAAAAATATTAAATACATTTTAATTTAATTAACTTCCCACCCTATTCCCCTACAAACCTAACACTAAAATATAACATACTATTAATATTAACACAATTAAATAAACAACAAAAATAACAAAATAAAGCAAAAAAATGCAACAGCATTGGTCAATGGCATGTAGGCGGTCTCCGTAGTACATCACACTTAGCTCGCCCAGATGCTGCAAACTGGCTGCGTGGTGCAGTCACCATGCAGCAGTCCAGAAGCATGCTAGATTATGGGACTAATGCTTTTCCCAACCAGCTGTAAAAACAGGGTTTTGGCTGCCCCAATATCAGCACACTGAGGTCATTATACATGGCAAGAGTTTCAAGAAACGGAGGGCTCAGTGCTCCAAGACGAGCCACAGCGGGGTTTGGCTGTTCCAGCCTGATCATGGAGATCTGAGAGTCTTAACTAATGGAAAACTAATGGAAAACCGAGAATTGAAGCAACACATTTGGTTGGTTCCCCACCTGCAACAAAGCTGATCACCCCTGGTGCCCCTTTACCCAGAAGATGGTCTATTTTTTCTAGGACTCTGGATCTTGCAGAAGTAAGCTGGTTTCTGTTTGTCAGAGGGTCCATTTGGGATTTCCTGTAATTTCTGATTTTAAAGCATCAAACTAACTTGTCACAGAGCATGCCACTGAAAGCAATTAAAGGAATCAGTAAACTAAGTAAAGCAACTCCCATGCGAAAGCGCCCACAAGGGGGTGGCTCGAAGGTCTCGGCATGAACCGATCCAGCAGAATTAAGGCAACAGTGGTGAGGAATCCCCGCAAAGCTCTGTTGGCAAGCTTATCAGGGTCCGAGCTAGCAGACTCAGTCTTAGCTATCGCAAAGTGACTCTGCTACTCAGCTGCTTGAGACCTAGGAGCCCCAAGCTGCTGCGCTAGATATTGGTATGATCAATGGCCCGCAACTCAGCAAGGCACAAAGAGAGGCACCTGTGGGAGAGGGGCAATTTGAGGAGAAAATTGAGAAGGAGGCATTACATAAAATAGAGTATGAATCAAAATCTCATGAGAGACGAGGAGGACAGGGTGATCCACTTATTGACCTCAGTAAGATCTCTTTGGGCTGGACTGGCCACAAAATCTAACTTAGTCTTACGTAGTAGCAGGGCTTTGGAGTTCTTTCCCTTGTTTCTTAATAGCAATAATCGCAATACTGCAAGCAATACATCTGTGCAGGGCCCAGATTCCGGTACGGAGCAAACACCTCTTGCACCTTTAAGCTCTGGGCTTAAACTCTAAGTGGGCAAGCAGATCGTGAGGCTCAGACCCACTCCAGGGATGAGCCTTCATCAGTGTCATCACATCCTTTTTTATTGTCATTTTTACTCAATTTTTAATAAAGCCTGATTGTGTTATATATGGAAGTTTCTTATCTTTGTGTCACATATAGTTGCTTTTTGGGTTCAGTTCATGTGAATGCATTCGTATGTGTGATTAAATAGTGTATATTGGGTTGCGTACTTGGTTGATTGCATATCTGATTACTGTTAGATGTCTATACATGTCTAACAAGGTTGCCTGATTTACAGTTGTGCACCTCACCACGGTCACGTTTTCAGCACCCAATATCACTCTCTCGTACCTAGTCAGCTGACTATAGGTCATGTATTGCGTCCTCGTTCGTGTAAAAATAATCTCAACTGAATGTGGCACATATAGCTTGGCTGGATGTTTCATCACCATCGTTTCACTCTGTTCCAGACTCACACAAGTATCAGCTATGGCTTTCAAACACCCTGGCAATGCTCCATCCACTGAATCCAATGTAGCAGAAAAATATGCAACTGGACGTCATGCCATTCCAGTTAAGACTGAAAAAGCTCACTCATCTCGTTCACAGCGGTACAATGCAAAATCCTTTGCATAATCTGCCGTTCCCAATGCAGGTGCTCGACAAAGCTTCCATACTTTCATCATCCAAAACAATTGTTTTGGAGAAAACATCCTTTCTTATTAACTTCTGTAGAGGTTTTGAAATCAGTGAAAAGACACTGATCCACTGTCTGCAGTATCCAACAATTCCTAAAAACATTTGTACTACTGTCTGAGTTTTGGGTGGGCTTATTTGCTTAATCATACTCATTTGTTCTGGTGTCACCTTCCTGACTCCCTTTTCTATTTTGTGTCCTAGGTACTGGACTTCTTGTTTACAAAATTGTAATTTTGCTGTGGACACTTTGTGTCCTCCTTCTGCCAAATGGTTCAGTAAGGCAATGGTATCTGTCACACATGCCTCTTGTGTCTTTGATGCCACTAATAGGTCATCAATGTTTTGGACCAAAACTGAATTTCCTGGCATAATCAGAGTCTCCAAACACTTTTTCAGAATCTAATTAAAAATTGAAGGACTCTGTGTGCCCTTGAGGAACTTAGCTCCATGCCAAAACACGGCTTCCGAACTGAAATGCAAATAAATGCTGGCTTTCTGGATGTAAAGGAATCGAGAAAAATGCTTGGCACAAATCAATCACTGTGAACCATTCGGCATCACAGGGAATGTGATACAGGAATACTGCTGGATTTGGCACTGCTGGACAACAGGGCATTACAATCTAATTTATCTTCCTCAAATCTTGAACTATTCTGTATTTTCCACCGGGCTTTTTAATTCCCATGATAGATGAATTACAAGGACTGCTCAATATTTATTTCAGGATTCCCTTTTCAATCATTTTGTCAATCACAGGAGTGACTCCTGCAACTACTTCCGGACTCATTTTGTACTGAGGGGTGTTTGGATATATGGCACCCTCTTTCACTGTAATCTGGATAGAATCTACGTTCGGCATTAGACCAATCTCCTTTCCTGTAAAATCCCATATTTCCGACCTTACTGCACTTTTTAACTCTTCAGGCAAGTTTTCTTCCGTGAGAAGTGAAAACAACTCATCCACTTCTGTCCCTTGCTTCGCTAGCATCATCTTAACTGCGACATCCTCATCAGGTGTCTGAAATACAATACCATCTGGTGTATAATAGATGGTACAATTCATTTTGCAAATTAAATCTCTTCCCAAGATATTCACTGGACTCGAGTCACATACCATGAAACGATGCATGTTTCTGAAACTCCCAACATAAACGTATATTGGATTGGTAACTGATGCTTTAATATGCTTATTGGAGACTCCTACAACTTGGATAGTTTCTCCAGAGAGGGATAGGTTTGGAATTTCTGCTGCTCTCACAGTAGAACGGGTAGCACCAGTATCCACTTGGATTGTAATATCATTACATTCCACTTTTCTATCAACAAATGGACCTGACTGATCTACCCCTAAAGATGCGCCAAGCAGACACTTTTCCTCCCTCCTCAGGCACCGTCTGTGAGATGAGTCTGAATCACTCTCATTGCACTGCAACCAGTATTGCGAAACCATTTTCACAATTAGATTTTTTACCAACTTGATCACCTCCGTGAAATCCAGTGTTCGCACTGTACCTCTGCACTTGAGCATTCACATTATTTAGCATGGGAGCTTGTGGCACCTGTAACTGTAGAGTAACTACCTGCTGCTGTTGATTTACACCCACCTCATTCTGCACCTGTGGAATTAAATGTTGATTTACCCCAATATTCTTTTGAGCAGTTCTACACTCATTCTTCCAATGTCCATACTTTCCGCGTGCATTACAAGGACATTTCTTCTTAGCCTCCTCTATACTCATTTTACCTTGACCTCTACCGGGTACTTGATGATTTGGATTTTGACCATTCATCTGATAAGCAGCTTTAGAACCACTGTTCTCTTTTTGCTGCTCTGCTGCCTTCACTTGCGCCCACATCATTTTCTCTTTTAACTTTTTATGTCTTGATTCAATATCATCACTACAATACTTTGAATAGATTACAATGTCATCAATTGTTTTGCTCTGCTAGTAGATCAAATGCTGCTGAATCATGTTACTAATCTCTAGTTTCAATCCAAACACAAAACAATACACAAAATGTCCAATATCTTTGTCTCCAATATTCTCAAACCCACTGTACTGTTTGAATATCTGTAATAACCTTTCATAGTAGGAATGTACCAACTCTTTTAGTTCTTACGTTGTTCGGTCTATTTGAACCCAATCGGTTTCCTTAGGGGAAATTTTGCCTTTCGAATAAGTGATTACCTGATTATACTTTTTCATTACCTCACCCAATTCTCTAACCAAGTACTCGGTCCAACATAATATAGGAAGCAGGTGTTCTTGCAGGTGGAATAGGAATTCCCTCTCTAGTCACTATTGGTTTGTCTTTTTCAAAGAAATTCTTTATTTTCTTAAGCAACTTCATTTCTACGAATCTTTTATGCTAAGGTATTTCGGTAAACAAACAAGGAAACCCTTCTGTAATTCTACTTATTCTATTCGTCAATGTTGATCCTATATCAGCGCAGTTCACACCAACCGTCCAATCATGGTTCTCTACGTATCTGCTATCTTGTCCAATACTAGTGAGGCTCAAACTAACCAGCCAATACGAACTTACTTTATGCCCACTGCTTGACCAATGCCAGCGTGACCTTTTTGTGACATCAGTATTACTCCTGCTACTGACCCTCCCTTTGCATAAAATACGGCAATGTATTTAAAAATTGTCTTAATAAAAATACTTGTTAGAAACAACGCTATCTTGTCTGCTCCACTAAGTCTTCACCTTTTCTAAAAGAATTCTTTTACTTCAAGTAAGAATAAGACTGGGCTATTTTACCTTTCAAACAATCTACAGGTGGACGTAGTACTCCTCTCGGGATAAGGCCAAAGTTTCTCAAGAGGATGTTTTGGTGTAAAAGAGGTCTTGGTACTCCTCTGGGGATAAGGACAGAGTTTCGGAAGTGGACCTTTCACTATTTCAAATACTCTACTCACATACAAAATAGTCCCTATATATATAACACCTACAGCCTTCTGCTATGCAGTATTATACCAACAAACAAGGTACTTCTGCAGTGTGATTTCTTCGTCCACACTCTTCTGCTGCCTACTTCAGGCTAAATTTCCATCCTGGGATTTCTCAGGTAACTCCGTACCTGTACTTCTAGACAACATGGAACAGGACACTTACTTTTGTGTTAAGAGCATATAATCAATAATTATTACCAAACTAATCAATAATTAAACAATCCGCTGCTACCAGAAAACTGATCCAGTGCAACATCTAATCAGGGATCAATACTCAATACCATCACATTCAATTGGCCCAAACACATTCACCCAAATCTATAATGTGCGGGGGGGGGTCAAGTTTTAATGACGATGTTCAGTTGTTCTCTTTATATACATTGGAAATCCAAGAAGTTAAAATCCATAATGGTGATTTTATATAGCACAGGCACTGTTGTTGTCATGGAACTATTTATACATAGTCTGGTGAGTTCTGCCCTTACCACAAATGTTCATAACGTGCTTAACCTCGAGAAAAGGCAACTTTCACGGCACAATCATGACAGGAAACTCCTGTCTGAATTCCTTCCACGTACCATTTCCTTTTTGCACTTGTGGCATATCCTAGGTAGGTGGGGGGCACGTGTGAGTCAGGCTCCTCAATTTACACGAAAAAGATGCAAAACAGTTTCCCAGTTTCCGGAGCCTCAGACTCTTCAGGGAGGCCTCACAAAAATGTTGTGTCTAAAATATCCTTTGTAAAATTATCGACCAAAACAGGTAAATCAACTTTAAATTAGTGAATTTAAAGCAGTTCATTATTTGAGTGTAATTTGTTTCTTTAATAATTTTAGGAATATTTTTAAAACTTATATAAATATATATATATGAAGTGTGTTTTATATATATATATAATATTTAGAAAAATGTCAACAATAAATAATGTTTAAAATATTTGAATTTTAAATATTAACAATAAATAAAAATTCAAATTAACAAGCATATGTACTCCCACCAAACATTTGTAACCTAAATAAAAAAATACATTTTATTTGTTTATACTGTACACTAAATTTAGAAACCAAAGCAATTTATACAACATATATTATTAATAATTTAATAATTTAAAACTTTTCCATTCAGACACTGTATATAAAAACATTTATGAACTAAAAATATAGTACAAAATTTTTCTACAAACACTGTAAACATTTCTAAACCTAATATATAAAAAAATAATAACAATATAATAAACAGCAAAAATCCATGCTAAGCAGCAATAGGAAAAAGTTGGACTTCAGAGGAATTCGATTTACTTTCCCACTCCAATATAAGCAATAGTAGGGAAAGCGTTGGGCTTAGGATTTGTTAAATTTACTAGTCCCACTCCACTCTAAGCAAAAGTATGGGATGCGCTAGACTTCAGAGAGGTTTGATTTACTATTCCTACTCCAGTCCAAGCACTAGTAGGGAAAGTGTTGGACTTTGAAAGAATTACATAGAACACTAAAAGTAAAAAACATTTATTAGGATTATTTTAATACAAAATAAACATATTCAATTATACTACATACAAAAAATCAATAATATAAT
The DNA here is from genome assembly GCF_964263255.1 of Lissotriton vulgaris. Classification (NCBI taxonomy): domain Eukaryota; kingdom Metazoa; phylum Chordata; class Amphibia; order Caudata; family Salamandridae; genus Lissotriton; species Lissotriton vulgaris. The sequence continues at coordinate 1,791,236,202 of NC_141691.1, forward strand.
AGTAAGAAAAAATAAAAACAACTTTAAAATATAAATTAAAAGTGTAAAAATCTAAAAAATAAAATGACTTATGATGGCATAGGCTTACCTAAGTACATGATATTAAATTTTTTTTAAAGAATTGCAAAATAATGTAATTCATTTAATACTGTAAAAGCAAAAAGAAAATATTACGGCAGAAATACTTCCACAGACAAAATTTCAAAATCACATACTAATAAAATATAAAACACTGCACCATATTTACAAAAATGCCATAGCAAAATTAAACATCATCAATTAATCAATCACATAAAAAAACGTAAAAAAACGTGACCCTATCATAACTTTTACATCTTCCCACTCTATACCTCTATTAAAATTAAAATACATATAAAAAAGAAACCCTTCTAAAAAGAACATGTAATTTCAATACCTAATGCTCAATTAAATACTTTAACATAAAAATATTAAATACATTTTAATTTAATTAACTTCCCACCCTATTCCCCTACAAACCTAACACTAAAATATAACATACTATTAATATTAACACAATTAAATAAACAACAAAAATAACAAAATAAAGCAAAAAAATGCAACAGCATTGGTCAATGGCATGTAGGCGGTCTCCGTAGTACATCACACTTAGCTCGCCCAGATGCTGCAAACTGGCTGCGTGGTGCAGTCACCATGCAGCAGTCCAGAAGCATGCTAGATTATGGGACTAATGCTTTTCCCAACCAGCTGTAAAAACAGGGTTTTGGCTGCCCCAATATCAGCACACTGAGGTCATTATACATGGCAAGAGTTTCAAGAAACGGAGGGCTCAGTGCTCCAAGACGAGCCACAGCGGGGTTTGGCTGTTCCAGCCTGATCATGGAGATCTGAGAGTCTTAACTAATGGAAAACTAATGGAAAACCGAGAATTGAAGCAACACATTTGGTTGGTTCCCCACCTGCAACAAAGCTGATCACCCCTGGTGCCCCTTTACCCAGAAGATGGTCTATTTTTTCTAGGACTCTGGATCTTGCAGAAGTAAGCTGGTTTCTGTTTGTCAGAGGGTCCATTTGGGATTTCCTGTAATTTCTGATTTTAAAGCATCAAACTAACTTGTCACAGAGCATGCCACTGAAAGCAATTAAAGGAATCAGTAAACTAAGTAAAGCAACTCCCATGCGAAAGCGCCCACAAGGGGGTGGCTCGAAGGTCTCGGCATGAACCGATCCAGCAGAATTAAGGCAACAGTGGTGAGGAATCCCCGCAAAGCTCTGTTGGCAAGCTTATCAGGGTCCGAGCTAGCAGACTCAGTCTTAGCTATCGCAAAGTGACTCTGCTACTCAGCTGCTTGAGACCTAGGAGCCCCAAGCTGCTGCGCTAGATATTGGTATGATCAATGGCCCGCAACTCAGCAAGGCACAAAGAGAGGCACCTGTGGGAGAGGGGCAATTTGAGGAGAAAATTGAGAAGGAGGCATTACATAAAATAGAGTATGAATCAAAATCTCATGAGAGACGAGGAGGACAGGGTGATCCACTTATTGACCTCAGTAAGATCTCTTTGGGCTGGACTGGCCACAAAATCTAACTTAGTCTTACGTAGTAGCAGGGCTTTGGAGTTCTTTCCCTTGTTTCTTAATAGCAATAATCGCAATACTGCAAGCAATACATCTGTGCAGGGCCCAGATTCCGGTACGGAGCAAACACCTCTTGCACCTTTAAGCTCTGGGCTTAAACTCTAAGTGGGCAAGCAGATCGTGAGGCTCAGACCCACTCCAGGGATGAGCCTTCATCAGTGTCATCACATCCTTTTTTATTGTCATTTTTACTCAATTTTTAATAAAGCCTGATTGTGTTATATATGGAAGTTTCTTATCTTTGTGTCACATATAGTTGCTTTTTGGGTTCAGTTCATGTGAATGCATTCGTATGTGTGATTAAATAGTGTATATTGGGTTGCGTACTTGGTTGATTGCATATCTGATTACTGTTAGATGTCTATACATGTCTAAGAGAGTTTTCTCTTAATATTCATATGAGTCACATATGGACTTATTTGAGAGATTTTGACTTCTTCTCTGGTGCACCCTCTACAACGGAAAAATCTTTTGCTAAGGATGCCAGTGGAGCTTCATTGCGGCAAGTTCTGTAGGTGTATTGCAAGGAACTTTCAATATATATGGAATAGAGATTGATGTGCGGAACCTATGGTCAGCTGCTTACTAATGCTTTTTGTATACATATATGAATAATAGGGAATGGATTTCACTATATAGTTTGCCATAATGCAAATTGGTTAAATAACAGATGTAAAAGGGCTGCTGTCTTCTTGAGTTTGCTTCAGTATGACCTCTCTGTCATTCTTATACAAGAGACACACTTTGTTTTAGGGAAGGAAGGCAACAAACTCTGCTATCCCTGAGTCTGCTGGTTCTGTTTTTAATCTGCAGAATCAGTACACAGAGGGACATCGGTGGTGATTAGTCATTGAGCTCAGGTTAGCTGCCTTTCCCCCATATTGTATGATAAGGGTTTCTGGGTTATAGTTCCCATCTTAGTCTCCAATGTGAGACAAAATAATGTTTTCTTCTATGACCCTATTCACGATAACATCACACTTCTTTACTCACTGTTATGGGAGCTATGCAATCTTCCTGGGAAACAAAAAGTTTCGCACATCCACCAGAAAATGCTTAAATGTAAGGAAGGGTAAAATTAGGAGGACACTTGTTTAAGTCATGCAAGGCCATTTTTGAATTTTTATCACACATCTTCGATTATATTTCACTAAAGGTAGGACGTGAGGTTAATCCCTTACCCAGCACTATTTTGTTTGGTCTCATCATTCCCTTGAAGTTTAGAGAGCAATGTGCTAATTTTCTTTTATATCTCAACTCTGGTGGCTCGGTCTATTATCCGCAGTCATTGAAAGTCCTCTGTGAAGCCCACATTTGTAGAGTGGTTAAGTAAGTTGAGGAAAACTAGTTCAAGGTAATTCTGGTATTACACCTGGGGTAACAAAATACAACACTACAAAAAGATGTGTGGGGCATCCTTTTTTGGAAGATGTGGCACAGGAGAATTAGATACAGATTCCACTTAGTACCTTAGTTTTGGCGTTTGCACTGTCCTTTTATTCTGCAGCTAGTATTCAGTTCACAACTTGTCAGCTCGATTGTACAATATACAGCATTTGCACTCTCACTTAACTGTGTTAATATCTGGTTGGGTTTCTCATTTAATATTTGGATGGAAAGGGAGATTGCATTCTATTGCCTTTAGCACTGTCACCTTATATCATCTGTTATCTGGTGAATATTGGGTCGTCCTTGTACTGTTGTCCTATTGCTATTAAATAGTTAATTCAATCAATCATATAAGTAGTGTATCCGCATTGTCACTTTATGGCATTGTATATTTCTTGATGTGTTTCTTGTTCCCAATGCTTACAATCCAGTGGTTAATTTGCACTATAACTTTATCAATTGTTGGAAATCACTAGTCTCAGTACTGTTCCCACACTGTCAGGTTACTGCTTTACATATTTTATGATTGGTTTTTGTTTTGAAAAACGTCGGGAATGTGTCACTTTATAAATTGTCGGCAGTCGATAATAGCAGATTAAGGCAAGATAATATGTCGAAGAAGTATAATGAATATCCTTTGATATTTTAAGCAGTAGGAGTTGATCAAGACAAAATTTGTTTGTACGGTATTCAAAACAATAAATAAAAAAAAGATGTAAAAAATTCAACAATTAAACAGTTAACATAATAATCAATTAAATACCTATTTTAGAATAACAAAATAATTCCATTAAAATTAAAATTAATTATAATTTACTCAACTTCCCATTCTATTCCCCTACAAACCCAACAACTGGCTACTCAATTTTAAATTACTAATTAAATTTACAAAATACATCGCTAAAGCACTCAAAATCTCACATTATATTTTTAAATATGTGGCAATTATACTAACAAGATTACCATCTAAAATTAATATGTAAACTAAAGCATCAAACATATTTAAAAATATATATTTTCCAACTATATTAAATGAAAATGAGAGAAATATTTTCAAAACAATATTTCTCACAAAAAACAATGTTCTTGACAATGATATTTTTTACCACAATATATTTTTAGTAACAATATTATTTGAAGATATTTCTGTATCACAATATTTAAAACTCCATATTCTGTCCAAAGAGCAATATAAAGTTAAAAAGAATAAAGACAGAACAGGAAAAGTGCCAGTGTAAATGTGTTGGTGGCTTTGTATTTTGTTTAATTATTTTTAAAAGTACTGTTGAATTCCTGTTAATCGATGAAGCTGATAGAATGTTTTTTTTTATTTAATGTTAATATTTTGTAGCAGAAAATGGTTGCTGTGAGAATATTGATGTTAGTTGTGGTATTGTGAAGTGCATTGTGAGTGTTTGTAAAGTGTTATTTTTGGTGTCAGTCAGTTTGTAAGATGTTGCATAATTTTATTTTTTTATTGTGACCATAGCCTTCTATCACCTCAGTCCTTAATTCTCTGAAGTTTTAATAACAAAAAGAATCCAGCCACCGTTTTTGCATGCTGCTGTTTATTAAAGCAGACTTAAGACCAATGTATATAATCAAAGGTCTTGGCTTTTTTTATTTTGCCTTTATTTAGACTTTCTTTCTAATCGTTTTTCTGTTTTAGCAAGCCTCAGCATCAACAGATACACACTTACAATTTGAACAAACATAAAATAATAAACAATTGTAAATTGACATTACATTAATGGAAACAAAACGTTAATGGAACGTCTTGTAAAGTGCATGAATCACGTACCTAAATTAAAAAAATTTACACCAGTTTGTGATTTGTCACACAGAATAAACAATAAGCACTCTCTCATCATCTATTTTGTTTTCATCAAGAGAGTTGCTACCCACGGGGATTGAACTTAAAGTCCTTGGGGTAAATCAAAGTTCAGTTTTCCCTTTTACAGACTTTGGGCTACATAATTTTTTGTGTTCCCTCATGGAACCAGATAAAACAGTGCCGACGCGTTTCTAATCCCTAGACTTATCATGTGATTTTCATTAGGGCTTTAACACGGTGTAATTCGTAAACAATAAAAAATAAAAAACACTTTTACAGTACTTTAATATCCCTTCACTTTTTACGGTATCTTTAGCATTTCAGAGATTTAATGTTAAGGGTTCTTCCTTTATTATTTGATTTTGACAAGTTTGGATACCAGCATGTTTCCCTTTCAATTAATTCTGGGTAAATGAAAATTGTGCTCTAACGTTTGGAAATATTTTAGTAGAAGTCAAGGTTGTTGTTAAAAAAATATAGGGAGCTTACTTGTATTTTACGTCAACTGCATATGTTTCGACAGATTGGTTCCCACTTTATTACCGCAGGCAGTGCTGTCAGTACAAAACAAAGGACATGGCTTTGTCTTTATGCTTCAAAAAACGCAGTTCAGTTTTGAGTGTGTTGGAAAAATGATGAAATCGCTTACTTCGGTAAAAGCGTGTGGCCGCATAAACTTCGGAATGATTCTTAGCGACTTCGTTGCTGTGTTGTATGTTCTATCGAATAAAAACACAATTAATTAGTCAAACTCAGATGTATGTTGAGCTATGGATCCTAAGTTGTTACTTTTGATCAACATTTTAAACTTACTTAATTTTAACCGCACCCGCGTTTCTTTTGATAGGTGGATGGCTCTTCAGACGCTCTGCGCGTTTGTTGCTTTTAAGCTGAAAGGAAATGATACTTTGTTTAACTTTTAATTCCTGCTACTAGTTTGTATTCTTCAACGCTTCTAGCTGTTCGTTTCATTCTGAAAATTACTTTATGGTTAACACAATGGATCCTCTACTTTTGCCATGGTTCTCAGGCTTGCATATATGTCGGAGCCGTTTCTTCAATACCGGTTGTGATGAGATATTTGTAAATGTCTTCGGGCTGTTGGCCCGGAATACCTCATTTAGTGCAAGCTTGGAATTGTAGTTAATTTGTCTATGAGTCCTATAGTTTTTGATGTTGCGGTTGTATTTCAATAGATAAAGTTGTTTTTTGTTGATTCTTCTATAATTAAACAGATGTTATGTGTGAGAAGTTGACAATCTAATGATTATTGCATCATTGACCTAGATCAGATGTTTTGCCCAGTCTGGGTGCAGTTGAATTTCAAAATCAAATATCCTCCTTTTGTATCAGTAATGTTTCTACATTTCCGCCTTGGGCCGGTTGCTTCAGTGCGGCCAGTACTGTCCATTCAAAATCTTTTTCACTATGCTTCTTTTCCAAAAAGTGAGGCACCATTGGAGCTGTCAAAACTTGCTTCTTTATTCAGGACCGATGTTGTATGATCCTTTGGTTAACTTGTTGGTTTGTTTTCCCTATGTATAACTTTGGACAAGGGCGTTGAATTGCGTAGATTGTGTTTTTGGTCTTACAGTTGGATAATTCTGTATGTTTCCATTTTATCGAGTCATGTATAAATTTGGTGCCTTCGATTGAGAACAATTGGCACATTTATGGTGGCCTTCGATGGGTCTCATGTTCGATTGGGCATGTATATCTTTTTTCTGCATTTATTTTGGCAAATCTATGCGTATGATGCTTTGGCTGATACTTCTTCCTTTCTTCATGGCAAATAATGGTCTTTCTAGTTGGCACTCTAGTTGGGAAAGAAGATGCCAATTTTCAGAATTATTTGTTGAAATTTGTTGGTGTGTGGACCATAGGTAGTGACACACACCAGTTTGTCAAGAGGTTTCTTTGTTATTTTTATGATTAATTCCTCCCTCGGCGTATACCATGCTCGGTTGGTTGCATGCTTGAACAATTTATTTGGATAGCCTCTTTCTTGCAACTGATCACAAGGAAACGTAGCATTAGTCATGTAGTCCTCTTTGGCAGCTGGTCATAAGGAAGGTTATCACATGAATTGCTTGGATGTGAACTTCGATAATGTAAAATTGTGTTCCTGTCTGTAGGTTTGCGATGCAAGGTAGTCATCAACTTCTGTTCATGGGATATTACTTTCACATCAAGAACGGTCAAGCTGTTTCTACTTTTATTGATGGTGAATTTAACGTCTTGGTGTCTGGTATTGATCCATTAATTATTATTATTATTAATTGTGTTTTGTTAAGCGCAACCTACCCGGAGGCCTCATAGCGCTATATTGTCTGAGTTAAGGGTGGGCTAAGATAGCCGAGTTAGATGAAGAGGAGAGTTTTCAGATCCTTCCGGAATTGTTGTAATTCATCTTCTGTGCCATTCAAAAGGCACAAGACATCGTTTATATATCTGTACCATTGTTAGATGTGTTGCTTGAATGAATTATTGTTTAAGATGAACTTGTCTTTGTAGCATGCCATAAACAGCAACACCATTTCTGGGGCAAAGGGACATCCCATTGTGGTCCCTTTTGTCTGCATAAAGAAAGTTTCCTCAAACTTAAAGTAGTTCCTCTTAAGAGCTATTTCAGCTAATTTTAGTATGAAGTTGGTTGGTACTCTGTGCAGCCTTGTTCTGGTCTCCAGATAATGTTCCATAGTTTGCAATGCTTCTTCTTGCCAAATCTGCATATAAAGTGACACTACGTCAAATGTGACTACGCATTGTTGGTCTTGATCGAAATGGTGATCCTCCATTTTGGTTATGAAGTCCATTGTGTCCCTTATGTCTGATGGTACCTGCTCGATGAATGGCTTGAGGAATACATCTACATACTTTGCTAAAGGCTTCAGTACAGAATCGCAACCGGAGACGATTGGTCTACCTGGTGATTGGGTGAGGAGACACTTGTGTATTTTAGGTAGAAAATGAATAACAGGAATCCTTGGATGAGATTTATTTAAGAATTCAAATTCTTTAGGGCCTACAATTGCTTGTTCAAGCCTTGCTTTTAGTATGTTAGAGATCTCCCCTTCGATTTGTCTTGTTGTATCTTCCTTCAGTTGGCGATACCATTCAGTGTTCAACATTTGGCTCTTGGCTTCTATTAAATATTTGTCTTTGGGCCACATAACTTTTTGCAGTTCTTGTAAAGCTTTTGGTTTGTTCCTGAGTAATATTCCTTTGAATGTGTTGTTTTTTGGATTCTAGCTGTCTGATCAAGGACAAGACAGCTTACTCAAAGGCTATAACTTGCTTTGGAATGCTGTACATTGGTGGAACGAAATTTGATTTTCTTGGTTAGACCAGAGGGCTCAGTGTTGTGACTATTTTCTTTTCCATTATAAAACACCTTTGATTTGATCTTTCGTATGAATTCAAGAGTTTCTATTTTCAAAATATTAAAGTCTGTATGCTTGTTGGGAACAAATTTTAAACCCAGTTCCAGAATTTTTTCTAGTGCTTTTGACAATTTTTTGATGGATAGCTTTATTATTGATATTCTGCTTACGTCTTATAAAAGTTCCTCCTTGTTCTCATTTCCCATGGCTGCTGTTGTTTGAATCAGACCCTGTTTCTTTGATCGCCTTACTCTAAAAAAGAAGAATTCTGTCTTTTAGAGGGGCCTTCACTTGGGTCTGAATCTCCTGTTGAATAAGATGATGAGTATTCTGAAAAAGTGAGAAATTGATTCTTGGAGCGGCCCTGGTACTCCGGAAGGACTCTGCGTGATACTACTTTAGTATAAAAATCGCCCTTTAACCCCTGGCTGCGGTCGGAATTCTGCGCCTGTGCGGCACATTCCGATCACGGGCGTAGTCATGACGGCTCCCGGCCGTCATGAGCACACGCCCACCGTAACTCAAGACGGCCGGGAGCCGTCATCAGCACCGAACGGGTTAAATAGGGATAGACCATTTCAATGTTGAATGCTTTTGAGTCTTTTTCAAATTTTGTCATTTTGAAGTTGATAGTGTTTTCTTTGAACGTTTGCATTTTTCTATTTATTTTCTCCAATAGTGTCTTTGCTTCTGTATGATTATTTTTGATATCTTGAATTAGATAGTACAGCTCCTTAGCTTCTTTCTGACATATTTGTCGGTCAGTTTCAATGGTATGAACCATGAATCTCGGCTACACTTTGTACTTATAAAGCTGAAGCCTTTTTTGTAGTATGGGTCATCAATAAAAATTACAGGGACGTTTTTCAACTGTAAGCCCCAAGGAATGGTACCAGCTATTAAATGCTCCAATAAAAAATGTCCATGCAGCTCGGTTCGGATGTGTATCCTATTTAATCAAATTAACTTTTCCAATTTGTTGTGCTGCTTCACTGTTGTTCTTAATCTGATGGACGAGAAGGGAGAATGTGTAGAAATTTAATTTTGTATGTGTGTTTCTGAAAATGATAGTGTATCTTTTTCAGACATATTCTTTTGCAAGGAGGATGGTGAACCTTCCTGTGTTAAATTTGATCAGTTAACTTTGTGTACTATGCAAGTGTTTGTTGAACGCATTTATTTGGAGACAACTCACTTCGCATGTCTGAGCTAAAAACTTTCAGGAGCCCTTACTTAGACCATTGGCCCAATTATACCCTAAGCTTGTTAGGTGTAATCATTGAGCATCAATCACTCATTATGCATCATCACATCAGCCAAGCAGTGCTCAACTGGTTGCCACATCATCGTTTTTTCTTGCTGGAACATTTCAACTCAAGATCATGAATATAGATTACATAAGCAAGCCACTCTGCATAACTGTAGGTGTTAACTTAATCCAATTTTTACTTATCTTTCTCCTCGCTAGCAGCACCAGGTAAAATGACAACTTACTTTGGTTTCTTGATCAATGTATACCTGTGTCTCCTTCCTCAGGCATACCAAATGTATTAAAAAAGAAGGGCTTTCCTTAATTTTTAGATGCATGATTTCTGTTATTGATTACCCACACTTTGCAAAAACTGTTGTATTTTACAGCAATTCACAAACATATATAAATCTCCTGCTTGGTATCTTCCACATTTGTAACAATTATCTTCTGTTTGTTTCCCAATTTTCGCCAGCTTCAATGTAGTTCTATAGAGCCTGTGTAAGGTAAACAAATCGTAATTCCTGAGAGCAGCAGATTTCACTGTGGTCTGAAGAGTGTACATAGATGCTTGCCATATATTTTCTGGATCCCTCTTTGCCAAGTCTTTTTCCCTTATGTAACAGGCCAGCTTGAGTTCTTCATCTGCAGCTACTTCCTTCTACCTTGTGGAAGATCTTGTAACTGTTCAATTTTGCTAGTCACCTTTCCAACACCATCTATTGTTTGAAAACACTTGTTTCGCTGGAAGTATTTATAGATCACTAGGTTGCCATTTGTTGCTTTTTCTCGATCCTCCCACTGAACTAACTTGCATACTGAATCAACTGGCTCCATTTATTAATTCCTGCTGCCATTAATATATAAGAAAGTTTATCCCTCATACATTCTAGTGTACCCGCTTGCAATACTTTCAGTATTTTTATCTTAAAGAATGATGCCCCAAATTTGTATAAAAGGTATGTATTACCTTGTTTTATATCCTTCTACATTGCTTGCATCAAATGGCCCATCTCCACCTGGCTAGGTTTTATTTTAAAACATTCAGTAATTTTTTAGTTGAAATACACAGCAGTAAAACTGAAAATCTTGTTTTACTTAACCTCCCCTTTTTGTGGGCCTGGGCAAAGTTTGGGGAGTTTCGCTACACAGAACTCCACGAAGTGACCAAACAACTCTGCCATGCTATGCGGATTCCCGAAAACAGCGGAGTGCGATATGTCATGCTGCTCACACAGATTTTTATCGGCAGGTGTTGTAAAATCAGGACAAATTACACCATGCGCAGCACAAGAGGGTGCTGCTTCTTACTGCCACTTGAGTAGATGTTCTACTCAAGCAGCAGCTTCCTCAACGTGAGCGGGTTTCTTAACACAAGTAGAAGAGACCAGCCACGAATGCGGGGAGGTGGTCTGGAGTAAGATATTCCTTGCTCGCGCTTGCCAACTTAACGCTGGTGAGCCACAGGAGAGGAAAAACTTTGCACTGTTACACGGAGTATTTCGGAACTGCGCGCTCTTCGTGGAGCGCAGAGTGGGAAAAATTCCACAAACTCCATGAGTAAAGTGGAATTTCATGCCTTGGCCTACCTTTTTCTCTTCTATTATGGAGGTATTTCCAGGAAATTCTAACTCTTTTTGATGACCATATGAAAGTTATGACTCTCCAATGTAGCTTCCTTATTAGTTGTTTGTAAAAACTCAGCAAATACTAATAATTAGAAATTTTAATTTCTGCAAGATTATCATTTTAACTAGATTAGACCCACCGTATATTTTTAGTGGGAGATTCTGTCATCTTCTCAATACTTTATCCATTTTACCAATGTTTCATTGAAATTTAACTCCATTACCATATTTAGGCTGTATACTACCATTATTCTCAGGTATCACTGCTCTTTGTTTATTTAGCCCATGTCCAAGATCATGATCCATCTCATAATTTCCACTTTGAAGGTATTCACCAAACAGTTAACATTTTTATCAAACGTCTGAATTATTTGCCTTAGCTGGCAGGGACTTTTCTATTTCAGATTCGTACGCTATTAAGTTCTCTCCATAAAGAGACATTTTTCTGTCCCACCCACAATAAGAAAAATGTGTTATACTATTCTTGTTCATCAACTTCCTTGCCAATGGTTCATAATATAAATTAAATAACAGGGGAGATAACGGTTACAACTGTATTGCACCCCTAGATATACTGAACAATGTTGTCAGTTTTCTGTTAAGCAATACCTTGATCTGGGTGTACAAATTTATCAGTTGTATTTCTCTGCAGAAGTTGTTCCCTAGATCACTAAGTCGGAGCACTGCCCTTAGATAGGGCCACATTGGCTACCGGGTGTTTTGTTTGGCTGGCAGGGTGGGGCCAGTTTCATTGCTTTGGAGGCCAGTTTGGTTGCTAGGGATCTGCCGGCCATGTTTCTACGTGCAACGCTTCAAAACAAAAAAATGCAAACTCGAATGGTTTTTTAACACTTTAAAACAATTTGTTTTTGAATTGTTTACAACTGCGATTGTTTACAACTGCTATAGGAAACATAATGCACTGATGCCACATCTATTGTACCAATTAGCCATGCATCAATTCATGAAAATATCTCCTTGGTGTAGAGTCTTTCTGGTCCTCGTGCACAAAACTCCTTACCATTTCACGTAGTCTTCTTTCTAGGATACCTGAAAAAATGTATTATCACAGTTCAGCAGGAAACTGGTTTCATAAAAGCTCATACTCCTTGTGTTCTTGTCATACTGTAAAATAACATTCTTAGTGGCCTCTTTCCGGGTCGTCCGCAATGGGTTTCTTTCCTTATATATGAATAGGTTACTCGAGGTTGGTATACTCTTATCCCTTAAAACTAGATAGACCTTATTTTGCCATCTAGGCCTGGCGCTTTGCCTCATTTAAATGTTTCCATGGTGTCCATAATATCCTCTTTCTGAATACAGTGGTTTAGCTCTAACTTATGCATCACTACTAACATTGGAAGAGGCTCAGTTGATAGCCATTGTAAGAAATGTGAGTATTAGTTGAAGGGATGAGACGTCATAAAAAAAACAATCACAATCAATGCCAGGGTAAACCACCAAAAGCACTAAATACATCTGTGCTTAACACTCTGATAGCTTGGCACAAATAGGCAGGTTCAGCTTAGAGGTAATGTGCAAAAATGTTTGCAGCACTCACAAAGTAATGAAGTGCAAACTCAACAAAAGAAAAATTCCAAACCAATTTAGAAGAACAGGAAGTATTATAATAAATAAAAGGAGACACCATAATGCCAAAAAACCAAATAGGTAGAAATGAAGATATCATTTTTTAAAGCTTTAATTAAAAATAGCACTAAAAAGCACAAAGCACTAACAACAGCTATTTGGTTGCGCTTGACTTGGCCAAAGTCAAAACTTAAGGCTGACCGCAATGGAGCCCATTTCGGATATAAGGACCAGGTTGGCCCCGGTGTAAAGTTTATCTTTGGGCATAGAAATGTATGGAGAAAAAGTGGTAGTTGACGAGTTATCGGCAGAGCAAGCTGGATCCAAAGTGGGTTGTGATGATGGTGGGTTGATGAAGTGTGAGGTCTCAGTTTGGTTATCAACAAAGGTGAGAAAGCTCAGAGTGGGCAAAGTCTGGAGTCCATGCCCAAGAAGGCCTCAAGGTCGATAAGCTTCAGATCAGCATTGGTCTCGAAGAAGCATTCTAAATTCAAACCTAGAAACTTTTCTGGCAGCCAGATCTCCTTCAGTGGAGCAACCCAACAAGCTAGGGCTGACCAGCAATTCAACATCAAATGCTGTGACTTGATGGCAACCCCAGTCTCCATCAATTGTCCAAGAAGAAATTTGGTAAAAATGTTCTAAGTCCATGCTCCTGCAGTTTGGGGACAGGAGGAGAACTCTCTAACTCCAGCAAAGGGTCTAGGACCTGGGGGGCGCCACTTGGGGGTTAGGACTTACTCCAACAGAGACCAGCAGCAGGGGCTAGGGCATGTCTAGTTGGCACTGGACAGTTGCAGGGAAAGGGGCCCTGGAAGCTGGTTGAGTCCCTGAAGCTTAAACAGAAGGTCAGACAGCTGACCTTTGGAGTCATTTTAGGGGTCCTTTGTTCAAGGCAAGCAGGGCAAATTGTCCTTCAGTTTCTGACAGCAGGGCAGTCCGTTCTTCTGCTCAATACAGTTCCAGAAGTGTTCTGAGGAGAAGTCTGTTCAGCTTTGGTCAGTTACTCTACTTCCACAGGTTTTGGTGCCAGCCTGACTAGAGAAACAAATGGGTGGCAGGCCTAGGTATGAGCTTCATCTGCCATTGACAAGGTAGGTGTCCTTTGAAGCTCAGGAAGGGGGTGGGCACAGCCCCACACCATCCAGTCTTGTTAGGAGTCCTCCTCCACACACCCAGAGCCCTTTGTCCACTGTCTGGGAGCAATAGACATCTCACCACAGAGGAGCCACCTGGGTCAGGTGACAGCCTTTATTATTGTGTTAAAAGGCTGTTGATATTCTCTTTATATGTAATTTGTGGTGGTGTTTTGTATAAACTGAAAACCTATTGTATTTCACAAATTTTCACTTTTCCTCTCCCTTCCAATTTTAGGTTTCAGTTTGGGATTTCTCTTTGAAAGCAAGTACTAAAACTATAGCAGAGAGGTCCATTAAATGGGCCGGGCGCTGCTTTACAAAAATGGCCTTGTCTACTGTTTTTTGGTCTACTAGGAAATAGTAGTGGTCATATTTTGTATTATGAAATGTATAATTTCTTAACCTTCTAGATCTCATGCCAAACATCACATAGCCCCAAGTCTTTTATTGTCAAGTTTACAGATTCTTGCATTTTAGAGGAATTTACTTTTCCTTGAGGATCAATCTAAGTTGTTGTCTGGATGAAAATTAAAATCTCTCCAATATTTTCAGGTGATGTGTATTCTTATAATCCCATACCCAGCAAAAGGATTCAGGATCATCAATATTAGGCCCATTGCATCCCACAACCACAACCACATGTGTAGTTGATGTATTCTCAGTTTTGCAACAACTTACCTTCCCTTCTCATCTGCTACATCTTCCAACAATTCGATTCCAGAGTTGACTCTTATCAGTTTCACCACCATCTTAAAATCTCCAGGAGTTTTATAGTCTGTGCAACTGATATCTTGTAAATATTCCATTATCTTCTGCCGCTTTCTTCTTACCATTTCCATTCAAAGTTAAGATTAGTAATAAACAATCCTTAACAGTATTTAGGCTAACCATACTTGTCATTATGTCTACCTTCCACCTCCCCCACTTTCAGCTTTAAAGTTTTTTGTCTATGGGTTGCTTTGAGTACTGGAAAAAATATTTCAACCTCTTGCCCGTCACCTAGTGCCTTAACCTCTCTCATCCCCCATGGGAACCCTCCATCAACTCTGGTTAGGCAGGTTTCCTCTAGTCATTTGGGCTCACTAGGTGTCCACTATTCCATTTAAACTTCATTTGCCTTTTAAGATGCATGTGATTTGATCAAGGATGACAAATTGTTGTTTTCATTCAGATAACTCAAGTTTTATATCTTTTTATTCCACATCAACCAGAGTATTGCAGTAAATTTTACTTGCACATTTACTCCTAAGTTCATCCATACGCTTTTCCAAATCCCAGTGTTCGTCTTGTGTTAATTGTGATATGTCAAATCTAATACTAAAGGTGTATTCTTGCACTTGTAGACGTTTTGCTATTAATGCTATTGCTGAAACTTGTTCTTTCACTCCATATGTTAGAACATTCTCAAGGACTGCTGTCATTTTTTTTCCAATTAGGGTTACTCTTAAAAATGGTCCCAGTGCACCATGAATTTCTGTCATGAGATTTACTGTTGGGTCATTAAGGGGGCAGCCTTTTTTAAAAGCTGCACAACAAACATTTTTAAATCTCCTCCCCCAGTGGTTTCTTCTTGCATTATTTTCCAGTCTTTCAAGTTTATTATAAGTCTCTTTCTCTCACTATTTACGTCTAAATATATCTTCTATATTAGTGTTCACTGTACTCTTAAGCTTAGGAAAATGGTTTAGTCTCTGATTAGCCTTAGCTGGTTGTGTATAATGATTATTTTTATGATATCGTTATAGCCATGAAAAAGTGACAGAAATTTTTTTTAAAACGTGTTGGCTGTTTCTCTTTTGGCTGTTTCATTTTGTACAAACGCGAGCTGTTAGTTATTGAAACTCAACATTGTGATTTTTTTCCAGAAAATACTTTGGGCGTTGCCCGTATTGAGAAACTGTGGATTTAGTATAAATTAGGAGTTATTGTATGATAACATTTTATGAGAATTTGTATTTGCTAAAAAAATTGATCTAAGATAAAGTTGTGAAGCCTATCAAGAATACTGTTTGGTGATACTAAGAAACACATATCAAATAAGCAATAAGTTTAGACTCAAGAAAACTGCATTTTGTTTATTCTATTAGGCCTATAGTAAAATAATCGTCAGATTTAATAACCATCCTCAAATTGCATTATCAGATTACGTTACAATTCATTTATAGTGAGATTTCGCTTTTTAGAAAATATACCAGGTCCTTGATTACTTCCATTAGCCATGTTCACAACAATCTTTAAAAATATCAAACTGAAAAAAGAAACATAAACTGCATTTACAAACATATCCTTGAGTTTAATGACTCTACAAAGAAAAAGGAAATATCAATCCCCTATATGTACAAAGAATTCTTCGTCTAAATTTAAGCCTGACTGTTTCTTCATATTCAATTGAATTATATATTTAGATTCTAGATGTCTTAAAAACGTCACCATGTTGCCACCAACTGATTATAAGGGATTCTCTCAATGGCAAAAATAAGGTGTCAGCTTTTCCTTCATGAAATTGTTGGTATTGTCTGGTCACAGGGAATGTCATATCTCCATTTTTATTGCTCGTAAATGTAGGATTCGTTTATGAACAGGTAAATTTGTACTACCAACATACATCTTGTGATGCAGGCATAAACCACTTGGTCACTCTTTCACATGTTTTGGTACTTTGATTCAGCTAGTGAAAAGGTTCTTTACATTTAGTGCAGCAGAAATACCCTGCTTCAGCCAAATAGTTGAACACAGGATTACATTTTCTGATTCATTTTTTCACCAATTTGTCTATAACTGATTTGACCAATCTAAATATTATAGTCAGTATAATAGGAATTAACCATCTAATTATAGGGCCAGATTGTAATACTTTCCAATATCGTCTGAGGATATTTCTGATAGTGTTGTGTGCCACACTGTATGTGCTAATCAAACGTTTCTTTTTGATTTCTCTTCTTTGGGTGGATTCCAAAGTGGAGAACTTCTCGTTTCTGAAGATTTACCTTCTTCTCATCCTTCTCTAAAACTTCTCTAGGTTACCCCCTTTCTCAGAATCTGGTCTTCATCTTTTCTTTTTCTTCCTGAAATAGTGTTTGTATACTACAATTTTATCTGGAGCATAATAGGGGCTATTCCACTTCTATATAATGTATTAAAGCTGCTAGCAGGTAATATACTATTCCTTGCTTTTGGGTTTCTATGTATGTATTGTTATTTAATTAAGTTTTGTTACTTAGTGATATAAATATTGTGAGTTCATAATCATTGCATTTGGTGTGCAAGTTATGGTTTCCGGACACTGAGGCCTCAGGACTGTTCACTTGACGCCGTGAGGGTCCAGGATTTGAAATCCAGCATAGGATTTGCAAATCCAATGATAAAAATAACATTTGACATTTAATTGGCAGAAAGGTCACTTTTCACCTCCCCAACATAGACCTGGGATTAAGCTAGTTTCACCCTGATCTCTTATGCTCTATTTTTCATTTTTCCCAACATGGCACTTGGCTCACACTGTTAGCTAATGAAGGTTTAGCAGAAATATTTATGTGAAGGCAAACTAGTCTGATTGTAACAGATTTGGTAATCCACAACCAGATTGATGATTCTTCAGTTGACAACTTGGGCGAAAAGCTCCCTAGTCCAACGGTGAGCCTTTATTTTTGAAAATGGATTCACAACTCCTCTGTAGAGTTACAAACCTGTGAATAATTTGGGAATTACCAGTCCATAGATCTCTAAAATGTGACCTCTTCATGGCCAAACGGAACACATTTTCAACAATTTCTCGAAAGCTATTAAATCTATTTACACAAAACCAAGCAAAGACACTTCCTTGAGTAAAGTTCATCTTACATTCCACCATTTGCATAGTTCTCTTTTTTTATGTATCAAGGAGCAAATAATCCCATCTAAGTGAGAAATTTCACTTTTGGAACTTCTTCTGGCTCCCGCTTGACATATCTGCTCAAAACTTGCCATGAAGAACCAAAAGGCAGTTTGCATTTTTAGGAAAAGTTAATGCCGATTCTTTGAATGTCACCAAAGTTAGGAAAACCAAAAACTCTGACCTAACCATAGTTAGTGGGTAGTTTCTGGTCCTTTTTATAGATGACATCTACAACACCAAGCGCACACTAAATATGCCCATTTCAAATGTCTGTTTTTCAAGCAGACTTTTTAAGCACTCAGTCAGTGCTATGTAGGCCAAGCTAGAAAAGCTAGAAAAACGTTGCTGCTAAAATGGCAAAATGCTTTAAGTTTAAAGTTAGCTAAATATATGCATGATGAGCTGAAAAATAATAAAGTAATTTTACCATTACAGGGACAGTTTTATTCCCAGTTGGCATAGAATAATATACCAATTCAAAAGTATACGTAAAGCCCCTGAAATGAGATTCGCTCCTATTAGAGCTCACCATAGAAGCATAGCTTGTACAGACACCAGGAGAGATATTTGCTCTCTGCTTCTTATTGTGCTTTTTTGAAGAATTGATGACAGGCAGTCCTCCAGACTGTGCAGTGGTCAGCAGCCTGGGTTAAAAATGCACAACATGAGTTTGAGTGGGAAACGTGGTACTATCGAACCGCGATTGGCTGACCATGACACTGGGACAAAATGATGCTGCACCATAACAGGACTCGGAAACCTGGACCCTTAGTCCTAAAACATAAATAAAAAGGGCTTTTGAGGGGGTTACCTGACCACACCCTCACACTCAAGCCCATGTTAGAGGTCATGGGGACTCCCCAGTATTGTTAAATTAAAAAAAATCAGTATTTGTCACCATAACTGCTGTACCACCTTAGGAGCTATTAAGACCCCTGTTAGCTACCACAGAATTACTAGAGCACTGTAAGTACCATGGTAGCCCCACAGTACCAAACAATAATTTAAGAAAATAGGTTGGCAGCCCCATAGTAGGTTGGGTGCAGGGCCTGGCCTTAGCAAAACAATCAAAGACATTGAAGTTTACTGACCCCAGCAGATAACTATCTGTTGATGGAAGCAAAGCGCTGTACTTAGAATTTCAAATATTTCTTGATATTGCTAAGGGAGGTAGGGTTGCAAACCACTGCAATATAGTATTATATGAAGTAACTTATTAGTACGTAGGTCAGTTTACACAATATCACTGGATGTGCATAAAGTAATTTCCCATATCATGACCCCTTTATGCAAAGTTAACATTACTGCTTCCAGACCTAGGTCCATGGTAACGTACTTTGACAATTAGGGACAGGCATGAAAAACACCTATTTTCTGTATTTTAAACTAATAAAGCAGGTTTTAAAAATAGGCTTTATGTTTTTTGAGCTTTTTAAAATATTTTGGTGGGATGTTAAACTAAAAATAACTGAAAAACAAGGCATCTGATCTTGAGAAGAAAAATAAAAAAACACTTTTTAAAAGTGTCCCTATGAGCTATCACCTGGATTTTCATATCAGTGACACTCTGCTTGCTGTCTTTGACTCTGTCAAGATAATGGAGCCCAATTCTGCCAAAGCATGGATTAGAATCCTTCTTTCGAGCAGCAAGGACATCCGGGGGAAGTGTAACTCCAAGAGGCTTGAGGGCAGAGCCAGATGTAGATACACTCTGCTCTTTTTTCTTCTCCTTTAAGCAATGTTGAACTGAAAGGAATGCCATGCATGAGCTGCCTATGCATTCCGGAATTATAAGCGGAACACTTCTGGGCAACGTGTTGAGCACTACTTCGGTTCAGCTCCTAGTCACAGATTTGGACATTACTTTTTTCTTCCGAGACCTTTTCACCGGGTGGAATTGTGAAGAACTATCAAAAATGATTGATTCAGGAGGGCAACTGACTTCATCCTCCACATCTTAAGGGTCTTGAAGTTCAGTGTGGTCTTCTTTAGTTGGTGTTTTCCAGAATATGTTTGGTTTAGTCTACAAAAAAGAGGCAAGTGAAAATAAACTTAGTATAGATTCCATAATATGTATATCAAGTGTTATCTAAATTCCTCATTCTGGAATCGGAGCTGGAACTGCTTCAAAATACATGAATAACTCCACACCAACCAATCTTATGTGGTTTTGCTGTGAGTGATTAGTACTGTATCGCAACACCTAAACATGCAGACATTTTAATTAAAATGTTTAAATCTCTTAGTTACTTGGACATGTGAGGAATCCTCTAGGATCAAAATTGAAAAAATAGCCCCTTCATAGTAAAATAAACATTAGTTAAAACTTCTTGGTGCCACTGTACGTTTGCTGGTACTGCGTGATCAGGAAAGGAAGTAAAGGCCTCTCAACAGTAACTAAGGGTATACTATTCAAAAGCTAAGCCCACAAGCATATGAAAATAACACAAAGCAATTTCCCGAGCACCATTTACACATTGATATTTTACAGAGGAAGATTGGTGCCCAGAGATACAACTGTATCACCTCTTCAGGATAAACTGCAGAACTGCAGCCACCTACCACTGGAATATAACAGGATAATGATGTTATATTACTGTCAACAACTTCTACAGCAGAACCTTCCATTAGAAATATGTAGTCTGAACAATTCTAAAAAGTAATAAACACAATTTAAAGCAAAAAAAGTAAACAAATATGAAAAATAAATGGAAAGCAAACCAAAAACAATAGATGTCAAATTGTCCAGAAACAAAGCATGCAGTGAAGCATAAAATACCTGAACAGGTGTGCATATACTAAATAGTAATAGTGTTGGCCTTATGATGAGTCTTATTCATTGTGATTAAATTTAAATGGTACCCAAATATATCTACCAAAATAGTTTTTAATCCAAACAGCACTTCAGAAAAACTAAATGCGGAGTGTTTACCTTATTTTTCTGAAGTGTTGTTCGGATTAAAAACTATTTCGTTAGATATATTTGGGTAACATTGAACTTTAATCACAGTGAATAACAATCATCATAAGGCCAACATTTTTCTCTTAAACGTTTGAGAGCAATGCTCTCGTTTAAAATACTTATGAGAGCATTGTTCTCTAAAGTTTAAGAGAAAAAGTTAAGCTTCTTTTCTAAATAAATTAGTAACCTATACATTTCTTTGAACTCCGTGTTGTAGTACAGTAGCTTTATACTGCTTTAAACAACTTGGATATACAATGCAGTGTTATAAAATGCAGATATTTCTTTAAATAAGTTCTGTGAAAAATATGCCATTAGACATTGTTCAAGAATATATAATGAGTGACTAATTAATTTACAATTACAGTCACAGTGTAATTCTAAGCATTATTTTATTGTTATATCATATTCTAATTATGTCAACAGACAGCCAAACCCCATTAGAAGTCCTAGGTACAACCCCCACTGTATACTTAACCCTTTGTAGATAGCTGACCTTTTGTGGGAAATCAAGCGCACATCCTTTGGCAACTACATAATGGGCATTGTCTTTGTTCCTAAGCGTAACCTTTCATGGGGAACCACTACCTCTATGCACTCAAACCCCCTTAGGAGCCTAGCACCTACTACATACAACCTTCAACCTGTGGTAAACCTTTTACGGATAGTTGACTTCTCATGGGTAATCAGTAAGACACAGGTTGGCACTTCCTGCAGTGCACGCTCTTCACCCTGTGTACAACCATTCACGGAGAGCTCATTCTTTTCATACATCTAAGACCCAACAGAAGGCAAATCATGTTGGGAAAGGGTATGCCTATGAGCACTATAAAGGTGATAGGTCTGGGAAATGTCTTGACCCAGGGGAGGAGTAGGAGACAGCAACAGGCTGACCTACATCTGGAGTATAGGGGGGAGGAGTAGCCCCTGAAGGTAAAGAGGCCTCAGCTGCTGACATAAAAGAATGGCTCTACCTCCTGCCGAGTGATTGAGGAACCAGATCCCCACTAATCAAAGGAAGAAGGTGTCACTTGCAGGGAGACACCCAGAACTGGGTTGGACAGTGATCAGTGCCCCCCTGAAACCAAAGACTTCAAAGACATTTAGGGGTTTAACTATGAGGGCTGAAATCCCTGAACTTTGGACTGATCAAGACTGAAAAGGATCAAAACTACTTCATTGTCAAGAGGAACCTCTTCCAAGGAAGAACAGCTAAAGAGACTGAAGAGAAGGACTGACCCTTGCTGTGTGTTCTGAGGCTGGCCTGCAGTTTGCTCATTTAACTAAGAGGCTAAGAGACTTTGCTGTGTGCTGTGCCCCCTGCTTGAAAGGACTTTGCTGTGTGCTGTGTCCTGAAGTAACTTGTCCCCATGTGCCCAAGGAGAGCTGGCTCCCTTTTGTGGAAACTCAGGAACATCAAAGTTTCCAAGTGTGTCTCAGCGGAGCTGTGTGCGTGTAACTTTTTGTAGCCTAAGACCTTTGTAAGCATTTCCCCGGGACTGTGTGGCCTGAAAACCCAACCGCGTCTCAGCGACGCTTTGTGCATGTGCAGCCTGAGGTTGTGTGGGTTCCGTGGTGCTGGTTGGAAAGCGCCCTGTGATGGCAGTGCCTTGCAGCGTGAACCATATCCCACGCTGCTGTGTAGCTGTTTGAGGCCCGAGCCGTCATCGTGACGGAGGCTGTGGCTCAAGATTGCAGCCGCCGGCTCAAGCCGCAATGTGCTGAAGGATTTTGTAAAGCTAAGGAAGTCGTGAGGTAATCGTGATCCTTGTTCGCAAGAGGAATCTGCCCAAGATCGTCAGCAACAGAGAAGGCAGCGCCATAATCTGTTCAGCTACAGCGTTGCCTTGCATCGGAGCTGCGTAGTCATTGAGAGCGCCCAGCAGGACGTCCGACGAGCGGAGAGAGAATGAGGCAGCGCACCATGCCCCAGCTGCCGCTGCTGTAGAAGTTGAGGCCCTCCTCCACCCGCAGGCTACCACCTGCGCCTCATCCCTGGTGGCCAGTGGTAGGCCTTAGGTTTGTATCACTGTCGCTGTCTGTCTGTCTTCCATGTACTGCCCATACTGTCTTCTGGTGTCTGTGACTGCTGTTGCCTGTCTACCCCCCTGTGCCTGCATTCTTATCTGTGCCCGTTCTCTTGCCTTCTGTTCCCTGACTGCACTCGTTTTTCTTGCCTCTGCTCCCATGATTGTGCCCATTTTTCTTGCCTTCTTCTCCTCTGATTGCACTGGTTTATCTTGCCTTCTGCTCCCCTGATTGCACTCATTTTTCTTGCCTTCTTCTCCCCTGATTGTACTCGTTTTTTGTGCCTTCTGCTTCCCTGATTGCACTTGTTTTTATTGCGTTCTGCCCCCCTGATTGTACTCGTTTTTCTTGCCTCTACTCCCCTTTGTGCCTCTGTGCCACTCGTTTCCCCCTGTTTTTTGTGACCTTTCTGCCATTTCTTGGGACCTTTGTGCCTCTGTGCCACTCATTTCCCCCCATTTTTTGTGACCTTTCTGCCCTTTCTTGTGACCTTTCTGCCTCTGTGCCACTCATTTCCCCCGTTTTTGTGACCTTTCTGCACTTTCTTGTGACCTTTGACCCTGCTTGCAAGCAGGTCCCCTCCACCCGTTGCTCGTCACCTGACTGCCTGGTTCCTGCCTCCTTGCTGCCTCCTTGTTTCCTGGGTGTATCCCTCCCCTCTGCCCTGTGCACCAGTTCCCCCAGCCCCCTGCCGCTCCCGTTCCGACCCTTTCCCGTCGCTGCATCCCTGCGGCCCTGCCCCCCTGCACACCCATTCGCCTCCCCGCTCCCACCTCCCAGCTGCTTCTCCCTCCCAAGCCACCTCATATGCAGGCCGAGTAGCAGCTGTGCAGCGGGCGCGCCGCGCCCATCCGCACCTGGACCGCGCCCAGCGCCAGAACGCCTGGACCCCATGAACGCCACAACACCAGAATCCACTACGACGCCAGCACTCTCCACGCACTCAACTCAGACTGAAACCACTTCTGCTTCCAGGCCGCCCCAAAACGAACCCACGGACCCTTCTCCTGCCACACCTGCAGCTTCACCGGGCGACAGAACCACCAAACCTCCAAGGACTGGACCCAACCACCTCCGCTGTTTACTCCTCAACACCCGCTCCACACGCAAACATGCCGTTGAGCTCTAGGATCTGCTCTACACCTCCGCCCCAGACGTGGCCTTCCTGACCGAGACCTGGTGGAACGACTCCTCGGCGCCTGACATCGCCATAGCCACCCCGGACGGCTACAAGATCACTGCAGGGATCATGCCAACGGAATCGGAGGAGGAATAGCCATTGTCCACAAGTCCACCACCCACGCAGATGACACCCTCAACACCGCCGAACACCTGCACTTCCGAATCCACACTGACCCCAACACCACCCTCAGAGGAACATTCATCTACAGACCCCCCAGACCCCGGGCTCAGTTCAGCGACTCCATCGCCGACCTCGCCAACACCCACGCACTCTCCTCCACAGACTACATCCTCCTTGGGGACCTTCCACCTCGAGAACAACAATGACGCCAACTCTGCCACCCTCATCGACAAATTTGCCAACCTGGGCCTCAGACAACTCGTCACCGCACCCACCCACGCCGCCGGCTTCTCGCTGGATCCCGTCTTCTCCACAGGCTCCCACGTCGCCTTTGACCACACCACGAACTCCACTGGACCGACCACCGCTGCATCCATTTCACCTTCAAGAAACCAACCACGCACCACTGCACCCATCAGCTGCCTCACCGCTGCTGGAGCAAAGTCACCGAAGACCAGCTGATCACCTCCCTCGCCAAGAATCCACCCACCGACCCCACCAACCCAGACGTCTAAGCCCGAAACCTCAGACAGTGGATCGACGACTGTGCCAACACCCTCGCCCCGGTCAAGAAACCCTCCAACAGCCATGACAACAAGAGAGCCACCTGGTTCACCGACAAACTTCAGACCTTTAAACGCGCATGCCGGAAACTGGAGAAGACATGGCTCCACGAACACACACCGGACAACCATGCAGCCCACAAGGACGCCACCCACAGACACCACCACCTCATCAGTATAGCCAAGAGATCCTCCTTCAAAGACCACTTGGATAACAACACACACAACAGCAAAGAGTTCTTCAGCATCGTAAAGGAACTCTCCAACCCCAGCTCCAACACCAAATACATCCCGCCCTCACAAGAACTGTGCGACTCACTAGCCATCTTCTTCCACCGCTAGATCACTGACATTCACGACAGCTTAAACACCAGGACCGCCCGACTATGCCAGACTCTACCTCCCCTGTGAGCACCACCAGCACCAAGCCTGACCTCCTGATCCAACGTCAACGACGACAAGACACGCAAGGTCATGAACTCCATTCTCTCAGGATCTCCGTCTGACCCATGCCCACGCCACGTAAGCAGACGCAGCCATCGCACCCCAACTACGGAAGGTCATCAACATCTCCTTCGAAACAGCGACATTCCCAGAAAACTGGAAGAACGCCAAAATCAACGCCCTCCTCAAGAAGCCCAAAGCGGACCTCCCTGCTCCCGTTCCCGGCAAAGGTCATTGAGAAAATCGTCAACATGCAACTGGCCCGCCACCTCGAAGACAACAACATCTTGGACCCGTCCCAGTCCGGATTCAGACGAAACCACAGCACCGAGACAGCCCTCATCGCTGCCACAGATGACATCAGGCGCCAACTAGACAACGGCGAAACATCAAACCTCATCCTCCTGGACCTGTCAGCCGCCTTCGACACGGTCTGCCATCGCACTCTAAAGACACGCCTCCTAGAAGCCGGAATACAAGAGAAGGCTCTTGACTGGACCACCTCCTTCCTCTCTGGCAGAACCTAGAGCGTCCGCCTCCCACCCTTCCAGTCCGAAGCCACCGACATCATCTGCGGCGTCCCCCAGGGCTCATCCCTCAGCCCAACGATGTACAATGTCTACATGGCCCCCCTCGTACAAGTGGCCCGCTATCACGATCTCAACATCATCTCCTACGCTGACGACACCCAGCTCATCCTCTCCCTCACCAAGGACCCACACACCGCCAAAACCAACCTCCATGAGGGAATGAAGGCCGTCGCCGATTGGATGAGGAGGTTCTCATACTCGGACCCACCCCCTCAGCCTGGGACGGCTCCTGGTGGCCAACCACACTGGGAACAGCACCAACACCCACCGACCATGCACGCAATCAAAGACAAAAGAAAATTTGTATTAAGGTAAAGGAAAGCGTTTAAATCAAGTGCTAAACCACAAATATCACCTACCATAAATCTTGAGTAAAAATGTATTTTATGTATGTGAATCATGACTCGCAAACAGATTACAATGCTTAGAAATTAAGTTTGAAAAATGTGCCTGTGAGTGGTAGACAAAAATGTGCATATGTGTTTTTTAAATATCGCCACTCAGAATATAGTATAACAAACAGCTTTACATGTAGCATGGCTAACGCCGCCTGTCTTGTACTAAGATGACTACTACTATTTGCCAGTGAAGCCCACATGTACATTTAAGATTCTCACATGGTCAAAGGTCATTACTCTTTAATGGATTGCAACTTCTGCATACAGAAGAAAAACAGATTGGAGCATATATTGCATGTATGATGATTTGTAAAAGGAGGACAGGAAGAGAGAAAAGAAATTAAATAATGATGATATTAAATAGAAACAAAATAAACTGACACATTTTTATACCAAAAGGCTTGCAATTCAATTGAGTCATGATCAATGAGTCATGAGTTATATCCCCAAAGAAGGTCAAAATAAATAAAAAATGGAATGTGACTTCTAATCCAAAAACAATTTGCGAATCACAAAAAATAAAAAGGGATGGAAGCAATATGAGACAAACTTAAAAACAAACGTTGACTCTGAAAAGAGCCATTAGGTATACTTATGCAGTGTCAAGTACAAGGCAGTAGTTGTGTAAGACACTTTCGGAAATTGTTAAGGAATATGTGGTTGCCAATATCAGTAAAGTGAACTTTTTTTGCGGAAATCTCTTGGCATGTCAAAACGAATGTTGTTGTGGTAGATAGAATGTCATGGTCATGCAAGATGCTGAAACAACTTTGTTAACATTTCTTCTGGCTTTTTCGTGGTGCGGACAGTTGGTGAGCCACATCCATTTTTGCCTCTGTGCGATGTTAGAATACACAAATGTGGGTAAAGGGAAAAGAGACATGAATTCTCTAAAAGTGTCTTTCATGTTAACTGTCAAGTTCAATCTAATGCAAAGACCTAAGACCTAAACTCTTCCCACCAAAGTTAATCCAGATAACTTCATGTGGCTGTCAATTAGAAATGTTTTCTAACACCCTGAGAACGCCATACCATTTCATCACCTCGCCCCCCAGTACAAATTCATGTAATTTAGAACAACGAAACAGGTGCGAATTCCACTGTTTTTGGTAAAAACACGTAGTCAGCATATTCAAATATCAACCAAAAATCAACTAAAAATCTTTTTGGGAATCTGTTCTGCAGCACACATAGAGGAATATGCCTCTCAGAAATGTTTTTGTGCATGAAGGTGTCTATTCCTGCACAAAATAATCCTGCTGACAACACAGGCACCCTTGGAGCTAGGCTGCTGAAATGGCACCAGCACAGGGGTAACTGTGAGAAATGCAGTGTATTAGATAAATACAGTTCATTACTGCACTTTCACTTTGATGAAGGGCAGCGCATCAGGTTGGCTCGCTGCTCTTCCCTACACCAAATCCCTATAAATATGACACCTAGAATACATATTGTACCCTCTTGTGAGAAAGTGGTTCTGCCCATCTAATCTAACCCAGATTTTTTGTGTTTTGATCACTGTGTTTTTTGACTTTTTACTGTGGGGGAACCTATGACTCTCCTACGGTACTCACATGGTAAATCGATGACACATTTACTGCCAGTGTCTGCCTTTTAAGATATGGCTGCTGCGACACAACAAGAGTAAGGGGCACTTGGCTGGTTACATGTGAAGATGTGTGTATACCACATGTGTGCAAATGTGTGAGGGCTGCGTTTGGGAGACTACCGACGTTTGCAGCCTGTTAACTGCACACAGGTATTCTGGTGCAGAGGGCACTCTGCAGGTTTGAGTATTGACCTTGGTTGGGCCTCACAATGCTAGTTTACAGGCATAGGGAAAGTCAGTGTGGTTTACTGTCTTATCTGCAGTGACACTCCATGGTACACCTATAGGAAGGGCTGACTTAGAATGCAGTTTCACTTCCCCATGCCCTACAGGCACCATAGTCAGACCGATTTAGGACATAAATTGCATGAGAAAATCAGTTCTGCAAAATCTATAAACATATCTGTACAGCTGCTGGGTCATCTAGGTATGTCGAATTTCCCTGGCTCATCTCTGGATCAGAGCATAAGCCTTTTGTCACTTACATTACATTTCTCTCTAGCCAAAGAAGCAAAGGCCTACCCACAAAAAGGAAGCAATGAACCGTGCTTCACTAAGCTCCTGAGGAGGAAAGGGGTGGGGCAGAATGCTCTGTATCAATCATCCAGCTGTCGCCCTGTTCCAAGGATGGGCCTGCCCAAGCCCACTAAACAGAGGAGGGAGCCTAGACTCCCGGAACCAACCCAGTAGGGGGCTTTCTTTGAATATTTGCTGGGATAGGCCCTGGTAGTGATGTCAGCAAAGGATGGTGGTGAGATCCCCTAAGCAGATGTGGCAAGTGACTCCATGGTGACTCCATATTGAAATGTCTCAGAAGGCTGTGCAGGAAGGTTGGGAGGGACCAGAGAGGTGATGTGGAACCCCAGGATAGGCCAGAGGTGCATCCCTGCTGGAACCTAACCCCCAACTGAAAAGATCTTGCGCAAGGGGGAGAGGTCTCTTGTTTGTGCATTTCTACTGGACACTGGGGCTGGAGGTGGACGCCATAGACAATTGGAAGAAAGAACCCTTTGATAGCTTTCTGGGCTAAGGACTCTGACTTAAACTTCCCCCAGGACCAGTGGGGCTCTCCCCAGAACCAGGGAAGCTGGTCCCCTTACACCTCCTGAGAACTAGTTGGGGGAAAGACTGTGTTTCTGCACCAAGAAGGAGAGAAGCCCAGAGGAAATTCTAGGAGAAAGGCTGGTGCAGGGAACCAGTGAAACCAGCTCCCTGCAAAGTTCTACCCCTCTGAGGCCTCATGAAAGTGCTCCAGGGCTTCCCCCCAGAAGCAAAAATGAAAACCAGATCATCAAAATCGGCCCAACTGGGCCAGAGATATGGAATTTTCAAGTTTTGGTGACCTTTGACCCCCAGTGCATTCCTGAGCAAGTAAAGCTCTGCCGCCAAAGGATTTAATCTCCTGGGGTAGGCCAGGGACCGGGGGTTGCCATGAGTAGAGAATCCAGGGAAGTGAAGCCGGGAGAGGGAGAGCATGGGACCCCCTCACTGATGCTCTCCCGGGTTTAGAGTCACAGACCGGGTTTATGATTGGGGGCCCAGGTCCTCGATGGCCACCAATGCATGTATGCGCTGTTGTGCTTTCCCCATGCTTGAAAGGAGTCCGAAGGAGCCCAGGACCTGATCCCTAGGCCTGAATGAGGGGCTGCTTGTAGAGCACTGCTGTGCTCCCACATGATGTGGCCCTCCTGACTAGCTCCCCGTGAATGGGGGAGTGGGGGACCGCCATGAGTGTCGCAGCCTGTTTGAAGGAGCCGGAGAGGCAGAATAGACCTGCCGGCTCCAACAGTGGCACACAGGATTGCTGTCCATGCAGGAAACTGGGAGGGAAAGCCAGGGGTGGGCTCACTGTGCTGTCCCCCAATAGAAAGTGCATGGTCCCTGGGTAGGACAAGGCACCCAAAAACAAAGTGAAGGGTTGGTAGTGTAATGCTGCATGGCCAGAAACCCAAAAGAACCATGAAAAGAAAAGACGAGACTCTACCTGTCACAGCGGGAGAGCCGCTAATAAAATATGCACGACACATGCAAGGAGCGCCCCATAAAGCCCTTTAGGGATTGTCTACTTTGGCCTGCTTAGGCCATGTCTCTCCCTTTGTGGTGGCTTCAGGACGATGGGGTCACCACCAATTAGATCTGGAAGTGAGGGGGGCTGCAGGAGCCTGGACTCCAAAACAATACCTAGGATTTCCTCACAGATTTTGCAAACTCCCAAGGCTGGAGATGTTGCTCTTCAGCAGGGTGTGATGTGCCCTCTAGGGGCCATGTCTATAGCTACTGTATGGTAGCCTGAAGAAGGCTAATAAAAATGTACATGTGGTGCGATTTTGGTTTCAGGTGGTTTTGATCATAATGAGATGCCTTATAGGGGCTATATGAATATGTGTGTTTTCCTTGTTTCAAGTTTATCAGGAATACACAAACTATTAAGTCATGCATATATTTTTCTTTTGAATGCTTTATTTAAATAAAGAGATTAACAGTAATTTGTGATCAAAGTATATATGCTATATTGCCAGTTTTTAGTGCTCTCATCCCAACTTATGTTCAATCATTGCATTTAAGTACAAGTTAATGTTTAGACATTGGGTTTGTTGAACTAAACCCTCCTAGGTGAGGTCAAAATGCGATTGCGCAATGTCTTCAAAAGGTGTGTCCATCAGCCCAGTGGAGTACAAATGTGGACCAATTACTTGTGCTGAACAACTAATGGTGCATTTTCTTACACCGCTCGAAGACGCAAGCCCTGTTTTTTTAACAACTCAGTGAACCACTCATAAATAGACCTTATTACTGATGTAGAAAGGTCAACTCTAGATATTCACCTTACTTGATTTGGTAGGTCACTAGCTGATGAAAATGCAGTCATTGAATCCAGAACACAAGAGGCTGAAAATGCCAATGTTCAATTAGTTGATTCCAGAGTGGGAAAGCTTTTTGACAAGTCTCAATCTCAAATTAATAGTACTGAAATGTCCATACATATCTGTATATGTTGTTTTCGCATCTGATAAAAATAACAATCAGAAAATTAGTTCAAAATAAAAAGATTCAAGATAATGAGCATAGTCTGTGGCTTAAATAAGAACTGTAATGTGTTAAGTAACATAGGTTTGGTGTGAGGTATTTACAACTATCAGGCAAGTACTTTAAGTGCAAATTAAATGAGAATATATGTCAATGAGATGAATTCTGAATGGAATGGACATTGAACATTTTCAAAAAGAGCTTATCAAACTCAATGGCTATAAAAGCTTAACAATACAAACAGTGCACCCCACTCAAGCAATTATCCATATACATCCTACAATATAACACTACACCCTAATGAATTATTTTATTGGCTCAAAGAAAAAGAGGTCTACTTGTCATTAGTTTTAAAAGAAACTATGGAATCATAAGGAAGTACCCGCATGGTAGCTGAACCAATTATAATTTTTTTTTTAATATTGGCCAATAAATAAATAAAATTGGCAAAAGTGAAGAAAATAAAAAAAGCTTTTCAATGTCTAATGGTAAAAAATAAATGTTACACAGAATTAAAGGCAGATTTATCAAGAGTTTGTGCTTGCACAAATTGACACAAAGCAGCTCTCAAATCTGGGAAGAGTATTTACTGTTTAGCACAAAAGGTATTCTGTGATGGAAAGGTTCCTTTTTGTCTGTGCATTTGAACGTTGTGCCCCTTTGCGCCAAGGAAACGTTACATGAGGGGTACTTGGGCAGATCAGCGCGAGCACCCATAGTTTTTAACACTAAGCTTAATCTTCTAGGATAGTTAGATGAGACTTTGCACCAAAAAACAATGCCCCCTTGAGGCAGAGTTTTTGAAATGTTTACATTTCTGAACACATTTCACACATTATATGTGTCCTGTACTTTACTGCACACATTCAATTTGCGGAATGTATTAGAAAATGTTCATAGGATTTTGAACTTGAACGGTATGCAGACTGGGTGCCAGTAATAAATATGGCTCTGCGCTGCTTTCTTCTTCTGGCACAATGCAGTGCAGCAAATTTGGTTGTTGAGCTGGGTTGTGCTAAAAGTTAGTAAATTTGCCCCAAAGAATGTATGTTGCCTGTGAGAAGTTGGCCTCGCATATGCTGTCCACTATTCTAGTGGGCACCTTGCACCAGTCCAAACAACCCTCATTGATTTGAGAGTTTTTATATAGAGCGCGGTATAAGACAACCTTTATTGAAAGCTATCCTAGTGGTAGCTATGGGGAGCAGCCTTCAGGCTAAGTCTTGAAGGAGTGTAAAGCAGCTTGGTTTACCAGATTATAACCTCTTGAATGTCTAAATGAAAAGAGATCCACACAAGGTATATATATAAAATATATGTATTCATTTCTAAACACACTCTAGTAATCCCTTTATTAAATTACAGAGCACAGCACACAATTTAAATGCAATAGAACTTCAGTAAATAGCACAATATACACTGGGCCCCAGGGGGATACCAAACCATATATTAAGAAAGTGGTATAAGAACTATGACTTGACTAGACACAAGGCCTAGAGCCTGTAGAATCGCTGGGACCACAAGGAACCACCCATCGTAGTGATACAGGTGACCCACGGGGGATGCGTGCAGTGTGAGAACACAGCCGCGAATCACTGTTATCTTCTATGGGGAAAGTCGCAGTTGTAAATGTAAAGATTAAGGACACTTAGGAGAGTAATTTGAGCAAACCCCTTCAGACTTAAGGGGTTCTAGGGCCAACACCCATGGGAGCACCGTAGTACTTGTATTACCTCACCCAGGGAATCCTGGTGCATAGGGGTCTTTTGGTGTCGGGAATTGTCGTTGAGTTCATTGGAGTTCTGCTGCAAAGTGCTGCTGCCGTGGAGAAGAAAAGTGTCCGGTGTGATCCAAGCCTGCATCGAAGATGTGAAGAACCTGAAAGCAGAGGGGACAGAGTCTGGGTCACTTGCCAATGACCAGGGGCACGATAGACGAATGCCCACCGATGTTGGGTAATTCAGGTGCGAAGAGGTGACGCTTGACTCTGCAGCCATGAGGAACAGGAGGTGTCGATGATTACCAGGAGCTGGATTTGAGCTGTCCCACAAAGGATGTCGAGTGCTGCAGTGTCGGTGCCTGGATTGGAACCCACAAGCCTTGGAAACAGCAACCCATGCAGGAAGAGAAAATATGCTTCGGTATGGACCAGCAAGGTCCAGGGGACTCCCCAAGTGGTGGAGAGTCGGGGCACATCTGGAGCAACTAGGGAAACACAAAGAAAGTCAAAGTTGCCTTCTCAGGGCCCCCTGAGTCGATGGACCAGGGATCGCAATGGTACCTCAAGTGAAAAAACAAAGGGCCACCTCACGGAACACTCGTCAAGTGTAGGCCAGCAATCTTTGGTGGAAAAGTTGCTCGGGAGTGGGCTACAAGTAACCCAATGCACAGCCTCAAGGGAAGTCGAGAAGCTGGTGCACCTGCAAATGTGCACAGTGTCCAGGGATTCTGGTTCCACGGTACCCACAAGAGCTTCGGGTCGCAGCTTTATTGGGGACTCGGATCAGCCTCGGGGAAGTATGGAAATCCTCCTCCTGTGTTACAAATACTTTGGAGTCCGGTGGGAGCTTCGAAGATACAAACCAGTCTGAAGCGTCTTTGGTGCCTGCTAAGCAGGGGAGTAACTCCTTTACTCCAAGGGAGATTCGTCAGTCATCCAGCATTGTGCAGATTGTCAAAGTTCCAGGATTCAGTATCAGAGTTTTGTCCAGGTGTAATCTAAAGTCCTGTTGCCAGGGGTTCCTATCTTATACCCAAGGAAGGCGTTGGACAAACTCTGGGGATCCACCTATTGGAGAGTCTGGGCAGAGGGGTGGCTACACCAATTTCCTTTGCCCAGGTTCACACCAAAGCAGGGGCTGGTAGCCCCTGCAACCGGTTGGAACTGGGCTATGCACAGGGACACCAAATGTGCCCCCAGTGCTGACTTCAAAGCACGCTCAGAGTCCATCCACCCAACACCAATATACTAAAGCCTGTCTGGGAGGTGGTGACAGGAAAGCTATTGTCCAGGCCTCCCCTGCCGGTGATTTTGTCCAGCACCAAAAGGCCAGACTCGGGTCTGTGGCTGTGGCATCCATTTTGAGATGCCAGGGTTCTTTTAAACTGATACCGGGTATCACTGTGTATATATGTCTCTCCCTCTAGAAGGGTGGAATCATACCCCCGCCGCCTGGACTGGCGGATGGGGGGTATGATTCCAAAGTGTTTGCCACCAAACACAACATGTTTCCTTGCATCCATTCCAAAGTTAGCATTTACCTCAAGGTTTTAATGCGCTTAAGAGTATATGGTCTGGGAGCATCACAGAACAGCCCCGGAGAGTAGATTCCGAAAGCTGCAGAGGGCCCTGCTCATGAATGGGCACCCTCTCACACAAAACCCAGCACCCTGACTTCAGGATTGATAAGGCCTGCCATAGGGGTGACTGCTAGGTTTATATGTGTAGTGATATAAGGTAGATATAGGGAACCTATATCTAAGTAAGGGGTGCATACACCACCTTACACAGGCTGCAGTAGCAGACCTGTGGTATCATTTTGGAAGGCTTCCCAGGGGTGGCATAATACATGCTTCAGCCCCTGTTAGGCCTCTGGGGTACCTTTGCCCTGGGTACATGGTGTACCATATACTATGGACTTATAAGGGTACCCCAGGAAACAAACTTGAGTGTACCTAAAGAACATGGCATCCTTTATTAGAGGAAGCAGCTAGGCTGGGGTCCTGGATAGCAGGGCCCCAGCCAGACTAAATTCGAAAAACAGTGAAACATCAGCAAAAAGTGGGGATAACTACTCTCCTACATTGCCTTCATTTGGAAATCTAGACCCTCTGTTTGAGAAAGCAGTTGGAAAGAGTAGGAGAAGGGCAATAAGGAGAAATATTTCAGGATATTGATAGAGAAGGAACTTGGAATATTTCATTGAGAGTTCTTTTGGAAAATTTGCAGTACAGGTGACCGATTTTGTGTTTCTTCTTTTTACATTATTCTTTATTATATTTATTTAGTCTATACAAAGCACAGAGGATATTATTGGTGGTGGCTTGCTGTTTGTTCCTTTCACCTCTTGGATACATTTGGGTGAATCTGGGTGTGATCTCACCCTCTGTTCTATTCTTGCACGTGATTCCATTATTCTCTATCTGTGTTTAGGTAACTTAATTAGTGTTTTTAAAATTTGTTCAATTCATAATGGATTTAGAATTGATATATTATTTGTTTGGGTTGCAGCCCTGAGGAAGTCATAGTGCGTTTATTGACACGACGAAACACGTGTTGGCTGCATTGGCTGTTATTATGAAGATTACAGTGGATGAATAAAATCTAAACTGGAATACAAGGACTTTATTGATTTGATCAGAAACAAGGAATGGATTAAAACTGTCTTCCTGCAACTTAAGAAATTGTGGACTTTGGATGTTGAAACTGTGTAATATTGACATTTGAGTGCTCAGAGAGAACTTGTTGAATTTTTTCCAGGTCTATAATTGTGGGTCTGTGTGATTATGATTGGTAGCCATACCCTTCGCCCTTAGAAGCACCGTATAGGATTTTTTGGTATACATTTTTTCCCCTTAATTGGCTGAGCGCCCTGTTAGCTGGTTACGAATTGAGAGTTTGCCATGAAAACAGTTGGTGAACTTTGCTCAATTGACCTGCAACTTAAGTTAAATATTTTTACACAAGATTTCTGGCAATGTTACACTTTATATGAAACAAAAACCCACCTTTGGAAGACAGTGTGGATTTTCTTGGAAGAAAGATGCATCAAGCATCAAGCATAGGAAGCACTATACATTCACATGTTATTGTAATTGTGGATGCTCCTACATTTGGAGAAGAAACTAAAAAACGCTGTAATGGATTTCATTGAATCCTATTTGGTGGGCAGTTCTATCAAAAACATAAAGCAACATTTTGTACACAAGTATTTGAGATTCCAAAGACAAAATTGCTGACACTGATGCAGATAAAAATGCAAATACTATAGGAAATGCAGGCTTGGCATACCAAGACCAGTAATTCAGTATCTTTTGAAGTTTGTTGCAGATGCAGCTGTTCCTAGACATGTGACATCGCACATCACTAAGCAATTCAATTCAATTCAATTTTATTTACATTGTTACTAAAAACCATTGCAATATAATATAAACTGCCAATAAAACCGTAAAGACAAACAATAAAGTATACTGTTATACATGCATAACTGATGGTACCTGTTTACTAACATGAACCAGTTAAAGAAAGATCATCATAAGCATTTTATACTTAGAAAATGGCTGTTTTGTCAAACAGCTGTCAAACTCTTCATTATTATCCGAGTGCAGGGTCGGGTGCAAAATTGTGCAATATACTAAATTTTCCTCAAGTATTTGTAAAAGCTAAGCCTCAGGTTTCCCTCCCAGCATGATTCGCTCAGCGAAATAGAGTCAAATCAGCACTAGATGGAAGGTTTTGTCCTGCCGCCCACTAAGTGCGAGCTGCCCGGGTGAGAAAATCCGTTAGAGAAATCGGCACCTCCCTCAAATTAGCTTTAGTGATCTCCTTTGGGTAATTTGAAGTGTCAGGGCCTGGCGGCAGGGCCACTGTCTATGGTCGAGAAGTGACTAATGTCAAGGATAGCCAGGCTCTAGGTCCATGTGCAAAAAGCATAGAGTGCAAAGTGCGTCGAAGCCTGAAGTGTCAAGTATAAAGATGACAGGTTTCTGCCTCTCAGCATAGTTGATCTTCAATATGGGGTGACCTAGAGCAGATGTGATTAAGCCTGCCACCTCTTGAAATGCGAAGTGGATTGTAATCAAGGCCCCTTATTGACTTATTTTTGACCCATTTTGGCATTTTCCTACCCACCAGTGCAAGGAACTTTAACAATCGACCCACGCTGAACCAGACGTGGGTCCTCAGATGCGAAGCAGGCTAAGGTAGGCTAGCACTGCCTGCCTCTGCATGTGGATGCCGCTTTGGTTGAAATGGGCCTTAAACAGCTGCTTCTTCCCTCCAGCAGCTCTGTGCATGTGCATAACCAAAGAAAATTGAAACGAAGAATCTCTGAGGTGAGATATCACCCAAAAAGACTCTGACAAAGAAACTTTGCAGCAATAGCATAGGCATGCAGTCACATCTGGAGTATGACACATAAGAGGCATCCAGCCTAAGGTATAGGAAATCCAAAACAAATGTTTGGTCCGCTCTAGAACCAACTTTCAAATGCAACCATATTTTGAAACGTTTCTGTGAAATTAAAGCAATTGCAATGTTGGATCCAGAGAATAAAGACATGGTCAATACAAACGTGATGGAAGTTCAGCATTAGAGAATGTATGTTTTCATGGAAGTAGCACAGTCTACTCAGGTCAGAGAAAAGGGAAGCCCAGTGAAAACACTGGGCACTTTTGTGCTGCAGTGTTGTGAGGAGGTGGGATGCCTGCATAACCCCCTACCTTGGCCCTGCTATGCTGACGCCCTCTTTGTTTGCTTACAGGGTTTCTCTGAGCCCTGTCTCCTTAATCAATACACTTCAGGGCCAGAGGGGGCATGCCTTGACCCTTGGCCAAGGGAAGTGGTTAACTACAAGAGAGAGCAAACTGCGACAGGAAGAGTGCAGCCACCACTGGAAGGAAGCCGAAGAGACGCCGAACCTGAGGGAATTACAAGCAACAGAACCACCCGCCTTCTAGAGGAGGAACCACCTGACTTTACAGGAGTCACCTTGACAGACGCCGAAAGGAGCGGACAAGCGACACCCTGAAAGAGCCAAACTCGTTCATTAATGCTCCTAGCCACTTACCTAGAGGTGCGTGGCTAACACAGGTGTGTAACTGCCTTCGAGGATGGGGTCGGTGGGAGGGTGGTATACAGGACCCTATGAGCACCACTAAGGGAGGCAACCCAGCGGGACCGTCTCTCCCTTAACCATGGCTTATTACTTGAAGGAACCAGCGCTTTTCACCGGCATACATTTCTTGAGCACAATTCCCTAAAACCCTGGCACTTCCCCATTATTTGCACTTAGGAGAACTGGTGGAGGATGCAAGTACATTAGTAAGGATTTATTTACTTACTTGAGCTTTCCTTATCTCAAGAGCACCCCTGGGATACGTCCTGTAGACCCAACCTGAAATAAGAAGATAGGGAAAAGATAACCATTTTCTTGACAGGAATTGTATAGAAAAAGCAAAATGCAAATAAGAAGACCTACATAATTTCAACCTACTCTCTCGTGCCTAGCTCTAACTCTACTCATGTGTGACAAGTGTCTAAATAAGCTTGGTGAAGCATTCAACATCAACCTTAATAAATCACTGCTGCCTAACCTGTGAAACAGCAGAAAAAAAGGGAATTTTACTACAGCACTTTGCAACAGCTCTTTCAGCCATGAAAAATGAGGAGGACCCATTGGAAAACCATGAAACAGCTCTGCATTTCAAAAGTATTTTTAAATGTTGCAAGAGAAGGTAGCACAGGAAGCAAGTGTCACTGAGTAAATTGTACACGTGGGAGCCAATGCTCTAATACTTAAATGGCTGATCCACTTGGTGAGCAACTCATTCAAAATGAAGCACAAATGGCACTGAATAGGGGAGAGGTGGCCATGGAAAAATCCACTGAAGAAATAGTAGACTTGCAAGCCATGTTCGAACAACTGAACAAAGAAAAAAACTTGAAATGGCAAATTGATCCAAGGGTAGACCACAGAATTCTTCATTAAAGAAAACGAGCTACAATTGCTCAGAATTCACACCAGTGCTTTGTTATATCAGTGGACAAGCAGGCAGTGGCAAACTTCCTGTCATTCAGGCCATAACTGCAAATGTCCATTAGAAAGAAAACCAGGTCCCCTTTGATTTTCCTGTTGTGCTTGTGTGCGATTTTAAGTGCTCAAAATTAATTTTACAGAAAGAGAGTTGGATAGTATGAAATGTGTCCCGAGCCTATTACTCCTGGTTTGGGTAATAGCAATGTACTGGGCAGAGCACTCTGGGAAATTCAGAGCATCCAGCTTGGCGGCACAGAGGAAAAGACAATCTTTTTTAAAAAAAAATATAAGTACGTACTTCAGGATATAAAGTGAAAATTGCAATTATTACTTCTACAATCCATTGACATTACAATAAATAGTTGAATAACACAAAGCTTAATAGTTTTGTGACTGAGGTCTATGCCACATACATAATTTTCCAATGATTTCCTTAACTCAACAATGGGTGATAGTACCCTCAATGCATTTTGGGTGGAGTCCTTATTCAGGGCACAATACTACAATTGCAAATTAAAAAAAGAAACTACCCAAATTACTATCCAATTCTAGGCCTACAGTCAATCTCAGAGGTATATATTTGCTACTCACTAAATATGGTGTGAAAAATTGTTCTACAAGAAGACTCCTAGCAAAGAAGTGGAAGGGCCGGTTACCTTAAACAATATAACTAAAATCCAGATATTTTCTTTAGAATTGCAGATGAAAGAAGAGCTGTAAGAAACATATTACAACCACAAAATTGATAGGAGTAAGGGTTATAACAGTATATACATGACATTAGACACAGATGAAACTAGAGAATGTCAAGCAAATTTGAGTAAAATTTGAGATTGAGCCCTAGAGACTGTTTGAATCATTGAGAAGACTAAGGAATTCCAGAGTGCCACACATCCAAAAAGACAATGTCAAAGCTCTCATACAATGTTATAGCAGCAACACAACTGGCGGCCTACAACATTAAAGGCATAACAACTTACCAGTACTTAATGTTACATGTAGAAGATGACAATAAATTGTATTTTACTTTCCAGTAGAACAAAAGCCCACTAAGAGTGTGTATGAACTTAAAACCCCAGTATTAAAAATTGCAGGGTTAGAAACTGTAATTATTGTGCACAGAAACTTTAAAGCTGAATCAGGTTTGGTAAATGGGGAAATGGTAAAAAAGTGAAATACGTTACTTACCCACATCGAGATGACATTCAGTACATCGAAATTCAGTTTGATCAAATAGAAGAAGCACAAATGGTATCTCAATCTTGCATTAGGTTTCTGTTAGCTAAATATTTACATGTGTGTCAAAACAATTTCCTCTACGTCTTTCATGCAGTAACTATTCATACATCAGAAAGCCTCACCTTAATTGAAGCAATACTGAATATAGGACCAAAAGCCTTCAAGGAAGAGATGGCCTATGTTTCTTTGCCAACTGTGAAAACCTACTCAGGACTGTAACAGCTAATCTTTGCTGAAAGCAAATTTAATGCAGTTTCCAGCTGTCTTAGACAATAGAATGGACGTTAAACATGTATGATCCTGATCTTGAACAATATTAAATCCCTGAAAAATGGTACACAGAGAGAAGAAAATTCAAGAGAACAAAAAGAAAATGAACGTTGGAAACCAATGAAAGAGGATGAACATGACAAGCAAATGTTGGAATATACTTGTTAAACAGAAGTCAAGCAAATTGTTACTTGAATGTGACAGGTCAGTAAATACACTTCTTGGACTTAAAAAAGTAACTGAACTTCTGCAGGACATTAAACACAGAATTCTAACCTCAGGATTGAATAAAATGTTAGCAGAAACTAAGAAAGACAGAAAGGTAAACACAGGTTAAAAAGAATTAGAAAAGCAGCAGTAAGAGCCTACATGGAGAATTAATACAAGCTGCAGGAATATCATGCCTATGAGTTCTTGATGAGTTATTTCTATCAGTTAGAGAATGTAGGAATAGTCATCAAGAATGCATTGTAAATTGATACTTGTATAGCGCACTACTCACCCGCAAGGGTCTCAAGTAAGCCTGGGCGTAGTTCACGTAGCCGCACTCCGCGGAGCTACGCGAAGACGCACTTGCACTCCGCGAACTACGCATAGCTCCGCGAGCATGCGTAGTAGCTTGCTTGACCCGTTCGCAAGCCATTTTTTGTCTTCGGGAGTGCCGTGGAACTCTGGAACCTGCTCGACACCACATCTCCAGACGTCGCCTTCCTCACTGAAACATGGATGAACGCCTCCTCAGCGCCCGACATCCCCGTCGCTATCCCGGACGGATACAAGATCACCCGGAGAGACCGCGTCAACGAGACAGGAGGAGGCATTGCCATCGTCCACAAGAACACCATCCGCATCACGACCAAGTCAGACGACACCCTCAGAGCCGCTTAACATCTTCACTTCCAGATACACACCCACCCCAAGACCACACTCAGAGGCACCCTCATCTACAGACCCCCAGGACCTCGCACACAATTCAGCGAAGACATCGCAGACTTCATCAGCCCGCACGCCCTCGCCTCCGCTGACTACATCCTCCTAGGGGACCTCAACTTCCACCTGGAGAACAACAACGACAACACCACCACCACCCTGCTGGACAACCTCGCCAACCTCGGACTCATGCAACTGGTGAACACCCCCACCCACTACGCCGGACACACGCTTGACCCAGTCTTCTCCTCCAGCAAGTACATCTCCTTCAGCCACTCCACCGGACTCCACTGGACAGATCATAGCTGCGTCTACTTCAGCTTCAGAAAGACCACGACTCACCACCACCCACAACAGGTTCCCCGCAGGAACTGGAACAAGATCACCACCGACCAGCTCACCACTTCACTGAGCCAGAACCCTCCTGCCAGCTCAACGGACCCCAACCAAGCAGCCAACAACCTCACACAGTGGATCACCAATTGCGCTCGCCCAACCAGCCTCGACCACTCGCAGTCCGGCTTCCGCGCCAACCACAGCACCGAGACCGCCCTCATCGCAGCCACTGACGACATCCGAGCCCTGCTTGACAACTGGGAAACAGATGCCCTCATCCTACTGGACCTCTCCGCAGCATTCGATACGGTCTGCCACCGCACCCTAGTGCAGCGCCTCAGCAACATCGGAATCCAAGAGAAGGCAATGGAGTGGATCATCTTGTTCCTCACCGGAAGAACCCAGAGAGTCCGCCTCCCCCGTACAGATCCAAGGCCACTGAAGTCATATGCGGCGTACCACAAAGATCATCACTCAGCCCCACCCTCTTCAACGTCTACATGAGCCCCCTCGCAGCCATCGTACGCCAACACAACCTCCACATCATCTCCTACGCCGACGACACCCAGCTGATCCTCTCCCTCACCAACGACCCAGGAACCGCCAGAACCAACCTACACGAAGGGATGAAAGACGTAGTCGAGTGGATGAGGAACAGCCGCCTGAAACTGAACTCAGGCAAGATGGAAGTCCTCATCCTTGGATCATCACCCTCCGCCTGGGACGACTCCTGGTGGCCTCCTGCCCTGGGCAGCGCACCCAAACCAACGGACCACGCACGCAACCTGGGCTTCATCCTGGACTCCTCCCTCTCGATGACCAGACAAGTCAACGCCGTCTCATCATCATGCTTCAACATCCTACGCATGCTCCAAAATATCTTCCGATGGCTTGCCACCGAAACCAGGAAGACGGTCACACAGGCACTCGTCACCAGCCGACTGGACTACGGAAACACCCTCTATACCGGAACCACAGCCAAACTCCAGAAAAGACTCTAACACATCCAGAACGCCTCCGCACGACTCTTCTTGGACATCCCCCGACACAGCCACATCTCCGGACACCTGAGAGACCTTCACTGGCTCCCCGTCAGCAAGAGAATCACGTTCCAACTCCTCACCCACGCACACAAGGCCCTCCACGACCTGGCCCCCAGGTATCTCAACAACCGCCTGACCTTCTACACTCCCACCCGCCAGCTACGATCGACCAGCCACGCCCTCGCCGCCGTGCCACGCATCCGAAGATCCACCATGGGAGGAAGATCCTTCTCCTACCTGGCAGCCAAGACTTGGAACTCCCTCCCCATCCACCTCTGCCTGACCCGACCACCTCTGCTTCAGGAAGCAACTCAAGACATGGCTGTTCGAGCAGTAGCGGACCCCCCTCCCCCAAGCGCCTTGAGACCCTCTGGGTGAGTAGCGCGCTATACAAATATCCTGATTGATTGATTGCCTGCATGGGATGTGTAGCGCGCGAAGTTACCCATGAGGTTTGTCCCGCCCGCTCGCGTCCCCTTATTTCCGGTCACTACTAACGTGTTCGCGAGTTATTCTGTGCCAGATTGCAGTTTCTGCGTGTTCGGCAACTCGATCTTACCGACAAGCATCCTCGCGCACGCGACAATGCTGTTGAGCGCGCGAGAACTACGCTACGCAGCAGTTTGCGGAGTATTCGACAACTTCGCGTTCTCCGCGGAGCGGCCGAAACTCCGCAAACTCCGCGAACGGAGCGTAGTTCTTCGCCCAGGGTTAGTCTCAAGGCGCTTGTACGAATACCGCTGTGGAACCCATCCTGGCTTTCCCTGTGAGGCGCCCACTCCTGGGCACCCCCAAGGTGGAGGCCAGGCATCCTTAGCATTGTGGGGGCCGTTGTGGAGATTAAGCAAGCTATTGCCCAGAGTTGCAGAGTGGGACTCCATGATTGGAATAGGCACCAAGGAGAGAATTATCAGGTCCGTGGAATTCTGAGCCCGAGACCCGCCGAGGCAGGGAATTGAACCCTGGTCCCGGGCCAGACCTCTGCATCAGGGTCTGCCGCTCTAATCATTGAGCCACACTTCTCCACTTCTCTGCATTACAACTAAAGTATGCTTGGAAACAGAAGTGTTCAAACTATAACTACATAAAAGAAACATATGATGGCCTAGACATGTTTGCCTACTACAGTGGTCCACAGGAAAACAAAGTGTGCTTTGAAGCGCTGAAAAAATAATGCAAAACACATTGCAGTTTGTGGAAACCGCATAGGAAACATTCAGGAAAAATTAGTGTGATTGTATCTCATCTTAATCTTGCTTTACAACGAAGAGTGGACCATACTGTACTGAAAATACCAATTTCAAGGACAGTCAGATATCCTTAGATGGCAAAACATACAGTGCCATTCCAATTATTTTCCAAAAGACACATTACTTGAAATTATTAAAAAGTTGTTTCAAAGAACAGTGTGACTGAACGCAGTGCAGTGATGAAAAACATAATGGTGAGAGAATGCCTACATAGGAAATTTGAAAATGCATAATTATATAGGAACATAGATTCTAAATATAGAAATAGATTGTTTTAGAGCTATAACAAAAGAAAAAGTAATTAACCATTACAAACAACAGACAAGTTGAGCTATAACACAAGAAAAGGTAATTAACCATTACAAACAACAGACAAGTTGATATATGGCTGTAAAGGAATAGCAACAAAGGCAAACCCCGAAATAATTTTAAAACAATTACAATAAAAACTTGTAAACATAAGGATGGCTCAAGAATCTGACAACAGCAGAAAACCTTTATTAAGTGGCATATGGGGCCACAAAGTTATAACTTTGCGGTTCTGACGAATGCCCTGGAATCCCTTTATGGGACCATAGTTGGGCAGAAACATGTTGACCCCCAACAGGGATATGATATATTAAACCCTGATCCTCTTTTTAAATAAAGTTCACATGGACCCTTGGAGATAGTTTCATCCATCACTATAACACTTTGTCTCTGCGC
Organism: Lissotriton vulgaris; assembly: GCF_964263255.1. Taxonomy (NCBI): domain Eukaryota; kingdom Metazoa; phylum Chordata; class Amphibia; order Caudata; family Salamandridae; genus Lissotriton; species Lissotriton vulgaris. Next base: position 1,791,280,358 of record NC_141691.1, read on the forward strand.
TCTGCCCCTCACCACCCCTGCACCATCACTCATCCTTGAAAAACGCCTCAGCTCCTCCCGTTAGGGTAATTGTAGCCCACACCATGGACCTCGCAGTCCAGGTGTGAGTGAGGGTTCTCGTCCTAAAAAGGTCTCTTTTCTGGCAGAAGTCTTACACAGGATCACTGGTAAAACATACAAGACAACATTTTGATATAGGAGACAAAATTGTTGTTCTGTACACACAACCAAACGTATTTTTTGTGAGTTTTTTTATTAATAGAGATCAGTAATACTTTAATGTAAAGTACTAATAGCCAAAATCTATAGGAGAGTTTTTTTTAAATCCTAACAGTTATTTTTTCTCTTGCATCAAAAATGGTTCTAAAATGATAATAGCAGTCATATTCTTCCATTTAGATTAAAAGCTAACTTGCTCCGAAGTTGTTGTTCAGAACCCTTAAAAAGAATCTCGTCCAGTATCTGAAATGGTTGAAGCAGATAATTATATATAAAGAAAAGTATGCATTGTTTGTTAAACCTTATCTCCATTATTGTTATTAGGAGGGTATTAACAAATAAAATTAAGTTTACAATAGAAGAAAACAAAAAAAGGAAGGCCTGTGGAGATTTTGAGAACAGCAGGTATTTACTCCCAAATCATAAATGCTACACTCAATGAAATACCAGGGTGTATAACAGAAAGAATGTAAGAACCTAGAATGCAAAAGGAGTATTTCTTTGATAGGACAACATTCCTCAACTATCAGAGGTGGCATGCTTCATCATAGAAATTCTCCATATATTGTATTATACAAATTACGGTGCCAGCTACAACTCCCTATCTAATCGGGTACAGCTCTTCGGATGTTTTTCATTGTGTGCAGTGTTTACAAAAAAAGAACATTATAATTAAAATGTTCATTTGGCAGTTAAATTAAAATAAAATCACTTACAAAATTCACAGTTAGAAACTGGGTTACGTTTCTGGCTGGAGCTCGTAATACTACTAAAATTAGTCAGTTATGGTTCGTGGAGCAAACCATATCACACACCACCCCACCGTGTGTTCCTATTGACATCACTGCTGACATCACTGCAACTAAAAAACTCAATTGAGGAACAGAAACACACAGAGAATCGGCTAGGTCAGTCAACTTCGAAGCTGGGGAACCGGGTTCGAGTCTCTGCAGGAATGCTCAACATCCTGTGATTCTGGGCAAATCACTTAATCTCCCCGTGACTAACCAAAAAAAAAATGAATGTGTCTGTCTGTAACACAACTGGTGCTCATGTAAAGGGCTTTAATATCTTTGTGTCTAGTTTGAGCTATATAAAACTCCCAGAAAACAACAGAGGGAGAAAGGCTAAGGCTAAGGATGAGTTAAACAGTAAGAACACACATAAAAACAACACAGTCAGAGACGTTGAAAGACCCACAAAAAACGCAAAGAGACTAGGCTAAGGAAAGGCTGACAAAGATTCAGGAAGTGAGAGACACAAAGAAATAAACGTGTAAAGTGAGGTAAAGAAAATGAAATACACTATGTGAATCACAAAAGGAATGTAAAATCCCTCAAAAAGTGCTAATGCCATCAGAGTAATGAGAAAAGTGACGAGAGAAAATGAGCGAAGGAAACAGAAAACTAAAGAGAAAAACAAGAGAGAAATTTGAAAACGAAATAGCAAGATAAAAAGCAAATAACAAAGTCAAAGAGTGAACACTGGTGGTTGCTACAGTTAGATACAGAAAAACAGACACAAAGTAACAGAAAGGAAGAAATAAAAACCGAGAATGACAGTTGAAAGAGCCACAAAAAAAATACAAAGAAAGATTGAAAAGTCAGAGAAGAAATCAAAAAGTAACACTGTAAAAAAATAAGCACTTGCATAAGCATCATACATGACAAAAACGTAACCCTTTAAGCAACGGTAGAAAAAGCAAAAATAACAAATACAGAGTCATTTTGGCCCAAGAAAACACACAGCAGAGGCAGTTGAACAAGCAGAAATCAATTCTGGTATTTTACTGACCTCTTCTTGTCATTTTCTATCAAGACAGTTAAAGAGAGGCAGTTGAACAGATAAAAGGTCCCTAGACGGAAGCAGACAAGTCCTAGCGCTGATCTCTAGAGCCCACAAAGTACATACACATATAAGTATAAATCAAAGTATAAACAAGAGGTCTCAAATGCTCAACCTAAAAAATGGAACCACCAACACCACAAGGCTAAGCTACCAGAAGCAGGAAAGACAGGACAAAAACAAAGGCAAATATGCCCTCAAACTATACCATAAAGTCATTAAAAATAAAAGACATGCACACAAACCCAAACCACTAATCACCAACACAAGTTGCCAACATGTTTTGGCTATGGGGTAAAAAGCAAAACCAAAGGGGGATGATGGACGGAGTGTTGAAAATTGCAAGCACTCGTCCCCAGTTAACCGATCTGGGTTTAATCCATCATCATTCTAGCTCACTGCGCCACCCCAGTTCAGACATGGCCATATGCAAATCAGTCTGACCCTGTGCCTCAGGAAACAGTCCAGCCCAAATGCCAAGCCGTGTCTCCCCTGGACCGGAAACAAGCATCCTGGGACTGGTTTCTGGCTAAGCAGCCGTCATCAGCCAGGCTAGCTTGAATCCAGTGGCAAAGTGAGCAAGGGACCCACGTCTGGGCATACCCCGCCAACCTAGGGCGACCAAAGCAAAACCAAAGGGGCATGATGGACAGAGACTTTTACGGGGAAAAAAGCATCTTCTGCTCAGATGAGTGGTAAGTCAGTTTCCTTTTTCAATGACAACTGCTGTTATCTTAAGGCATTTTCTTCCTTACTTCAAAATTCAGTCCAACTGCCCCAATGTTTCTATCACTGCTTCTCTGCCATTTAAAGTAATGGGTAGAAGAAGAGCTGTGTTGCCCAGTACCCACTGCTTACTCATAGCTAGTACCATCTCCAAATCAAATTAGTCTCATACCATTCCCATCCCAGCATGCGCCACAATTCTCCCACACCATTTTGATACGTTTCTTTTTGTCTTATCCAATCTCCTTCACTGGTCTATCATCTACCTTTTATACCTTGAAATGTGAGTCATGTGACTCAGCATTTCGATAGGAAACCTAAACTTAGTCTGAGCCCTGATGTCTTGGAGTGGGCGTAAGTCATGTAATTGCTGTAGTGTACACAAGGAGCATAGTCCTGTATTTAGCTCTTTTTTCTTAGTACCAGACCACAAACAGCAGCAGCAATCAGCCACTCGCACATTACTTCTGCTCCTTTGGGTATTTGGGTAGGGGATTTTGCCCCTAATTACTGCAAACTAGGTGAATGTGCATAATTGCATAATTTCTGGCAATTTAGCATCACAAAAGTGACACAAAATTACTGAAATTACCCTGATTAATCTGGCATAAGTAACATTTCACATAGGCCTAATGATGTTTTTGTCTGTTCTTAACACCCACTTGCTTTCTAACCCAGACGTAATCACATAACATTTCAGTAGCTCAGAGAACAAGCAGGACCATGTGTCTGGCTGTAAAAACATGCATGCAGTGGGGGCTACATCTCATGTTCTTTTCTTCTTTTTCATATCTTCCAACTGTCAATACCGAAGGCCCAGCTTCAGAGTCATAATCTGACGGTTACCGGCAGGAGATAGCCGCTAAAATGCGCCTCCTAAAAATTAGAGGTTGTAGCAGCAGCCTCCCGCTGTCTAGTGATCCTTGGGGTCTAGTCAGCAGAGGTGGGGCAGTCCCACTACCCCTGCTGCCGCAGAAGGCGAGCCCAGCATCCAGCAGCACCTTCACCAAAGAAACCCACCTCCTTCCCTGCTCCAAACATGACTGCCACCTCTGCTTAATAGTTAAAGTCATGGAGGAGATTAACAATAATCATCCTAAAGCTTTTAAAACACTGGATTACCTTGGGGGAAACTTTTATTAGGGAGTGTGGACTTGCTGTTGGAGGTGAAAGTGGGACAGGTGGTGAAGGTTTATTTTCATTACGATCTTTTTTGATGGGTTAGGAGGTGGAGGAACTCTTATGGGAGATGAAAGTTAGGGAAGTGGTAGTTATTTTTAGGATCTTTTTTGACTGTTTTGGGAGGGAGTGGATTTGTTTGTGAAAGTGAGTTTATTTTTTGTTAAAAATAACAAAACTCCTATGGAAAATTATATAGTTATACTTTTTATGAATTCATATATTTACTTAACATTATTATTATTGGTAACTGTTCTGTTTATTGTACTTCTTACTGTAATAGATACAAAACAGGATGCTCTACCTACCTACCATCAAAGCAGGTTATGAGCCCAGAACCTGACCATTCACAAATAAATCGTTCAATTGTGCACCCTCATCTTCCTCTTCTAGTCCACTCTCTCTATTTGACCTAAGCCCACTTACTTCCAGACTAGTCCCAATGCACACCTCCAGTCCACCCTCCTGCAATCAGTATTGGGAAGCTGGTTATGCATTACCTTTGCATCGATCCTTCATGACTTGATGTCTTCTGAGAGTGCCCACCCTCCCATCAGCCAGTAGTAGTAATATCTGTTTACAGATCTTTCTCTGCACCTAGTCGAGTTGAGGACAGCTGTATTCAATTGCTATTTCATACAATCATAAAAGCAGAAATATAAAAATCATGCACATAGTAAAAAAAGAGATAAGAGAAAACGACCTATATACAGGTAACAAGTTCAATTGATTATGAGTAAAATAAAAAACTTTAAAAAACTTAACCATAATTACTTGAAATAGCAATAGGAAGTAAGGATCATAACATTCTCAAATTCATAAAAATTAAAATAAAAAATAAATAAAAATATATGAAAATGACCTTTGCTCCAATACGATCTTTTAGACTTAATTAACCATCCTTTTCCTGAATGGGACTACCTGCTTTATAAACATTGCTATCTTCCAGGTGCTATGTACATTGTCTAAAAATTGTAAAGCAATGAAAGCTGTCCGAATTGTCTAATCTCAAAACATTTTACAATAGGGAGAATCCACGCCTTTCTCAGTTCATTATAGAATTTACAAAACAAGAGGACGTGTATGTCGAATTGAGCTGAAGCGTTATCACATATACACAGATGCAATTCACGGGACCAGTCATTCATTGATGGAAGGCTAACCATTCTATAAAAGATCCCCAATCTAAATCTTGTTAGCAAAAATCGATCATAGCCCCCAAGAACAGCTTTCAGTTATGGCTGAATATAAAAGGTATTTAAAATCAGCTGATTCTGCACACCGCTAGGCTTTAAAATCTCATCTGGCAGTCTTATGGCTTCCCGAAGGTGAAGACACTCTTTTTTTAGATTCTTTCTCATGATTATATGTACGGTACTTGAGTTGGTAAAATATTCAGGATGTCCGAGATCATCCATAAAGTTGCAGACATACCTTAAGCAAGGAATATTTAAGGCTCCTTCCAGTTTCAGGCTATCCGACAACATATCTCTGTTTAGCTGTGTCTCTATTTTTGTCCACCGACTATGCCATAAGAGAATGGGCTCAAGTTTAGTACGGTCTAATATTTGTGACTTTCCCAATTCCGCGTGATACACATACGAGGATGTGCTCGCCGAAGACAGACAAGATGTACATCAGGAACATGTTTTCTACTGCTTGTAACGGGTTAGTGTTAGCAAACCCCCATACGCCAGCTCCATACATGGCTGTGGAGACGCTTTTAGCTTTATATATCTTTACAACTCCCCTGGGGGTCCCCTACCCAGTTTCCTTGAAGAATTAACAAAGGCCGCAGTAGTTCTTCAAACAGCTAGTTTTTTTGCCAATATAGCGTGAGTCCATAGGTCTTTTTGAATAAAAGAGTATCCCAAGATATGAGAATCTCTTTGTGGGCTCAATCTTTTTTCCATCCACGAACATGTCCTTACATCTTTGACTACCATGGCCACACCTCATTACAAAAGTCTTTGATATATTAACCCTGCGTCCAAGACCATTCATAAAGTTAGAGAAGTTATCTAACACCCTCTCTAATCCTACCGGCATGCAGGACATTAAAACCGCATCATTCGCATATAGGAGGGGGGAATAGGATGACAAGCTATCTGAGGGAAGTCATAACTATCTTTGATCACCGCCTCTTGCAGACCATTTATATAAAGGTTAAAAAGGAAGGGGGCCACGACGAACCTTGTCTGACCCCCTCCTTATAGGAACAGGAGCAGTGAATTCACCAGTTAGCCCAAATCTAACTCGACCCTGGGCGTTATTATATAAGCGCCTGAGAAAGAAAATAAGTTGGGCTTCCACCTCGTGCTTCAAGAATCTTCCAAAGCGTGTTATGTTGCACAGAATCAAATGCAGCAGTGAGGTCCACAAGGCTAAAAACAGCTTACCCCCTGTCACCGGGTGTATTTCCCTATCAAGATGGTTACATTTAAACTCTGCTCCGTTGTTCCTAGGCCCTCCCTAAAACCATATTGTATATCAGAGAGGACTTGTTATCCTCTGCCCAGGAATGTAAGCGTTTTAATATTTTTCGTCCCAAGATTTAAACCAGGGAGTCCAGCAATGATGTTTGCCTGTAACAACCCGGGTCCTCACAATTACCTTTTTTAAATATAGGCACAATTAATGATTCAGTCCAGATATCTAAAAGGGGGTAGAACAACAGGCATTGATTACCTGGGAGACAATTGGGGCCCACAGGCCAGGTTTGCCTTGAACAAGTCAACTGGAACCCCATCAGGGCCTGGTGCTTTGCCACCCAGGCTTGCAGAGATAGCCCGATTAACTTCCTCCACGGTAAACTTAAGAATGCAGTATTGGATATTAGAATCCAATAAAGTATCCTTGTAGCTGACTTCAAAATTATCACCATGGTCATATACTTTTGTAAAATGGTCCATCCACAGGTTCTCGCTTAAGGCGATTTCCATAGACGAGCCTCCTCTAGTATTAAAAAAATGTACATTGACAGCTTTCCAAAAAGCTGAGCTGTCTTCCGATAATGAGGCATTATACAAAGATTCCCAGGCATCATTAGGTAATTAAATGTTTCTTTTCTTAAGAGCTCATCTATAAACAACTCTTGCCTGTCTCACATCAATCGGGTTTCTAGGAGTTTCGTGTAGTATCTTTTTGAGGTTCATATAGGCTTGAGTACAATTTCTATCGAACCATCCCTGGGTTTTCCTTCTGTTAGAGATCTGAACGTGTAAAGCCTCCTTCACCTCTATTGAAATACATCGAAAAGAAGTCAAAATATTAGTCGATCAAGCTGTATCACTAAGACAAGTCTCAACGGCAAACGTACAATTCTGAAGCACTGTTTTGTAACTGTGAAAGGGTCCACTGGCACCCAACGCAGGGTATAACCATTTGTCTTATCCACACTGAGAAGTACTTCCTTGCACAACCCAAACCCCATTACACTGTCCACCCTCACCAAATAGGTAGCTAGCCATACTGGCTGGCCTGTATGGAGAGGGAGGTCTGTACAACAACTCACACCATACCCCCTCTACCACAGCCTACCAAGATGTATAACCCCCCAACACCACCCAGAAGCATGTGTCAGCCATTGCACTGTTCAACAAACAGACTTACAGGTAGGTAGCTATCTTGTATTGGAGGACTGTTTGGGGGTGGGAGGCCTGTATCACTACTCCCAGCATGCCCCTTGTTCCACACTCCAGTAGCATGGAGACCTCTCCCACCCAGGAGCATGTGTCAGCCATTGCTCTGTTCAACAAACAGACTTACAGGTAGGTAGCCATCTTGTATTGGAGCACTGTCTGGGGGTGGAAGGCCTGTATCAGTACTCCCAGCATACCCCCTGTCCCACACTCCATCAGCATGGAGGCCTCCCCCACCCAGGAGCATTTGTCAGCCATTGCACTGTTCTCCCTCAGCTATCAGGTAGGTAGCCATCTTGTATTGGAGCACTGTTTGGGGGTGGGAGGCCAGTATCCCTACTCCCAGCATGCCCCCTGTCCCACACTCCAGCAGCATGGAGGCCTCCCCCACCCAGGAGCATGTGTCAGCCATCGCACTGTTCAACAAACAGACTTACAAGTAGGTAGCCATCTTGTATTGGAGCACTGTTTGGGGATGGGAGGCCAGTATCACTACTCCCAGCATGCCCCCTGTCCCACCCTCCAGCAGCATGGAGGCCTCTCCCACCCAGGAGCATGTGTCAGCCATCGCACTGTTCAACAAACAGACTTACAGGTAGGTAGCCATCTTGTATTGGACCACTGTTTGGGGGTGGGAGGACAGTATCATAACTCCCAGCATGCCTCCTGTCCCACCCTCCAGCAGCATGGAGGCCTCCCCTACCCAGGAGCATGTGTCAGCCATCGCACTGTTCAACAAAAAGACTTACAGGTAGGTAGCCATCGTTTTGTCCACCATAAGCGTGAAAGTGTATACTGAGATGTGAGTCCCTTGCTCACTGCACCATAAGGATTCAAGCAAGCCGGGCCGAAGACGGCTGTAATGCCAGAAACCGGTCCCCGGAAGCTTGTTTCCTTTCCAGTTAAAGAATTGGCTTGGCAGTTTGGTCTGCCCTGTTCCCATAATGCACTGGGCCAGGGACAGACTAATTTGGATGTAGCCAGGTTCTGAGCTGGGCTGGTGCAGTAAGCTAAACAACGGTGATGGATCAAGCCCTGATCTGTTGACTGGGTAGGAGTGTTCTGTTTAATTCAGATACTCTGTCCATCACCACCCCCCTTTTCTGAATTGTTTTGTACACCATAAGCGTGGAAGGGTATACTCAGATGTGAGTCTCTTGCTCACTGCACCATCAGGATTCAAGCAAGCCGGGCCGAAGGCGGCTGTAATGCCAGAAACCGGTCCCTGGAAGCTTGTTTCCTTTCCAGTTAAGGAATTGGCTTAGTAGTTTGGTCTGCCCTGTTCCCATGATGCACTGGGCCAGGGACAGACTAATTTGCATGTAGCCAGGTTCTGAGCTGGGATGGTGCAGTGAGCTAAAAAACAGTGATGGATCAAGCCCTGATCTGTTCACTGGGTAGGAGTGTTCTGTTTAATTCAGATACTCTGTCCATCACCACCCCCCTTTTCTGAATCATTTTGTCCACCATAAGCGTGGAAGGGTATACTCAGCTGTGAGTCCCTTGCTCACTGCACCATCAGGATTCAAGCAAGCCGGGCCGAAGACGGCTGTAATGCCAGAAACCGGTCCCCGGAAGCTTGTTTCCTTGCCAGTTAAAGAATTGGCTTGGTAGTTTGGTCTACCCTGTTCCCATGATGCACTGGGCCAGGGACAGACTAATTTGCATGTAGCCAGGTTCTGAGCTGGGATGGTGCAGTGAGCTAAAAAACGGTGATGGATCAAGCCCTGATCTGTTGACTGGGTAGGAGTGTTCTGTTTAATTCAGATACTCTGTCCATCACCACCCCCCTTTTCTGAATTGTTTTGTCCACCATAAGCGTGGAAGGGTATACTCAGATGTGAGTCCCTTGCTCACTGCACCATCAGGATTCAAGCAAACCGGGCCGAAGACGGCTGTAATGCCAGAAACCGGTCCCCGGAAGCTTGTTTCCTTTCCAGTTAAAGAATTGGCTTGGTAGTTTGGTCTGCCCTGTTCCCATGATGCACTGGGCCAGGGACAGACTAATTTGCATGTAGCCAGGTTCTGAGCTGGGATGGTGCAGTGAGCTAAAAAATGGTGATGGGTCAAGCCCTGATCTGTTGACTGGGTAGGAGTGTTCTGTTTAATTCAGATACTCTGTCCATCACCACCCCCCTTTTCTGAATCGTTTTGTCCACCATAAGCGTGGAAGGGTATACTCAGATGTGAGTCCCTTGCTCACTGCACCATCAGGATTCAAGCAAGCCGGGCCGAAGACGGCTGTAATGCCAGAAACCGGTCCCCGGAAGCTTGTTTCCTTTCCAGTTAAAGAATTGGCTTGGTAGTTTGGTCTACCCTGTTCCCATGATGCACTGGGCCAGGGACAGACTAATTTGCATGTAGCCAGGTTCTGAGCTGGGATGGTGCAGTGAGCTAAAAAACGGTGATGGATCCAGCCCTGATCAGTTGACTGGGTAGGAGTGTTCTGTTTAATTCAGATACTCTGTCCATCACCACCCCCCTTTTCTGAATCGTTTTGTCCACCATAAGCGTGGAAGGGTATACTCAGATGTGAGTCCCTTGCTCACTGCACCATCAGGATTCAAGCAAGCCGGGCCGAAGACGGCTGTAATGCCAGAAACCGGTCCCCGGAAGCTTGTTTCCTTTCCAGTTAAAGAATTGGCTTGGTAGTTTGGTCTGCCCTGTTCCCATGATGCACTGGGCCAGGGACAGACTAATTTGCATGTAGCCAGGTTCTGAGCTGGGATGGTGCAGTGAGCTAAAAAGCGGTGATGGATCAAGCCCTGATCTGTTGACTGGGAAGGAGTGTTCTATTTAATTCAGATACTCTGTCCATCACCACCCCCCTTTTCTGAATCGTTTTGTCCACCATAAGCGTGGAAGGGTATACTCAGATGTGAGTCCCTTGCTCACTGCACCACCAGGATTCAAGCAAGCCGGGCCGAACACGGCTGTAATGCCAGAAACCGGTCCCCGGAAGCTTGTTTCCTTTCCAGTTAAAGAATTGGCTTGGTAGTTTGGTCTACCCTGTTCCCATGATGCACTGGGCCAGGGACAGACTAATTTGCATGTAGCCAGGTTCTGAGCTGGGATGGTGCAGTGAGCTAAAAAACGGTGATGGATCAAGCCCTGATCTGTTGACTGTGTAGGAGTGTTCTGTTTAATTCAGATACTCTGTCCATCACCACCCCCCTTTTCTGTATCGTTTTGTCCACCATAAGCGTGGAAGGGTATACTCAGATGTGAGTCCCTTGCTCACTGCACCATCAGGATTCAAGCAAGCCGGGCCGAAGATGGCTGTAATGCCAGAAACCGGTCCCCGGAAGCTTGTTTCCTTTCCAGTTAAAGAATTGGCTTGGTAGTTTGGTCTGCCCTGTTCCCATGATGCACTGGGCCAGGGACAGACTAATTTGCATGTAGCCAGGTTCTGAGCTGGGATGGTGCAGTGAGCTAAAAAACGGTGATGGATCAAGCCCTGATCTGTTGACTGGGTAGGAGTGTTCTGTTTAATTCAGATACTCTGTCCATCACCACCCCCTTTTCTGAATCATCTTGTATTGGAGCACTGTTTGGGGGTGGGAGGCCTGTATCACTACTCCCAGCATGCCCTCTGTCCCACACTCCAGCAGCATGGAGGCCTCTCCCACCCAGAAGCATGTGTCAGCCATCGCACTGTTCTCCCTCAGCTAACAGGTAGGTAGCCATCTTGTATTGAAGCACTGTTTGGGAGTGGGAGGCCAGTATCACTATTTCCAGCATGCCCCCTGTCCCACACTCCAGCAGCATGGAGGCCTCCCCCACCCAGGAGCATGTGTCAGACATCGCACTGTTCTCCCTCAGCTAACAGGTAGGTAGCCATCTTAACTCTTCCTGATGTGTGTGTGTGTGTGTGAGACCTGCATCCCTACACAAAGCAACAATTTCATGCAATGCATCGACACCTGACATGTATGAGTAAATGATATGCCTCTGCACTATGAAATTACACACAGTGTTGCCATCAATAATACTAGTGGAGACTTCATAATTGTGTAGTGTACAGACAGTCAATGAAACGCAGATGATACAATACTTGCACAGTGCACAACACTGACCATTCCCCATCTAATCCACAGGTGATGAAGAACTCACTGCTGAGGACCAGTTAATCGACCAGCATAGCCAGTCTCCACCCCCAGTACATGGACTCTCGGATGTTGACTCCCAGGACACTTTGGACGACGAGCTCCTGCCCGGCCTATCTGGTGTGCGACAGACCCAGAGGTCCCCGGACCCCATCCTCCCCACCACCACGTCTGCTGCACCAACAACAGCACAGCAGACCCCTGCAGTCATGCCCTCTGCCTCTACCCCCGCCACCACTACCATCACCATCACCACCAGTACCACCTGCAGCACCCCCCCTGTCCCAGGGGATGACCAGGCCACACCAGCAACTGTGTAGGGCAGGGAAAGTGTGCGTGGACCCAGAGTGGTGAGGCAACAGGTCCTTGGCAGCAGGGCAGTTGGGAGGGACAGGGTCACCACCAGACCTCGGGAGGAGTGGACACCATCCCTGGATCACTTCACCAGAGTTGTGGAGGCATACCAAGAGGTCCAGGGACAAAGTGGCAGGTCTGATGAACTATTAAGGGAGCTCATCCTGCTGATGAGGTCCATCGACAACCACCTTGGACAGATGGTGGACCTCATGGGCCAGAAAATGGCATTGCAGAGGGACAGGCCTGTGTCCCAAACAACACCACAGCCCCCTCCTGTTGTGCTGCAGGATGACAGTGCACCATCCTCCCCTGCGCCAACAGAAAGGGACGAGTCCCCTGACACCGCTGCCCAGTCAGCAGATCCCCCACTGCCAAAAAGATCAAGGGGGCCTCCAAAGAAGAGCCTGGGAGTCTCTGGAGGCAAAGCACCTGCCACACGCCAGTCACAGAGCCAGCCCTGATGGCAACCCTCTTCCCCACTGCATTGACTGTTTGGACTATCTTTCCCCACATTTCCTTGGCAATGGCACTTATCTGTTGGATTGGGTCACCACATCCATGTGGTGTCTACTCTTGCTTCTCATGGACCATGACTGTAAACTCACTGCTCATTCCCCACCTTCATGTAAATATTCACACAAAAATCACATGTCCACTTTACTAATAAAATACCTGACGCACCAGATTTTGTGCAGTATCTATTTTAGTACAACATTTTCAGTGCTGCCAATGTCCATGATGTGTCCAAATGATGTACTGTATCTAGGGCAGGATTATTCTGAAGCACCTAGGGAGACACAACAGAACCACAGTCACTAGTGTCATTGTGGCATCACAGACAGAACACTACACAAAACATACACAAGACACTACTGGCATACAAGACAATGGGCTGCAGGTGTGAACAAATAGAGGCCAGCATACGTTCCCATATGGAACGTCAATGTCACAATAACCACACACAGGTGACTGTACGTGTGCCTGTCTGTTACATCTGCGCATAGCCATTCACAACAACAGCAACCACACCAGACAATGTACACGACGTACGTCGTCACCCACCTTCTAAGTGAAGTTGCGGTCGATGAGCTGTTGGCGCAGGTCAACTCCTTCCTCCTCTCCACTGTCCTCATCACTGGACTCAGGTCCTTGAGCAGGTGGTGGCCTTGGTTCCTCACCATCGTCCAGGAGAAGGGGGATCCCCTTATGGATGGCCGGGTTGTGCAGCATACAGCATGCCACAACGATCTTGCAGACCTTCCCAGGCGAGTATGCCAGTGCAGCTCCTGTCCTGTCAAGGCAGCGGAATCTTGACTTCAGCATGCCAAAAGTCCGCTCAATTACACGTCTGGTCCTGCCATGGGCCTCATTGTATCGGATGTCAGCAGGGGTCCTGGGATTCCTTAACGGGCTCAACAGCCATGGCCTACTGGGATATGCAGAGTCACCTGTGAATGACAAACACCCATTGCAATGTTGCACAGCCAGAGTGCAGCAGGTAACACACAGCACGCAATATCAGTAGACATACTAACCCACAATCCAAGCATGCTTGGGATGCAGATTTTTCATCATCCGGGAAACCATGCTGTTCCTCATGACGTACGAATCATGTGCAGAGCCAGGAAATCTTGCACACACATGGGAAATGGTCATGTCCGCAAGGCACACCACCTGCACATTGATAGAATGATAATGTTTACGGTTTCTATAAATTTGCTCTGTTCCCTGTGGCACCAGACCTACATGGGTGCAATTGATGGCACCAACAACATGTGGGATGCGCCCAAGGCGATAGAAGTCACCCTTCACACCGGCCAATTCTGCTCCCCTAGGAAAATGAATGTAGCGATTCCTATAGAGCATCATAGCTGCAAGAACATCCCTCAGCACCTGGCTGAACATGGGCTGTGACATCCCTCCAGCGCTAGCCATGGTCTCCTGGAAGGAACCAGTTGCAAAAAAGTGGAGGGAGCCATTACCTTGTATGTGGGTGTGACTGCAGTTGGATAGTGATGGCGAGGCTGCAGGTGGGGCTCCAAAAGATCACACAGGATCTTCAGTGTTGGTCTGTCCAGGCGGAATTTCCAAATTATTGCAACATTCTCCATGTCCTCCAGCACTGTCAGGTGACGTAGGAGATTTGGCCTCCTCCTAGTTGAGATGTAAATTTGACAACCTCATGAGATGGCCACAGCACATACCATCAAAGATGTGATGGAAAAACAAAGACTGCCTGAGAGATGCATAGCACACCAGGTTACATAGGTGGCCTTTTGATATACACAGAGGGCACACCTCTCCACTAACAATACACAAGTGCCACAAACAAATTGGTGAATTTGAATGCACACATACTGAACCACACATGTCACATGTGCACACCAGGTGCTGTAACATCCGCTAATGTGTCTGAAACTACCATGACTGTATCATACCCATCTGCTGTACCTGTCACACCTCAATGCATCATGTAAAGTCTGCACACATCCATCCACCCATTCATCACAGTAGCAGGAAAACTTTCAGTTTTGTGCATGAGCTGATGTGAAAGCACCAGTCTGGTACGATACCATACGGTGACACAAGCCTTGTCAAGGTCAGCACTGACCCACAACACATTGATTTCTTCAACATCATTGACACCCGCTCTAGAGTGTCAAGCATCATCAACCATCAAATGCATAACTAACATGGCAGGGACCACAGACCAAAGTGTGTCACACAGAGCGTGCGTCCACCTGTGGATGACATGGAAGAATGGCATTGTGTGTACAAGGATGTGCCCTTCACCATGTTGCTGCTGGGTACTGATACAGTGTTCACGATGTACATAGCCATTTAATGTTATGAAAATGGTGGTAGCTACCGCCTGGCCCCGGCGGTGTGACACTAGCACCACCCCCTTCACAAGTGCGGTAGCCATTGGCATATGGACATGTGTAGATGGCGATGGGCATGCTCCGCCGCATGAATCGAGGTAGCTACTGCCTGGCCCCGGCCGTGTTACACCAGCACCACCCCTTCACAAGTACGGTAGCCATTGGCATATGGACATGTGTAGATGGCGATGGGCATGCTCCGCCGCATGAATCGAGGTAGCTACCGCCTGGCCCCGGCTGTGTTACACCAGCACCACCTCCTTCACAAGTGCTGTAGCCATTGGCATATAGACATGTGTAGATGGCAGTGGGCATGCTCCGCCACCGCGGAGGGGGTCATTGGATACTTTTGAATGATGCACCATCGTGGTAGCGCACCCCGGGCACCCGCGGTGCGTCACCGCCATGGAGCATTGCCTACAGCCAATGGCAGCGATGATCGGGGTGGCATGATGCAGATTTGAAAATCGTGAAAGGTGTGCTCCGCCACCGTGAGGCGTCATTGGATACTTTTGAATGATGCACCATCGCGGTAGCGCACCCCAGGCACCCGTGGTGCGTCAACGCCATGGAGCATTGCCTACAGCCAATGGCAGCGTTGATCACGGTGGCATGATACAGATTTGAAAATCGCAGAAGGTGTGCACCGCAACCGCGGAGAAGGTCATTGTATGCTTTTGAAAGAGGCAGACCTGGACAATCAATTGTAGCAGCTTTTCAGGTTCCAAACGACCCCAGGGGGCTATAAATCTGTGGGAGTGAGCCTCACATTTCCACTGCTCACAGAGCCTGCTGCCTGGTACCCTCTCCTGCTGCTGTCTGAAGAGCCTGCTGCCTGGTACCCTCTCCTGCTGCTGCCTGAAGAGCCTGCTGCCTGGGACCCTATCCTGCTGCTGCCTGAAGAGCCTGCTGCCTGGGACCCCCTCCTGCTGCTTCCTGAAGAGCCTGCTGCCTGGGACCCTCTCCTGCTGCTGCCTGAAGAACCTGCTGCCTGGGACCCCTCACCACTCACTTCCACCACAGGTGTTCCATGTCCACAGGGATGGCAAGGACAGAGAAGATACGTGCCAATCCATTAACAAGTGAGGAGCTGGAGGTCCTTGTGGACGAGGTGCTGGCACAGTACCAAAGGCTGCTTGGTGGTCCCAATGTAGTGGTAAGTCTCCATGAAGGTAGCTGTAGGGCAGGGGGTGTCAGACGTGTAGTTGTGCAGCTGAAATATATGCCTGAGGGTGTGGGGTTCTGTACGACACCGACAGACAAGCTGTCTCCAGGGCGAGGGAGTGTGTGTGTGTCCCAATGTCACTCTTTTCTATGCCTGTACTTGTATGTGTGAGTGGGGTGTGTTACATTGTCAGCCATACAGAGCCAACGGATGTTAGCAATGTAGGTCCCAGGACAGTAATTGCTTGTGTGAATGTTTCAGTGTGCCCCTGTAGTCTGAGTCAGTGTGACCCACAGAGTAGGTTCAGTGGCTGCCCACCCAAACGATAAAACATCACCAGACTCACATGCTCCTGTTCCTTCACACTGAATAGTAGATATGCCCCATATGTGCCCTGTATAATTTCAGACTTAAACACTTCTGTTGATGCATATTGTGTTGAGGCATCCTGCATTTGTGAGATTATCATGGAGCCTATACACCCAATGTGTGCCTTGAATCACAAATGTTTGGGCCATGCAAAGTGCCCTTGTGAGGGGTCACCCAGTTTTGGAGGGAGGGATGTTACAATGAGTCCTGCCACTGTACTGATAGATGTTGTTATCTGACATTCTGTAACTGTTAGTTTACCCTTCTTTTCTCTCATACCTGCAGCTCAACGTACACCAGCGTAAGGCCCTGTGGGTGGCCATTGCAGAAAAGGTGCGAGCCCTGGGGGTTTCCAACAGACGATGCACTCACTGTCACAAGAGGTGGGACGACATCAGCCGGCTGGCAAAGCAAGTGACAGAGATGACCTTGGGGATGCTACCACGCACAGGGCGTTTGGCACGGCGCAGCATGACTCCACTGATGCGCCGCATACTGGCAGTGACTCATCCAGACCTGGAAGCACGTCTGAAGGAGCATCGGCAGCAAGGCAGGGGTGGTGAGTATCTGGGGATGGTGACTTTAGCTGGGAGTGGATGGATGCATGTGTACAGGGCCTGTGGCAACGGTGACCCATGTGATGTGCGTGTGTTGCTATGCTGTGCTGTGTGATGTGAGTGGCTACTGTGATGTGTGCTTGTATGAGGCATTGGCCCACTCTGGCCTTACTGAGCTGATCCTCCCTGCTGTTCTTTCGCATTGCCAGATGTGTTAGGCTCCACATGGTCATTCATCATTGAGATAGTGTGGGGAATCTATATTGTGGTGAACTGCAGTGTCAACTTTATGAGTGTGACTTCATGTATGCCTACTTTGCATGCAACCTGATGGTGAGGCCCACACATCTGACAACAATGTGACCGAGATTACCACATGGTGCTTGCTATGGCCTACTTGGCACTGTGGCATGTAATGTCATAATAGGTGTGTGTGTTGTCCCCTCCTGTTCCCAGAAGGTCTGTCAGTGGTAATAAGTGTTGTACCCACATCAGGTCCCTAGGGCAGGTCAAGTTGGGGGGGCACTCCATCTACGGGAAGGGTGTAGTGCTGTGTGGCATCAACATGCCTTACTCCTGGCAGTTATTCTGCGTTACAGGCACTGTTGTGGTCTATGTAGTGTGTTGCTGCACAGTGAGTGCAGGGTGTGGTGGTTACCATGTACATTTGGGCCTCTCCTGTACTGTATTGATTTGAATTCGTATGACCAGATGATGACACTTACACAACCCTATATCTCTGTCTAATGCAGAATCGCAAGAGACCAAGGAGGAACATGAGCCAGAAACCAGTGGTGGCGAGAGTA
The DNA here is from genome assembly GCF_964263255.1 of Lissotriton vulgaris. Lineage (NCBI taxonomy): Eukaryota > Metazoa > Chordata > Amphibia > Caudata > Salamandridae > Lissotriton > Lissotriton vulgaris. The sequence goes on from NC_141691.1 coordinate 1,791,298,210, forward strand.
GCACTACAGCTGCAGTGGAGGCAAGTGACACTGAGCCCACCAGCGCATCTGAGGGGGACAGAAGTATGCAGGAGGAATCCGTGGCTGAGACACAGAGTACCACATCATCTGATGCCAGCGGGGATGCATCCATGTTGGCAGGCACAGGGGATGGGGAGTCTGCATCATCATCTACCACCCAGCGGCCAGTGCCCAGCCTCCCATCCACTTCCTCTGGGGCTGCCCGTATCCGTATCACTAAGAGGGGACGAGTCACATTCACACCTGGCACCGCTGCTCCTGCACCTGTCCCCCTACTGCACTCAGTGCAGAGTGTGTTGAGCTCCTGCGCCAGCTTTTGTGGGCCAGACTGCCCTGCTCAATGCATTCAGTGACCATGACAAGAAATTAGGCCAGGTGATTGCATACATGGAGGGCATATACTCTGACGTGGGTGGGCTACACCGTACAGTCCAGGCGTTGTCATCCACAGTGACGTCTGCCCTTCAACAGGCACATGCTCCCATTCCAGCTCAGGTGCCTTTGTCAACCCCCCAGTCAGTGGCCACATCAGATGACAGTGACCACGGTTCACATGCGTCAACAAAACGATACAGCACAAGGAGCACACAACAGACACAATCCAAACACTCTCGCCCACAGACACCATCCCCACTGAAGAGCATGTCCACCCCAGAATGCACAGACAAGAGCCAGTCAGAGAAGAGCAAGGCCAGAAGAGCAATCAGGCAGACATCAGGCTCACATGCCACAGAGCCATTACCAGCAATAGACTCTCCTGTCACTAAAACCTCACACAAACCTACCCATGCCATGTCTGTGCCCACTGAGGAGGTGTTGCATATCAGGGGTACACCTAGGAAGAGCACAGGGACACATCCACCTACCACATCTACCCCAATTCCACAACCATAGCTGCAGGTGGAGGAGGGCACTGTGGAGACCACCCCTGGCTAGAAATGAAAAGAGGGCACTGTAGGGGGTACACCTGGCAAGAAGGCAAAGGAGGGCACTGTAGGGGATACACCTAGCAAGAAGGCAAAGTAGGACACTGTAGTGACCGGCCCTGGCAAGAGGTCAAACGAGGGCACTGTAGGGGGTACACCTGGCAAACAGGTTAAGGTGGTCCAGAGGCGTAGCCAGACCAAGCGTTCCGCGGGATCCAGCACATCTCCAGAGGTGGTGCCAGTATCTGCACCTGATGTGGGACAGTTGGGGTGTGTGCCAGTTGTGTCATCACCACTTCCCATCAACCCCAAGACAGGGAAGCCATTTCATATTCCCAAAAAGTGGAAGGGCACCCCTCCAACCTCTCCCACCCACACTGATTCAGAGGTCTGCATGACTCCACCTCTACTTGCAAAGACACTGTTAGCACCACATCACCTGGGGCTCTGTCAACACAGTCAAGTGGGCCTGCTGTTCCCAAAACACAGTCAGGTACAAGTCCGCATGACAGCCAGGAGTGAGTTGACATCCCCCTCATACGCCTGTGCCTCATACAGGTGTGCTAGTCCTGAACATTGTTTTGTATATGGGTGTGTTGCTGGCCCTGTTGCTCTGCTGTGTTGGGCTCTCACCTACCATGGACACAGGCCCTGTTGCTCTGCTGTGTTGGCCTCTCACCTGCCATGGACACTGGCCCTGTTGCTCTGCTGTGTTTGCCTCTCACCTGCCCTGTTGCTCTGCTGTGCTATACTCTCCCCTGTGCAGCCTCTCATGTACTTGCTGGCTCACCTGCCATGGACACTGGCCCTGTTGCTCTGCTGTGTTGGCCTCTCACCTGCCATGGACATTGGCCCTGTTGCTGTGCTGTGCTGTACTCTCACCTGCCATGGACACTGGCCCTGTTGCTCTGCTGTGCTTTACTCTCCCCAGTGCAGCCTCTCATGTACTTGCTGGCTCACTTGCCATGGACACTGGTACTGTTGCTCTGCTGTGTTGGCCTCTCACCTGCCATGGACACTAGCCCTGTTGCTCTGCTGTGTTGAGCTCTCACCTGCCATGGACACTGGCCCTGTTGCTCTGCTGTGTTGGCCTCTCACCTGCCATGGACACTGGCCCTGTTGCTCTGCTGTGTTGGGCTCTCACCTGCCATGGACACTGGCCCTATTGCTCTGCGGTGTTGGCCTCTCACCTGCCATGGACACCGACCCTGTTGCTCTGCTGTGTTGGGCTCTCCCCTGTGCTATGGACACTGGCCTTCCTGTTTGTGTTTAACCTGTGCATAGTATCTTGACTGTGTACATCATTTTGTGCCGTGCTGTTGTCTACTATTGTTCTACTGCTACATCTGTGCAATATTTGAATAAATACAGTTACTTCTGTTGTGTGTTTTGTCAGTGTCCTTGCCGATTAAAGTTCTTTTTGTGTTTGCTTTTGATAGGCTGTGCCCCATGCTCTATGTATCACTTCAACATTGCAAGGCTCTTTGCAGGCATCAGATTTTTAGACATGGGTGACAGGGTCTTCAGTCCATTCTGACCCTGATAATGGTGTAATCTGTGGTGGCTATTTAACCTGCCATGCAGTTATCTTCTTAGTGATTTGCTATTGTTGGATACACTGTTCACATGTCAGGTTGTGGGAAACTGTCAGCACAGGGTGTGATGCTGTGCTAAGGTTTTGGAGCAGGTTGGGATATGTCATGATGTATGTGTATGGATTCCTTTATGTGTGCCCAGCCGTGTATGTGTATGATCATCTTGTGTTGGCCCTTAGTCATGGTACCATGTCCTACATGAGATGTGTGGTCTTGGGTGTAGCAGAGGTGTGCAGTGTGAAGGGTGTAAGTTTGTAGTGGATGTATGTGTGCCCCTGTATTGTGAGAGACACACATGTGTCACCCAGGAGTTGTATGCCTGTTGTTTGTTTTGTCTTGCCCTGTGTAGAAGATTGTATGCACTTGTGTGAGCTGTTTGTAATGCACTGTGCTGTGTGTTGGTGTATCCATGCAGTTGTGTGTGACTCCTCCTAGTTGTTTTTGTACGTTTGAAGTGTGCAAAGTGTGTGAGTTGCACATCAGTGTTGTGTTTGGTTGTGTTTGATTGATCCTCAATGTGTCTTGGGTGTGTTTGTATAGAATGTGTGGATCTGCTGCTCCACACTAGCATTGTGTTTGTGTTTGGGATGCATTGCAGGCACATGGTGGTTTTTCTCCTCCTGTATGACATGGTGTGTGTGGTGTTACGCTATCCTCTATGTGTGACACTTGTGCATTGCCATTGTGTTTTTTCCCTCCCTCTATTTGTGTGTGGTACACCCATTACATGTCTGCTACTGACATGTAGGGTATTTCACTTTGATGTCAGCTCTCCCCTTGGTGTCCATGTGTGTGTGCCACCCCATCACTTCATTTGTCAGCTTGTGCTTTGTGGTGCAGTTCTTGGGCCATAAGTGTTATTCCACTCTGGACATTGCCAAAATTGTGTATGTGTGCAGTCCTATTAGTCATTCTGTTGTGGTCATCTGCACTTCAGCTGTGTGTGCTGCCCAGTGCTCTGGTGGAGATGGAATGGCTCTTGTGCCCCAGAGTGGTGCATGTGTAGTTGTTGTGTTGGATGTGTTGGTGTTGGATGTGGTATTGGTTCAGTTCCTGGGTGTGCTGTAGTATTTGTGCAATGCTGAATTGTGGTGTGTAATGTGGTTGTGTTGATCATGTGTGTGTGTGGCTGTTGTGCTTGTTATGCACACACTGCTTGTTGAGCATACAGTGCTGTGTGTATGTGGTCTGGGCATTGCATGATGTGCATCCCCTAATGCCTTGTGGTGTTTGTTGATTGGTGTTTATGTGCATCTGTGGTAGGTTTGATGTGGCAGTGTGTGTTTGTCCAGATGCACTTCTTGTGTGATTTGTGTTATAGTGTGTGTGTGTGTTTTGTTCCTGAGTGATGATGTTGTGTACTCCTGTCGTGTCTGTGCTCCCCTTGCTTTTCCCCTGTTGGGAGTACAGGGTATGTCGGTTTCTGTTGGAGTTCAGTATGTGTTACTGTAGTGTTTGTGTGTTGTTCTTGTGCAGGCATTTGTTGAGGCATCCCTGTGTGTGTGTTGTGTTTGTGGCTACACCCAGGGTCTGTGTTTGTTTGTGTGTGTATGTGGTGGCAAGGATTGTGAGCCTTCAGTGTGTGTGGCACTGGTGTTGTGTGTTCCTTGTCAGCCACTGCTGCAGTGGCTGTCTTCCTGGTTGTGTGTTGTGTGGTGCAGGGTGTGTATTGTGCTTGCTTGTTGCAGGGCTTGTTGGTGTGCATGGGAGTGCACAGGATGGGCACCTGGCCTGTGACTTGATGGGGTGTGTTGCAGTGTGGTTTGTGGTGGTTTGGCCCTGTGGTGTTTGTGCCCTGCCCATGCCTTGGCATGGCCCTGCCTTCTGCATGGTGCGCATGTGTTGACCGTGGCGGTAACGTGACCGGGAGCGGGATATTGCTGCTGGTTGGCGGACAATGTGTGTCCCGGATGCTGAGGGGTGCCATGTTGTCAGGTGGGTGATGTGTGGGTGCCCCTGTGGATGTGTTGTGACCCCCAGCAGGGTGTCTGTGTGGTGATTGGACCCTGTGTCGGCCTTTGTGTTGTGTGTTGAATTTGTGTAGTTGCGTACCTGCGGCGGCCCATCTGATGATAGTGTTGTAGGAGGAACATCACCGGGTGCATATGGAGGGCTGGGTTCATGGCATTCAGGTCCGGGTCTCGGCTATCTCGCTCTGCTGTCAAGTTTCTGCCTGCTTAGACTGGGCGGTGTCTCCTCTGCGGTGCGTCGACTTGTTTGGGCCATCCTAATTTGTTGAGCGGGCGGACGTCATTCCGCACGGCGGTGAGTCTCGATTGGCTCACACCGCTGCGGTGGCGGGCGCACTTTGATGGCGGTCCGCGGCGGAGGGAAACAACCTATGTTTTGCTGTCCTAATATGGTGGACGTGAGTTCCTCTGCTCGTGAGTGGAAAAAGCTGTTTTTCCGCCCCGCCACCACCGCGGTGGTGCCACCGCCCGACATCCGAATGGGCCCAAAGATGTTTAGGGGAAACAATACTTTTGCGGTTCAAAGTTGGCCAGTCGAGGCGTGCTTTCGATACCAGGCAAGGAATTAAAGGACAATTTCCGGTAAAAGCGTTGCAATTTTAAGCCCTACTTGCAATACATAGGGGAAAGAACACCCGGAGCACGGGAAGGTGAATTGTGATTTAAGGGTGTTGCATCCAATGGAAAAAGGCCTCTTGGTGAACACATGGACAGAAGACAAGGGCAAGTGCTGAATAAAGGAAACTTCATACAGTAATTACGTCCCATACATTTTAATTTTACATTGAGATTTTATTTCACTATTCAAAGTTTACCTATACATTATCTAATTGTTAATTCGTTTCACTGTTAAATGTTACATAACTTTGATTGGATTATTATTTAATTTCACTATTAAATTTTTACATGCACATGATTGGATTGTTATTTCATTTCACAATTGAAATATTACACGGATATGATTGGATTGTTCTTTCATTTCACTAATTCTTTCTGTTTTGTTGTAACAATTAAAAACACAAGCGGATAGGTAATGTAACTGAAAAAAACACAATGGGCAATGTTTTGCATTATTATTAAATTGAATTAAAATTTTTGGTAGTACGTTTGCATATTACATTTATAGTATTTCAAACTTGAAAACGTACATTTTCAGATTATTGCGTTATTTAATGACAGAAATTATTCAGATGTTGTTTTCACTGAAAGCCACAACGCAATGCTTAACGTTTTGCATTAAGTTAGATTTTACCAAAAAATTGTCTGGGGTACGTTTGCATATAACATTTATGGTATTGTTTATTATAAAAAATGGTATACTTATTAGGCATTATTGCTTTATTTTCACAAATTCTATTGGTGGTACGTTTGCATATTACATTTCTGGAATGGTTTATTATACAGTTTTAAGACTTGAAATATGATTATTCCTTATTATTAAGGATATCAGAGCACTTTACAATTTGAGGCCACCCAACCCCTCAGTCTGCAAGATGTGGCAACGAAACATCTCCACTTTCTCGACAAAACTAAGAAGCTGTCCACCAATTTCAGACCTACTGGCTTTGCCTATGTTTGTTTATTTGTGTTTCTTGTAATCCTATTGAAACTAGTTACACTGATTTTCCATTATGAATATTTTTGGGAGCTGCTAGCCTGCATCGTTACTAAATGATGCTGCAAAGAAATGGTACCTGAAATTTTACAGTAGTTTAGCAAAATGTTTTTTTTTTGCTTTCATTTTTTTAATGAACATTTTAATTTGAAAGCAAAGTATCATCAATCTTGTTTTCAAGCATCTGCAAATGGTGGGCAGCAGAAGATGAAGTGGAGGGATTGTTGCTGCCACTGCCGAGAACGCCTGGATTGAAACAGCCATGTCCTGCTCCTCCCTGGTGTGTTGTGCAGGACTGACTTTGTGTTATGGATATTGTGTACTTTTTATCGTGGCCATTCTCCTGCTTGAGTTACATTTGCTAAACAATTCATCAAAACGCTTAAAACGCATAATTCATGTGACATACATTTGGCTTATATTATTTGTTCTGCAGTGTGATAATCATGCCTATGTCAATATATTTGAACGTGGCTGTTTGATCAGTAGCGGCCCCCATCTCACCCCCCCAGCGCCTTGAGACCCTTGCGGGTATTTTTATTTATTTTAAACGTTTTGTATAGCGCTAGCTAGACCCGTAGGTATCAAAGCTCTTCACATACACATTGTGAAAAACAGAGGGGCCTTACATTACCTAGGATGCTGACAGTAAGTAAGCAAACCACGGATAAAGAATACAGCATGAACAACAAATAACTGTGCAACGGAGGGGGAGAAAAAAAAGAAAAACAAGGTGATTCGCATCCTCAACAATTCATCAACAATCCTTGAATGGGAGTCAACTCGGAGTATTGAGCTCTAGGTTAGTAGACGTTGTACAGGAAAGTATTTGTTAAGGAGATGGAGTTTGAGGTCCCTTTTGAAACAGGAGAAGGAGGGGTTGCATCTTAGGACTCCCGGGAGAGCGTTCCATGTGTGTGTAATAGAACAGCATATTTGGTAAGGGTCTGAGTGTTACGGATGCAGTGCACAAAATGTGTTGTTTACCCTAATCACAGTCTGCCACAGTTTGCAGTTTAACCCCATGGCTTTGGCACGAATTTCACCGCAGCGCTGGGGTGAGTGCGGTGCTGCCATGCTCGTGACAGAACGACGCCGTCATGAGTCATGGGCGGTGTGTGCTCATGATAGCGTGGTTCCGTCACAGTCCCGCCTGTTCATTAATTTGCCCGCACAGGCAGGGAATTAATGCCGCGTGGGAGGAGTGCCAGCCGCATGACAGAACCACCCCGTCATGAGCACACGCCACCCGTGGCTTATGATGGCAACGGGTTAATACATTTATCAATTTATGGACACATTTGGGTAGACTACAGGAATATTTCAGCTTACATTTGGGGTGCTAAATAGTAAAGTACGAAAATTCTTAGGCAATGGAATTCAGTATATATGCAATGGAAGCTAGGTAGTCAGAAGCCACAGACAATTGAAAGAGCTTTAGTACTGCCAATAGTCTAGCCAACATTTCCTTTGTTCAAAGGGAAATACGTGAATTTAGACTACCTGCTAATGATTGTGACATTCACATTTCCTGGTAACTTTGCTCCTTTCGTTGAATCTCTTAAACATTGTAGAAATTATGATGAGGTTTTCCAATACTGTTGTTTAAAGAGTTGTGCCAACCCTCTAAGGCATTGTTTGTCTTTGCTCCTCCCTCTAAGCAGGTCGAGTAGCAGTTCCACCAGTCCACAAGGAAACGTGGTTTCCTCCAGTGACCCGACCTGCTTAGATGGCCAATCTACGTGTCTTCGAAATAATTTAAAATTGGTGCCAATTTTTCTGCGTTTGCTATAAAGTACTCTGACTCTGTAATAGATGTGTAGTACTCGTCTACACTGTCAGGAGGAACAAAGCAAAGTGCAGTTAGTTTTTTAAACCAAAACGCCTGACAAAAAAGGAAAAAACATCCTTGGATTTGGGTATCCATGTACAATTTGGTTATAGTATTCATCATTGGTAATTCTAAGTCCATGATTACTGACAAAAATTCAGTACACGTTGAGGATTGTTTGTCTGGTAGTAAACTGTACACTAAAGGAATTACTGTGTTGTTAACGTAGCAGTGAATAGTGTATTTTTGGGTGAAAGGGGTGGGCGTACTTTTAAACGTACCATCCATCACTGTTCTCCAACCTATTTAGATTACGGGGGTGCTAAACATTAAAATCCGCTTTAGAGAGTTTTATTGTGATGCAGTATGAAAGGTGTGTTTGAAACAGTAAGAGATAGTTCAAGAGGAATAGTTATATCCGAAAAGGTTTGTGATGTAACACGTTTAGGGTTATTTGCCTGTTTCTTACGTTGGATAATTCTATGCAAGTTTGGAATAGTGGGCATTCTACTGGCAACATGTTCAGGAATGTGTTGGGATACCTCCCTTAAAATAGCACCGCGCGGGTCATTGCAGTTGCCTGCAATCCCTTTCATTTCATTTATAGATTCGCTCACTTCAATAGCCATTGCAGAGGTAGAGTGGTGATGGTCTGTGCTTCTTAAAACACGGTCACCCAGAGTAACCGCTCTGCCTCTGCAATGGCTGGAATAATATTGCACACACCTCCAATGACCCAGTGGCTCCGAATGTCTCTCCTTACAATACACATAACCACTATGTTTTAGTAGACGGTGTCCCCTGCTGGAGGGAATGTATTTGGCCATCTTTGGAACAGACATTACCTCTAAAAAAAGAGAAACACAAGCAAAATTATTTTCAATACGCAAACATGTACATAAATTGCTTTTGTAAGTCGTAAAATGTGTAGACGGTTATTAGTACATTACTGCAACAAAAGGAGACAATGATGATTTTGATAACACCAATAACCATACACAATTTGGGGTACATTAAAAATGGTGCAAATGTTTCTTGCAATAGCACCTATAAACTTTGGATACGTCTGTTGTAATTTATTAGCTGTGTGAAAAATAGAATAGGTTCACTCACAAACTATCTTTGTAATCTGTTTTACCTTTTGTACTACTGTGCTCTGGCACTCAGCCACGACACCAAAAAATGTTGCTTGCCTTGAAACTCCGTTCGCTTTGAGACTCTGTAACAACAAAATAAAAATTTTGTTTGCAGAGGGATTATTAGTTTGGTGTTTAAACTACGGGTGTACTACGCGAGAGAACACTGAAATTAAATGCTATGGTACTATGCAACACATTGGCTTCAGAGATAATTGTCTGGCGTAATAGCCCTGATCAAATGCCATTCATGTACCTGTATAGTTGTTGTAAATTTTGGATTAGTTCGTGTTTCGACCTTTGGATATTCCGACAAAGCTTGTCGATGGTGATGGCCTATTTCAGTAGACAAAATTGTTATTATTCACTCGTAGGGTATATCCCTGAAAAATTAAGATACACCAGTTTTGGACTACCTTTACCATACTAAAAGGATACCCCAAAAACAATTTCTGACACAGAGTTTAGCATGCACTTTGGTCACAAATGCCGGCCTGTGCCCTCAATTGGAGCAGTTGCTTTGGTCTGATACATGTTATGGATTGTTCTAATGTGGACATTTCGTGTGTTACACCATATTATAAAAAGTTAAAGCTAGTGTGTTTCTTTAAGTGCATGAGTTATTTGTACTTGGATCGGACTTTGTGGGACTGCCCCCAGTAATAAAACTGCTCCCCTCCCACCCCCTTTCCAGTCTCCCAGGGAAACACCCAATGCCCAGGCCGGCCAGTCCGGCCTTGCTACCACCCCTCATTGGTGCCCCTCATTTTCACATAGACCACCATCCATCCGTACAGTGATCCAGCCACTATTCCAGAAATGTATTCACTCATGCATCCAGCCATTTACTCATCCATTCATTAGTCCATCCATTGACCCTATTGCTCATCCATCTTTTCACTCATCCATCCACCCTTTCACCCATCATCCATCATTCATCGATCCACCCTTTCGCACCATCCATCCGTACAGTGATCCATCCACTCTTCCGGTCATACATCTATTCACTCATGCATCCCGCCATTTACCCTTTTGACCCATCCATCCATCCTCCCACCTATCTACTCATCCATTCATTAATTCATCCATTAACCCTCTTACTCATCTATCCTTTCCCTCACCAATCCGTCCACTCTCCCATCCATTCACCCATTTTCACTTATCAATTCATCCATCCATCCTTTCACACAACCATCGACCCTTTTACCCATCCATCTACCCTTCCGCACATACATACATCTATTTACCTTTCCTCTCATCCATACATTCACTCATTCACTCATCCATCCTTTCATTATGTATCCATTCAACCTTTCATTCATCCATTCATCCTTTGACTAATCCATCCAGCCATTCACACATCCCTTCAATTATTTACTCACCCACCTTTTCACATTATGAGCATTCCTTTGTCTGCAAAGTTGCAGACAGAAGAGGCCCATTAACAACTTCACCCCTGCTGTAGTTCTTAAAGCAAGGGGTAGGGTTGGGTGAGGTGGGGAAGGATTCACTAGGCCCCTGCAGTAAGGCAAATTGAAAATGTAGAAGTCGTTAGTCATGCATAATTCAAAGTGCCAGGACGTGGGGTGATTGTGACATGCTGTTGTTTTCCAGGGCTTTAAGTGGTATAAAAAATGGGAGGTCTCTTTAAAGGGGGTGTTTGATGTAATTAACAGCGTGGTTTAAAACACCCATGCAAAAAAAATGGTGCTTCGCATTGTGTTATGTGCGACTGGTATTATGTTGTTTCTGTCATTGCATCCAGATATATAATACAGCAAGTAGCATTACACCACCAACAAGACAGGACTATTGGCTTTGTTGCTTAAAATACAAAAGCAGCTTTGTTGTTCCGTTCCAAAATGGTGAGACAGTAAACAAACGTTTTCCTCTCCCAGCCTGCACCCAACCTCCCTCCCCCTGTCTCCATCTAGCACCTCTCCTACTGCAGACCAGTAGGATTACTTTTCCGGTTAGCATAATCGCTTTGGACAAAAGCATAAACAAATGCTAAAAGTTTCCCGGAAATATACTATGGGCTTACTCAGTCCTATTATGTACAGTTAGCACTTAGCAAAATACACTTTTGGGCACGCTATAAATTGCACACCAGACAGTAGAAGAAATGTACACTTGTTAAACTGACAAACGATTTATTGAAGTTCAAAAATGTGTTATAATGCTGGCACAATTAAGCTTGTTTTATTAAACCTTATTACTACATATGTTATATTTATCTGTTAATTACTTACAAGCTTCACTGCGAGAGGGATTGCTCACAATTATGGTGCCTTTGCAAAACGCAGACTTTGGAGTTTACAGTCTGTAAAAATGTACAAATAAGTACTTAAAGTTCAATTACTGCTACAGGACAGTTAGTTGGATAACATTACTGGGATTTAAGTCACTTACTTGTTTGGGTGAATGCCTCTCCTCAAGGTAGTAGTCCAAACGTAAGCACAACGCGTCTAGTGTGCCGTGGGAACTGGTCAGAACTGACCTGCAAATGGAGTGCACCTCCTTTTATACCCTACTTTAAGTGTTGCGATTTCAAAAAATGCATATATGTCCATTGACCACTTTTAAAGCCTGTTATTCTCAGGTTAAAACATATATTTTATGCATTCAAATGAGAATTTATAATATACCAGGGGGTCTTGGAAATTCGACAATGACTACACCTATGTGTCGTGGCACAATCAGTGAAACTGTGGTAGGACTTCTGTTGTCGTGTTTCAAAAATAGTGTCTTACTAATCCCAGTATTATTGATTGTTTAAAAGCGTACAGAAATCCGTGTTCCTACTGGGGGTTATTGCTAACTATTAATTATTGCATATACATTTCATTTGTAACCTTTGGTAATTTGTTGACCACTTCAAAAAAAACGCTGAACCTACAAACAACAATACACAGGTTACAATTGTAATACCGGAGTCATTTTTTGAAGTACTCAGTTGGTGATCGTATGTTGGCCTTTCTTCTTACATTCCCCACCGTAAAGCCCCTTGTTTACAGACATCCTGACCAAGGGAGTTAATGAACTCAGAAAAAAAAAATGTTGCAACAGGAGGCGATTTTATCAACTGGGTTGTAATGACACAAAACAGCAGAGACAGTACAATCGCATGGCAACAGCATGCGCAGTAAATGCGTGCAATGTAATTGCATTTATGGTTGTGTGATGTATCATCATACATCCCAATTATGCAGACACATCTCGTAGATGCCTGGAGACTCTGTAACCCAGATCAGACAGAAGTTTCTCCCCTCACATGGTTCCCTAACCCAATTAGATTATATTTTCCTCTCCAAACCCTTGGCTCAAAATCTCATTTGTTCCTCGATCAAGCCCTTTTTGATCTTGTATCATGCTCTGGAGATTGTTGATTTTGATTTGCTCTGCTCGCAATTAAAATCTTCTAGGTGGAGATTTAATCATTTCTTTCATTTAAATGAAAACCCTTCTGTTTCTCCTGCTTTGGTATGGGATTGTTTTAAGGCCACTGCTCAGGACTTTAACATTGATTTTGTTTCCAGAAAAAAGAAACAAACCCTTAATCAACCTAAAGCCCTACTAGCCAATATCAAACATTTTAGAGCACCAATTTTATGCTTCCTCATCAGATTCCACCCTGCAGAAGCTTATGCGTGCTAAAAGGGACTTTAATAAAATATCTACTGATAATGCTTCCTCTACTCCACTTCGAAGCAGCGCCTGTTATTATGACAGAAAAAAACAAAGTTGGATCACGCTTAGGTAACTCTCTTAAATCTAGAAAAGAGAGAGTGCTGATAGACTCTATTTAGTCAACAGATGGTAAACATCTTTTTAAAGGTGAGGACATTCTAGATGAATTTACAATGCTCTATAAAAATGTATATGCTCCAGAAATACCCACATCGAATTTCTTAATGACACTTATCTTAGCAATATTCCTCCCCCTTCTTCTTCAAATCTTGATTTTTCTTACCTGGATACGGACCTTTTGATCCAGCATATCTCTACTTCTCTGAACTCCTTACAGAAAAATAAATCCCCTGGCCCTGATGGGTTTTTTTTTGATGTTTTTTTGGTAGAATTTTACCTGTATTTTTAAAATTGTTTCTCCCAAAAATCCATAAACTCTCTCAATATTTTTGGACTACTGGTACACCGAGTGGCACCATCTTGGAGGCCTCTAGGGGGCATATTATCAAGGGGGTTTATCTAATCTTTTTGGGCTTTAAAAGCCAAGAAAGCGGAGATAAAATTATCTCCCTATTACCTAGCTGCCGCTAACACCAGTTAGTGACAGCTAGTAGGAGATAGCGACCATCTTGGGCCTCACTTTGCATGTCAGTGATATTTATCACTAATGAGATGCAAAGTGGGCGTGCCAAAATGTTAGAGACTGAAAACAGTCGCTAGCATCGCTATCTCCTATTACCAACTTTTGGAGATATTCGCGCTGAGCGGGAATATCTCCAAAAGCTAACACCTGCCCTGAGCAGTTCTTAGCCATGTTATCCAATGGGAGGTGGATAACATGGCTAAGAGCATTAGCTCGCTAATTCATGAATATCGCTGACTTTTCAGCGATATTCATGCTTTGCGGCGATTTTTACCGCATTTGCGTTAAACCTTGGTAATACCAAGGTTTATTTGCGGTAAAAACCGCCGCAGCGCTGCGGTAAATTTTTGTCTCTAACCAAGCAATAGCGATAATTATCGCTATTGGTTGGTAATATGCCCCTATATGTCTTATTTATAAAGAAGGAAAAGATCCCAAATTTTGCAAGAAGTATCGCCCTATATCCTTGAGAAATGTAGACTATAAAATGTTTGTTAAACTATTGCCTTTATGTCTAGAATGTCCCCAGCCACATTTAATTGGTTCAGAACAGTGTAGTTTTGTCAAAGGGAGATTAACTACTGATAATACTCGTTTTTTTAATGTTTTAAAAAATACATCTTCTCTATCCTATCCTTTAGCTGCAATCTCTATTGATAAGAAAAGACCTTTGACAGGGTGGACTGGTCTTTTTTTTTAACTCACTTTGATGGCACGTTTTTCACTTGATCGTGGTGTCTGACAGGGTTCTCCATCTTCTCTTTTATTTATCTTATCTCTTGAACCTTTTCTATATCATATTCGTTACAATACCTCTATCTCTGATTTGTTTTATGGAGATCATCACTTGAAGCGTTCTGCCTATGCAGATGATATCCTACTTTTTATCTCAAACCCTGAAACCTCTATTACCCCCGTTACTACAAGAATTCTCTGATTTCTCAGCGGTGTCTGGTTATAAAATTGACTCTGACAAAATGGAGATCCTTCCTATTTCCAAATTTCGCCTTAAGGAACATTTTGACTAACTGGTTTTCACTGGAATAGCTCTAGAATTAAATACCTTGGTATATGGTTCACTAACTCCATTTATGATTCAGTTAATCATGACCCCCATTAGTAAATTAGATGACTAAAAAGTGTCTCATGTTTGCAAATTGTGACAATTTTGGACTTGTAAAGAGCTGCAAGGAAATGAAGACTGCTGAGAGTTGAGCTTGCTGCAAACATTGTTTGTGTGCTTTAATATCATGGAAATCAACAGTAAAAACTGGCCCTGCAGAACATAAAACAGGTCCACACACAACTAAAAATCCGGCCCACACAAGACCTGTTAGACCAGTCTTTTGGGCACTGCCTGATTGCCCTACATGCCAGTTCGACCCTTGAAATGACTCTGCAAGAGTAAAATCAAGAGACAAGCAGTGTAGGGCAGTAATAGGAAGAGGCATGAGGTGAAGGCAGAACTAGTCAAGCCAGTATTCTGCAATCCTATCATTCGACACTGAAAGGACCGGGCCCATAAATTATGGACCTATTCTAGAATCACAATCCAATGGTTGTTTTAGCAGCATGTAAGCGTAGAGGGAAGAAAGTTGTTATTATTGTCAATCAATTCAACAGGCATTTCTCTGGACACATAGTAACTACGACGACTGCACAATGTTAGTTAATTTATTACAGAGAGAAAACATTTCTGGACATAAAGACACCTCAAGACGAGAGTGTAGAAATACATCGGAATCAGCATAAAGTCAAATCTGCGCATCCAGATTGAATGGTGCAGAATAAAAAAAAAAACAATTCAAGAAGCAGGATACAGACACTCAGAAAGCATGAGTCCAAGTTTTCCTGTATCAAGGGTGGATTAATATAACGCATTAATCTACCCCTACACTAATGCTAAGATGACATCCTACTTAGGCATCTTCACAGAAAATAAATAAAAGGTATCAGCATGTGGATTCTTCCTAAGAAGTATCGCCACCATCAATGGGTCAAATAGTATAAAGCTATTGAGACAGAGCTTGGTCTAAAGTGCTCCCTATCCAACAGGGAAAGGTGTGGCGCCGCGGCCAGGGTGACTGACTCCAGAATCTGGGGATCACGATTCGATCCCGGGGCCGGCGGCAGATCAGCCCAGCACCATGTGACTTTGGGCAATAGTTTGCTTAATCTTCCCGACGGCTCCCAGCGCCTAGAAACCCTAATGGGTGATGGTTCGCGCTTTACAAATGTGGATTATTATTATTATTATTATTAATGGCAGAAGGAAAATTGGGTGCTTTCCCTACTGCCAACATCACAATATTGAAGAGAACATTCCCAAGATCCTTTGCAGGTCACGCCATCCACTCTGGGTACCAGCCTAAAGGTAGTTTTTCATGGGACAGCGGTGTTCTTCTTCGCACCACATTTGTTCTTGGTTCCCAAGTCTCGTCCTGTGGGAAGGACAACAGCCTTCCTTTATCGATTCAGACTGTACAATGTAAGTTTTCCTGTCCTTGCATGACTTATAAAAAAAATACATTATTTTAGCTAACATGAGCACTTCTTTCACCTGCAACACAGAATGTGAGAAAGAACGAATTGCACAGCACACATGACATTCAAACTGTTAATAGTAAAGCGAGAGTTTCCAGGGAAAATGCATTTCAGGCCTACAAGATTCGGTTAACATAAGAAAGGGCATGTGAGCTTTATGAAATTGCATAAGGAAATAAGGCACATTCAATACATTTTTTTATCATTACTTGATCTGTGGATTTGCAACTCGTATTGAGCTTGTAGCAATTGGGAGGGCGGTGTGGACTCTGTTTGATTGAGTGACTGGATGTTGCTTGATCTCTATTGCCTGGGTATAGTTGTCATTGTACTGCCCCCCCCCCCCCGTTTTTTATTTATTCTTGACTTACTTATGGTGTTTTTGTGCCTTGCTTTACAGCTTGCAATTTATCACATGCAGAAATTTCCTGTACGGTGTCTTCTTAATTAGTCCTAATTGACCTGGAGCGTGTACCAACGCCTCTTCGACAACTTTTCATTAGGAGGGGAGTTCATCCTTGCCTCATGGGTCTCGCAATTTTTGGTAACCTTGGGTCAGTATCTAAGGGAGAAACCCCCTGTTCTTACTCAAATTTTCTGCGTGCTTGTCTCTTTTCAGCATGAAGTGATACTTTGATGAGGATTCATTACCTCCTATGGTGATCGTTTTCATGAGTTTGAACTTACCATTATCAGGTTGCTACAACTATTCGGCACTTATCCATTAGAGGTGAGTTGGTTTGTGCCTCTCACTTGTGACTTTCACGGGTCAGCCGGTAACAGTGGGTAGATTTTGGTATCTCTTTATAGACAAAGGTCAGCTATCATTATGCTTTGTTACCACCTGTTGCCGATCGTTATTTGGGCACTGGAAAGTTATCGCAGGAATTGCTGTCTTTCTCTCTCAATCGTTGTCCATCTACCTTTTCTTCTCTGATTTTAGTTTAAGTTACCTTTGACGGTCTGTCTTGCTTTTCCTTCCATAGTTTTCCTTCTCTTTCTTCTCTTGCAACTATTTGATCTTCTTCCTGTTCACTGGTAGTTTTTTGAGTATTATCATGGATAATCAGGAATTTGTACATGATTTTATATTGGTTTATTTGTGCGCCTTTATGTACATTTTATTTGGAACTTTCTCTGATCATGTCCATACAGGAATATTGTCTGAAGTTATGTATATATTGATATTTCAATTCAATTCAAAAAAGCTTTATTGTGGTTTGATTTACCATAAAAGCACATAAAACCATTCCATCCAATACTTTAGCAATTAATACGATTCATTCATATTATCACAGGTATGTAATAAGTCGCTAAACGTTTTCTCTAAAAGTCTAAAATTTGAATAATGTTTAAAACTCATAAAATCAATAAAATCTGTAATTATTATACTAACAGGGTACTGATCTACTCTCTCCTATTCCAAATATTGATATTTATATATGAACTATCAGGACTGCATTGATTCCACATTTCAAATGGAATCTTCACTCGTGATGCTTTTTGAAAATTCAGCTGTGTCATCTGTGCAGCCACTGAGCTTACCATCTTGAAACTACCTGAGGAAGGTGGAAGCTGAAACATTGTAGTGGAAATATATTTTTGTTCTTTGGTGAATCTATCTGTTTGAGTCACTTCTTTCTTGGATATTTATATATGTTTATATGTGTATTTTATATGTGTTTATTGTGTAAATAATGATGTTTTTTAATCTTATTTCAATACATTTTTTAAATCTACCGGGTTAACTTGTGTCTTCAGTCTCATCCTTTTCTGTATAATATGTATTTGTTGTGATCATTGCAGCCCTGACAAAGTTCCTATCAGGAACGAAACGCGTTGGCTGTGTGAAGTTCTTGGTAAACATTACCGAAATAAAGAATATAATTTGGACTAAAAGAACTTGTTTTGGATTTCAATGAGTGCGCCTTCCGCTTTCCGCCTTCCTAAGAACATCCGATAAATGCATTTACTTACCACAAATGTGGAGTGCACCTGCGTCACCAAAAGGTAATAATTCTGTCCATCCATTGTAGATGTTATACAAGTTTTCTTATTCAATAAAACAGCAAAACAGCTAACGCGTTTCGTCCAACTGGTGTGAACTTCATCAGGGCTGTGGAAATGAGTTTGGGCTTCTAAGGGTAATAGGTAATAGTACAAAGATTGTGGAAGAATAGTAGACTGTGTTGGTACTGAAAGGACAACTGTACCCTCCTGGATCCAGGGACAGTTCAAGGTTGAAGCAGCTCCTGTGCCTTGAAAAGTGCATATAAACTTCTCAGGGTAGTAAGGTGTTTGCAGATAGTCGATTATGTTGGTGCTGACAGAACAACTGTACCCTGCTGTATCCAGGGACAGTTTGAAAATGAAGCGGCTCCTGTGTCCGGCCTGGATAGGAATAGGCATGTGACATGGCAGTGAGGTGGGTCTTCCGCCGTGGCCTGGTCTACGTGGGCAGGCATGCGGCCTAGTCCTTCCACGTGAGGCCTAGTGCTTCTCGTGTGGAAGGACTAGGCCGCATACCTGCCCACATAGACTAGGCCTCAGCGGAAGCACCAGGCCTCGCATGGAAGGCCCGCCTCACTGCCATGTCACATGTCTGTTCCAGTCTGGGCCGGGCACAGGAACCGCCTCATTTTCTAACTGTTGGGACTCCGTCCGGACCGGGGGCCTTGTTCTGGACATCTTTTTCAACTGGGCCCGTATCTCCCCTTCTGTAATCTCGGTGACTAAAGAAGCTTTATCAGACTCGCTCAGCTGGGGCAAATCCTTCGAAACCCACCACTGCTCCAGTTCTTCTGAACCATGTCCGTTATCTTCTTGATATAATTTCTCCATAAAATCTCTAGCCTCTCTCCTGATCTCAACATCCTCTGTTAGTAGCAGCCCGAGCCTCTCTGAATTAGTGAACTAATATTGTTCCTGCTCCTCTCGGCCCTAGCCTTCCAGGCCAGGAGGGAACCACACTTCTCTCCATAGTCAAAATTCCTAAGATTACTAACTTCCCACTTGTCCTTAATTATCTTATCGGCTCGTGCTTTGAAGCCTGTCTGCAACTCTAGAAGATCTTTTTCGAGTGCCGGAATCCTTCCTCTATCCTCCAAGACCGCTACCTGTAGTTGTTGTTCCTTTTTTTATCAGATCCAAATCATAAATGTCTTTTTCTTTCGTGAGTTTTCTTTTTAGCACCATCTGTGAGCCAAGAATACCTCTTAAATAAGACTTAAGTGTTTCCCATACTGTTTGTTCTGAGGCTGTACCACTATTAAATAGGAAAAACTCAGATAAACTTCCTTTGATATTGATTTTGATCTCTTCATCTAGAAGAATTGTTATGTCTAATGTCCACCTATACTCTAAGGGGCTTGTCTTAAAATTGAATTTTAGCTCAACCACAGAGTGATCTGACAAAGCTGCTGGAATGTATGAGATTGAAGCCATATCAGGCAGGAGCACTTGGTCCTGAAGAAAAAGATCTATTCTGGAGTATTGTCTATACTTTTTGCTACAGAAGAAGTATTCCCTAAGCGTACCATGCTTAACTCTCCAGGAATCCTTTAAGGTAAAGTCCTTCATAATATTCCTCAAAGCTAAAAGGGATTTATTTGGGGGGTTGTATTTAGTTTTAGAGGTACGGTCCAACTTACTGTCCAATATTAGGTTAAAATCGCCCCCTAATATAACTGGAGCCGAGTGCTGTATCATGCATTCCTCTAGCTTTCGAAGAAAGCTAGGATTGTCTTCATTAGGACCATAATAAACAGCACACGAAAAAGTGGAACTACCGATAGAGAGGACTGCCACCAACCATCGCCCTGATTGATCAGTACCCCAATTCCAGACCCTGATCCCCTTATTGGAACGAACAATTATAGCTACTCCCCTAGTGGAACCCTTGTGCTTGGAGCAAAGCACTTCCTGTACCCAGATAAGTTTTGCGAAGACTTGACAACACACTTCCGCTTCTAAATGGGTTTCTTGTAAAAGGTATACATGGGCCTCAGTATTTTTTAAGAATTCGCACACCCTTAATTGCTTCTTCCGGCTCCCTATGCCATTCAGATTCCAAGAGAGGAATTTACTATTTGTTACCATACCAGGGACCATTGTCTTATAACAACCACCTCATTAGCTAGCAGTGGCCAACATTCGTTTTCTAAATTAACAACATAAAGACTTATGGCATATGAGGAAATTTTTATATTTTCACCCCGTCCCCTGGGACCCCCCCTCCCCTCTCCCAAGGACACGCCTTAGGGGGCTCCTCACTCCTGAAACGCCACCCTACGTGAGAATTTTCTTTTCCCTACTGACTGACCCAGCCTTCTCATTTTTAATATTTTATATATTTATGTGTTTAATCTCTAACTTTTACATTCAACCCCTTTTTTTTAGTTTTTTATTTTAGTTTTGTGTCACCTACGATAAAAGAGATCTATACATTCTTACATCTTATTTGCTAATTGTAAGTGTGTAAGTGGATAAGTTAGTGCAACCAATGTACATTTAAATTTAACTACCTCAATTTTATAAGAGTCCCAGCATACTATTCAGATGTCATTTTACCCCTTTATTTTACTTGTTTCTTAATTGATATAAACTGATTATTACTTAGGATTGGCTATTTCCGCATTTTTATTAACAACTCATCTACTTCCTCTGGGTGGTTGCAGTTAAACATCTTGTTGTCCACATTATCTTAAGTAAGGCGGGGAATTTCATTTGAACTTGAGCTCCCAGTGAACGAAGTTCTGGCATTCTAGAACCCAACTCCCACTGTCTTTGAGCTGTCTTTCCCCCTATATCGGATCTAATTTGATAGGAGTTAGCACGATAGTGGAGAGAGGTACGTGCGAGACATCTGCTGAGGATAAGATCCATAACCCTATAGGTTTGAAAGTAAACCAGAATCTTCCTTGGTGCTTTGCAGTCCGGATGCAACCTAAAGGGGTCTCTATGCACCCTCTGAATCTCGGCCTCTAGGTCAATATCTAACCGATCCTTCAATACATCTTCCCGTAATAACCTGCAGACAAATCCCTTGATGTCCTCAACTTCCTCTCCTTCTGGTATTTTAAGGATTGTAATTGTAATTTATATTTATATAGCGCATTAGCACCAACGGTCTCTAAGCGCTTGCTTTGGGAACCCGTCCTGGTTTTTCCCTGTGAGATAACCCGTACTGGGCACCCCCAAGGAGAAAGCCAGGCATCCCGCCGCGGGGGCCATAGTGGAGATTAAGCAAGCTATTGCCCGGAGTTGCAGAGTGTGAACCCGTGATTCGAGCAGGCACCGAAGCGATAATTATCGAGTCTGTGGACATTTTGGGCTCAAGACCCTGCCGCGTCGGGAATTGAACCCTGGTCCCGGGTCTGACCTCTGCTTCATGGTCTGCCTCTTCTAACCATTGAGCCACACTTCTCCACTGTTAGGTTATTCCGCCGACTTTGCGTTTCCAATCTCTCCATGTCAAGTGAGTGTTCGGTTTTGTGCCTTGAGAGCATCAATATCCTTGCAGTTTCCTGCAGTTGTTTCTGAGAGTGAGGTAACTTTAGTCTTCAGCACACTGGTTCGAGCCGCTATTCCCTCCAGCCTGGCCTCTAGTGCATCAAATCTGTCATGTAGCCCCCTTTGGTTGCTCTCAGAAATCTCAAACTTTTCTAATAAATCCTCCCTCAGTGTTTGGAATAGGGAGCCAAGTCTGTCTCTCTCAACCTCAATCTCAGCTGACCCGGGGTTAATAGGTGAGGCAGAGTTCTGATTAACACAAATGCCAGGGGGAATGGATTGCAGTGGGGGTTCGGTTAAAGTTACTTGAGGAATGGAGAGGGCCACGGAACTCAATGGAGCCGGGGCAGTAGCAAAAACAGAGTTAAACCTTCAGAGGCTAATGTAGCAGGGGGCCCCTGTGCTACTGGTGATGATGAAGAGGGCGCCTGAGAGTTAAACATACTGTCGTCATCAGGACCAGGGCCAGAATGCCATTCACATTAGGGGTCTTCTCGAATATTTCATACCTGTTCTTCAGGGACAAGATAGGAGGAGCAGCTACTCTATCTGGCTGAGGTAAGGACCCAGCACCTACTGCTCCTACCTCTCCTCCCTCTTCTGTCCCTTCTACAAATGCTTCTGCGTCTACTTCTGCATCTGCACCCACACCAACTGCCTTCGCTCCTGGCTTTTCTCCTAGCTTTGCCTTAGAATTTGCCATTTGGTCCATTATTTGAAAGTAGCTTTTAAGCGAGGGAGTGCTCTTCTATACCTGGAACTGCTTGATTGTCTTGACTGTTCCACCTTTTCTTGACCCCCCCTTCTTTTCCTGCTTGCACGGCGATAAAGGCGTGGGATCCCCTTTTTCTCCTGACTCTACTAAGTCCCAGACCCCCTGCCTCCTCAAGTCCTGCTTAGACCTGAGCTGATACCTGTTCCTAACCCCCCCCATCTCTTTAGATACTGGGTGCACAGGGTGGTTAGAACCAGCAGTCGGAACAATGGGAACACTCTGAATTATCTGCAGAGGTTGCCCCACCTCTGCGCCACTGCCCTTGGTATCGCTACTCACTTTACTTGAGCTGGTTTGATGAAATACTGGCACAGCTACTGGTGGAACAGCTAAAACAGCTACAGCTACTGTCAGCCTCCATGCAAACCTCCCCTCTTGTAACCTCCTTACCCCTGTACTGTATTTCCACAGAGCTTTGAGTTGAAAAATTTCCCCAGCACACCGGGCCCTTGGAACGGGAGAGGAGTGCCCCCCTGGAGTACTGCCAAAAACTACTACGACTTTGGTCCCGAGGGATTGATTGATTATGCCTTACTTCCTCAGGCCAGAACGAGACCCCCGTGTTTACAGTAACAACCGCTTCAGACTCCCAGCAGATGCGTACCCCAGCTTGTACTCCAGCTTGATCTGACTCCCCCGCCTTTCTCCTTGCAGCGTAACGCCGTTCATGCATTCCCCCAGGGTCCTAGTGCCCGAGAGCGCTCTCCGCCGACCGCCAACCTCTGAGGCAAACACAGAGACAGGGGGAAAACTAAAAAAGAAATGCCCACGATACGACTCCCCAGCTATACCCTCCACTCCTCACCGCATATTTTCACAAGGTCAGCACATCTTATTAGGAAAATTCATACAAAACTGCCCGTGGTGTTTTCAGAGCGAGGAGCTCCGCAGGAGCCGTCAGCCTGCCGCCGCCATGTTCCCGATGTTGGTGAGTTGCACACTTCTTGAGCTATCAGACTTATAATCTTGGACTCTTTTGGGATATTATTTGTGGGGATTTGCATCACAAGCACACAGTGGTTTGCTTGTTAGGCTTGCTGTTTCATGTTTGGAAGTGATAAATGCATTTACCTACAAGTAGACAACAGCAAATAAACATAAACTCTTCACAATAATGTTTTCTGCTAATTAAATTCACCTTCTACGTTAATTCTCCAATTTACTATCCAATGGCCTAAACACGTCATGTTTCAGGTTATTACATTTTGAAATTCTAATACTTCACGTTAATACGACAAAGGTATATGTGGGTGTTTTCTACACGTATGATTATAATGCAACCCTGCGAATAAAATGTGGCTCCTGCCACATCAGTTCCCCGTTGTGATGATGTTGAGTCATCACAAAACACTCTAAATCCCTTTAGACCGATCTAAACAGATATCATAAATAGTCTCCTTTGTCTGAACTCCTCCCATAGTATCAGATTCTCATAATGACTGTACTGCAGCCTTTCCACCCATCTTTCTCTCTCCCTGAAGTAATCCTCCATTTGCCTCGCCTTGTGCTATTTGTATGCTCTTATCATACCTAGCAATATTATAACACAGACTACAGCGATTATGACTGGCTTCAAGATGTATCCAAGAATTCCCTTACCTAAATTGGCAAATTAGCTTCCAACTGCTTCCAATCCTTTTCCAATCTTATCCCAAACTCCCTCAGTTGCCAAGTCATGTATCGCATGATGCATCTCAGTGATGTTACTTATATATCCCCTCAGATCTTTACTTTGATTAGGAATGTATGTACAAGAATGTTGGACCTTCAGCATCCAACAGACTCTGCCCTCCCTGGCTAATAACACATCTAAAGCAAGACAGGTTTGAATCATCATCACACTTATCAAAACCATTTCTCCATCTTTCAGTAACAATGACTGAGCTGTGTTTCCAACAATTTACCTACAATGGCAGGCAACCTTCTAATCTTGCTGTCATTCAATACCACACCCAAACTAGGTATCATCGCTCCAAATCTGTCTCCCACAATTTCACCAAAACTCAGTCCACGTTTTTCTCTATAGTTCAATTTTCCCTCCAAATCTCAAAATCCTCCAACTGATATAACTTTGGAAACAGAACTGCCACATAACAAGTATCATACCAATTATTGGGAAGCCGCATATATCTATTCTTCCCACACTCAAAATATACTCCTGGCAGCACTCGCACTGCTTCTTGGAGGAACTTCTTTGAAGAAGCATCAATTAGTAAGATGTGATCACACATACTCTGTCCCACTGAAATAGTGTCATAACGGGTCTGTACCTGTCGAATGCAATGCATGTCTCGGTGTTCCCAATCCAGAGCTATAGGACAATAGCTTCCCTTAGTCTTGTGAGCTAACTCCTATTTGGTCCATTCAAAGTTTCCCTTCCTATTGTTAAGTTTAACAGCTAATCCTCTCTGTCTATCCTCTACTTAATCTACATTTTTTTCTATGTCTGTCAACGTGCAGGTTAGATTATGTCAATGCACATATGCAGTGTCTAATGTTACTGTGGATACAAAATACTTTCCCATTCTCTCTTCTTGCTTGTAATAATCATATATATTCAGATGTATGTAGACTGGAACTTCTGAGAGTACCAATTCATAGTTTGAGAAATAGTACTCATAATGACCCTTTCCATAAAACATCCTGAGCAGCAAACTACAACTAATACTATACATCAGAGGTAGGTGATGATACCTGATCTCCTTAACCGAAGCAGGCAATTGCATACACACATAACAATCTCTCACATCCATAGTATTCACATCATACAACACCATAGCAAAATCATTCACCAAGTAACCACCTTTAGACAAATCTATATGCAGAAAATGACTAGTTTGCTCTATAAAGCATTTATTACATCCTAATATACCCTCTTTTGATGTAGCAGTGGTAGGTATGGATGTCCCATGTACCCCCACTCCTTTTTCCACGACTTTGTGTGCACTTAAAATTAAGTATGGGCGTAAAATCCGTTTCGCTGGCGAATTTGCGGATATTTGGCAATTTCGCGATCCCCCAATCACGCAAATTTGCCCAAAAATCCACAAATTCGCAAGTTACAAATTATTTTTCTTGGTCGCACTTGAAAAATACAATATCGCGTGGGCGGCATTGACTTACCGTGATTCTGAGTCCGCCGAGTTGTTTTTCTCCCGGTTTGCGTGTGCTGCTCCATTTTCGATCTTGCTGCGTGATCGCGCGAGAGTTTTTCGAACGCAATTACGTTATCGTGGCTTGCCATCTTGCAAGCGAGAGTTTGACAACGGGAGTACGTCATAAAGGCCCGCGATCACGTATTGCGGGAGTAAACAATGCCGAACACGTAGATGCGGTGCGCAGCTGACTTCCGGCGGGAGATTTGAACAGCTTGCGTTTCCGAAATTGCAAAAATTGCAATTCTGCACAAGAAATCGACCGCAGCAAGCATAAACCTTGTGAAAATGATGATTTTGATCAGAATAACTCCTCAGATTGACATGTGGCTGCACTTTTTGGTGCAGGAGTCCATTTTTTGGGGTGGGGTGGGAGGAAGGAAGTGCCCCAGACTCTCCAACTTCCTGTTCCTGTCCAGTAGTATCCTCCCAGTGCTTTGTCCATGTCCTGGTCACTTTTGATTTGGATCTGGAGCTGGAAGGATTACATTTTGTGGCTGCTGCTGGATATTTGTATTTGAGGACTTTTTGGACTTTGGAGTTTTGGATCACTTTTGGACTTCAGATTTTACAAGTAAGTTGGTGTTGTTTGTTTGGGGCATTGCAGTTGAGGCAGCTGCAGTTCTAAAACTTTTTTTCACAACTTTAACACAATATATATTGTGGGTAGCCACAGTACCCAGTAGTCCCAGGGTTAGTCATGGGTGCATGATACAACTGTTTTTTAAAAACTTAATTCCCATTTATGTCATGGAATTTTAGCTCACTGTTATATGTTGATTTTTTAAAAAATTTTGGGGTGCCTGTAAAGCCTCACTAGCCAGTAGGCCCAGGTGTAGCGAGTGGTGCATGGATCTAGACTTTCTATGGGGTGTCTTGAATTTAAACATCATCGAGGGCATGGATGGCATGGGATTGTGATGATTTGTGAGTGTTTTTCGACTTTTTGGGGTGGTGTTGGGGCCTGGCCATGGGGGTGGGCGCCATATTGAGGCCTGGGACAGCCAGGGCGTGGCAATCTGGTGGGGGTCAAGGGGTCATTTTGAAGCCAGGCAGTGTGCTCAGGCCTGCACCCAGTTTGCCTTGCTTTCAACTAAGCATGGGCGAATTTTGCGAATCTCGCGTTCGCGAATTTTGCGGATTTGCGAACTCGCAATCCGCAAAATCCGCGAATTCTTGTGAATTTGCGGATTTTTTTTTTTTGTGTTCGCGCGGGTTTCTGCCAGTTCGCGAGGGTTTTGTACAATTTCGCAAAACGCGAACTTACCTGTCGGGTCGCAAGTTTCGCGAACTTGTTGTTTCTACGTGTCCAGCCTGTTTGGGGCACTCTTCTTCATCACTGCCACTCTCTGTCACCACTGCCACTCTCTGACTACTCATGCCACCCTCTGGCCCACCCATGCCACCCTCTGTTTCATCACAGCACCCTCTGGTTGTCCAGTCAGTGTACATTATTGTGGCAACGCAAGCACACCTTCCCTGCCTCAAGTGACCTGAATTAATTTGGGGCTGATTAATGTGTCACAGAATATTTTTTTAGCTGGCACCTGCTTCCTTAGTGCTTCCTGATTAGTGATCTTTTGCACTTGCTAAGTGCTTTCATTGTTGCAAAATTAGTTACAACACCTGCCCTACCCCAACTGACAATAATGAATTAGGGGCTGATTAATGGATTTGAACCTCCAGCCTGGCTCCTGCTTGTCTCCCTTAGCTGTAATTCAGGACCTTTGTGGCATATATGTAACTATTCTGAGGTTCAGAGCAGGGTCACATAATAGTTGCAACTGGCAACTGAACTCTGGAGGGGCCCCTCAGGAAGCACTACAGGAAATGGCTACTAATGATGAGCCTGAACTTTTGAACCTGGTAAGTAGTTTCAGTTTTGCTAAGATCGTATTTCTGCAATTTTGCGCTTATTCGCGGGGCGCGAAGTTGTACTGGGAAGCCGCAAACTCACGCGAACAGTGCAAGCAAGCCATGAAATCCGCTGCTCGCGGATTTGCGGATTTTGCGGGAGATTCGCGAATCTCGCGGATTGCGAATTTACCGAAAATCCGCAAAATCCGCGAGCGAAACGGATTTTCCGCCCATGCTTACTTTCAACCATTATGCCCAGGGGTACTTAGTGGTGCATGGGCCTAGTCTTTCTGTGGGGTGTCTTGAACTTAAACATCATTGAGGGCATGGATGGCATTGGATTGTGGTGATTTTTGAGTGTTTTTCGACTTTTTGGGGCGTTGTTGGGGCCTGGCCATGTGGGTGGGGGCCATTTTGAGGCCTTGGACAGGCAGGGCCTGGCCATATGGTGGGGGTCAAGGGGCCATTTTGAAGCCAGGCAGTGTTCTCAGGCCTGCACCCAGTTTGCCTTGCTTTCAACCATTATGCCCAGGGGTACTCAGTGGTGCATGGGCCTAGTCTTCTGTGGGGTGTCTTGAATTTAAACATCGTTGAGGGCATGAATGGCATTGGATAGTGGTGATTTTTGTGTGTTTTTTGACTTTTTGGGGTGTCTGGCTTCTAGCTTCCATTGCTTTTAGGTGCACAAGAGAACCACCAGTGTCAGGAAGAAGTCCTGCAGCGGTGTGTGCAGCACAATGTCACGTGACGTCACATGAGTCTACAGACAAGACAACTCTGCAACTTGTGGAACTGCAGCCTGCTGTTCTGACATCTGAAGAAGATGGCCCCAAAGAAAGGTGGCCGTAGCGCCTCAGCAAAAAAAGTTGCCAGTGCCACTGCCAGTAAGAAGGAGCAGAAGAAGCAAGTGGCACCACCTACCAAGGAGACTGGTGTGCCCACCGACACATTTTTTGTGAAAAAAACTATGCCTGCAGCAGCAGCTATGGCCGCCGGGGACCAAGCTGGAAGCAGCACCTCCGCTTCATTGGGCTCAGTGCCACCACG
This sequence comes from Lissotriton vulgaris, assembly GCF_964263255.1. Classification (NCBI taxonomy): domain Eukaryota; kingdom Metazoa; phylum Chordata; class Amphibia; order Caudata; family Salamandridae; genus Lissotriton; species Lissotriton vulgaris. The sequence continues at coordinate 1,791,326,526 of NC_141691.1, forward strand.
CCAAGTTAGGTCCAAGAACATGAGTGCTGCTGCGGCAGCCACTTTGGTTGTTCAATCACCATCGACCAGTGATCTTGGCTCATCACAAGAAAGTACCATCCAATCAACGCCGGGTGTAACTCAGCTGATGAGTGTTCAACAACCACAGCCGCAACGACAACCACAGGTGCAACTAGTACAAGCGCAAGTACATGGGCAAGGAGAGGTGCAAGTAGAGGCGCAAAGAGAGGCGCAAGTAGAGCCGCAAGGAGAGGCGCAAGTAGAGGTGTAAGGAGAGGCGCATGGACAGGTGCATGGAGAGGTGCAACTAGAGGTTCATGGAGTGTCACAACTGCCTACAACGCTTGTTCCTCCAGAACTAGGGGCCCATCAGGAAATTGATATTCAAGAGGAGGTATCATCCGAGGAAGCCACTCCTCCTGATGATGATCCATTGTCTTCCAGATCCCCAGCAAGAAAAAGGTCAAGGAGGGCTACTACTACTACAAGTTCTTCTTCAAGCCCCCTTCATTCTGACGACTTTGATCCTGATTGGAACCCACAAAATGCAGTCTTAGAGTGAGGCACGCCATGAGCCGACAAAGGTAGCTAAGCCTAAAAGGAAGGTTCCCGCAAGGCTTCGACTTATGTGTGATGACGACTAACAAGAAGTGTTGTCTTCTGCTGCTGATGAACAGTCTGACGATGACCCAGTCATCAACGTTATCACTCCAGCCCCGGCAGGCATGCAGAATACAGACATTTTGACCCTATCCCCAATGGCAGCTGAGCGGGATATGGGCGGCGTGGCACTGGTACCACCACCAATGCAGTTAACTACAACACCAACACGACCTACAGCTTCCATATTTTTTAGTCAGAAGGCCAGCAGGGACCTCCATCCAGCTCGACCTCAAGTAGTGGGACTGTAAGTGAACAACAGAAACAAATTCAGCCATGCCCATCCTCCACTTCATCTGGCATTGAAAGTCAAAGTAGCACCTCCACCACCAGCAGACATCACCAGTCCCCAGTTTGGGACTTATTTACTGTTAGCGCAAAGGAGGAAAACATGGTCGTTTGTTCGATTTGTGAAGTATCCGTTAGTCGGGGTAAGCTTGGTACCTACTATGGTACCGGAGGCCAGAGAGGTCATCTAAAACAACACCCTATCCAGTTGTATTCACACCTACCTAAGATCGAGGAAGCCCAACAAAGTAGAACTGATCCAAATGTATCCATTCACATCTGATGCTGACGAGGGGCTGATTGTGCAGGGGGGAAGTCAAGAATCGAGCGACATTTTTTCTGGTACACCCAGTACCCCTGGCAGCAGCACTGCAGTGGTAGCGCCCACACCCTCTACCCCTGCAACATATATGAGGCACACTAAGAGTCTGGGACAGACACCAATGCAAAAAAGTCCATCAATGAGGCTTACTGTTTTGAAGTCTGCATCCATCATCATCACGTAAAACTGCCCAGCCCACCATTAGAAGCATGTTTTGGTCGGAGGCGCCATTTGAACGCAATCACCCAATGGTACGTCTGTATAACGCAAAGCTGGCTAAAATGCTAGCGCTGGACCTTCTCCCTTTTTCTTTCGTGGAAGGGGTGGGGTTTCTAGAATTAGTGGCAACAGTCTGCCCTAAATGGAAGGTTCCTAGCCGGTCCTATTTTGCCAGAGTTGCGGTTCCAGCACTACATCCAAGATGTGCTGGAGGTGATTGGGGCAGCTTTGCACAAGAGTGCTGTTCACACTATCCACTTGACAACAGACATGTGGACCAGTTGCCAAGCCCTTGATTACATGTGCATCATTGCACACTGGGTCTCTTTTGCAGGGGTTAGAGACAAGTCAAGTGCAGTTGTTGACCTGGACACACTTTTTCAAGCTACTCGTAAACATGCAACATTAGCCATGTTTGCCATGGAGAAATCTCATACTGCCAGAAACATTTTGGAGGAGTTTAACAGTAAGGTCGCCTAATGGCTGCATCCAAGAAATCGCATAGTTGGTTATGATTTTGATGGTTGATAATGGCAGTAATATAGTTAGGGCCATGCAGCAAGGTGACTATTTCAGAGTGCTGTGTTTGGCGCACAGTATTAACATCGTGGTGCAAGATTTCTTGAAAAATGAAAACACAGTCAGGAAGTTACTGACCACCTGCCGAAGAATCTGCACAAATTTCAGCCATTCTTTTAAGGCCCGGAAGGAGCTGAGGAGCATTCAACATGAACGTAAAGACTCATCCAGGAGGTGGCAACACGTTTGAACTCAACCTTTTACATGCTTGAGCGTCTGTCTGAGCAGTGCATGGTAATCAATGATTATGTCTTTCAACTAGGTTCTACTATGAAAGACATGAGGCTAGAGTTGGAGGAATGGAAGCTAGTTAAAAGCCTGACAGACATGCTTCGTCCTTTTGAGGTCTTCACGCGTTAAGTCAGCAGGGAGGACTGTTCTTTGGGCAAAGCTATCCCATTGTTGGTCATGCTAGAGCACCAACTGAAGGCGTGTCTTCAACGTTCAGAGATGCTGGTGATAAGCAAGACGCATATCAGTTGGCGGAGAGGTTATCAAGCCGCCTACTTGCCAATGAAAGGCTTAAAAACATACATACAGAACAACATTACATTTGTGCCACTATTCTGGATCCACGGTACAAAAAGGCAGTGGCCAGCAAAGCATTCATTCCTTTTGATGAAGCAGATGTTAAAAAGTACAAACATTGGCTAGCTGTGTCAGCCACTCGGTTCGAAAAAGATTGGCAGAAAATTCAAGGAGCCGGCAGAAGTCCAACTGAATCAGCAGGCCATCCGGCGTCAAGTTCCACTTTTGAATCTGTGGGCGAAGGGAGTCACTTTCCCTCACAGCCGTTAACGACACCTGCAGCAACCGTATCATCATCCTCACCTGCACCAGGCCCAGCCATAATATTGTCGGAAGCGGATTGGCTAACTCATCAAGGGTTTGCTCGTTCCAGTGCTGCAAAGGCCACAGATGGTACGCAAAGTGGAGCAACCATGGAGATCCTTGAGTCAATGGTGCAGGCCTAGCTGGATGTCCCAACAGAGGTCTTTGTTAATAAGAACCCATTGCTGTATTGGTACAGAAAAATGTCTCTATGGTCACTGATCACCAACCTGGCTCTAAATTATTTGTCTTGCCCACTCGCAAGCGTGTCTTCTGAACGTGTTTTCAGTGCTGCTGGTGCCATTGTAACTTCAAAAAGGACCCGCCTCTCGGCCAAAAATTTGGGGAGGTTAACACTGATCAAGATTAATTAGCACTTCATACCACCAGATTACAAAGTATGTGAATCCACGCAGGAAGAAGAGGAAACCGACTTAGGTGACAAAAGTTCTTCTCTGTTACCTGACCTACTCCCGTCTCAATTCCTGGAGTTTGAGGACGAGCTCGCTTTCCCTGACACCGAGCCCTAAAAATGACGTCCTTTTTTTCGTCCTTATTCACTTTTATTCCTGTGTGTCTTTCTTTGTTTTGCAACTTATACCACAACAAAACTTTAATCACCTAATCACAACAAGTCCATCAGCAGCACTGTCTTCATCTTATATTCCTTATTGATTTGAAGGTGCCGTAGTCTGCATTCCTGAGGTTCACAAGTTCACAACTCAATCATGCTCCTCTATACTCCTCCTCCAGACTCCCCCTATCCATTTCCCTCAAGGCAGATGGATAGATTACGACATGTCCCCTCAAGTGGGACTGAAATTACTGACTGACTACATGCTTGCTGATTGCTGACACACTTACTTCTGATATTGACAGGAGAGGCTGCCCTATGGGCCCTCACTTTCCGAAGAAGATGCGGACAAAAAGTAGAACAGGTAATGAATAATTGAGAAGATGGCATGCAGTGGACAGCAATGGCAGTCTGGCTCTGATGAAACCAATTGCTGATTGTTTTTTTGTGTATGAAATGATGAATCATATGTCTTGTCTTAGTTATTATTTAATCTTTTACACAGTAATTGTAACTCATGCCAACTGCTCTGTTTTTTTTTTACCTTGTTTAATTCAAATTGTACTTCAAATTCAGGGGCCACTATGTTGCATTTCACAATATGCAAAATGTCCTTGGAGCGGACTCACTTTCCAATATACCATGATGATTGATTAAATAATATATCTTTTTTCTTTACAGTCACTCACTGGGATGGATGGATCATCAGCGTTGGTTGGGTTTATGGAACAACTATGGCCAATTTGTGAGTGGCAAACAGGTAAACTAGTCTACAACATCTACTACAGCAGAACTACATGTCTGTCTATTCGTGGTATGTAGTGGTCGAGAGCGAGGAAGTGTGCTGTTGTGGTTATGCCAGGCAGAGTCCACTCCAGACAGCAGTTCATGTAAAATTGAGGCTATGTGGCTTGCTGCATACAATTAGATATGCTTTGTCTGTCTGAAAAAGAGCCTAGGTATGCTACATCAGGTTGCTTCACTCAGTGGTGCTTGCCTTGACCATCTGCATGGCACTGCCTCAAGCTTGGGCCAAACATCCGTTATGTTTGCAAAATGTGCTTTTTTTCGGTATTTCGCAAATCTCGCAAAATTACTGAAAAATCGCAAATTCTTGAGCGGAACGGATTTTTGGCCCATGCTTGCGGCAGGGCCCTGCAGACGGTCAAGGCAGACACCACTGAGTGAAGCATCCTCCTGATGTAGTATACCTAGGCTCTTTGACACAGACAGACAAAGCATATCTAGGGTTTACGGTTCAGTGCGATGTACTAGGGTTTTTGGGTTTAAGTTGGTATGGTTCACGCTGAGTCTAGGGCTCGGGGCCCAATGCAGGCTAGTTCATAATGATGTTGGCAAGGTTTTGGGGGGTTTGGTGTTCTTTGGTCCAGAAGTGGCAGAATTATGGCCTTTTTGGGTGTTTTGCGGGCGCGTGTGTTTGGGTGAAAACTAAGTGAAAACTAGTCATAGACCTTCTTCTGCTTCTTCTTCTTCTTCTTCTTCTTCTTCAAAGAGTGCAGTTGTTCGATTTTGTTCTGCCTTGCTGAGATTCTTGTGAATCGCTGGAACAAGTGACTGTCCAGGTAAGTTTTAAGAGGATCGAAGTAGTGGAAGTGCTGAAAACAGCAATGTTTTGTGAACAGCGCAATTTGCCAGATTTTATATATATATCAGTAATGCTTGTTTTTGGGGGGCTGTTTGGGGGTGTTCTAGATTTGTGGGGTGGGTCGGGGGGGCTGGAGGCACTGCTGTGATAGTCTAATTTTGATTGCGAGTGGTTTGAAGAAAATCCATGGTGGAAAAGGGGGTTTGGGCCTAGTTGCAGACAGCGTTTTGGAACAATTTAAACTGAGGCCTAGCAGTATTGCATGTTTTGGGGGGCTGTTTGGGGTGTTCTAGATTTGTGGGGAAGGGTCTGGGGGTCTGGGAGCACTGCTGGGATAGCATAATTTTGATTGTAAGTGATTTGAAGAAAATCTATGGTGGGAAAGAGAAGTTAGGGCTTAGCTGCAGAGCGCGTTTGGACCGATGTTGACTGGTTGGCTGAAAATGTTCTAAGTATGAGTTTTTGCATTTTTGCTTTTTACCTGTTTGGGGGTGTTCTGCTTTTTTGCGGGTGGCTGAAGGGGTCTGGGGGCATAGCTCTGAAGGTCTAATGTATTTTGGACCAAATCCATGGTGAAAACGTTTTTCAGTTTTTGCTCACTTCCCTGTTTTCGGGGGGCTTTTTGGGGGGGTTCCTGGTGTTTGGGGAATTTGGGGGGTCTTGGAACAATGCTGGGTATGGATAGTTTTGATTGCAAGTGGTTTGAAGAAAATCCATGGTGACAAAGGGGAGTTAGGGCCTAGCTGCAGAGCGCGCATGGAGTGATTTGGGAATGAGGCCTAAATTATTCTAAGTCTCACTTTTTCCATTTTTTCTTTTTGGCTGTTTGGGGGTGTTAAACTTGTTTTCACCTGGGTTGACGGGTCTGGGGGCATTGCTGGGAAGGTCTAACACCGGATAAAAGTGTTTTGGAGAAAATCCATAATTAAAAAGATTTTCACTTTTCAGAATTTTCGCTCACTTTCGTGTTTTCGGGGGCCTGCTTGGGGGGTTCCTGGTGTTTGGTGGGAGGTTGGGGGATCTTGGAGCAACGCTGGGTATGGATAGTTAGGGTTAGGGTTCTAAAATCGCAGTTTACACTTTACACCTAGCTTGAGGGGAAAGATCCGCAAATTTCACACACACTTATTTATCCTTGAAAAGGAGACTCAGAGTACGCACTTTCGAAATGATGCTTGTATGTTTTGTAATACTGTCGACTCTGAAACTGAGTGTATTATTTTTGCACTACACAGCGTACCTTATATTTTTTTAAGTGGTTCACTTACTGTTTTTTTCCCATCAAAAATTACAGGACGGCTTTTACTAAGTGCCATGTAACAAACGCTGAACTCAGACGCAATCCGCAATTACTCATCAGGCAGCCAGTGGACAGTTTGTCTGGTCACCAATATTAATCAACGGAGCGTAAGAAAGAATGGAGGAGTATATTGCGAATAAGAGAAATGGCAGGATGCATGCAACTTCACCAATTCAACAGGACAACTACAACATAAAGTTACAGTATTGTCTCTTAACTTCTCCTTATCTTTTAAATGTTATTGTTGTAAAAAACTTGAACTTCTACGAATGTGACTAGGTGCGTTTCTTTGTTCTCTCCTTCAAAGTAATCTCTCCAGCTATTTCATACATTTCTTTGATATTTTTATGCATTAGTGCACTAACTTTATGTCCCGTAAAAGATTTATGCCTATCTTTGAATCCAAAAATATGTTTCTCTTCATTTGTTGGTTAATTCTTATGTTTAAGTATCCTTTGCCTTCATATAATATTTCTTATAGTAGCCATAGTCCACGAAGCTAGTAAAGTTATTTTTAGAATAATTTAGCACTGCTTAGGCTACAATTTATGGCACTGTTCTGTAGCGTACTATCTATCGTACTGTTTCTAATGATACGCTCAGGCCACTCAATGTTTCATTTTCTTTTTTTCATATGCTGCTACTGTCAGTGTGTACCACTACTGCTACCAGCACAACAATAATATTTCATCGGCCGAGGATTCATGTCAACAACCAACCATTTGCCATGCAGGCAGCCCTGTGGCTACCCCTATTCTCAAACACGAATCACAGGTAAGATAAGCATTTTGGAGAGGTAGAATAATGGGCTAGGACTGGGAGGAGAGCAGAGACTGCCAGTACTACTAGTAAAGTACTAGTAGGGCTACTGAATTCACTAACGGTTACTGGCACTTTGGTACATTTCAGGACTAGATGTTTCATACCTGCTGGTAAGTTGGAAGAAACCAAATGTCTAGTAACCACCGCCCACCCCACACAAAATAATATGAACGTGTATACTATGTTTTGGTATGAAAAATAATTATTAAGAAATATATTAATGTAGTACAAAAATAAAATTAATTAACCCAACTCACCCCCCTACCTAACCCCAACCAATGTCCAAAAGTCCAAAATTTCCCTTCGCCAAACACCCAATTCCCCACCCCCCCAAAAGTCTTTAAAAAGGGGCAAGGGACAGTCAATTCCTCCGGTGGCGTAGTGTGGACAGCTGTTGCTGCACATCCCGCAGCTCTTTGCGGAGGTCCCGGAGCTGGCCTTGATGTTTTTCGTCCATCCGCTCCAGGTACTCCACTCTCTTACGGAGGCGGTGCTGGCGTACCATCCAGGATCTTGGGGGGGCAGCTGATCGTGTTGCTGCTGTGCGGCGGCGGGAGGCTGTCAGGCCACGGCTCAGTTTGGCTGGAGGCGTCTGGCTAGTGGACACGGGGGTACTGGAGGAGGATGCCGTGGTTGCTGTCTCCTCCTCCTGCTCCCGAGCCCACAGCCGCCGATACTCAGCACAAATAGCCTCCAGCTTACGGGTCCTGGCCCGGACAGCCATCTCCTTTCTGGTGAGCTTTGTTGGAGTAGCATCTATATGAAGAAAGAAAGAAAAAACTGTAGCCAATAGTCTTTAACATAACGGCAAAATAATTTTGCCGAAAGTTGACTCTCAGTAATACCAGCAAGTAGCAAACACAGTCTAACATTTTGCCATGTATCTTTCCGCTGTCTTTGTAGGCCTGTGACATTACTGGGAGTTTCAGGAATTCCACTAGCAGGACTTTGGATGGACTCACTAATACATTACATACATAGTCAGAGAGTACTAAAAAAAGTCTTCTGTTTTTTTCTCTTGTTTTGCAAAATAAATGAGTGGTATGTGAACTTGTGGTAGCCGACATGGCAGCTCACTCAGCCATGATGACGCAGACTCGCAGTACTTTAAGCAGTACATGCAGGTGGAGATAGGAAGCTCTTACTTTTCTATAGGGGTGGCTCTGCCACTAGCCATGTTCGGTTCCATCAAGGGCTACTGCTCAATGAAATGATATCTTTCGTACTGCCCCCCCGGGCCTTTACTACAACAAAAGAAGAATGGAGATTATTCAATTCTGATCATATATCATTATCCTGCTGATCACATGATCTTTGGTTATATGAATTTTGTTACCCCTTTGGCCATCAAAACCCAATGCATTCCTACCCAAGATCTATGCAACGGACTCTCTGATTTTTTTCAGGACAAAATTACTAAACTCGCCTCCTCTTTTGTCTCTGTCTCGCCCAACCCACCTCCAGATCCTTCTCACCTCACACACTGCTCCTTTAATTCCTTTAGCGAATTACCCTTTGACTCTGCCCTATCACTACTTCATCAAGTCAAGTCTGGCTCACCCTTAGACCCAGTACCTGCTAAAGTGATGGGCAATCTTGCCCCTGTCTTAATTAATCCCCTCCTCTCCATCTGGAACTCCTCCCTGACCCAGGGTCATTTTCCTTCGGTTTGGAAACAGGCTAGGCTACTTCCCATCCTTAAGAAACCCAACGCTGATCCCTCTCTATTCTGCAGTTACCGACCCATCTCGCTTTTGCCTAAGCCAGCTAAGGTGCTGGAGAAAGTAGTTCAGAAACAACTGGCCCAGTTTTTGGAAACAAATAAATTGTTACACGATTCTCAATCCGGCTTTCGAACCGGATACAGCACCGAGACAGCGTTGCTGGAAGTTTCCGAGACAATCAGGGAATCAGTGGATAGGGGTGAGGAGGCCATGTTGGTCCTCCTCGACCTATCCGCTGCATTTGACACGGTTTCCCATGTCATTCTTATATCTCGACTACAACAGCTGGGGATTGATGGCACTGCCCTAGCATGGATCAAATCCTTCCTGTCCGGACGGACCCAAAGGGTATTGTTACATCCATTTCAATCCGAAGACAAACCCCTCTTGTGTGGTGTGCCCCAGGGCTCAGCCTTGAGCCCTTTATTGTTCAATGTTTATCTGGCCCCTCTTGCCAGGGTAGTTGAGTCTTGGGGAGTCAGGGTGGTCTCTTATGCTGATGATACTCAGCTTGTTTTTTCATTTAGAGACCATTCTGACTCCCTCTTCTCCAACTTTCGAAACTGCCTTGGCAACATTTGCACCTGGATGGCTGCTAACCATCTCGCCCTCAACACTGAAAAAACTGAGGTTCTCTTTTTCAGCCAGAAATCTACTCCCCCTGCAACTTTATGGTGGCCCACCGTTCTTAACCCTCCTCCTATACCAGTGCAATCAGCCCGTAACCTGGGCTTCATATTTGATAACACCTTGTCCGGGAAAACCCAGGTCAATAAAGTAGCGGCGGCTTGTTTCAATAAACTGCGTATGATCAGGAAGATCTTTCCCTATCTCCCCCAGTCTTCCCGTAAAACAGTGGTTCAGGCACTCATCACTGCACACCTTGATTATGCCAACAGCCTTTATGCCGGTGCCCCCCAATATCTCATTGACCGACTCCAAACTATACAAAACGCGGCAGCAAGGCTCATTGGTAACATCCCCCCCCGCAACTCAGTCAGAGCATACCGAGAGGAGCTACATTGGCTTCTCATAGCCCGTCGCATCGACTTCAAGGTTCTGATCCTTGCCTTCAGGGCAATTAATGGCACTGGCCCTGGCTACCTGAGCAAAAGGCTTAAGATATCCTCTTCAGTAAGGCACTTGAGATCCAATAGTCTACGCCTGCTGATCGTCCCTCGATTCAGACTCACGCGTACTGGTGGCAGAACTTTTACCGTTACGGCCGCCAAGCTTTGGAATAGCCTACCCATAGATCTCAGGTTCTCCGAATCTGAGCAAGTCTTCCGTCGCAAATTGAAAACATGGCTGTTTTCTAAGCACTAGCCAGCAAATCTCTTGTAGACCTGCTCTTCTGACAGATAGTCATGAACTAGGCAACCCTCTCTGTGATAAACAAGTAGTCTTAGCGCCGGGACACCCCCGCTGGAGGTAGCCGTGCGCTCTATAAGCTTCTTAAATAAATAAATAAATAAATATGATGGATGCCTTTAGGTGCTTTGTTTTAATAGATTGAGTGAACTACAGCGATTGTCCACCCATGACACAGCTGAAATAAAATTATTACATAGGGAGTGAGTGTGGAACCCGTAATTGGCGGAGGAAGGGACTTGACTTGATATAATGTTGTCAACTATACAATCCATACACAATAGATGCTGCGCTTGCAAAGTAAAGTACTGTACTGTTAGTCAAGGCAGGGAGTATTTGTGATCAATCACAAATTCTAGTATTTGGATTTCCTCAGCTTTGCTACTCTGGCACGGACATGCTGTTTAAAGTAGCAATCTTTATCCACTCAGCGTCTGCTCTACTACATCATACACCTCTGCTATCGATGAGGAAAAAGAAGATAACATCCAGGCTTCCAAAGTACGTCTATCATTCTTCTTAATGTCTCAAATGTCCCAAGTTTTCTTTTTCTCAACAACCAACTAACACCCTTTTCATTATATTTTTGGAAACCACCGTCTTCTTCTTTTGACTTGCATTCAAAAACACCATTCTTTACAGTCATAAATGTTAAGACTCGCTCGTCCTTCATTTCACCCTTCTTTCACTTTTCGTTCTTCACATCCCTAAAGTACATCTGATATGACTTGGCTTCACGATAAAAGTTTGCCAGCTGAGTTGAAGTCATATAGAGGGGGCCATTGCTTACCCGAGAAGTACCGCCGCTAATGCTAATACAAGTCAAGGTTGACTGTCTTCTCTGTGATAGCCAAAAAAGTAGTTCTAAATTAGTAACTGTTCTTAACAGTACGGTGTACTTGTACTAGTGTACTGTACAGTACATCATACACTCCTTTGCGAGCCTACTAAAAAATGTCAATAAGTAAGGAGTATAATAACTTACCACCATCAGCCGCCGCTGAGCCTTACCCCCCCATCTCCTCCTGGTGGCGCCGCCGCATCCGCCCCTAGAGTGGAGCCCTCCGCAGTGCTGGCCCTGGCACTGGTGGTCAGCTGTGTCGCATCAGATGTTGTGACGTCTAGAAAAAGCATGTCAAATTTTCAGATGCCATACACAACCCTCTATTTCATCTCGTAATGGAAGGAAATGTTACATAACACATTTTTTATTACTGGGATTGAAAAATAGTAACGGTTTAGGGGAGGGTGTTACCTTTTTATATGCTTATTCCATTAAATGCACTAAGACCATGAGGGTGGTGGTCCCTGCTATGGTGGGGAGCACACAGTGTTGTTTAAATACCCCTCACACACCAACAGGCCCCTTGGTGTCATGCTTCATCATCGGGGTCTTCACACCCCTCTATGGGATGCGGTGTGCTACGACCGGATGACTACGTGGGAGCACTATCTGTGGACTATGTGTAAATGTGTGTGGGGTAATGAATGTGAGTGGTGGAGTGGTGAGAGTTAAAAAATACCTGGCTCGTGGGGTAAAAAAAGACTTTTATTGAGCCCCCGGCTGGTATCATTAAAAGGGTTGCAGTGGGAAGTTGCTAGTGTATAATTATGTACATCAACCTCGTTAGTGCGTCTACATGGACATGTTTCGGAGTGAAAAACTCCTTCTTCAGGACGGGAATTGCACAAAGTTCCCCACCTTACTCACATGAATGTAAATGTTAAAGTGTATTATACAAAAAGGGACGTGAGCTGAGTCACAGAGTTGTATGGCTGTCATAAAGGTAACAGTGACCTTAAGGACAAAAAGTGAAGGGTTGCCGATTGCCTCCAGTGATCCTGCACCCTGTAAATAAAGTGACAAAAGTAGGACAAAAAACACACATAACAAGCATAACACACATATTGGATTTATGTTGATTCCTTATGATCCTGTAATATGAGGGTAAAAAACAGCATAGAAATAGTCTTACTTCAAGATATTGACCAAAATGCCTCATGAGCCTTATGCGTGCTGTTGGGGTTTTTTTCTCATGCTACGGTCAGCGATCTAGAAACACGAGGAAATCTTGTTTAGGTTCTTCTACTTACAGAGTTCTCCTGTAGTCCTTCATCTTGTGAGGATATTCTGATAACTCACGATTTTTGCAGGATATGATGTGCCCTCTTCCCCTCAACGCGGCTCTGCTGGTTGTGCCGTTGTGAGGAGGTGTTGGCCCTTTTATATTCTCGTTTGCCTTCTTAATTGCTAATTAATGAGTAAATTCAAGAGGGATATATGCCCAAACATGGGCTAATCGTCTTGTCTTTTACCAGTAGCGCGCAAGTGATCACAGTGATGGTCCTGCGCATGCTTACTCGCTATGGTTTGGCCGGAGGTGGACACTCCACTCGCGCATGTGCGATAGAAAAAGGGGTGGGGATTCGTTCCGAGTAATTTCGGGAACCGAGGCTTCCCTGTCCCTGACGTTATGAGAGAGTTCGAGCGGTTGTGATAGCTGAAGTATAACCAAATGCATAATTATTATTATTAGGTGCTCAATCATGGAAGCTTTTCTCATGTCAATGAGAGTGCTATTGTCTTTGCTGATTATGTTTTGATCAGTTGGCTGGCAAGTGGTCAAAAAAATAAGGCTCATGTACAGGATGGTATAGTTTTAAAAATGGTATAGTTTTAAAAATGATTCGTTACCCATTGGACATAAATATAGAACGTTCATACAGCATTGGGGGTGTTTTGATAGGATCTTTATCCGACATAATTTTCATCAAATATCGCGGGTATCTGGGTGGAGCCCCTACGGTACTGAACAGTGGGTGGTGCCCTCATATTGGGGATCATGGGTCTAGTGCAGATTTTGTTTCATCGCAGTTGGCCCCATGGTATTGCATCGTTAAGGCCTTCTGTATTCGTGCCCAGACGAAAGACCCATCGTTGTTCCTTTTCAAAAAGGCCTACTTCTGAGGGTAACTGTTCGATGATGGTCCAATGTAGGTCATTGACACAATGCTTTTCCTCCAGATAGTGGGCTGCCATGTTTGTGGTGGATTTTTTACAACTGATATTGCTTTTGTGTTCGTTCATCCTTCTTTTGACAGCCCTTGTGGTCATGCCCACATATTCCAAACTGCAAGGACAAGTGATCAGGTACACTACGTTCCTACTGTTGCAATTTGTGAATTTGCGTTGTTCCCATTGGCTTTCATTCCTGAAAGTGAGGTTACGGCTCTTTTTCGTGAGGTGGCAACTGCTGCAGTTGCCACAGGGATGATGTCCTTGTATCCCCTGTAGCCTGGGCTGTTGATTAGGTACAGTCTGTGGTCTAGTGTGCACTAGAATGTCCTTCAAATTCTTACCTCACCTATGGGCAAAAAGTGTTTTTTCTAGGTCGAGAGCTCCGCTAGTGAGTATCCTCCAATGTTTATTAATCATTTTGGATACTTGGTTTGAGTGTGAGCTGTACGTGTTGACACACACTGGTCTTGCCTGAGTGTTGTCTTTCGGTGCCCTATCTTCCAGGAGAGCCTCCCGATTGTTGTTTCGCGCCCTCTTCATTGCTGAGTTTATTACCCTATCTGGGTATTGTCTCTGTCTCAATTTTTCTTTGAGATCTTGGGCTTGTGCTTTGTATTTGTCTATGTCGCTGCAGTTGCGACGTAGGCGCAAGAACTGCTCATACGGCAGATTCTCTCTGAGATGGCAGGGATGGAAACTGTCAAAGCGTAGCAGACAGTTCCTTGCTGTTGGTTTGAAGTGTGTCTCCGTTTTGAGGAAACCTGAGTCATGATAGATGTTGAGATCAAGGAAAACCATTGACTCATTGGACATGGAGTGAGTGAATTTTAGGTACGCATTTTGATTGTTTAGCCACGTGAGAAAATCTGTTACTGACTGGCTATCCCCCTCCCAGATGACCAAGACGTCATCTATATACCGTTTCCATGTCTGGATTCTGTTCTTGAAGGGGTTATCTTGATGGAGAATCTTGGTGGACTCTAGATGGTGCACATATAGTCCCGCCAGGCTCGGCGCGAAAGTGCCGCCCATGCTGGTCCTGTGGCATTGTAGGTACAGAGTGCCCTCGTATTCGAAAAAGTTTTTGTTTAATGCAGTGGAGATACATTCCATAACTACCCCTCGTGGAGTCTGGTATTTCCAGGTATTAGAATGCAGTACTTCCTCTATGATGAGGAGAGTCTCATCGTGGGGCAGGCTGGTGTAAAGACTCTCCACATCTAAACTTAGCAGCATCTGGTAGTCTGGGTCAAATGGGTGATCCCTCAGTTACTGAAGGACAGCTTTAGTGTCCTTCAAATAGGTGTCTGTAGCCTGGACCAGTGGTCTCAGGAAAGCGTCAGCAAATTTTGACAAAGGCTCCAGGATTGACATGATTCCAGAACTATTGGTCTGCCCGGTGGGTTTGTTAGACTCTTGTGCACTTTAGGGATGCTATAGAAGTAAGGTGTTTGAGGGTTCTTTTGTGTTAGAAATTCGGCTTCTTTTTTAGTGAGCCAGTCATGTCCTAGTTAGAATTTGGTAGTTCCTCCTATGAGACAAAAGTCTCCTGCATTTCTGGTCATATGCAGCTGTGGTTTGGATCACCACTGCTCCGCCTTTGTCTGCTGGCTTGATTGTCAGTTCATTATTCTGGGAAAGTTCTTTTATTGCCTCACTCTCCTTCCTGCTCATGTTATGGAAGTTATTGTGATTGGTGATGTCTAGCTTGCTCAGTTCCACCATCAGGGCTTTTTCAAATGTCAAAACCTCTACTGGGAGCGTATTGTCAGGAGGTGTGATTGTTAACTTTGGTTTTAAGCCTGTGTCTGATCTGTCAGGGGTGGTTTCTCGATTACTGAAGTATGCTCTCAATTTTATGCTTGTGATGAAATCCTGCACTTCTGTGTGCAGTCGGAAGGTGTCTAATTTGTTCGTGGGTACATATCCAAGGCCTTTGTTCAGTACTTGGTTCTGTAACCCTGTGAGTGGCCATGGTGTGATGTTGATCACTAGGTTCCCCTCTTGCTCGTGGAGGCTTGGTTCGCCAGGGCCCCCGTCATGCTCCTGGTGTGTACCCTTGGATCTGTTTTGTCTTCTGGTTGCCAGGTTACATTGTTCCCTTTCTTGTTCCTGCCTCGACAGGGTCCTGGGCCCCATCCTAAAAAAGGCTGCTTATTTTGTGCTCCTCCCGAGAGGTCGGTGCCCATTGTGGGTACATCGGCCCCATTGGTGGAGGTCCATACTGGTATTGTGGGTATTGAGGTTGGCCTTGGAAAAGGGTGTATTGAGGGGGGCCTTGGTAACCTCTCCATCCCCTTTGACGTGGATATTGGGGTCTTTGTTGTCTCTACCCTCCCCTCTGATATCTCTTCTGCTGGTAGTTACTTGAGTTGGAACTAGAGGAGCTGCCATCTGAGCCCACACTAGCTTTGTCGCTCATGTTGTTCTTCACTACATAGTCAGCTTTGGTGTATGGATAGGCCCGTTCAGCTGTAAACCGATCCTTGTCCTTTTTAAGTTTGTTAAACTTACTCTGTTTTAGTGTTATCTCAAAATCAGACATTTGTTGATTCAATTCATCTAGCCTCTTTTTTAGGGCTGTGGGTGCGATACATGTTTTTAACTGTACCTCTAGCTTTTGAATGTCTACTTTTAAGTCTTGTGCTATTTTTGTGGCAGTTTGTACGATCAACACAAGCCAGTCCCTTGTGCAGTGCCAGGAAATCAAGGACCAAGCTTTTTTGAACACAAGATCATCCTGAAAAATGAAGGGTTCATTCTTCACGATGAGACCCTGAGGGGCTATTTTGTTCCCCAAGTATTCAGTCATCAATAGGCCAAGTAATGCTGCCCTGATCTGAGTTTTTCTCAGGTTGGTAAGTTCATCCCAATCCGCCACCGTGGGGCCCGGATCATCGTTACTCAATCCTTCAAAAGGGTTTACGGCTGTGAGTATCCTGTCCTCCCCGAAGTTGAGACCATGTTCGTCATCCATACTGATGTTGGTTAAGTGTGTGTATTATGTGTGTCTATGTGTGTCCCAAAAAATCCCACAGCTGTGCGCTGTCTAGGACAAATAAATAACAAAGGAGGGAGGGAGAGAAAAAGTGGATTCAGTCTCCCCAGGTATATTTCATAAACAAATTGGAATCCACTAACACCGTGAGGGTGGTGGTCCCTACTATGGTGGGGAGCACACAGTGTTGTTTAAATACCCCTCACACACCAACAGGCCCCTTGGTGTTATGCTTCATGATCGGGGTCTTCGCACCCCACTACCGGGCTTAATAAAAGTCTTTTTTTACCCCAAGAGCCAGGTATTTTTTAACTCACACCACTCCACCACTCACATTCATTACCCCACACACATTCACACATAGTCCACAGATAGTGCTCCCACGTAGTCGTCGGTCGTAGCACACCGCATCCCGTAGAGGGGTGCGAAGACCCGGATGATGAAGCATGACACCAAGGGGCCTCTAGGTGTGTGAGGGGTATTTAAAAAGCACTGTGTGCTCCCCACCATAGTAGGGACCACCACCCTCACGGTCTCAGTGGATTTCAATTTGTTTATGAAATATACCTGGGGAGACTGAATCCACTTTTTCTCTCCCTCCCTCCTTTGTTATTTATTTATTCCATTAAATGATTCACTTCTTAGGACAACTGATGAATGCTTGCTTAACGTGCACCATTTTTCTAATTACAGAAAGAAGATTATATTGCCCTTCTCCCAACAGTACAAATCACCAACAACTAGTAAGTCATCACCAGCAGTACTTTAAGTACTTTAAAGAAGGTGGTGGCTCCCGCACAGTTTTTCTAATAACATCATGTGTCTGTTAACTATTATGTTAAAGTAATTTGATTCATGGGAATGTTGTTTAAACTTTAACATCATCTATCAGCAGTGCTCGCTTCGAATACTACGCTATTAAAAATAAAGAATATTTTTTTCATTTCTTAATTGAAAATAGAACTTTAAAACTAACAAACACTGTGTGGTTTTTGTTCACAAGTGAGTGAGCGGAAGGGTTTGAACTACTGCACTTGGAAGTCATGTTTCAGTGACTCAGATAGGCCAGGACTCGGCGGTAGTCCTCTTCTGTTGTTCTGGGTCGTAAAATCATTGGTCAGACACACTACATAGTCGGTCAGGGGATTGGGGGTTCAACTTCTGTTCTGGGTCAGAGTTTTGGTTTAACACCGTTTGCCGACTGGGCAAGCTCAGCTTCCTACACAGACCGACTCATAATCGTAAATAGTAGTAGCACAGAGAGTGATGGTAGAGGCAGGATAAGAATGTAGAAAGTAGTCTAGATTAGAAGAAGATCAAAGAATATTTTGTAAAAAATAGAATTAGGAAACAGTTTGTAATGAATAGGAGCTGTAAAAGTTAGGGAAGTATAAGTATTAATATAACAATAGAACAACGTACTGAGGCCAGCAGAAGAGCCTGCAAGGGACTGCTGTGACTGTCCACCTTCTTCCACCGGAGTCTCAATGGTGCTGCTAGTCGCCTTGCCCCTGGGAGGTGCTGATGATCATGAAATAAAGAAACACAACATGGATGATTGTTTTTTTGAAATATTTGATTTCTTTGACCACAATCTAAAATTATCTCGGGGAAACAAATTAGCAACAATTGCACTACATATTAGCAACAATTGCACTACATGTATTAACCTATCTCATCTGGTCAACTAGGAGGATACTACTAGTACAGAATTGCTGGATTCGCAGGCCGTCTACTTGGAAAGTTATGTTAATCACCAACTAAACCAACAACAAAACGGTTCTACTACGACTGCCAGCACTCAGCAGCACGCGACGTGACAGACACAGCCCGTCATCATGATTGCAGAGCACTAAAAAGTCCTACTACTACTACTAATAACAAGTCATAATATACTTAACCATTCAATCCATTACTATCTCTTCTTCTTAGTGGCAGCAGGAGTACAAAGGAAGGACTAGACTTGAGTCTCTAGTCTCTCTAGCAATACGCAGTTCTGTAAAGTACTACACTCATACATATTCTTAGGCCAAATGAGCACAAAGTTGCAAACAAGTAAGCATAGTAGCAACGCCACTGAGGAGGCGAGCACTTGCAATCACAGACGCTATTTAAACACTATTTTACCTGCAATGTAATCAAATAGGCAGCATTCTTGCTCTTCGGGAAAAACAAATATTAGCAATATAACACAGAGCAGAATAATACAAAGTAGTTATTAAATAGCTACTCACCAAGGCCAGGGATCTCCACACCTAACAGGTGGAGCAGGTCCTGCTCCCGGTCGAGGACGTCGGCCCACCGGTGCGTCGCTTGGTCGTAGGTGCGCCGGACCCCCGACTCCCTCCGCATGGCCCAGCACACCTTATCCCACCGCTGGCGACGCTCCCGGAGGCCATACCCTTGACCGGGCCTGCCCCCTACTGCCATGGTCTTAGGGAGGTGGCGCAGAACAAAAAATACCAGGGCGGCCACCTCCACCGCTGTGAAAACCTCCCTGGCCACTACATCAACTCCCCTCAATCGCCCGCAAGGGAGCCGGCTACGGGGTGCGGGACCCTTCCCCTTTGATTTGCCGGCTCCCTTTGCCATGGTCCTGGCTGAAAGAAGAAAAGAATAGGGGGAAGAAAGAAAATAAAATGAAAGAGAGAGCTAAACCAAAAAAGGAGTTATTAAGTAACAAAAAGTTGAAAAAAAACACAAAATATAGATTTAGGCAAATAGAGAGATAGATAATGAGCAAAAAAGAGCAAAAAAAAGTTCAAAGAAAGAAAGGATGACAAAGATTCAAGCAGGATTCAAAAAGCATGCACAGGACCATAGCAATGAATGAAAAACAAGATGGCCGCACCCATTGAGGACCGCGTGGGTAAGTTCGCGCGATAATAACCCCGCGAGCATGCAAAAACACGCGCAAACTTGTAATAGCGCGCCGCACACAACGCAACATTGCCAATAGCGCCCGGAAACGGAAATATGCAATGCGCACAAGATGGCCGCGCCCATGTACGACCGCATGGGCAACCTCGCGGTTGGTGCGCTGCAGGCGGTCCGCAAATAAGCAAAAAAACCCGCGAACACGCAAAAAAAAAATCACGAATTCACAAATTCTGCGGATGACGAATTCGCTTTCGTGCGATTTCGGGGATCGTGAATTCGCAAATTTTGCCCATACTTACTTAAAATGGACTAAGTAATGACTACAACTAATACTATGATTACCCTTACAATAAGTGCACCTACAATATATTTGTGTCTACGATTAGAATTTCCCCACTCCAATTTTAAAGTGGCTCTTACTGTAGCTGTTAGAGGATCAACACACATGGTCTCTTTTCTCCACCTCTTATTTTTGTGCAGCAAAAGTTTTTGAGCAGCTCTCTTTTGGATCTTGCAAAATTATGTAGCAGTCTTTGACACAGTAGTTACACAGTTTGGAAGACTTCCTTTGCCATCTTTCTTCTTCCTAATGAAAAGTCCCTATTTTTAATTTTCTTGCACTCAGACCTAGGTTATCTTCTCTCAAGCAACTTATTTACAGTTCAAAAGTTCAATTTACATCCCTTGTGAGGCCAGAGACAATTTCCTCAATGACTCGTTGTCACAGCTTTGCTCTGAATGATGCAATCTCTTGAGGAGATGGTGGAGTCCAAAGCTTGGAAACTCAATGTCTTCCAGAATCAGAGTCCGTAAACCACTCAACCTAGTTGAATAAGGCAGTCATTGACAGGATTGCATTTTCCTCTATTACAGGAACTCTCAGCAAGATCACATCGATCAGTATCGAGAACTCGGACCTCGCTCTCCCCGGCATTGGTAACCAGATAAATCCATTCGGAAGAGGAATATCTCCAGCACTGCACTCTTGTTCTTCTTGATCTCCTTGCACTTCCTTGGGCTTGCTCAAACTCACTCAGATGATTCACTTATTGATGCTTTCTCTTTCAGATGCAAGTCCCAAATTGCTTCTTTTCTGTCTCACAGGCCACGTTTCATCTGTGCTATCTTTCTTTCTTGACTGCACATGCGTGATTTCCACACCAGTCTCTTGTGCTGAGTCAGAATCTACACCACTCGCAACATTGCTGTCTCCCTCAGAGTCTATAACTAAGACTTGTGTAGCTTGACCCCCCTCAGCGTGACCTGGTGGGTGTCCAGCCTCATCAGAAACGTTCACAGCTTGGTTTGCCCTCTCCACGATCTTCCGATCACAGCTGGATCTACTTCTGGGAGTGTAGCTGTTTCATCGGAGGGACTTGTGACTCGTCGGTTATGGGAAACATGGATGCAGTTCGGCACTCCTCTACACTTCACAGCAGTATTCATCACCAATATCACCTGATATGGTCCACGCCACTGAGAGTCAATACTGTTCTTTATTACATGCTTTTTGATGAACACCCAGTCCCCGAGGCTCAGGTTAGGGCAAAGGTCTTTCGATGTCGATGCAGTTGCCGCTACAATCTAATGAGACACAGAACAAACCACATCAGACAATCCTTTACAGTAGTCAAGAAACAAGTCATCTGTGATGTTTAGCAAAGTGGTCACTGGCCCTTCAGGCAAGCGCATTGCCCTTCCTATCAGGATTCATGCAGAGATAGGTCAGTTTTCCTATCAGGAATGCTGCACAAGCTCGTTAGAACCAAGGGCGACACATCTGGCCATTTCAAAGATGTTGAAGCATACGCTTTCGCCAGCCTTGCCTTTAAAGTCACATTGACTTGCTCTACAATGCCTGATGCCTCTGGCCTGTAACTACAATGGTGTCTTTGATCCACACTCAAGGTGGTCGCCAAAATCTTCATGATCTCACTGTGGAAGTGAGTTCCTCTATCTGAATCCAATGTAGTTGGAAACCTGAAATGAGGTATAAGCTCCCTCAACAATAGCTTTGCTACTGTGAGACTGTCACTTTCTAGTTGGATAAGCTTCTACCCACCGAGAAAAATGGTGCACACAACAACCAAGATGTACCTCAATCAATTACATACAGCTCAACAAAAGTCCAATTGAATCCGATTGAAGGGGCCTCCTAATCTTCCAATGAGACTCAGAGCAGCAACCGTCTTTTTCCCTGCATTCACCAATGACACACTGCTCCTGCAATCACATTAAACCTGTTTGCACCAGGTCTGCTTGAACAATCTCACCATTGCATCCTTTCCTATGTGAACTGCTTCATGAATCTACCTTGCCATTGGGTTCAGCAGACAATCTGGTAACACTGCCCTACCATCAGTTGAACCCCATTTGTCACCTTCTCCTTTCTAACAACCTGCTCTGATCCAACCCTCTTGTTCCTGATATGTTGCTTCCATTTGCAAATACCTAACTTCATTCCATGTGTCTGTAACAACTAGCATTGTGTTGAGTTCGGTCTTCTCTGCACTCTCACCTTCATATCCCCCGTTAAAAATGCATGCATGAGTAGCACAAAAGCAAGCAACTTTATCTGCATAGCGTTTTCTCGTCGTGACAAAGTATTCTCTCTTCTCATGGGCAGCGCATTTAAAGACTGCCACCTCCTTTTGGTAACTACAATGCTTCCAACAATTGTCTCACATATTCCCTGTGCCTATTAGGAGAGCCTGATGACATTATGAACTCTCTCTGCGACCATAGCTGTCCAAAGTCATGAACTACACCGAAACTGTACTTGCTATCGGTACAGAAGGTGACTCAGATCTGCTCAGCGACAAGACAGACTTGGGTCAAACAATGATTTTGACTTCTTGCGCAAAGTGTACTGCCTGCAAACAATCAGCTTCCACAACTCCAGAGATGGTACAAACATTAAATGCTGCTCTCAGATTACCTTCATTATCTCTTAGACATGAACCATCAACAAAACATTCTTGATCGGGATAAGACAATGGTTCATCAACAAAGTCAGGTCTCGGCTTGGTGCAAAGCTCAGTAACGTCTAGACAGTCATGGTCTTCACAATCTTCCCCATCAACATTTGGAACAGGTAACAAGGTAGCTGGATTTAACACAGAACAGTGCTTCACAGTGTCATTCTCTGCTGCAAGCAACACCTGTTCATATCTTGTTAGCCTGTTGTTTTTTTTGGTAAGCAATTGTATTGATTTTTCCAAGAAAGCACACAACACAAACGAAGCATACACAGTCGGTTCAGTATGCGATGCACCTGAGCACATTATACTCCATAACACTGCACAACAATATGCAGTGATTGAAGGGGTTGAGCCTGGCACTGACTACATTCCACATTGTCTAAACAGAATGTTAGTCGTCTATTGCCCCCACCCATTTACCCCACATCTTACGATATTTCTTAGGACAACCCTAGCCTCATACACAGAGTGCTCTTGCGCGGCACACCAGTCCACTCCTCGGCGGCATCGTGGCAGGGCAGGGGCCGCCGGATTCAGCCAGCTTTGTGCTATGTCTCTCTTTGCCACCACTAGGGCCATGTTTAGGAAGAGCTTATCTGTGCGAGAACCATCCAGTCCCTCAGTAATGCCTAGGAGTATGTTGGTGAAGTTAAAATGCACCTCCCATCCCAGGACCTCATTGAGTTCCCCCAGCACTGATTACCAAAAATGTGTGGTGGGTGAGCATGACTATACCATGTGGAAGAAGTCCGCTTGAGGATGTGAACAGCGCTGACAGGACGCCTCTGAATGAAGACCTGCTCTGTGGAGGCACAACGGCGTGAGATAGGCGGCGTGTAAGTGGTATAGTTGTACCAATCGGAGCCGGGTTGAGACAGTGATTAACTTAAGAGCCATTAGGGCAACGCACTAGTCAGAATCATCTAAGGATTCAGCCCATCCCTCGCACAGGAGCTTTGAGAGTGTGTTGGGGTGCGGTTGGTAAGAGAGCGATAGATACGGGAGATCCCCCTCTCCCCAAGTTGCCAGTCAGAACGTGGGTCTCCGGCGGGCTGAAGTCAGGCAGAGACGTGCCCTCTGGGACATGTGATTGGATGACATGTTGCAGCTGTAGATAGTGAAAGAACCGCGAAGGGTGTAAAGAGAAAGTATGTTGTAGGTCTTGAAAAGTGTGTATGTGTCTCCCCTTCCAAATGTCCGTCAACTGTGAGAATCCAATTAAGTCCCATGCCCTGAAGCTGGATAAATCCGCCACTTCTCAGAGCTGGGCACTCTGCCAGAGCAGAGTGCATTGAGTCAGCTTCCCGGTCCAATGAGTGGGGTGTAAGAAGGGCCACCAGGCCAGGAGGACCCCACGCGTGATCTCTAGTAGCGCTCCGGGGATGGTGTTACTGTATAGCACCCCCTGAATACTGGGCAGACCCAGAGTGTGAAGCTCCAGCCGGTAGGCCAGATCTGACCATCCTCCGTTGAACCAGTCATGCACTACGAGAAGGTGGGTCGCCAGATAATAAAGATATAGGTTTGTCATCCACAGACCGCCATCATAAGGTGGGATCCAACATTGTGCGAGGGCCAGGTGAGGCCATCGACCCTTTCCATTTCTCTGAACCACCCATAGGAGAAAAGAAGGGTCTGGAGCATATAGAGGAACCTAGGCAATATCATAATCTCAAATAAAGCTATTTTACCCATAGGGTTGAGGGGCAATGGTTGCCACCAGAGGAGATCGGCCCGAGCGTTCTTCACCACTTGGGGGACGTTCAGCGCCCAGGTTAGATCAGGGAGGAGGGCCACCCAGATACCGAGATACTTAAAGGACTGCCGCTGGAGGGGTATTGTGGACTGCCAGTCAAAGCACTCATGGGAAAGTTGAAAGGGGACCAGGACGGATTTGGCAGGGTTCCCTATAGGCTGGAGACTTGTTCAAAAAGAGTCAGCACACGGAGGCATCGGGGTCCCAACTGCGCGAGGTCAGCCAGGTACAGTAGGACGTCATCGGCATAGAGGGCAATTTTGTCCTCGCAGAGTCCGGGCAATCTCCACCCCTGGATAAGCTCATCAGAGCACACCTGGCACGCCAGGGTTTCCATTGGAAGGGCAAAGAGGAGTGGTGACAGGGGGCACCCGTACCTGGGGCACCTGCGGATAGGGAAAGACGGGGACATGACCCCTTTGACCAGCACTCGGGCCCTCGGTCGGCAATATAGCGTTTTCACAAGCTGGCGAAAGCGCTCCCCGAAGCCCATTTCTGCCAAGACCCCCTCCAAATATCTCTAGTCCACTGAATCGAATGCTTTTGCAAAGTCTAGAAGAAGGAGGGAGAGGTACGGGGTCAGGCACTGGTGATTCGCTAGGGCGAGGTGAAGGCACCGGAGGCAGTGACGGTCCCCTGCGCGGGCATAAAGCCACACTGGTCAGGGTGAACCAATTTGGCCAAGTATGGCCGCACGAGGTTGACCAGGACGGTAGCAAAGATTTTGAGCTCCGTATTAATGAGAGAGATAGGCCGGTAATCGGTACAGTGCTTCGAGGGCGGCTGAGACTTAGGGATCACCACGATGCTGGCCATGTCAGTCTCAGAGTGAAATGAGCGCTTATCAACCACCTCGTCGTAGAGCTCCAGCAGATGGGGCACCAGCATATTGCTGTAGCCCGCGTAGAACTCTTGAGGAAAGCCATCCGGACCTAGTGTCTTACCAGACGCCATGTGGGAGATCGCTTTGTTGATATCCTCGTGAGCAATCGGGAGGTCCAGCACCTCGGCCTCGGTCTCACTTAGGAGTAAAAGAGAAATTCCCTTGCAGTGGAGCAAGTAGGGGAGCGACCGCTGTGGAGGCTGCGCAGCGTATAGGGCTGCATAGTAGGTGGCGAAGCACTGAGCTACCGCCATTGGAGATCATTGGGTTTCGCCGCTTGAGTCCTGCACCTCAGGGATAATACGATTGACCAATGGATAAGTTGCCAGTCGATGGAGAAGCTTGCCATTTTTGTCCCCCCACTCGAATACGCACGCCACTGAGGATCTCCAAAGCAGCTTCACAGCCTCCTTGGAAGTCAGCCTAATCTCATCCCGCAAGAATGTCAGACTCCTATCCGGGGACTCGGTTCTCTCCTCGGGTGGGCGCCCCTCGATGAGAGTAGCCTGAGCCTCCAGGAGGGTGATCCGGGATTCCTGTTCAGTGCGGTGGAGTTGGAGCTGACACACCCAAAAATGGTTGCTTTGCCCGCCTCCCACAGGGTGGCAGGGGAGGAAACGGATCCCTGGTTAGCGGTGAAGAATTGCCGGAGCTGCACGCCCACCAATTTGTGAAAGCCTTTGTCCTGGAGAAACCAGACATTCAGCCGCCATATCGGCCTCAAGATGCTCTGTAGATCCCCAACCCACAGCGCCACTGGGGAATGGTCAGAAATAACCAGAGGGAGTATGGTTATCTCCTTGATCATGTGATAGTCGAGAGCCAGGAGGAAGACGTAGTCTAACAAGGCGTGAGTGTGATGGGATGCCGATGTGTGAGTATATTGACTGGTTGTGGGGTTCGGGAGTCTCCAGGAGTCGCAGAGCAACAGGGCAGCCGCCCAGCCAGACAAGTGCTTGGCCTGAGAGGTCCTAGAGGTCGAGGGGATTTCTGTGACATCGTCTCAGCCTGTTGTTAGTCAAATGTTGTGTTTTGGTTCTCGTTATCAGGAACTCAACTGAGTGTTGTACATATACAGTAAGTGGATGACCCATCACAATTTTTTCACATCGTTCGATACCTGTTCAGCAACAAACTTGAGACATCCGGGCAACGGTAAAGCTCCATGATCTAATGTAGCTGAGAAATAGGCCACTGGTCTACAGGCACCTCCATGTGCCTGGGTGAGTACAGAAAGAACACAACCCTCCCTTTCATGACAAAACAGCAAAAATGCTTTGTAGTAATCAGACGTTCCTAAAGCTGGATCACGACAAAGGCACTCTCTCAGCTCCAAGAAGACAAGCAGACTGTTTGAAATACATTTTATGTGTCTCTGATGCAATACATCACTGTTCAATCATTTGATTCTATTCTGTCTACTGAAACCCTGCTTTGGAAGTTTTCTTTCATCATCAAATGTTGCTTTCTTTGCTAGTTTAAATTCATTTACTAATTGTATCCATATCATTTAGAGTGCCGGGGTTCAGTCTTTCTTATATTCTGAGCAAGTGATTGCTTGACTTGTTCTAATCGATCATATGGGTAGTGGGATATCTTACCCTGGGCGGCACCTACCAAAATTGTTTGAATATGACATAGTGACAGCTAATTTGTACCCATATCTGTCAATACCTTGTTTGAAGTGCGACATCATACCCACCACTACCGTGTTCTGTTGTAAACAGTTGCTATCCCAAGGCACCGGATCACTCACATCCTTGTGAGTCAGCATCTGCAAAGGTTTTGCCCTCAAGGAGAATTTCGGAATCCAATGTCGCAATAGCCAACTGTTAGAAATGGGGGTCTCTAGTTGGCAGAGGTTGGTACCTTTGTCCAAGTAGGGACCCTTCTTCCTAGTCAAGGTAAGGGGGATACACTTCTAAAATAACCCCTGCTAACCATCTTGGTAGCTTGGCATGAGCAGACAGGCTTATCTCAGAGGCAGGGTGTAAATCATTTGTGCATGCATACAGTAACATAATGAAAACACTACAAATGGACACCACATCAGTTTAGAAACATAAGTAAAACTTTATCTACACCAATAAAACCCGATACGCAATTCTGTAAAAATAGTTACTGTGCATAATAACCTTTAGATTGCAGGAATACAGTGAAAACATAGTTCCTCCGACAATGCAGCTCCTTGTGGGGGGCTTCCACGATAATGAACATAACAGAGTCTAACAATTCCAGCCAACAGCATCGGTACGAGTTAGCTAAAGTGTCGACAGACTCGGAGACAGTACCTTTCATGTTGCGGCTGACACAATGGTACGAGCCGATCAGAGGTAGCCGTCATGGTTGCAATGTGAGATGGAAGTGTTACAGCGTGCAGTGTCATCATGGCTTGGAGCCAGCTGCAGCACGTTGACGAAGTCGGTGAGACCAAGACTTGCATTGTAGGGTGAGGCAGTGCTCGATGGTCACGTTATGGTATCAGAGCCGGTTGATGGTTGAGCAGGGCAGCGATGGAGTCGGTGACATCTGTGCAGCGTGGAGCGAAGTGCTACGGAGTGCGTTGCCCACAGAACACGATGCAAGCAGTGGCTCATTGACAGAGTCGGTGAGCCCAGGGTTGCGTTACGAACTAGGCGGTGCTCTCTGCCGTGCCTTCAGGACACAGAGCCTGTGACAGACTCAGTGACGGAGTCAGTTGCCCTTTTCTTCTATGGCGACTGGATCCAGCGGAACCAGAGACGGTACCCAGAAGGATGGTGAGGTCTCTGCTGTTCCTGAGATGTCTTGAACAGGGGGCAAGCTCCACTTCAAGCCCGTGGCGATACTTTCTCAAGCAGGATGCACACACAGTTTCTCTTCTTGGAAGAAACAGTCACTGCAGGCGAACTCCAGACAGCACACAGCAAAGGGGCAGTTTCTCCAGCTCTTATCCTTTGCAAAGGTTCCTCTTGAAGTCCAAAAGTGATCTAAAGTTCTAGGGTCTGGGCCCCAATATTTATACAGCAAAATCCTTTGTTCTCTGGTGGCAAGGAAGCCCTGTGCTCTGTCAAAACCAGTTCTCTCCTCTCTGGTGCAGCTTCCTGGCAGGAAGTGGAGACAGCATTTTGGAAAGCAGACCAGGCTCATTCAGGGGAAAGAAATCCCCTCCCCCTACTCTAGATGCAGCCCAGGTCTATTCAGCCCAGCCCTGACTCATCCATAAACTCTGGAAGCACTGCACATCCCCAGCCCGTGCCACTCCAAAGCCAGACAGTCAATACCCATCAAGCAGAGGCACACTGGATGGCTATGCAAGAAAATACCTACTTTCTAAAAGTGGTATTTTTAAATACAGAATGTAAAAATCACCATCACTAAAAGATGCCTTTTTATATTCTGAGTTCATGCATACAAAACGGTATTTTCCTATCTTGTTCCCAAGGGCAGTTATGTTTATTAGATGTTATAAGCAAACTCCCCATTCGCTTCTATGGAGACAGATAGCCTTACAATAGTGAAAAATGAATTTGACAGTATATCACGATCAGGACACGCCACACACATCAGGGCATGTCCTACCTTTTACATACACTGGACCCTGCCCGCTGGGTACCTCAGGCCTACCTTAGGGGTGACTAATATGTAGGAAGAGGGAAGGTTAGGGCCTGGCAAGTGGGTGCACTTGCCAAGTGGACATGGCAGTACCAGACTGCAAAAAGGCTCTGCAATGGCAGGCCTGAGTTACATTTACAGGCTGCTTATGTGAGTGACATAATCAGTGCTTCAGGCCGACTAGCAGCATTTGATATGTAAGCCCTGGGCACACACAGTGCGCTGTATTAGGGATGGACTAGTAAATCAAATATGCCAATCATAGAATCACCAATCCATAACACAATTTACAGGAAGAACATATGCACTTTAGCACTGATCAGCAGTAGTAAAGTGCCCAGAGTCATATTACCAACAAAAATAGGTCAGAAACAGGAGGCCAAAAATCAAATAGTCTGGGGATAAACCTGCTGAAAAAGCCCGGTCTAACACCAACCATTTTCAAAAACATCCTGACCTCTTTCTGAGTAATAGGCGTATTCATTTTCTTGATCGCTTCCACTCATTCTTGTGACACCTTCCTCTAGCCTCTCTCAATTCCATGGCCCAAATACTGAACTTCAGTCAGATAGTACTGAAGTTTGCTCGGAGACACCTTATGCCCATTGTCAGCCAGATGGTTCGGTAAAGCAATAGTATCATCCCTACAAGCCTCCTGTGTTTCAGATGCAATGAGGAGGTCATCAATGTACTGAACAAGCTCTGAGTTTTAGGGCAGAAACAGGCTCTCAAGGTTCTTCTTCAAGCCCTGATTGAAGCTGGATGGACTTTCAGTATACCCTTGAGGGTTACAACACCATGTTAAGACACGATTTTCCAGACAGCAAGCAAATAAAAATTAGCTTTCATCATGCAAAGTAATGGTGAAAAATGCCTGACAGAGGTCAATTACTGTAAACCAGACAGCTTCGCAAGGAGTCTGGAATAGAATCACAGATGGATTCAGTACCACCGGATAACATGGAATCACTTTATTATTCACCTTTGAAAGGTCCTGGACTATGTTATACTTTCTGTTTGGTTCCTGCAATCCCATGATGGGCAAATGTCACGTGCTTACTATGATATCCTTCAGAATGCCCTGCGCAATCATGGACTCAATCACAGGTGTAATCCCTGTCACCTTTTCCCGGGGCAGGTTGTACTGAGGTGTTCTCTGGAAATCTGCGTTAGGTTTAATCTGTATGCGGACTGGCTTAACTCCTCATATGGTGTCTCTCAAATCCAGCAGCATGGCTTCCATTGTCAGTAAAGGAAACATAGCTTCTCAAATTGAAGGCAATTTCCTCATCATTAGTCTGCAATTCAATTCCCTTTAGTGTGTTATAGATGGGACAATTCAATTTGCATAAGAGATCGCGCCTAACAAACAGACTGGACTCGAATAACATACCATGAACTGGTGATGATCCTGAAAGTATTTGATACAAAAAGGGGATGATGGACGCAGAGTTTGAGCAAATCAAACACTCACCCCCAGTCAACTGATCTGGGTTTAATCCATCACCATTCTTTAGCTCACTCCGCCACCACCGTTCAAACATGGCCATATGCAAATCAGTCTGACACCATGCCTCATGGGAACAGTCCAGTCCGAACTGCCAAGCCATATCTTCCCTGGACCGAAAACAAGCATCCTGGGACGATTTCGGATTCATAATCCTCATCAGCCAGGCTACCTTGAATCCAGTGGCAAAGTGAGCAAGAACTCACTTCGGGACCGGTTTCGGATTCATAATCCTCATGACGGCTGATAGCCAGAAACCGGTCCTAGGATGCTTGATTCCGGTCCAGGGAAGACATGGCTTGGCAGTTCGGGCTGGACTGTTCCCATGAGGCACAGGGTCAAGGCTGATTTGCATATGGCAATGTCTGAACTGGGGTGGTGTGGAGTGTAAAAAAAGATGGATTTAGGCCCAGATCTCTGTACTGGGGTGAATGTATGACATTGTTCTGCATTCTGTCCATCAACTGTTGTTTTTGCGTTTGTCACCCCGAGTGGAACGGGTATGCACAGACGTGAGTCCCGTGCTCTCCACACCACTGGAGTTAAGCTATCCTGGCTGATGACGGCTGATAGCCAGAAACCGGTCCTAGGATGCTTGATTCCGGTTCAGGGAAGACATGGCTTGGCAGTTCAGGCTGGACTGTTCCCATGATAAACAAAAAAAGTAAAGCCTACGGAATTGTAATATATCTAACTAATTATAAGAATGGATACCATGAATTATCCATTCTTGAGTTAGTCATTCTCAACACAATTTAATTGAAAACATTTTCAGATATAGAGATTCTCCAGCTGGATCGCCAAAACAAATACAGAAGATTATCATGTATATGATTTAACTATTTCTTTCAATTAAACCACATTTCTCCATAAATATTGGTATCTCACATTTAACACAACTATACACAATTCATATATACAAACACAAACATTTTTTTTTTCATTTACACATATATACAATTTTCTTAGAACTAAACTCGAGGTTCTTTTGCCCCACTTATTTTACAAAAGGATGTTTATATACAATTAATCCACCTAACATTCCTTCTTTCCGGATCACCAAAACTAAACAAACACAAAAGAAGTGTTCAAGGTTAACCACTTTTAACTGGTCTCCATCTAGCACTCCTTTTAAAATTATTATTTCGTCATCAAAGTCATACAGATTTTTTTGTATTGGAGCCTTAAAACAATGTGTGTCGGCGCGTTTCAGCCTCTAATCAATCCAGGCCTCATCAGGACTATGAGGGCAACTATAATTCAAACCAGGTATGGAACTTATGTAGCCAAGAATAAGAGATCAAGAGAATAAGAGGTCCTAGGATGCTTGATTCCGGTCCAGGGAAGACATGACTTGGCAGTTCAGGATGGACTGTTCCCATGAGGCACAGGGTCAAGGCTGATTTGCATATGGACATGTCTGAACTGGGGTGGTGTGGAATACAAAAAAACGATGGATTTAGGCCCAGATCTCTGTACTGGGGTGAATGTATGACATTGTTCTGGATTCTGTTCATCAACTGTAGTTTGTGCTTGTACCATTCAGCAGGTTTCTCTCTCAACCTGGGGAAGTCATTTGTAAATGCAGCAAGGTCACCACAACTTCACGGAATATACAGCTACCCTCCACTAGGTACCTTCACAGTGGATATGCCTCAAAACCGGACGTTCCGCCTCCTGGAGGTGGTGTTTCTCCTGTCACCTTTCTCGTACTCTTCTTCTTAGACCACCTTTCCTCTCACTCATCTAGCATGCTCCAAGCCTGTATTCCTCCAACCAACTCTTGGATGTGTGTTTTCAATCCCATCACTCTCTTTTCCTCTAGCTCCTGGTCACTGTAGTTAAGCCTATGATTTCCCTGTAACATTTTTGTTCGAGACAGGTCTCCTCCGTACCTCTGATCTAGTTCTTATAACTTCTCATGCACTCATCTCTCTTTGCAGGTGACATCCTTTGCTGTAAACAACAGGTCATCTGGCTCATAGGTCTCTATTCTTTCCAAAGGCAGATTCCCACTGATGATCTCGTCTACCTCAGCCTTCAAACTTACCACATCCAATATCTTTGCCTTTACTGCAGCCTTGATAGTTCCTTTTTTTTTGTGAAAACCTTTATTGAGGCAGTTATTAAATACACAGCTGATTTCGCCTACATCCTGCAGGGTGCAGGCTGGCAGCAATCACAGAGTCCACAATACAGAGTACTTATTGAGAGGGTCATATCTGACACAGCAAGCCGCCTACAACCCGTCAGGGCCGGCCGCGTTGAAGACTATAGGGAGCTGTGTTAGGTATCATTCAATAATGTTGGAAACAGCAACATATATAGAGCAGAGAATGCATGAAGTTTTCGATTTTTTGTTTTTTTATTAACAACAATCAACTCCAACTTAATTATGTGGTCCGACAACCTGGTGTGTCTAGTATGTCTGGTCTACCCTCCATGCACCTCCGTATCTTGAGGAGAGAAGAGGAGCTTCTAGGCGTGAGATCGAGCCCCCTGTTGTTTACTTGCCTTGGCCATGAGGGCCGTACGTTAACACCCCTATATCCTGTGGAGAAGTGTGTAGTTCGGGGAGGAGGAGGGGTTGGGGAGGTGGAATCGAAAGCTAGGTAGCTAGAAGATGAAGCGTGGTCAGCAGTCTGTTTGCCAGGTCTGCACTCGTCAGGTGCCGCGGAAGAGGCATATGAAACAGCTTTACGGTGCGGAGTGTCGTGGTACGCCATGTGCCCAGCCTATAAACTGGGAATGAGATGCAAGTATTTCATATCATACGGGCACGCTGAGCGCTATTGAATATGGCACAGGTGAGTCAACAGGTAAGGGGTGCGGCCAGTAGTACATGCTACGGACATGGTCCATGGACAAAAGCGCGGTTCGCAAGCGCTATGCATTAGGTATGAGGTGCAGTGCCTAATGTTGCAGAGGTGTCCCCCTGGTCTGGCGCGTCTGTGTCTGGCTGTGTAGCGGCTTGGAGATGCAGAAGGTATGCAGTAAGTGGACGCCATACGTCTTTGGGCCTTGATTTATGGGGGAGGAGCTCTGCATAATTATGCAGTTGGTCTTGCCACGTGGACATTGTCGTGAGCCAATCCTTAAACTAGGGTGCTCGTCCGCGTCCCCAGCGGCATGGTAATCAAGGGGGAATTGCGTGGTGATGTCAGTCAGCAGGAACAGGGCTGATTTCGACCAGTTTATTTGTATCCCTGCGAAACCACCGAATTTGGTAATCTCGCGTAGCAGGGGATTAAGATTCTCCTTAGGTTTATGTGTTTATGTACATAGAGGGTCATGTCATGTGCGTAAAGTGCAATAAGCAATTGTCTTTCCGGGTATATGAGCGATCGGTGGTTGTGGTGCTGTCGCAGCTTGGCAGCTAAGGGTTCGATTGCGATTCAAATAGGACCGGGGACAGTGGGCATCCCTGCCGTGTTCCACGGTGGATCTCGAAGGGGGGAGAACAGGAGCCATTCAGTAGCACTGAGGCCATCGGCTGACGATATAATAGTCAAATCCAGTCTAAGAAACTAAAAGGAAACCCCATCCGTTCGAGCAGCGCTAGTAGATAATCCCACTCTAGCGAATCTAACGCCTTCGTGGCGTCTAGAAAAACGGCGGCTGCTTCACACATGGGGGTAATGTCCTGTATTACTGCCTGAAGCGTGCGCAGGTTATGGGAAGTAGCGCGATTTGGGACAAAGCCCGCTTGGTCTGGTAACACCAGCTGTTCCATCAGTAGATTAAGGCGCGATGCAAGCACTTTCGCTAGTATTTTTATGTCCGAGTTCAGTAGGGATAGGGGTCTGTACGAGTCGCAGGACTCCGGTGGCTTGCCCGGCTTCAGCAGCGATGCTATGAGGGCTTCCCGCATAGTGGTCGGTAGGATAACTTCCTCCAGAGCTGCGTAGTATACTTGTTGTAGTATCGGGGCAAGAATGTGCATGTAGGCCTTATAAAAGTCAATTGGTAAACCGCCCGAACCCGGCGATTTTCCCGATTTCATGGACATTATAGCGTCTGTGATTTCTTCCAGTTCGAGTATGTTATGTAGGAATTTTTGTTGAGATGGGCCTAACCACGAAGCGCGGTGTCATCTAGGTAGGCATTTAGATTTATTGGAGTGGACCGCTGGGAAGTGTAGAGTGTGGAGTAATGGTCAGCGAGTATCCGAAGTTGTTCCGGTAGACTACGTTAGGGCGTGTTATGTTCATCTAGCAGTGTAGTGATATAGTTATGATATCAAGGGGGGTTCACCGCGGATCCAAGCGCCTTGCCAGGCCTATCACCTTCACGTAACTGCATGCTGTGTGTGGCTTCCCTAGGAATTTACATTCTTTTTCTGATAGGTCTGAATATTCGTTCAGTTTCTCACAAAGTTGAGCCCTAGCTGCATGGTTGGGTGTGGTACTATCCGCATCTTTTTTGACCTGCATCAGCTCTAGTTCAAGCTTTCGCAACTCGCCCCAAAGGGATTTGAGGACTCCGCCCCCTTTAGCAATACACCATCCCCTGACGGTAACCTTAAAGGCCTCCCAGACTGTTGTTATGCTGGAAACCGAAGTTATGTTGCGATCAAAGAAATCTTTTATGTCTTGTTCTAGTTCAGCCTTAAAGGTCGAGTCGGTTAGGTGTGCTGGGTTAAGGCGCCAATTCAAGTAAGGAGATGCGTCTTGTGGGACACGCAGTGTCACTAATACTGGGGAATGGTCGAAGAAGGTGCGAGCTAGGTGGGATGCTGCAACTAACCAGGAGGAGAGCCCCGCGGAACAGAATATGTAGTCTAAACGCGCCCAGGTGGAGTGTACCGCAGAATAGTGGTTGCCCTGTGCGTGCGTAGGGTGAATGTGCCTCCATACGTGAGTCAGGCGGTATTCTTCTACAATATTCGAGAGAGCGCGTTGAGTATGCGTGTAGTGCATCGCCTGTGGATGGGATCTGTCCATGTTGGGACGAAGTGCAGTGTTGAAGTCCCCGCTTAAGACAACATGTGCAATCCCCAATGATTAAACCTTACCCCATCACGTAAGGAGTGTGGATGGGTCATCTGTATTGGGCCCATAGTAACATGCAAAAAGAACCTTATGACAGTATAGTCTGCCCCATACCATGCAAACCCTTCCAGTCGAATCTATTTCAGTTCCTTCAAGGAAAAAGCGTACTCCCCGTCTGACCAAGATCGTCACCCCTCTAGCGTAGTTGGAGTATGATGAGAACACTCTGCCGGAGGCCCAACGGGCCGCAAACAATGGAGGATTTCCCAACATCAAATGTGTTTCTTGGAGCATGGTGATGGAAACCTCCTGCCTAGTTTAGTAACCCAAAACTTGTCTCTTCTTCCGCGGGTTGTTGAGCCCACGGACATTCCACAACATCAGTTGCAGTTGTTGAAGAGGCTGCGCTTCTGCTACGTCACCCATCTCAACAAGTGCAGAAGTGTGCATTGAACGAGCATGAAGTAGTTATACATACAATAAGCCACGCTATCTATGCATGTAAAGACCTTCAATTCCAGTCTGACCACTTGACTCAGACCCACTACGAAGTTACGATGATTATGACTGTGATTTGTCGGAACCCCATCCCACCCACGCCGGCCACCCCAACCTGCCGGGTAAAGAGCACCTCCCATCCCTCCCAACATCCTGCAAAAACAAAATACAGTAAATCAACAGTTCAAAGCCATCTCTTCCCTGAGGGGGGAGAGGTTATAAAGGGGATCACCCATTGGGGAAGCAATTCTAGGGGCGCCCAACCTGCCTCCCACCTCACAAGTCACACCCAACAGACGCCAGTTGACAACCGGGTCGCCCGTCTTGGGATAAAGGTGGGTTGCCGAGCCCATTCATTGTTCAGACCGGTATAAAGAAAGTCTGGAAAAGTACCTCACCGGGAATGTAGTTTCTGGAGCAGCGTGGTGTGGACACGTGAGCCGCTGTCTCACAGCATAGTCCTAGTCAATTTCAGTCTTGTTGCTCCATTGGCGAGCGTGACCAGGAGCGGCGCACTTCTTCGTCGTCCCCGGCGCGGTCACGTTTCTGCTGCTTCAGGAAGTCCTCGACTTGCTGTGGGTTTGCGAAGATATGTTGTTTGCCATGATAGGAGAGTTTCAGTTTCGCAGGGTAGAGCATGGCATAGGAAAGTTCCAGAGTTTGCAACTTCTTTTTAACGGCAGTGAATTTACGTCGAGCTTCTTGCACTGCAGGGGTAAAATCCGTGAAAAAAGACACGGTGGCGTTGCCATAGTTCACTGTGCCAAGTTCTCGGATGCGGCGGAGCACCGCGCCGCGGTCCCTGTAATTCAGGAAGTGTGCAATAATGGGCTTGGGAGCAGCTCCTGGGGGAGGACGAGCAGCGAGAGACCTATGTGCCCGTTCGACTATGAGGTGCAGCGAAAAGGATTCCTTCCAGAATAGTTCAGTAACCAGGGTTTCTACGAAGGGTTCCATTTTCCCAGTGTTTGTTGTTTCCGCCAGGCCTAGGATGCGGACGTTGTTTCGTCGGGACCTGGCATCAAGTCCTCATTCTTGTCCGCAATGACTTTGAGGAGTCTGTCCATTTGGGAAGCTTGGCGATTCGCAGTGGCGGCTCCGTCCTCCAGTCCTGAGATTCTGTCCTCGGCTTCTTTGAGACGCATGTCATGTTGATCTATTTTCACCACAACCCCATCCATGCGAGAGTTCATAGTGTGTATTTTGGCATCTATGTTGGAGAGGCTTTGTTTCATGCCCAAAAGTAGGGATTTCCAGCCTTCATCTGGCGGCGTGGGAGTGGTGGGGCTGTCGTCCGGCCCAGGCATCGTTTTGGTCATTTTCCTGGCTTCAAACGGGATCTTGGATTGTTTGGCGTCGCCACGACCCATGGCACGCCTCGGCGTTCGTGATGTCGCGATTTTGAGATCTTGTGAATAGCTAGGCTAGTGTCGAACCCGGGACAGGGTATGGGGGGGTACGAGCCAGAGAGGATGCGATCAAGCACATTGGGCCTCCGATGTGATGGTCCCCACAAAATGGGCGCTTTGGCGGGAAGAAGAATGGCTCCTACGTGCCTCCCCGGCAGTTCTGTGCTGAGAGGAAAGGAAGTTGGGGGCCTTGTGGTGAGGAAGCAGGCTCCGGCACGTTCAGCAACAACAGCAAAAGGCTCAACTGTGCGGGAGCAGAAGGTTTCAGGACGGCTGTGTCTCCCTTTGCGCCTAATGCCTGTGTCAATATGGCAGCGCCCGCGTCGGTGTGTCCGTGCGGGGCTGCTAGGATAGTGGAAATGCCTTCGGCGCTTATCCAGGCAGGCAGCTCAAGTTTGATGGGTAACGCTGGGTCCCGCGTGGGGGGTGCAGATGTGGCAGCAGCTCGCAAGAAGAGGCGCTGAGCCCCGTCTAAGTTCAGGCGGGGAAGGGTAGGGGAGGGGGTGGCCCGCAAGGGATGCAACCGATCGGGGGCCCATTACCTCTACAAGAATCTGCCGTTGGAGAGTCTGGAAGGTCCCACAGTCCGACGGACATGCAGCCGCGACTAGGCCTCAAGTCCCCGGTGTTGCGTAGTTCGTCACCGCAGAGGGGCCGGACCGCAGAAGAGCGCGAGGTGCCGCTTGCAGGTTCGGTGGCAATTATCTCTGGTTGCAGAGGCGTGATTCGGGAGATCTCGGTATCGGTGCAATCAGCTCAGCAAGGCGGACTTGTTCCCGTTGCAGGCAGGACGATTACCGCCGGTCAGGATGATATTTAGGATCTTTGCAGGCTCGACTAGGCGAGAGCCTCACTGTAGTGCGGCCATCTTGGTCCGGCGCCACCTAGTGCCCCCGCCTTGATAGTTCCTTGACTTGATGTACTACTCTGACCTTCCTTGCTATTATTGTGATCTCTCAACTGCAACATCTAAGACATGTTGATTTCCAGTGGCTCCCTAACTCGTTCTTGCTTCTGAAGCTACACCAATTGGTCCTCTTATTGATATGTCCCAGATCCTCAGGTCTGAGCTAGTGCTCACCATAGGTATAGACTGTATAGTACTGAAACCCATGCGTGCTCCCGAAGGATCAGCAGTAGCTGGTAAATGGGTACTAGACTTCCATGCAGTAGAGATGGAATATTCCCGCTCATGCTCCCTGATCTTCCCAATCTAGTTCCTTCAACCTGAATGGACTGTCGCTGACTAAGGTTTCCCACTCAGCACTGGTCATATACAGGAATAACAGAACCAATATTGACCAGTGCTGTAAGAGTTTCTGGAAACCGTGAAGCAGCATTGACTCCCTTTTGTCCCATACCTCCTAAGGCAGACACTCCTGTCCCCCCTACTCCTGCAGATATCTTTCCAACAACTCCTGTACTAGGACCTGTTTGTAGTACTGACACACTTTCCACATTCACTGCATTCTCCAAATCTCGCCTCCCCTCCTCGGATTGCGGATTATAAGGTGGTGGATGCTCAGATAACAACCCATCCAACAAGCTATCAACAGTATCACTTGCATCATTTCCATTTTCTCTTCTATTTCGGTTCTGAAAATCTCCCTTTCTTACAAGCATTGGTTACAACCTTTCTCCCTCAATGGTATCCACTCTACATATCTAAAGCTCTGCATCCCATTGCCCTTCCTGACATGTCCTCAGAGCTTTCCTCACCTTCCCTTGATATCTCTCCCTCTTCTTAGCATGTGCTGCACTCATTCATGTGTCTAACACCTCCAACTGTGTTGGTCTTGTCAAAATAAACCAAAATGTGGAAATGACAATTCACCTTCCTTTTCAGTGATTATATGCCAAATTTGAAGCCAAATTATAGCGTGGAGCCCAACATTTGTCCCCATATAATAATCTGCAATATCCTTGGGTGGCGCCTCTTTGCCCACTCGAGGAACAACCCCTTGGTCACCTCTGAAAAGATCTTTCAAGACCCTGTAACATCACATGATTCAATTGCAAGTTGTTCAAAATTTAATGATGGAACATTGTTTTCTAACCACAACTTCCTGATGTCTACCAACCAATCCCAGCATGGCATTACACCAACTGACCTATCGCAGGGCAGTACACTCTGGCGTCACCTTCACTCCTCGAATCGACTCACCCTCACTGACAATTTCTCTGTATGCATTCACTCAATCAATCAATCATTTGTAAAGCGCACTATATACCCGAGAGGGTCGGAAGGCGCTGGGGGTAGAGGGGAGGCCGCTACTGATCGAACAGCCAGGTCTTGAGTAACCCTGGGCGTAGTGGGGCTTTGCGGAGCTACGTGAAGTGGGCGTGAAACTATGCCCACCTCCGCACTCCGCGAAGCCCCACTACGCACCGCAGGCCTCCCTCCCGCCCTCCCTAAATACTTTAAATTAAATGTGTAAAAGAATTAAAAGGCACTTACCTTGCCCGCCGCTGCCCGCCGCGTCTCCGGGGCACCCTCTCTTCATCGCCTCCGTCTTGGGTACTAATGCGCATGCGCGGGCGGCCGCGCATGCGCATTTCTCGTGAGAAATGCGCATGCGCGGCTGCTGTATTTAGGGAGGGCGGGAGGGAGGCGGGTGGCGGCCAGCTACGCTCCGTCTGCGGAGCGTGCGTAGTGCCGAATTCTACGCCTGTTACGCAAAATGCGTAGAAGCCGGCACGGAGCGTAGCTGCCCGCCCACCCTTAGTCTTGAGTATCCTCCTGAAGGTCAGCAGGTCTTGGGTCTGTCGTAGGTTCAGTGGGAGGGTGTTCCATGTCTTGGCGGCGAGGTGGGAGAAGGATTTCCCACCGGTGATTGTTCTTCAGATGCGCAGGATGGTGGCGAGTGAGAGGTCGGCAGAGCGTAGCTGGCGGTTGGGGATGTAGAAGGAGAGCCGTCTGTTGAGGTAGGCTGGGCCAGTCTTGTGGAGTGCCTTGTGTGTGTGGGTGAGGAGCTTGAAGTATATCCTCTTGTTGACGGGAAGCCAGTACAGGTTTCTCAGGTGGGGATGATGTGGCGGTGGCATGGTACTTCGAGGATCAGTCGTGCCGAGGTGTTTTGGATGCGTTGTAGTCGTTTGATGAGCTTGGTCAGGGGTCCCGTGTAGAGGGCGCTTCTGTTGTCGAGTCTGCTGCT
Source organism: Lissotriton vulgaris (assembly GCF_964263255.1). Taxonomy (NCBI): domain Eukaryota; kingdom Metazoa; phylum Chordata; class Amphibia; order Caudata; family Salamandridae; genus Lissotriton; species Lissotriton vulgaris. The sequence goes on from NC_141691.1 coordinate 1,791,366,493, forward strand.
GACGAGGGCTTGGGTGATTGTCTTTCTTGTATCTGTCGGGATCCATCTGTAGATCTTGCGTAGCATGCGGAAGATGTTGAAGCAGGAGGAGGAGATGGCGTTGACTTGCTTGGTCATTGAGAACGTTGAGTCGAGGATGATTCCCAGGATGCATGCGTGGTCGGTGGGTGTTGGGGCTGCCCCCAGTGCCATCGGCCACCAGGAGTCGTCCCAGGCTGAAGTTTTGGAGCAGAGGATGAGGAGCTCCGTCTTGTCCGAGGGAGAGGATCAGCTGAGTGTCGTCGGCGTAGGATATTATGCTGAGGTCATACTGCCGGGCTACGTGTGCGAGTGGGGCCATGTAAATGCTGAACAGCGTTGGGCTGAGGGAGGATCCCTGGGGTACGCCGCAGATGATCTCGGATGCTTTGGAACGGAATGGGGGAGGCGGACGCTCTGGGTTCTGCTGGAGAGGAAGGAGGTGGTCCAATCCAGAGCCTTGTCTCGGATCTCTGCGACGTGGAGGCGTGCGCGTAGTGTGCGGTGGCAGATGGTGTCGGAGGCAGCAGAGAGGTCTAGGAGGATGAATGCTGCGGTCTCGCTGTTTTCCAGCAGGGTCCTGATGTCATCGGTGACATCGATGAGGGCAGTCTCGGCGCTGTGGTTGCTGCGGAACCCTGACTGGGAAGTGTCCAGGATTCTGTTTTCTTCAAGGTATTGGGTTAGCTTTCTGTTGATGGTTTTCTCAATGACCTTGGCCGAGAAGGGGAGCAGAGAGATGGGCCGGAAGTTCTTGAGGTCTCTTGGGTCTGCCTTAGGTTTTTTGAGTAGGGCGTTGATCTCGGCGTGTATCCAGATCTCTGGGAAGGTCGCAGTCTCAAGGGAGAGATTGATGACGTTGCAAAGGTGGGGTGGAAGGGAGCGCCTTGCTCTGTTGAAGATGTGGTGCGGTAATGGGTCCGACGGAGAGCCAGAGTGGATTGATCGCATGGTCTTGATGGTGTCATCAATGCTCACGCTGGCCCAGGCTAGCAGGGGGTTGTGGTCAATGGTGTACGGAGGGTCTGTTGCGTTGCTGTCTGATGGGGCTGACTGGGTGTTGAAGCTGTCGTGGATGTCTACTATCTTGCGGTGGACGAAGGTGGCGAGGGAGTCGCACAGGGCTTGCGACGGTGGAATGTCGTTGGTGTTAGAGCTGGTGTTGGAGAGTTCCTTCACGATGTTGAAGAGCTCCTTGCTATTGTGTGCGTTGTTGTCGAGGTGGTCTTTAAAGGAGGTCCTCTGGGCCCCCCTGATGAGGTGGTGGTGGTTGCGGATGGCGTCCTTGTGTGCTGCGTGGCTGTTCGGAGCTTGTTCACTGTGCCATTTCTTCTCTAGTTTCTGGCAGGCTTGCTTGGATGCTAGGAGTTCTGGGGTGAACCAGCTGGCCCTCTTGCTGGTGTCTCTGTGGGGGGGTTTATTCAGTGGGCAAGGGTGTTGGCGCAGTCCTCGATCCAGTGACGGAGGCTGTGGGCAGTGTCGTCGGTGTTGGAGGGTTCGGTGGGTGGGCTGAGAGCGAGGTTTGCGTGTAGATGGTCTTAGGTGATTTTGCTCCAACAGCGGCGGGGGATCTGTTGGGTGTGGTGGGTTTCTGGAAGGCGAAGTGGATGCAGGGGTGGTCGGGTCAGAGCAATTCAGTGGTGTGGTTGATAGAGACGTACAGGCTTGAGAAGAAGACTGGGTCGAGCGTGAGGCCGGCGGAGTGGGTGGGCACTGTGACGAGTTACTTCAGTCCAAGGTTGGCGAGGGTATCGATCAGGGTTGTGGAGTTGTTGTCGTTGTTGTTCTCAAGGTGAATGTTCAGGTCTCCGAGGAGGATGTAGTCAGTGGACGTCAGGGCGTGCGTGCTGATCAAGTCGGCGATGGAGTCGCTAAACAGGGGGTGAGGTCCGGGGGGTTGGTAGACGAAGGGTACCTCTGAGGGTCTGTGTGGATCTGGAAATGCATGTGTTCAGCGGTGCTGAGCGCGTCGCCGGTGCTAGTCGAGACCATGATGCTGTTCTTGTGGACAATGGCGATTCCTCCTCTGACTCCTTTGGTGCGGTCTCTGCGGGTGATCTTGTAGCCGTCTATGATGGCTATTGCGATGTCCGGTGCGGAGGAGTCATTAAACCAGGTCTCTGTCAGGAAGGCGAAGTCCGGGGATGTTGTGTCGAGCAGGTCCCAGAGCTCGACATGTGTTCAGTAGTATGCATCGGAGGTGGGTGGGGTCTTTCCTGGCGGGTGGTTCGTCGGCTCTGAGGCTGGTGTAGCTGCAGTTCCTGCAGGCGATGGGGCCGTGTGTGCATTTTGGGGCAGCCTTGAAACAGGTGTGGCTCTGTCCAGAGTTGAGAGCATGCAGAGGGCTGGCGTTGTAGTGGCGGTGGTCGTCGTGGCGGGTGCGGGGTCAAGGAGTTGTGGTGCTGGGTGCGGTCCAGGCAAGGACGTGCCGCGCAGCAGCTGGCATATATGGGGAGGTGGGAGGGAGGAGCAGCTGGGAGGCGGAGGCAGTGGGCAGTCATGGGGCAGGGCCGCAGGGGATGCAGCGGCGAGGGACAACGAAGGTAACAGGAGGAAAAAGGGGCACAAAAATCGAGGGTAAAACGAGTGGCATAGAAGGCAAAAGGGCACAAAAAAACAAGTGGAACAGAAGGCAAAAGGGGCACAAAAAGGAGGGAAAAACGAGTGGCACAGAGCGCAGTAGAACACAAAAAAACAAGTGGAACGAAGGGCAGAAGGGCACAAAAACGAGGAAAAACCAGTGGAACAGAGGGCAGAAAGACACAAAAAACGAGGGAAAAACGAGTGGAACAGAGGGCAGGATGGCCCAGAAAATGAAGGACAAATGAGTGGAACAGAGGGCAGAAAGCCACAAAAGATGAGGGATAAAACAAGTGGAACAGAGAGCAGAAAGAGACAAAAAACGAGGGGAAAACGAGTGGCACAGAGGGCAGAAGGGCACAAAAAAACGAGTGGAACAGAGGGCAGAAGGACACAAAAACGAGGGAAAAGCGAGTGGAACAGAGTGCAGAAAGGCACAAAAAACGAGGGTAAACGAGTGGCACAGAGGGCAGAAAGGCACAAAAAACGGGGGAAAAACGAGTGGAACAGAGGGCAGAGAGGCACAAAAAACGAGGGAAAAATGAGTGGAGCAGAGGGCAGAACGGGCAAAGAGGCACGGGGGAAGCATGGGGAACAAAAGGAAAACCGGGCAGAGAGAGCACGGGGACAGCGAGGTGAACAGAGGGAAGACAAAGGGCACATACCACGTACAGACAGTGGGGGAAGACAGGCAACAGCAGTCACAGACACAACAATGAAAATACAGGCACTACAATAAAAGCAATAAAGCAGAGGATGAACAAACCTACCTACAGCCTACCACTGGCCACCAGGGATGAGGCGCAGGTGGTAGCGTACGGGTGGTGGAGGGCCTCGAACACCCTCAGCAGCGGCAGCTGGGGCAGGGCGGCACAGCCGGTGCTGTGCGGAGGGGGAGGGACCTACTTGGTGGGGTCAAGGGTCGCTCTCCTCACCACACAGCGGCAGGCCTATATGGCGAGGTGGGAGGGAAGAGCAGCTGGGAGGCGGGAGGCGGGGGCAGTGAATGGGCAGTGGGCAATTAGGGGGGCTGGGCTGCAGGGGGCAAAGCGGCGGGGGAAATGAGTGGAACAGAGGACAAAAAGGCACAAAAAACTAGAAAAAACAAATGGAACAGGGGGCAGAAAGGCACAAAAAACGAGGGGAAAACAAGTGGAAGAGAGGGCAGAAAGGCACCAAAACGAGGGAAAAACGAGTGGCACAGAGGGCAGAAGGGCACAAAAAACGAGTGGAACAGAGGGCAGAAAAGAACAAAAAAACTAGGGAAAAACTAGTGGAACAGAGGGCATAAAGATACAAAAAATGAGGGGAAAACGAGTGGAAGAGAGGGCAGAAAGGCACAAAAAACGAGGGAAAACGAGTGGCACAGAGGGCCGAGAGGCACAAAAAGGAGGGAAAAATGAGTGGAACAGAGGGCAGAATGGGCAGAGAGGCACGGGGCAGCAAGGGGAACTGAAGGGAAAACCAAGCAGAGACATAGGGGCAGCGAGGGGTACAGAAGGGAAAACCGTGCAGAGAGAGCACAGGGACAGCGAGGGGAACAGAGGGATGAAAAAGGGGCACGGACCATGTACAGGCAGCAGGGGGAGACAGACAACAGCATTCACAGACACAACAATGAAAATACAGGCAATACAATAAAAGCAATACAGCGGAGGATGAACAAACCTACCTACGGGCTACCACTGGCCACCAGGGATGAGGCACAGGTGGCTGCCTGCAGGTGGTGGAGGGCCTCGAACGTCCTCAGCAGCGGCAGCTGGGGAAGGGAGGCGCAGGCAGTGCTGTGTGAAGGGGGAGTGACCTACCTGGTGGGGTCAAGGGTCGCTCACACAATTGTCTTAAACTCATTTATAGTCTGCCATCTAAAAGATTGATAGAATTGAATCATCCAAGAACATTCACACAGCGACCCTTGATCTGCGCTGGTCACCTGAATCAGTATAGCTCACCTCTGTACATAAGGTGCACTAAATGATTCCCATTCACACAAAGTTCCCTGTCTTAGGTGGAATTGCCAATGACGTCTCATAAAAACTCCTCAATTCTTCGGTCAGACAATCACAATCTCAATGTCTTCGGCACCATTTAATATATCCCAGGATATCAGACCACTTTGGGACCTTAAACTCGAATCTCAATCCTTGGACCACATCTGTCCCGAAACCACATTCACTCGACTCTCACACCAACTCTGCAAGGCATCACACAATCAAATAGCTCCCGCAATCTAAAACACAACATACGCTCTATTAATATTCACTCCTTGGCTCACCGCACTGAATTTCGCCACTTTCCGTTCTCGGTCACTGGGCTCTGGAGTTCTAGGTTCCGCTTTTCTAGATTGATTTCTGGATTCTCCCCTTGCTTCATGTGCTAACCATCCTACTCAGCTACCAACTGTAAGGGCGGGCCCCATACGTTCGGGACCTATTCTAGAATCACAATCCGATGGTTCTTTTTAGCAGCATGTAAGCGTAGAGGGGAGAGAGTTGTTATTATTGCCAATCAATTCAACTGGAATTTCTCTGGACACATAGTAAGCACAGACAACTGTGTAAGATTAGTTAATTTATTACAAAGCCAAAAATAACTGGACATAAAGACACTTCAAGATTTGAGTGTAGAAATACATCCGAATCAGCATAAAGCCAAATCCGCGCATCCAGTTTGAACGGTGCAGCATAAAGAAAACATTTAATTCAAGAAGCAAGAGACAGAGGATCAGAAAGCATGAGTCTAAGTTTCTCTGCATCGAGGGTTGATGAATGTAAAGCATTCATCTAACCACCCTACACTAATGCTAAGATGACATCCCTACGTAGGCATCTTCAGGGAAAAGAAATATAAGATATCAGCATGTTGAGTCTTCCTAAGAAGACTCTCCACCATTGATGGATCAAATAGCATAAAGCTATTGAGACAGATCTTGTTTTAAGGTGCTCTCTCTCCGAAGGTAGGACAAGCGGGTGCTTTCCCTACTGCCAACAACACAATATTCAGGAGAACTTTCCCAATATCATTTGCAGGTCACGCCATCCGCTCTGGGTACCATCCTAAAGGTAGTTTTCCATGGGGCAGCAGTGTACTTCTCACCACATTTGTCCTTGGTTCCCAAGCTTCCTCCTGTGTGAAGGACAACAGTCTTCCTTTATCAGTTCAGACCATAGGATGTACATGTTTCTCTCCTTGTCTGACTGATAAAACAAAGATATTATTCCAGCGAATGAGGAAACTTCTTTCACTTGCAACACAAAATGTCAGAAAGAATGAATTCGACAGCACATATGAAATTCAATCTGTTAATTCTAAAGCGAGAGTTTCCAAGGAAAATGTATTTCAGGCCTACAAAATTCGGCTAACATAAGAAAATGCCATGTGAGCTTTACGAAATTGCAGAAGGAAATAAGGCACATTCGATTAATGCATTGACTCACATGTAGACAACAAATTAATAAACACATTTAATAAATTAATAATTGCCAGTTTCACAATGTGAACTCTTCACTGTAATGTTTTCTACCAGTTACATCCATCTTGTACGTTAATTCTCCTACTTACTATTCAATGACCTAAACACATCACGTTTCATGATATTACATTTCGAAATTCTAACACTTCACGTTAGTACGAAAAAGGAATATATGCTGGTTCGCTCTACACGTGTGTTTATAATGTACCCCTACGAATACAATTTGGTTTCTGCTACACCAACAATGCTGTGGCGGGACCCTAAAAAACTTTGGACACTTTTTTTCACAATGTAAGCAGTGATCTTGACGAGAAAAAAAATAAAACTATTTTTTTGATGCTGCTACGGTAAGTAATTTTACAGAGCCCAGTAATGAACATTCACCAATATGTTACACTTCAAAGGAGCTTGTAAATGCGGCCAGTATCTCTCAAGTCCTCTAGGTGGATGTGAGTCATGGGAGAATCATTTCTAAATAGAGCTAAGAGGTCCCCCTGGGATGAAAGACAACACGCTCAGGCACTCACACACCGTCATCCGTCGGACAGCACTTCACTGCCATAAACAGGATAAACACAATTAGCCACAGCAGGGCTGCAACGGACAGACTCATCAGTTTAATGGTTTGCAGGGAAATTATACTTTCACTTTGCTCCCAGACAACCAAGACGGAGTACCTGCGTGGCTTCCTTGCTGTCATCCTCCTGTCAAGGGTGCAGCGATGGAAGTGGCTGCTGTCCTTATCTCGTGAGCGAGACATCATCTAATGTTATCGGTGTCTCTCGGATCCTGAATATACGCACCACCGATGCAGAGAGAAACATACACTTTGACTGCAGAAAAAGTGAAGGATGTTTATGTTTGAAGCAATCTGAGCCACAGTCTCTACCCACAACTACTCCTCTGCCCTCCCATCCTGGCACCTTCTTCCACTTTGAGTTTCACAATGCTTTACTGTATTTCGGGCACCGGGTCTCTTCTTTTCAATGTAAAGTGCAATGACACCCTCCAGTGTGAGTGTAGAGAGATATTTACAAAATATATAAACAGACTGGTCCATCGTTTTTAGCTCGGGTGTGCCAGCATAGACGTCGAAACAGCCATATGCAAATCAACACTCAACCTATCCCCAAAGGGAAAGCCCAGTCCAGTTTGCTGCCTCGGTTAGCTTTGTCAATCCGAAGTGCTATGCCCACACATGGGTCAGCGGCGCACTATGCCATAGAGCCCAAGCTGTATGTCACAGATGAGGGTCAACAGGTCCAAACCCCAGCTGGGGCTGATTTTGTTCTCTTTCATATGAACATGGCATAGGAGAGGGGGCTGGACCGGGACCAAGAAGGATTTGCATATGGTTGATCCCTGACATTAATGGGACAGATGAGCTAAAAAGGATGGAAAGGAATACACCAAGAGTAATTTAGTACATGTTCATATTAGTTATCAGAATGTCTGTAAGTGAAAGTGCAAACAGTAGAGCTCCAGAATCTGGGGTGATCTAGTGTTAGAGGTGTGTCAGCTGCTTCTTCATTAACAAACAGGGAAGGCTCGCTTCAAAAGTTATACATTCATTCTGCAGCATGAGTGCAGGTCAGAGGAATAAAGTATCATCTGCCCCACGCTCACCCTCGCTAATGGCCCTGCAACCTAGTGACACAAAGTCACCAGCAGGGTTGAAATGTGGTACAAAGACAATGACACTATGTCTGGTGAAAGGCAGGTGGTAGTGATGAAGGGACGAGGGAAGGAGAATGATGTGAACATGGCAAGAGGTAACAGACAGATTACTTCAGGATGTGAGTGGATAAAAGCAGGCAGTCAGGGGAAGAGACTGGGCTTTCCTGACAAGTTTTCTTGTGTTCTCTTTGACAAAACAGATGACATTTTAGATATACCCATCTCTCAAGCTGCACAAGAAAAATCATCAGCTCCAAAATTGTATAACGTAAAAATATGAAATGAGGAGGCCAGTCAGTCAGAAAATATCTATTCGATGTTAAATAGCATCATAAAACTACATACAACATCATTTGAAAACTAACACACAGGTAATAAATATAAAAATATATATAAATACTACATAAAAACAAGCTTCTTAAAATATGAAACACACAAAAAAACTAAATATTTAAGGTCAGTTTAATATTAATAGCTCAAAAAGCAATCCTAAATATATTTCAATGATATATAAAAACAAACAACTGCAATAATCAAATAGCACATATTTCTAGTCCTATCATGTGATTAAACTCATTGAGGAGACAAAACAGTAAAAACGTTCCTGCATGCATTGATGTCTATTGAAATGTCCCAACTGCCTGGTATTCAGAAGGAGACCGCGGTGATAATAATAGTGCCAGCAAGGCCAGCTGCAGCATCTAATGGAGTTTGATTTTTAACATTGGAAGTAAAAACAAAATCTTGTTCAAATCGTTGTTATATAATGCAGAAAAAAGTTAAAGCATATGCTCATTTATAGTCAAGTCAAGTCAAGTCAGAAATTTATATAGCGCGCTACATACCCAGAGGGTCTCAAGGCGCTTGAGGAAGGGATGGGAATTACTTGTCGAATATCCAGGTTTTAAGTTGCTTTCTGAATGCTAGGTGGTTCTGTGTGAGACGTAGGTGAGTGGGGAGTGAGTTCCAGGTTTTAGCTGCGAGGTAGGAGAAGGATCTACCTCCCATGGTGGTTTTATTGATGCGAGGAATGGTAGCAAGGGCTTGGTTGGAAGATCGTAGCTGGCGAGGGGGGGTGTAGAAGGAAAGTCGTGTGTTGAGGCATTCGGGTCCAAGTTCGTAGAGTGCTTTGTGAGCGTGGGTTAGGAGGCGGAAAGTAATCCTCTTATTGACGGGAGCCAGTGAAGGTTTTTCAGGTGGTTAGAGATATGGTCTTTACGCGGGATGTCTAGTATGAGTCTGGCTGATGCGTTCTGGATGCGTTGGAGTTTTTTCTGGAGTTTTGCGGTGATACCGGCGTATAGGGTGTTTCCGTAGTCCAGGCGACTTGTAACCAGTGCATGGGTGACTGTTTTTCTGGTTTCGGTGGGGATCCAGCGAAATGTTTTTTTGAGCATGCGGAGGATGTTGAAGCATGAAGATGAGACTGCGTTGACTTGTCTGTTCATAGAGAGTGAGGAGTCCAGGATGATGCCCAGGTTCCGTGCGTGGTCCGTCGGGATAGGTGCTTTTCCAAGGGCCTCTGGCCACCAAGAGTCGTCCCAAGTGGAGGGGGAGGTGCCTAAGATAAGGACTTCTGTTTTGTCTGAGTTCAGTTTCAGACGGCTGTGCTTCATCCACTCTGCTACTTCTTTCATACCTTCATGTAGGTTGGTTTTGGCGGTGTTGGGGTCTTTGGTGAGTGATAGGATCAGTTGGGTGTCATCTGCGTAGGAGATGATGTTGAGGTTGTGTTGGTGAGCGATGGTCGCGAGGGGGCTCATGTATACGTTGAAGAGGGTGGGGCTGAGTGAGGAACCTTGGGGTACGCCGCAGATGACTTCAGTGGCCTCGGACTTGAATGGTGGGAGGCGGACCCGCTGGGTTCTTCCGGTGAGGAATGAGGTGATCCATTCCAGTGCTTTTCCTTGGATCCCGATGTTTTTGAGGCGCTGTAGAAGAGTGCTATGGCAGACTGTGTCGAAGGCTGCGGAGAGGTCTAGGAGGATGAGGGCGACTGTGTCTCCATTGTCCAGTAGAGTTCGAATGTCGTCTGTTGCTGCGATGAGGGCGGTCTCCGTGCTGTGTTTGGCTCAGAAGCCGGACTGTGAGGAGTCGAGGGATTTGTTGCTTTCGAGGAAGGCGGCGAGCTGGTTATTGACGGCTTTCTCGATGACTTTGGCCGGGAATGGAAGGAGCGAGATGGGGCAGTAGTTTTTGAGTTCGGTGGGGTCCGCTGTGGGTTTTTTCAGAAGGGCGCTGAGTTCGGCGTGTTTCCAGCTTTCCGGGAAGGTGGCGGAGTTGAGGGAGCAGTTGATGACGTCTCGGAGGTGTGGTGCTATGATGGAGTCTGCTTTGTTGAAGATGTGGTGAGGACATGGGTCTGTGGGGGATCCTGAGTGGATGGAGTTCATCAGGCGGATGGTGTCCTCGGTGGAGATTGGGTTCCAGTCGTTAAGGATGTTCGAGGGGGGTGAAGGTACGGCAGGAGATTGGGTGGGATGGTCTCCGGGTTGGTTGTCGAAGCTGTTGTGGATGTCTGCGATTTTGTTGTGGAAGAACGAGGCTAGGGAGTCGCAGAGGGCTTGAGAGGGGGTGATATCATTGGAGTTTGCTGAGGGGTTGGTGAATTCTTTGACGATGTTGAATAGGTCCTTGCTGTTGTGGGCGTTGTTGTCTAGTCGGTCTTTGAATGCGGCTTTCTTGGCAGTCCGGATCAGTTGGTGGTGTATGCGGGTGGCGTTTTTGAAGGCGTCCCTGGTGCTGGTGTTTGGGTCTTTTTTCCAGGCCTTCTCGAGGGAGCGGCAGAGTTTCTTCGATTTCTTAAGATCATCGTTGAACCAGGAGGCGTTTTTGCTGCCAAGTTTGATTTGACGCTTTTTCGGCGGTGCTAGGATGTCGGCGCTGTTGGATAGCCATTGGGTGAGGTTAATCGCTGCTTGGTCGGGGTTTGAGGAGTGGGCAGGGGGGTTTTGAAGAAGCGATGAGGAGATCTGGTCGATGGTGATTTTGTTCCAGTTTCTTCGTAGAGTAGGTTGAGGTTGGTTGTGAGTTGTGGTCTTATTGTAGATAAAGTGTACGCAGCTGTGGTCCGTCCAATGGAGAGTTGTGGTGTGGCTGAAAGAGACATGTTTGCTGGAGGTGAAGATAGGGTCGAGTGTGTGACCTGCGATGTGGGTGGGCGTAGTGACAAGTTGTTTGAGTCCGAGGTTGGCGAGATTGTCCCGAAGGGAGGTGGTGTTGCTGTCGTTGCTCTTTTCCAAGTGAAAGTTGAGGTCTCCCAGTAGGATGTATTCCTCGGAGGGGAGGGCGTGTGGGGTGATGAAGTCAGTGATAACGTCGCTGAATTTTGCACGGGGTCCAGGAGGCCTGTAGAGGAGAGTGCCTCTGAGTGTGGTCTTGGGGTCGGTGTGGATCTGGAAGTGAAGGTGTTCGGCGCTAGCGAGGTTGACGTCTGAGCTGGTTGAGATGCGGATGGAGTTCTTATGGACGATAGCGATGCCTCCTCCTGTTTGGTCGGTGCGGTCCTTACGGATGATTTTGTATCCTTCTGGGATGGCAATGGTGATGTCTGGGGCTGATGAGGCGTTCATCCATGTTTCTGTTAGGAAGGCGACGTCGGGAGAGATGGTGTCTAGTAGATTCCAAAGTTCGATGGCGTGTCTGTGGACTGAGCGGGTGTTGAGCAGGATGCATTTTAGGTAGTTGGAGTCAGATCTCTGTTTTGTGTCCGTGGATGAGGAGTTGATCTTGCTGCCGTCGAACTTGCAGGAGTTGCAAGAGAAGGGACCATGGGTGTGTCCAGGAGTGGCTTGGACGCAGTGGGGGAGTCGGCCGGGGTTAAGGGCTAGGAGGGTGGTGGCATCGTAAGTAATGCGGGGGAGGTGGGTGGTACGAGGACCAGGGGGTCTGGCGCTGGGCGCGGTCCAGGCGCAGACGGGCATAGACGGGCTTACCTTTGGCGCACCTTCGGCACGCAAGGGGCGCGATCGCTGCGCGTGAACGCTGCGCGAGAATGCATCTGTCATATATGGGTAGTGGGAAGGGGAGGGGCGAGGGAGGATCCGATGGGAGGCGGTTGCGTGGTGGAGGGGGCGGTCTCAGGGCAAAACAACAACAACACAGCAAATGTCGGCAATATCACGAAAGCAGACCGGGTTTGAGGAAACTTGGAGCGTAGTTAATAAAACACGATCCCAAACAGTGAACAAATGCAGCTTTCATGCACAAGGGTTAAAAAACTAAAATATATGCAGGTACAGTTGCGCACAATCAGGCAGGCCCGTTCAAGCGCTAAGCGAGGGCAGCGGCGCTATGTAAGGCAAATGTGAAAGTGAGGAGGGCAGCGTTAGGAAGGCTCAGCAGCGCAATATCTACGATACCAGGCAGCTCTGGGTAGGAGTCAGCAAGGGCAGGAGGGAGCGACCGTTCTCAACCAGGTCGAGGCGGTCACAGCGCTATGGTGGACAGGGGTGAGCCTAAACACAAAGTGGGAGGGAGGATCCGATGGGAGGCGGTTGCGTGGTGGAGGGGGCGGTCTCAGGGCAAAACAACAACAACACAGCAAATGGCGGCAATATCACGAAAGCAGACCGGGTTTGAGGAAACTTGGAGCGTAGTTAATAAAACACGATCCCACACAGTGAACAAATGCAGCTTTCATGCACAAGGGTTAAAAAACTAAAATATATGCAGGTACAGTTGCGCACAATCAGGCAGGCCCGTTCGAGCGCTAAGCGAGGGCAGCGGCGCTATGTAAGGAAAATGTGAAAGTGAGGAGAGCAGCGTTAGGAAGGCTCAGCAGCGCAATATCTACGATACCAGGCAGCTCTGGGTAGGAGTCAGCGAGGGCAGGAGGGAGCGACCGTTCTCAACCAGGTCGAGGCGGTCACAGCGCTATGGTGGACAGGGGTGAGCCTAAACACAAAGTGGGAGGGAGGATCCGATGGGAGGCGGTTGCGTGGTGGAGGGGGCGGTCTCAGGGCAAAACAACAACAACACAGCAAATGGCGGCAATATCACGAAAGCAGACCGGGTTTGAGGAAACTTGGAGCGTAGTTAATAAAACACGATCCCAAACAGTGAACAAATGCAGCTTTCATGCACAAGGGTTAAAAAACTAAAATATATGCAGGTACAGTTGCGCACAATCAGGCAGGCCCGTTCGAGCGCTAAGCGAGGGCAGCGGCGCTATGTAAGGCAAATGTGAAAGTGAGGAGAGCAGCGTTAAGAAGGCTCAGCAGCGCAATATCTACGATACCAGGCAGCTCTGGGTAGGAGTCAAGGAGGGCAGGAGGGAGCAACCGTTCTCAACCAGGTCGAGGCACACATTACCAGAGCCAATAGGTTTGGTGAACGAGTGCAGTGTTTATTATTTTTCTATTTTTTATGTTAGCCTCTCCCACAGAAAGTAAATACATAAATAATCTGGATTCAGAGTTCATATAAAAACAATTACATAAAAACACACTTTGAACCAGATATGTTGTTAAAGAGAAATCGACTATTTATAGTGAGATATCAACATTGTGCACAGACTTTGTGCAGTCACTCAAAGTGTAGGGAGCTAATGGGAAAAGTGGTCAAACTCATTTCCCCATGCTGTATGCTGTGGTGGGCCGACACAGAAAGTGAATGACAGCTTAACAGACCAATGGATGAAGCTCGCTGACCAAAAGCCCCTCTTTCTACACACAGTATGTAAGATTTTTTGGGAAAGCAATAGATGGTGAAATATCTGACACTGTCTCAAAGGCCAGACCTAAAAACGATTTGACACACGAAAAATGATTTTAAACCAAAGGAGGCGTAATATATTTGGGGACAGATCCTGCTGTAAACGAGACAATAGCACCCTGACAGTCATTCCTCATCCATATCAGATACATCTCAGGACCACACACAGTTGAAAAATAATCACTGACAAGAATAGAGGATTTTTCAAAATTCATCCGTTTCACCTTTTACTCTTTATCTGACAGTACAAATAAAAATAGTAGCACTTGGCGCAATTGAATCGCCACACTACAGTCCCACTATGGCCACCAAGACACCAAACCACACTGCATCTTAGGGGCACTAACCCTTCATCGTGGAAACATGAACAAAACCACTGCACTTCACTTCATCCAATGAACAACATCCACCCACATACCTCTATATCTTTTGGACATTAATATCTCCTGTGACACTCAACCTCTCTTCTGTATCTTGGGATGTTAAAATGCCAAATTGCACTGCATAAAAACTGCAAAAACTAGCCTTCTGGTGACACTAACTGAACACTCTGCATTGCATCCTAGTCACACTAGTTCAATTTCAAGAAAAATTTGTTCGGTTTCTGGTTCAAACCATAAAAGTTACACAACATATAAACAGTTTAAATGACAGTGCTTGTGTTATGATGACAACCAGAACAGCAATAAAAATTGATAAATAGTTAACAACTGGAGGAAAACACTCATTACTGATCCATGTATTTCCTGGAGTTGACAATAGCTTTTAAAAAACCCACAATAAAAAATAAACAGTCCTCTTTCAATAATTGCAAATACACCAATGCAGGTCGAACCTGTCTAAAAAAAATTATTTTTCAAATAGGAACCATATAGTGTTTACGAGGGAAATCATAACATTTACATAAAAACATAAAATGCAGCATATCCTGCGGAGACTGTCATTCACAGCCGCAGGGAGCTGCCACTTTGCCTCAAGTAAAACATTTGGGTCTGGCAAGCAGAAGGTGAAAAAGGTTCAGCCCGAACCTAGTAAATAAAAACATGTCAAGTGTGGACAAAGACCCCATGAGGTATGGCTCTGCCCTAGGGGTTGTTTTGAGCAAAATGTATGTCCGCACACTAGATTTCTGTACCTCCTTGGCTTCCCTTTCCATGTTCCTTTCTGACAAAAAGGCTACCTTGATTACCTCCACATCCCTCTTAGTAATGCATTTGGGATTGGTAAATAGGTCCCCCCGACCTAGCCTTCCAAAGCTTTTCTTCAAATAGCTCAGCCACGGAATGCAAGCCAAGTCATCAAGGGCCATGCAATCTCTTATAATCAGGTGGGTCTGTATTCAACCAGTTTTTTTAACCAACGGGTCAGGGGTCGCAGAGAGAGTACATAATTTACATAATGGACCCTTAACTCCTCATGGACCACTAAATTGGATGTACCCCGTGGAACACATAATAAGCATTTCAGGAAGTCTCTTTCAGATACTTGGAGGGTATGACCAGCGTTGTAACCTCATATTTCGCTGCCATATGAAGCTATGACCAGGCTTTTCGCCTGGTACACTTGTAGCATAGCAGCTCCAGCGGGCTGCGTCCCTAATTTGGATGCAAAACTGAAGATTGCTGAATTCGCCCTAACCAAGTCCCCTTTTGTTTTCTGTAGTAGGGGGCCTCAATTAAGCTTTTCATCAAAAAGGACCCCTAAGTAGGAAAACACATTCATACGGGGAACCTTAGAGTCTCCCACTCTAAATTGGAAGTTTTTCTTGCCCGGACAACCCACTTGCATGACATATGATTTGGAATTGTTAATTGCCAGATCCGTGTCTGACATAAAACTCGAGAAAGCATATAAAAGCTTTTGTAGCCCCTTTGCAGTCCTGGATATGAGAACAGCATAGTACGCATATAGCAGGACGGGAATCCCACGCCGTCCTACACTAGGGAAATCAACACCTGTTGCCCTTAATGCGTTATCCAGGTCGTTGATATAAAAGTTTAATAAAAAAGGGGCCAATATGCAGCCTTGCCGGACTCCCTTTTTAATGGTAAAATCCCTCGTAACTCGCAGATCCTGTGCAAACCTGACATTGGCTTTAGTGGACTTGTGCATGTCCTCCAAAAAAATAACAACACTGTTCTCCACTCCCATTGCCCTCATGGACTGCCAGAGCTTATTCCTATTGACACAATCAAAATGCTGATGACAAATCCATGAAGGCAAGGTGAATGGTCCCAGTTCGTGCAACAGTATACTTGCTCAAAATCTGAAATAAATTAAGGCAATGAGCTACAGTAGACCGTTCCCGCCAGAAACCATACTGGACTTCCGACAAAATCATGTTGTCCTGTGCCCAAGATGATAATTTCTGAAGAAGGACCCTACCTACCACCTTTACCACTGAGTCTATTAATGAGATGGGTCTGTAACAATGGGTACTATTTCTGTCGCCTTTTTTAAAAACAGGAATTATAGTAGATGTTGCCCACGACTGAGGACAACCATACTGTGCTGCCGCATTAAATACAGCCTCCAGTATCGGCGGGATCAGACTTAAAGAGATCTGGAGGGATCCCGTCCGGGCCAGGTGCTTTTCCAACAGTTAAACCTGTTATACCTTCCATGATTTCACCCCTCTCGAATGTTATTACTACCTCCTGAGTATCATAAGGCTCTGTGTCACTATGCCCAGGCAGGCAATGAAATGAAATGAAATGAAATGAAATGAATGAAATTAAATGAAATGAAAAGGGGTTTTGTTGAGCGCGACTGCTGCCCTTAGGCGCCCAAGCGCTAAGAAAGAAGGATAGTGCCTCGGGAAGCAATAGCTTGGAGAAGAGTTCAGTTGGTGAAGAGGAAGGTTTTAAGCTGTTTGCGGAAAGATAGCAGATTGGAATTCGGTCTTAGATGTACCGGGAGTGAGTTCCACAGCTTGGCCGCATTGAACATAAAAGATCTTCCTCCTGCTCTTGACCTTTTGATCCGGGGGACTATAGCCAAAAAAGCATGGGTAGAACGGAGTTGCTTGCTAGGGCAATAAGGGGAAAGAAGGGAATGATTGATCTTAGGACCAGTTCTCCAGAAGGCTTGGTGGGACACGCACAGGGCTTTAAATTTTATTCTTTCCCTGACAGGGAGCCAGTGTAGGGATCTCAGCCCGGATTCTATTGGTGCTCTCCGTGGAATCTGAAGCAGCGTGCGTGCAGCACAGTTCTGGACCCGTTGGAGGTTTTGCAACACATTCTTCGGTGCCCCCACGTACAAGGCGTTGCTGAAGTCGAGTCAGGATTGTATTAGGCCCTGTATCACAATCTGCCTGGCTTCAAAAGGCAGGAATGGGAGGATTTTTTTGAGCATCCTGATGAGTCCGAAGCAGATTGCAGATGTTTTGGTTGCTTGGGTATTAAGAGTTAGGGATTTGTCCAGCCAAACCCCTAGACTTTTTATATTGTCTTTTGGGGTAGGTGGTGTGCCCAAGCTAGTGGGCCATAGGTGGTCGATAGTCAGCAGCGCTGGGGGACCGAGTAACATGAGCTCGGTTTTGTCCCCGTTGAGCTTCAGAGAGGACGTCGTCATCCATTTCCTGACCTCCTCCATGCATGCCGCCAGATTGGTCTGTTGGCTCTCTGTTCTTATGTGCAAGGGATACCACTAACTGAGTGTCGTCCGCATATGTGATGATCTTGATATCATAAGGGTGGACGATCTCAGCCAGCGGTTCCATGTACACATTGAACAGCATGGGGCTCAATGAAGACCCCTGTGGTACCCCACAGTCCAGCGGCTTGCTATTGGAGGCGGAGTCTCCCTCAAAGACTTGGAAAGTCCTTCCACTCAAAAAGGATCCCAGCCAGGCCAGAGCATCTCCGGACACTCCTAAGTTGGAAAGATGACATAACTAAGTTTTGTGGCATACCGTGTCGAATGCGGCGCTCAGATCGAGGAGGATAACTGCCACTGATCCTCCTCGATCTAGGATCCGCCTGCTTCTTCCGTTATTGCCAGCAAGGCCGTTTCCGTCGCATGTTTGGGGCGGAACCCTGTCTGCGAGGCATCCAGTAGGTGGTTTGACACGAGAAATCTGGTTAGATGGAGGTTGATGTGTTTTTCCAAGATTTTACTTGCGCACTGCAGCAGGGAAATGGGGCGGTAGTTGTTGAGGTTATTAGGATCCAGGTTTGGCTTTTTCAGGAGTGCTCTCACCATAGCTTTCTTCCAATTGAGTGGGACATTACTCTAACATGGTTTCAAAATGTAGTACCCACAATATTTCTGGGCTTACTTGAGACCATGTTAATCCACCCCTACCGTCAGTTGGCCACAGTAGGCCCTGATTTGGTACATCCCCACCCTTTTCTGCCAGTAGACCTGACAGATAGAGCGTTAGAGGATTATGGTCGCTAATTTCACTCCCAGTAATTTTGAAATTGTTCACTAAAGATTGTAGATAGGACAAAATTAAAATAAAATCAATAAAAGACCCCTAACCATGTCCATTAAATGTGGGCTCAGGAAAGTTAGTGTGCGGGTCGTTTAAAGACATCGTAGCCACCAGATCTAATTCATTAATCATAGTGTTTAACAGCTCTCCTTGAACAGAATGTTCGAAGTGGAAACCATGCATACGTGGGCAACCTAATTCAGAAATACAAGCAGTAAGTGGCTCACCACAAGGGTGTATATTATAGTCACCAGCTACCAGGAGGCTGTGTTGGCTTTGACTCAAGTGTTGCTTTATAGCATCTCCCAGGGCAATTAAGTTACTGGACTCAGACGGGGAAGAAAATTAATTATAAAACTTAACAATTCCTCAGCTCGTGCCCCCCTTACGGGCCGTTATCACCAGGATACCTAGGTGTATAATGGGCATTACCTGCAGTTTGCAGTTAATAGCCACAGAAATGTACGAACTAATCCACCCTTAGGTCTCCCACTCAGAGATGGTCTAGCTGGGACAATAAAAGCCTTGTAGCCTTCCAGGAAAAGGTCGCAATCTATTGACCACATTTCCTGTAGGCTTATTACCAAAAATTGTTTAACATAAACTACCCATCTAGGATCCTGTAACTTTGCTGCTAACCCCGCTATATTCCAGGATATAAAGTTATTAGAAGACAGCCTTGAAGACCTTACTACTGTCTCCCTGAGATCCTGGGGCATTGCGGCCTGCTCAGACCATGCAACTTCAGGTTCCCATAGTCAATCACATTCTTCCATACCAGTCAGGATGTTAAATCTGTTGTTTAGCACCAATCTATGGTCAATGCCAAACGGCCTTTTTCAGAGGTAACAGCGGTTGGACCGGGGGAATAGAGTGATGGCTGGGATATGATCTTAATTGGACACCCCCGACTGATGGTTCCCCCAAGCCATCAGATGTCCTGTCCCTGCTATTAAAGAGCCTATAGAAATAGCCCAAGGGTAGTATCTTAATTGCAGGGCCCATTAAGGGGGTAAGACTGTAATCCCTAGAAAGTATCCGACCAGCAGTATAGGGGTTATCAAAATTTATGATAATGCTGTCGCCAGACCCTTGTTTACATGAGCCCCCGATCCAGTTAACCCTACGGGCCTTAAGTATATTGTTAAGTATCCTCGGGCCAACGGTAGTGTTATGTGTGAACCAGTGGTTTATTTTGTTGAGGAGCTGATCATATTCTTCGCTCTTCCCTGAAGGGAGAGCAGGAACACTCCCCAGGATCACTACATACGCAGTGGATTCCATTGGAAGATCAATGGTAGGAAGAGTTGTCATCCGAGGAGTCTTATCTTCTTATCTCTTATCTCTCTGCAAGGTAGGGGGCCCTGTTGGTACAGATGACTGCTGTCTGGGAACTGCAGGATCTATACTAGTGGTCCTCGGACTAGTGGAACAGTTCTTATCAGGCACCCTACTGATGGAAGATTGCCTGACACTGGAGGCTCCTCCTTCTCTGTCTTGCCCAGCTCTTCCACCTTCCGTGGTTACAGGGACTTTAGGCTTATTAGAAGTTGCTGTTAATTTCATTAAGGGGGCATGTACCATCAGCTTCTCTAATTTAGACAGCCTGTCTTCAACAGAAGTTATTTTCTGGATTATAGGGGCTATTAGGGTAGTCAGCATAGTTTCTAGCCTACCCCAACAATCTCCCTCCAGTCTGCTGACGGTGGGTGACCCTGCCCTGTTCTGATTCAGAATAGAAGAGTTGGCCTCACTACTAACACCTGCAGAGGAGACAGCATCCTCAGTTCTCCTAGTTGTACTTGTCATGTTTTTTTTGGCTTTAAGACTCCCAGAGTGTTCCTCACTACAGCAGGTGAGTCATTCGGGCAGTTGGTTTTCATTTTTGCTTTCTGCCCTCTAGTTCTCAGTTTGGGTTTTACTGGGCTGGGTTCCTGCTCTATGGACATAGAGGAAACTGAAATATTCGGTGTTACAGGATCACCAACTAAAGATTGACTCAACCGGTCTAGCGGCATTTCCTGCTTTAAGGTCGGCAGAGCTTCGGGAAAAGCAGGAGTAAGAGAGAGCCTGCCATGCGAAGTAAGGGGCTCCAATGATAGCCTGCGTTCTGTTAATATAATTTCATTATTAAGAACAGATTCAGCCCACTTTTCCCTGCAATTAATTTCTGCCTACTCATTTTTAGTAGAATATCCAACTATCAGTGATTATTTAATACGCTCCATTGTACTGTGCAAGTTCGCTAGTGAGAATAAGGTGACTAGTGCAATATAAAATCGTGTACAATAAAAGATAAAAGGGAATTACATGAATATAAAACAGCCACAGTATTAAAATATTCCTCAGGTCTATGCTGCAAACTTATACTGTAAATAGCTGATATTTCAGCGGGGAACAGCGTTTACAACCCAACTTTTACAACAAAGTACCTTTACGACACAACCATTACAACGCAAGTCATTACAACGACTTGCGCTGGGGGGCGCACTAGGATAGGGAATAGTTTTAATTTACTATCCAACACCTTCCTTGCTATCCATGGGGACTGGAGTTGGAATAGTGAGAAAACAAGTTACTTACCTGTAACTTTGGTTCCCCAGTATTGGTAACTTTCATAGATTCCCATGCTTTGTATCGTTCCCCGTCGTCGGAATGGGAGCCTCGGTAGTATAAAAACCATAGAAACAAAAGAGAAAAACAGGCCTAGGCCTCATCTCATTTTGTATCCTATCACTTTCTTTGTGTAAAAGAGACCAGACTTTTACCAGGACCAATCAGAGCAGCCTCACCCTCTAGAACCTTCCTGAGAGAGCTCAGAGCCTCAGATTTTCGTAGCCGTTGTGCAAACCGCAACTATCTCATGTGAAAAGACTGAGCTTTCCCAGGGGAGGCGGGTTGGCGCATGGGAATCTATGAAAGTTACCAACACTGGGGAACCAAAGTTACAGGTAAGTAACTTATTTTCTTGCCCCAGTATTGGAACTTTCATAGATTCCAATGCTTTGTATCAGAGTAGCTAGCAGTAAAGCACCAAGACACATTTTGTAAAAACATGGCATCACATAACCATATAGTAATACTTATAGTAAAGTAAGAAAAAATAAACAAAATGTGCTCACCAGGATGGAGGGACTGTAGGGAAAGCTCACCTCTCAATGAAAAAGATTCCGCAGAACTGCTTGACCAACAGCCGCGTCGTCTCGTCCTGCAGACTCTAGGCAGTAATGTTTAGTGAAGGTATGAGTACTGCTCCACGTTGCTGCCCTGCATATATCCTTACTGGCGGCTCCAGAGAAAAGAGCCACAGACGATGTCACAGACCTTGTAGAATGGGCACGAACTCTACTGTTCAATGGCTTGCCCGCCTCCTGATGGTAAAATTGAATCGCACTGGAGATCCAGCGGGAAATGCCACTCTTTACTAAAGGAAATCCCTTCCGTGGTGCGCTGTAGGACACAAACAACTGGGATGATTTTCGAAAGGCTCTTGTACATTCTAAGTAGAACTTCAAGCATCTCTGAACGCCCAAAGAATGTAAAGTGCGTTCCGCAGGTGTAGAAGGGCGCGGAAAGAAAGACTTTAAAATCAAAGGTTCATTCAAGTGGAACTCAGATGGCACCTTCGGAATGAACTTCGGATTGGTGCGAAGAATCAGAACATCCTTTTTGAATTGAAGGAATGGATGCACTATGGAGAGGGCTTGAAGCTCACTAACTCTTCTCGCTGAAGTAAGAGCTAAGTTTCCAAGAGAGGAACTTCAAGTCCGCCTTGTGCACAGGCTCAAACGGAGGTTTCATGAGTTGAGCCAGGACAAGATTGAGCTGCCAAACTGGTGGAGGAGGTCGAACTGGAGGGTACATCCGGAACAAACCCTTCAAGAACTGCTTAACGATCCGAGAGGACCATAAGGAAGGGCCCGAAGAAGTACGCCGAAACCTTGAAATGGCTGCAAG
Source organism: Lissotriton vulgaris (assembly GCF_964263255.1). Lineage (NCBI taxonomy): Eukaryota > Metazoa > Chordata > Amphibia > Caudata > Salamandridae > Lissotriton > Lissotriton vulgaris. The sequence continues at coordinate 1,791,388,353 of NC_141691.1, forward strand.
ATGGACTTTCACAGACGAATGTGCCAACCCAGATTTAGCCAATGATAGTATATATGGCAAGAGTTGGTGAGGCAGAGATTTGTAAGGATGGAGACCTTGTTTTTGACACCATAGGTAGAACCTTCTCCATTTTGCCTTGTAAGTCTTATTTGTGCTCGGTGCACGAGCCTGTGACAAAACATCTCGACATTCCTGGGAAGATTCAGATGACGGAACTCTCTGTGTTCAGGAGCCACGCTGTCAAGTGGAGCGATTTCGGATCCGTATGGTAAACCTGCACCTGATTCCCGGACAACAGGGACGGAATTTATTGTAAGCGAATTGGAGGAGCCTGGGATAGCCGCTCTGTGTACCAAAATTGCCGGGGCCACGCTGGTGCAATGAGAATCATCTTGTACGGTTACGCCTTCATCTTCTTGAGTACTCGAGGAATGGGGGGAATTGGAGGAAAAGTGTAAAAGAATGCGCTGTACCAGGCCATCGAAAGAGCGTTCCCCAGGGACCCCTGAAGTTGAACCTTGCTTGCGTAAAACCGGCATTTGGCGTTCACTGGAAGGGCAAATAGGTCAATTGTAGGTGTCCCCCAAACCGAGAACACCCTCTCCAGAATGGACAGATTCAATTCCCATTCGTGCGTCACCTCCGTCTGTCGACTCAGGGCGTTCGCCTTGACATTGAGTGAGCCTGCCAGGTGTTCGGCTCGCAGACTGATGTTGTGAAGTATTGCATAATCCCAGATTTTCTGAGCTTCTGTGAACAGAGTTTGCGACTGAGGTTCCGTAAGAATCGGAACGACGTTTTGGGCTTGGTCGGATATGGATGAGTTTGGTATCTACGAACCGTAAATGACGAGATTAGTAGGTGTACGTGTTTTCGCTACACTACTTGGAAGGGTTCGTCTTATTTATGGGTTTTTCATCTGAACCTTTGGGTTCCATTTTAGATATGGCATCCATTTTGTTTCCTGCCCTCACGTAGCCAGCGAACGGACAATGTCCGCTTGATGACCCTGGGATTCCCAAGCTCTTGCGGAAGATGCATATTCCTTTGAGTGTGCCTTTATGACTAGGGGAATGACACGGCAGAAGCAGATGGCTCCGCTCGAGGCTCATCTTGCCGTGCCGGTCTATTGTTTCAGCCTTGCATACGTTAGGCTTGAATCCTTTGATCCTGTGATCACGTTCCGATATTGCCCCCACACTCTTTTCAAACTGTTCTGTCTTTGTTTCCCTGCACCTGTTTCTGTCCCTTCTCTTAGGTCGTTTATGATTAGAATGGAATGTGCCTAATGGTGGGATAGTGTGCTTTTACAGTTGGGAACCGACATGTCTCTGTAATTATGTTCCGGGCTTCTGAAAACATGAATGCGATCCTTTTGAAGTTTACTGTGGGAACTGAGTTGTAACCTTTTGTTCGTTATGTTGTGCAATGGCTAAAATGTGTATAAAAGGAGCGATCCACTTTTGCAATTTGAAGCAGACTCTCTGAACCTACACTATGCTGTACTTCTAGTGATTTCTGTGTCCCTGCAGTAAATAAACGCTGATCTTTGACGCCGAAGGAAGTGTCCCGTGTCTCTGTAACTTGTACGCCGGAACAGGTATCCCCGCGAACGTTTCAGGTGTTGTCCCTTGGCACCGCTGGGCCTTAAATTAGCCCAGTCCTTCACAACCTCGTTCCCCCTTGCTTGTTGACGTATTGTCCGTCCGGACCAGCACTGAATGATTGCGAACTCTGGGAAGGAAAGCCTGCAAGGCCAACCGAATTGCCGTCAGCTCCAAAAAACTGATATGTCACTGGCGCTGATCCGGGCTCCAGTATCCACTGACTTGAAGTACGCGGAGAACCGCTCCCCAGCCTTCCAAAGAGGCATCCGTGGTTAAGATGAGGGGGGATGGAGAAATTCTGAACGTCAGATCTTGTGCAACATTTTCTTCTACCATCCACCATTCGCATACCTTCCTCATTGCTGAAGTCACCAACACTTTGTCGTTGAATGAGCCGTCTGCCTGGCGCCATTGTTTGTCTAGTTCTTCCTGCAGAGGGCGCATTCGCAGCCTGAAATGCAGTATTAATGGTATGCAGGATGACATCGACCCTAGAAGGGACTTGTATTGACGGACTGACAGGCATTTCTTGTGGAACAGGTGGCGAGCTGATACAATCAGCTTTCGTTGACGGTCATCCGAAGGACGAGCCGTGCACTGTGTGGTGTCCAAAATGGCCCCCAGAAATCGAGTGGTTTTTGAGGGTTGCACACCTGACTTGCATCTGTTTAATTGAAGGCCTAGGTGTCTGAACAACTGAATAAAAGTTGAAACAGCCTGAGAGGTTTCCTCGAAAGATGGAGCTTTGACTAGCCAGTTGTCCAAGTAAGGGAACACCTCCAGGGAATGTGTCCTTAGAAAAGCTGCCACTGATGCCAACACTTTGGTGAACACCCGAGGTGCAGACCGAAGGCCAAACGGAAGCACCTTGAATTGGAAATGGCTCTTGCCCACTGTGAACCGCATATATTGTCTGTGAGCTGGATGTATTGGAATGTGGAAATACGCATCTTCTAAATCCAGGGAAGCCAAGTAGTCGCCTGGGTTTAAAAGAGGAAGAATTTCCTGGAGAGTGACCATCCTGAAAGAGAGTTTGATGAGATAAGTGTTGAGCTCTCGTAGTTCTAGAATGGGGCGCCAAGTCTCTGTCGTCTTCCGCACCAGGAAGAACCTGGAATAAAAACCTCTGCCCCTTTGAGAAAGAGGTACTGGTTCTATTGCCCCCTTGAGGAACAACTGATGGGCTTCTAGATGGAGCAGTCCCAGATGTTTTGTGCGGATGGCGCCCGGAGCACTTGTTGAAGGAAGATCTTGGAATTCCAACGTATGGCCACTCTGTACAATATTCAGGACCCACTGGTCCGATGTTATGCACCTCCAGCTGTTCAGACAAAAAGATATCCTGCCCCCCACCGATGTGACTGGGAGGGAAGGAACAGCAGGTAGAGCCAGGAGGCCGCTATTGCCGCTTGCCGCCGTCACGTCCTTGACGGTTCTGACGCCCTCACGGAGCTTGGCGAGAGTAAGACGCCGATTGACCCTGCCGCTGATTGGAGTACTGGTTCTTATAAGACTGGGATGATTGTGAAGAATATCTCTGCTGGGCGTTGCCTCTATACGAAGAGAAACCTCTGCCACGAACGCCTTTAAATGGGACCTTACGATAGTTGAGAGATCCCAGAGATTTTGCCGTGTCGGTATCTTTCTTTATGTTCTGCAGGGCCTCATCAACATGCTTACCGAAAAGCATTTCTCCATTAAATGGGAGGTCCAGGATCTTATTTTGGACCTCTTGACGAAACCAGGTGGCTCTTAACCAGCCCTGGCGACGTAGCACCGCTGAACCCGCTAAGGCCCGAAAAGCAGTGGAGGCGATATCCATCGCACAGTCGATGACTTCAGAGGATGATTTTTATCCTTCCATCTACACTCTCTTGGCTTCCTCTCATGTCGCGTCCGTCAATTGTTCCACAAACGCTGCCATGTCACACCACATCTGGCGATCGTATCTGCCCAGAATGGCGAGAGAATTAGCTGCTCTAACCAGCAAGCTGGTCATGGAAGAAAACCTCTTCCCCACATTATCCAGACGTCTACCGTCCTTGTCTGGAGGCATAGTCAAAGGCGTCGTCGGATTTTTTTACTTGCTTTGGGCGGCCTGAGAGATGACTGAATCAGGCTTCGGCTGACCAAGAAGACACGCTGGACTGCCTTCTGGAGCTTTATACTTTTTTTCCAGTCTGGGGAGAACCGGAATCACAGTGGCTGGATTCTGCATGATTTTTATGCCTTCCTCCACACATGTTCGATGATCGGAATGGACTTGACAGATCTCCTGTATTGCTCCTTGAAGTCGTAGAGGAAGCATTCAGACTCCTCTCTCATAATCGGCAGTCCAAATCTTTTCGCCGCTCTCTCCATCAGGTGATGGAACCCTCCTATGTCCACAGGAGGGGAAATAGATGTATCACGACCAGTGGCGTACGGGTCTTGTAGCCCACTGTCACCCTGATCCAGATCTGGGTCCTGTAATGGATCAGGCAAGGGATCCACTTGAACAGCCTCATCGTCTGAAGAGGTATCCAGCTGGACAGGGTCAGTTGGTTCCGGATCCAGTGTTCGAGGTCGGACCAGAGGTATAACCTGAGGTGGGAGGTGGGGCACCACCTGCGAAGGAGGCGGACCAGTAACTGACTGTGCTTGTGGCAATCCCTGAGGAGGAGGTTGCGTAGACTGCGTTGAAGGTCCTGAAGGAAACCTGTTGCTATAGTCCTGCAACATCAGCTGAAGATCAGAGAGCAGAGAGGCGGGCATGGCCACCATGCCCTGTCCTAAACCAGTTGGACGTCGCTCTTGAGAAACATAGTGCACCTGTTGGTCACCTGCATGCTCGAAATATTCCTCTGTGTCCGTGCCCTGCAGTTTTACATGCAAATCTGAGGGACTGTAGGCTTCTCCATAATGGCTAAACTCATCCTCCTCTTCCTCCGACTCATCATCTAGGAGCATATTTATTTATTTATTTATTTGAAGTTTTATATAGCGCACAGTTACCCTCGGGCATCCCAGCGCTTGTCCAGACGAGTACAGGTCTCTGAGCGCAACTTCAAAGGAAGCGCGTTCCACAGGATGGCTGTATTGACCGAAAATCTTCTCCCACCGGTACGGGCCCTTTTCCCTCTGGGAATTTGGAGCAGATGTTTCTGGTCAGAGCGCAGCGCTGTATTAGCTTTGTAAGGCACAGCTAAGTTACTCAGGATAGGAGGGCCTCTCCCCTGAAGAATTTTATGTGCTGTGCAGAGAGCTTTAAATTTGACCCTTTTTCGCACCGGGAGCCAGTGCAGTGCCTTTAAGGCAGGTTTAGCTGACTGCATCCTTGGCACGCTCATAAGCAGCTTTGCAGCAGCATTTTGGACCTGCTGGAGTTTATTAAACGTTGCTTCAGGGGCACCCAGAAAGATAGCATTGCTATAGTCAAGTCTAGATGTGATAAGCCCCTGAATAAGCAACTTCCTTGATGTTGGAGGAAGAAGAGGCAGGACTTTGCGAGCTGAGCGGAGAAGGCCAAAACAGACTTCTGCCGTTTTCTTCGCCTGGGTCCTAAAAGAGAGGTCTTGCTCTAACCAGAACCCTAAACTCTTAATTTCCCCTTTCGGACTCGGGAGCTCTCCCATACAGCTAGGCCAGCTAGTCAAAGGGAGTGAGGGGATCTTATTCCCTAACAACATTATTTCGGTCTTCGAACCGTTCAACTTTAGAGCTGACTCACACATCCAGGTGTAAACTTTCGATAAACAGGAGTGCAGCGAATCGGGATTATCCACCAGTTGGGGTAGAGCGACCACCAGCTGCGTATCATCAGCATAACTGACGATTTTAATGCCAAATGGGGCCACCACATCCTCCAGGGGGGCCATATATAAATTAAACAATGTAGGGCTGAGGGAAGAGCCCTGTGGCACACCACACTGGAGGGGGATAGATGTTGACCGTTCACTACCTTCCCAAACCTGGTATGTCCGTCCGCTGAGAAATGACCTAAGCCACTTCAGAGCTACACCTGAAACACCTACATCAGACAGTCGCTGAATCAACACTTAATGGTTCACAGTGTCGAAAGCCGCACTGAGGTCCAGGAGGATCACTGCCACTGACCCTCCGGAATCCAGAATGCTTCTGGCTTCATCAACGACTGCAAGGAGAGCGGTGTTGGTGCCCTGGCCTGGCCGGAATCCAGTTTGTGAGTCTCGCAGCAAGCCATTAGACTCCGTGAAACCTGACAGCTGTCGATTCACCAACCTTTCGGCGATTTTACCGAGTCCCGGAAGCAGGGAAATGGACCTGAAATTTGCCAAGTCCGAAGGATCCAGACTTGGCTTCTTCAGTAGAGCCTTTACCACTGCTTTTTTCCAGCTCGGTGGCACCAAGCCCTCTGCAAGGGATGCATTCATTAAATCGGTAACAGGGACCGCGATAGCAGTTGCTACCTGTTTCAGGAACTTCATAGGGACCGGATTCCTAGGGGAACCGCTTTTCATAGAGCCTAATACCTTGGGAACTTCAACCACTGATACTGGGCCAAAGGTATCTAAGTGGGTGAGTGCTCCTCTTGGCTGGTTCACCGTGTCTATTTTATGAACAGGCTGGGGCAAGACAGGCTGGGGCAGGGCACCTAATATATTCTCAATTTTCATATGGAAATAGTCTGCCAGCTCCTTGCACTTTTCACCAGGGCTGTCATGTGTTACCAGGGGCTCGGGAACTTTAAGAAGTTCCTTTACCACTCTAAACGTCTCTCTGGAAGAGTTGGAGGCAGTTCTTATTCAGTCCTCGAAGAATTGGGCTTTTGCATGATGAAGAGCGGATTTATACACCCTCATTGCTGAGCGATATTCCTCTCGGCTGGCTACCTCCCATTCCTTTCTCCAGGCCCTCTCCAACTTCTTGCATCCCTTCCTAAGGATTCGTAACTCAGGAGTGTACCCTGGGGCAGAACCAATTCTTTTCTCCCTCTTTGGCACTCTCTTTTTCGGGAGAATAACATCAAGGGAAGTGGTCAGCCACCGATCGAAATTGACATCTGCCTTTACCTGGTCCAGTTCAGGGAGAGGGCACGTACAGTCCAGGTTGGTAATCCAATCATCGAGCGATAACCTGGACCATGCTCTATCCACCAAATGAACCTTGGGGCCAGGAGTGTCCAAAGAATCAATTTGCCAGATTGCCGGGTCCAAGAAGTGGTCTGACCAAGGGAGAGGGTAAGTAGGCCTGGATATAAGACGAGGGATGTTAGAAAAAATAGGGTCAAGTAAATGTCCCTTATCGTGCCTGGCCCCCGCATTGATTAAACTCAGCTCGAAGGCTTTCAAATCGCACTGCAGGTCTCGCACCACTAGATCTGCTGGATCATTAAAATGGAGATTAAAATCTCCCAGCACTATGAAGTTGGTCGTGGAAGAGGCCAAGAGAGTGACTGTTTCCATTAAGGAGCTAACAAAATTACCCACGCAACCCGGAGGGCGGTAGACCAGTATACCTGACACCGACACCGTAGGGGACGTTCGCAAGAAGAACTGTCAGCTCTCACAGTCCGACACTGAACCATTCTGAGCCCTACACACAAACGTGTCCCTGTATAGAATGGCAATGCCACCCCCTCGCCCCACAGGTCTATCCAGATGGTATATAAGAAAGCCTGGGGGGAGGGCTTGCACTATATCTACATCAGAGCTGGATGTGATCCATGTTTCCGTCAGGAACAATATGTCTAAGTCGAGATCTTGTATAAGGAGCTTAATTTCTAACAAGTGTCTCGGGAGGGATCTACAATTCAACAGACCTAACGACAGGGCATTCTTACCTTTATCAGGTTGAATCAGCTGACAAATACTGCAGCCAGATAATGGATTAGATCCTTTATGGGCGGATATACAAGAGGAGGCTTTAGGAGGGCACAACGACATAAGGTCATCCCGAGAATATATCGTCCTTATTGTTGGAGTCTTAACCAGGATTCCTGGCCCTAAGCCCGTCTGGGCCCGGACGGGCACAGACGGGCTGGACTCTGGCGTGACTCCGGCGCGGTGACGGCGCTCCCGCTGCACGTCACCGCTGCGCGTCTCCATGCCAGGTTTAAGTAGGGGCCGCGCCTGCAGTGAGGAGCACTAAAGCGCTCACCAAAATGGCGCCAGCAGAATGTCCCTAACTACCCCCTAGATGGCGGCGATCATGTAAAGCTGCCTAAAGACCCGCGAAAACCGCGGTGAGGATCACAATTATAGTGCAAGTGAGTACTACTATCCGATTTTAAGAACAGGGTACAATAACAAAAATTAAAAAGATATTGAGACACTAAAAGGAGATATATTTAAAAAACGCGCAGGCTATCATACACTATGTCGTTCTAAGCGTGGTATCCCAAAGCTCTAGCGAAATCCGCATTAGGCGCACAAACCTTGTCCAGGACCGAGCTGACCAAAGCGCTCATCTTAAGTAGGGGCCGCGCCTGCAGTGAGGAGCACTAATGCGCTCACCAAAATGGCGCCAGCAGAACGTCCCTAACTACCCCCAAGATGGCGGTGATCAAGTAAAGCTGCCTAAAGACCAGCGAAAACCGCTGTGAGGATCACAACTATAGTGCAAGTGAGTGCTACTATCCTATTTTAAGAACAGGGTACAATAACGAAAATTAAAATGATATTGAGACACTAAAAGGAGATATATTTAAAAAACGCGCAGGCTATCATACACTATGTCGCTCTAAGCGTGGTATCTCAAAACTCTAGCGTGGATGCGACGACACTCGTCGTGGAGACGTCATTTCCGGTGTAATTTTCATCCTTTTCAGTGGAAAATGCATCTTTTGACCCGTCGACAGTCTCAACGTCGGAGTCGTCGTCGACGGAGCAGCAGTTGTCGACGGTATAACTATCTTCGTCGACGGAGCAGCAGTCGTCGACGGAATAACCATCTTCGTTGACGGAGTCTTGGTCGTCGACGGGGCCTTCGTCGACGGGGCAGCCGCCGTCGTTGACGAAGTCTTGGTAGTCGACGGAATGATCGTCAACGGTTTCGTAGACGAACTCGTCGTCAGAACCATCAGCGTCAACGTCGAAGTTGTCGTGGTCGTCGACATGGTTTTCGTCGTCGACGAGCCCGTCGACAGCACCTTACCAGAGCTCATCGTCGTCGACGTGGAAGAAGGAATCGTCGACAAACCTGGAACCTTGAATGTCGATGAAGACGTCGACGTGGAGATCGCTACCGCCGACGAGCCCGTCGACGGAGCCAAGGAAACAGCGGGAACTTTCACAGAAGAAACAGTCGTCGACGTACCTGACGTTTTCGTCGTCGACAGATGCTGTTTTTTCTCCGGACCGGTTCCAGGAGTGACAGAAGAGTGTTTGTCACTGGCCTTCTCTTTTTTGGATGGAGGAGAAGTAATGGAAACCTCCTTTCTGTCCTTTGAGGCTATAGCCAATCCAGTAGCCTGTCCCTGCCTCTCCTTTTCACTTCCGTGAGGAGATTGAAGGGGACCAGCCCTCTCAGACCTATCAGAGATCTTGTGAGTGGCCTTAAGAGGGGTCTCAACTGAAGAAGAAGAACCAGGGGGAGACCTACCCCTCTTCCTGGACTTATGAGAGGACGCCAGAGATGTTGAATCCTCTTCATCTGATGAAAGTAGCTCCTTCCGAGTCTTCATCTTTTGATGCGAGGTCAAAAGTCGACCCTCTCTGTCATGGAGAGTCTTGGTAGAGAAGGTTCTACAGATCTTGCAGTCGGTGGCCTTGTGGTCCGGGTATAAGCAATAAATACAGTTGTCATGCTTATCCTCCACAAAAAGTCATTTTTTCCCACAAGAGGCACAGGACCTGAACAGGGCCTTCTTCTCCTTGTCAGACATCTTGAAAGTAGTTGAACAATTTTAAGTAGTAATCCAAATCCAATAAGTTTGTAGAAGAAACTGAGCAGAGCTCAGTGGAGACTCCCTAGCACAACGTGCGGTAGAAAAATCAGAGGCTCTGAGCTCTCTCAGGAAGGTTCTAGAGGGTGAGGCTGCTCTGATTGGTCCTGGCAAAAGTTTGGTCTCTTTTACACAAAGGTAGTGATAGGATACAAAATGAGATGAGGCCTAGGCCTGTTTTTCTCTTTGGTTGCTATGGTTTTTATACTACCGAGGCTCTCATTCCAACAACGGGGAATGATACAAAGCATGGGAATCTATGAAAGTTCCAATACTGGGGCACATTAAACTATTCACTATCCAGCGCCCCCCAACGCAAGTCGTTGTAACGGCTTGCGTTGTAAAAGTTGCGTCGTATAGGCATGCGTTGTAAAAGCATGCGTTGTAACCACGTACATCCATTTCAGCTAACAGTCATCTGGGCAATCAAACACATCAAAAACACTAAGGTACACATTTGATAAAAAAGTAAGTTCTAATTACCCTAACGATATCGCCCTCATGTTTATGAGTTTGTTTAAATCGATATGGGCAGCAGGTCCTGGAATATCCATATAGTCAAGCACACCTTGGTCCTATCGCTAACTCAAAGATAATATTAAGTGGGTTCCTGGACTGACAGTACCTGCACTGGGGTCCGTTCGGGCGACAGGGGCCCTCAATTACTGCCTTCTGTTGCGCTATACTGGGTCAAAAGCAGCACGGAGCAGCTTCTGCTGGGTCTTATAATCCCAACCTCAGCACACCGTTCCCTTCATGACTTATGCAAATCCTGATGACTCGTCCGGTCTCCGACGGGCGCGGATGGACTAGCCCTTGGCCCGGGCTTTACCCGCGCTGCGGGTGGGCCGCGCTGGATTTCAAGTCCTCGGGCGCCCTGTGATGACGCATTCCACCGGCACCACGCTCTGCCTGCTGGGAGATGAAGTTTAATGCCCAGAAGCAGAGCGATGCAGGCAAAGGTTGGACTGCTGTTCCCCTCACGGCGCTGAAGGAACCAGAGAGTCAGGAAAGAGACTGTGGCACAGGTATGGAAGCCGTTCCCCTCACGGCATGTGTGAGCTATTTTAGCGCGCATCTCGCGCTGCAAGAAGGCCGCACTAGATTTCAAGTCCTCGGGCGCCCTCCGATGACGCCTTCCACCGGCGCCGCGCTCTGCCTGCTGGGAGATGAAGTTTGATGCCCAGAAGCAGAGCAATGCAGGCAAAGGTCGGACTGCCGTTCCCCTCTCGGCGCTGAAGGAACCAGAGTCAGGGAAAGAGACCTCATGGCGTGTGTGAGCTGTTTTAGCGCGCCTCTCCTACAAGATCAGCCTACGGTGCAACCAAGGTGCCCAGAGGTATGAAGCACATCATTCTGTATTGTGTCCCAAAAACGCCAACCCTCCGCCCTGCTTGTTCTGCCAATAACTTACCACACTATCCTGAATTACAGGGACCCCCCCATACCCTAACTATTTCTGAGTAAAACAACATGTAACTTAATGTTAATGTAAATCAGATAATAACACAGACTGGTCCAGACTGGTGAACTCACCTAGTTTAGCTAAAAATGTACAGTCGTGTTTATGTTCTCCAGAGGTTTTAAGCCATCATCTAGTTTGGCATCAATTTAACATTTTGCGAATGTTTACGCCAAAAGTTTTCTTTTGTACACTTGTATATTTATTTAACCAAAAAGCAAGACGCAGAGTGTTGGTGATACAGTTTCAAAACAGCATTCGACCACAATCTCTTGATGGCATGCAGTTCTGCTGGCACCGGAGAAGGCTGACAGCTCAGCTAACTCATAAGTCCTTTATTTACATGGCACCTCTTGATCTGAAAACCACAGCATTCCCCCTCAGATTGGCCCACGGTTCATGGCACAGAGGAGAGCCTTGTAACAGTTATAGTTCAGCTAAGCAGCTTCCCTTAATACTCGGAACATGTGTTATTTGAGGTTGGGAGCAAGAGTGCCAGCAGAAAGCAACCGACCCAAGGCAATTTATATCGCACACTCACAAGTACACCACAAAAATAAATCAAAAGCACACAGTATTTTCCATTAATGGGTACCTTTTTTCTTCAACAGCACCTTTTAATTTTCCAACTTTTTGACCCAACCTTGTAAAAAAAAAAACACCCAACTTTAATGGTTTCTACTACAAACACACATTACATTTTACTATAATTATGGCATGTTTAAAACTTTGCTCTTGTGATCTCGATTCATCACTGGATACCCTAATTTTTGACACAAGAGCAGAACTTTAATGTATTAATAAGAGTGTGAGCCCTTTTAGATTCCATGTTCTCAAGAGTGCGGCAGAGAAAACAAGCAGTCATAAACACATTCTGGAAGAACAGTTCAGGGATTCTAACTATGATATGGTAATATGCAGGTGTTATGTGGTGAATAAAGCAAGGGGCATATTTACAATTGTATCACACAGTGCAGCAAGCCACCTTCCTTGCGGTGCATAATAGAGAAATGGCAGGAAAGTGCTGTACTTACCATAACAATATACAGGGCATTCCTGTCCTTTCCTAGTGCTGGCGCACAACACAGGATTGTTTTAGAGCAGGAAGGGATGTCTTCCTGTATGAAAACAATCATGAGAGGCATTATCCTCTTTCTATGTGGGGTGCAGAATGCAGCACTCATAGAAAGAGGAAGTCATGTGGATAAATATATATATATTTCTCCTCTGTATGCCTCAGCTGGGAAGGCGTAGCAATTTGATGCATTCCCAGGTAAATTAGGCAGAAACCATGGGTTGATGCAGGGGAACTCCCACACTTTGCCCATGGACTGATTCCCCGGGGCAGAGTAACGCAACGCAGCGTTTTGCGCTTCTTTGAGATACTCTGGATCGATCAAGCAACTCTGGGCCATGCAAGTTAGCCTTGCGCGGCTTGATAAATTGCATCTTAAGGGCTGCATCGCTTATGTATGCCATTGCGTGGTGCAAAAGCAATGCGACCCTATGATAAATATGGCCCCAAGTGAACAGATGAAACACAAAACATATGATTGCCTTCATAAAAGTGATGCCGACCCAAACAAAACAAAGACACAAGTAATTCCAAATTCACTCATTGGATTGTGACCTAGAAGGATTCTGGAGAAAGAATAGCAGAATCTTTTTGCCTTTTACATTTTCGTCATAGGTTTAAACTGAGGACCAAAGAACAAGGGGCCAAAAAATGGAAGCTGCAGCATTAGGCTGTGGACAGCCCCCTCCAGTGTCTATGTCTGCAACCAAGCAAGCCACCAACCTAAGATGGCACCACCAGAAGCAGCAGCTGCTGTAGACGTCCATTAGAAGTGATGTGAAAGGAAGCACACCTATCTTTCATCAATGGCAGCAGTGGAAAACCATGTTCACAGTTCTGCAGAATGTCAAAGAGCAATTGGAAATACTTCTTCAAAGAGAAGACAGTACAGGTAGTACAGGTCCCAGCACGTACAATGAACACAGAGGCAGAAAAAGCATGGTTCGTGCCAATCCTCTCACATCATGATCTCAACAGAGGTGCTGGACATGCAATAACCTCCTTTACTTATCTGCCACTGCAGAAAAAAGAATAGAAGAACCATCCCTAGCCTTCCATTAAAAAAACAACCACAATGACATTACACAGTGTATTCTCTCTTTCAAACTGTTGTCGCACGCTGTGGTGAACGCACAAAGTGAATTTTCTCATTACCACCACGCTGTCATGTTTCTCCATTCAAAGTAATGCGTGACCCTCCCTTAGTCCTGATGATGGTCCTGAAGATGATCTGATGGGCCCGAAACATCGCCAAGCTGGGGGGGGGGGGGGGGGGGGCGCTAGAGGGGCAACAGCAAGATGGCCGATCTGTAGAGCAGCTCCACCGGCCGAGCCCATAATCCTTTAATTATCCTTCACCATCTGGCTCTGATCACTGCCATATCGGTGAATACTGTGCTGTGAGGTTGTGTGGTACATCTTTGCCAGCAACTGCAAACTGCGGAGATAAATCTGAAGCGGATCGACGGAGAGTGAGGTTCCGGGCCTGCGCCGGCAACAGGGTGGGCCGTGATTAGTCTTTGCAATTGAGGACTGAGGTATGCTGCAGGGGTGCCAGCTTTGTGCTGTGGTCAATACAGGCAGACCATCACCACTCAACCTGTGCCCGGGGGACTGCGTGGTGTGGGGTGAGGGCTGGTGGGCTCCTTTATTGTGAGTAAATCACACTGAGGGAGAGGGCCGCCCTTGGGACTCTGCCCTGCAGCCTTCCGTGTGGGTGTTCGGGAGTTTGTGCTGCCCTCCTCCGATCGCGGCTGGTGACCGGGTCTCTCTGGTGCTGCCTGCGGTATAGTGCTGGGAGGCGGGTTTGTGGCTCCTGGGTGTAAGTTCTGCGGCTCTACTTTCCCGCTGAGAGGTGTAACATCCATTACTGCACGGAGTGGTCTCCTGCCGAGTGCCTGTGGATGCCGTCGGTTACTGGCCTGGTGCGGCTCCACTGTGTCGTGCACTGCGTGGACAGCAACATCATTGCTGAGTGGAGATTTTAGTGACCTGTGGTCGTCACGCTGGTGATGTATTTGAATTCCAGGCTGCCTATGCAGCTCCTGTGCACTGAGGCGCTGTGACTTCTGTGGTGATTTGGCCTGGTGGCGCTACGTTAACAGCTCACCTGTGCCCCCCTTCCTCCTCATCATTGTGGTGGTGATCTTGTGTGGGATTGAACCCCCCTACTGTCGCTTCTCCTGTACTGAAGACATTGCTGCCCTGCCCGGCCTCCACCTGCGCTCCATTGACTGCCTGCTAATGATCAGACTAGCATTACTGCCTCAATTTTATTAATCGTCTCTGCTGCATTGCTCCCCCCCTTGTGCGGCTGTGCCTCTATACCAGCCACATGCAGTGCCTACATCGCTTTTGTAGGCCCAGTTTTTATCTGCGACATTATGTCTGGCTGGCATTTTTCCTAAGGGCAGGCCGGGCTTGTGGTATTGGTGGCGATCTGCAGGTCCACTACAAAAATCTGGTGCTGTAGACTGCTCAGTCCCCCCCTTCCTCTCGCCATCTAATCATGTCCCTGTGTCATGCCACCTGACAAAGAGAGACTCACTTCCTTTTTTATTTTCCTGTCCGGGCCTCGCTCCGACCATCATAGACTGAGTCACCATCATGGGTAAATCCGAAAGCGGCCAGCCGCTTATCATGTTTGAACCACGCAAGACCAGCCGGGCCTCTCAACATGCAGCCTCTAATTATGAGGCGGATGCTCCCGCTAATCACTTCACTAACATTGACAAAACCCTCCTTGCGGTCCAGGCTAGTCTTCAGTCCATAGATGGGAAGAGTGACCATCTGAACTTACGCATGGATCATATGTCTGCGAAACTGGATAAACATGCGCACCGCCTGGAGGAAGTGGAGGCCCGAATCTCGGCGCCGAGGATGGTCTGCAACAAGTTATGCAAAAGTGACATCCATGGCAATGATGCTGGCAGTCATACAGGCCTGTAATGAAGACTTGGAAGCTAGATCGCTTCGCAACAACGTGCGCATTACGGGCCTACCAGAGTCCACGAACATGGGCCTTTTAGAAACTTACGCTGAAAATCTTCTGCATGAGATATTCGGGGCAGAGCAGTTGTCCCAGGTTGATTGTGGAACAGGCCCATCGTTCTTTGGCTGCCCGCCCATCTCCGGGTGCACCGCCGCGCCCTATCATTGCCCGCCTTTTGAAATATAGAGACCGTGACACTGTGCTCCGGCTGGCATGCGAGTGGGACTCCATCAGTGGAACAACCTTGCCTTTTACCCTGACTTCATGGTGGCAGTTCAGGATGCTCGGAGAGGGTATCAACCCATAAAGAAGATCCTCATGGCAACGAAAATACCTTACGCCATGCTGTATCCCGCAAGACTGCGCATAGAAGACAAGGGAAAGCAAAAGATCTTCACTTGCCCGAAAGTCGTAGATGGATTTTGCCAAGACCATTACACGACGCAGCCGATCCCCAAACTCTGTAGCGGGGCCTGTCGACGAGGGAACTGGTGAACTGACAGATGAGCGATAATGCCTGTAGACCTCATGTGCTGTCTCTGATTTAGCTTATTGTGTTACTTTCCAGACTGAACTGACGTCCATCAACAACATTGCCGCAATGACCTCTAACGCCAGTGATGTTGATAATTGACATGTAATGCTATAATGATGATTCTGATGTTTGGTTGAAATATTTGCTCTGCGCTGATGGTTCTTTTATTGTTAGGAGATTCAAACTCAACAGTTGGCTGAAGGGTGCTATAACGATGGCTTGGCCACCTCCTTTTTTCACCGGAAGGGATGTTGTGCTTAGGCGCCCCCCCATATGGGTGTTCCCCGCAACTGGTTACTCCCTTGGCATTGCACTTGGGAATTGTTCCTGGGGGTTTGAGAAGGCTTTGGAATGTTGGGGCCGCTAAAGTGGGTGGGGTGCTGATGTGTGGGGGGTGTTGTTGGGGTTGTTAAAATGACTCTTTTCTAAATCTTAACAGATGCTTGTATGCACCTTAAAACAACCCCAACATTACTCATTTACATGTTGGGGATAGGTTTTTTGAGGCATTGGACAATTTACATATCAGGAAAACCTTACTGCAATTATCCATAGCAATGTGATGTCCATCTCCTGTTTAACATGGAATGTATGGAGGCTTAAATCACCAAAAAAGATTTGTCAGGTGCTGGCGCACTTGGATTGCCATGGAATTGGCATTGCCCTTATACAGGAAACGCACCTGACACAAACCACTGATAGGCTGGTGGGGTGTCGCTGGGCTGGTTACCGACTTGCTTCTTCCTATTTATCCTACAGCAGTGGGGTACTCACCCTTGTCAAAAAAGGCCCCTCATACACTGCAATCCAAACTCATGCTGACACTGCAGGGCGCTATGCCGTTCTACATGGGAAGCTGATGGGCACACCTGTTGGTATTGTCAATACCTATGGTCCCAACAATGATGACCCTACATTTTATGAGGGTATTTGTGATGTTCTACGTGGGCTCCCGGACGCTATAGCTCTCTGGGGCGGGGACCTAAATACACACTTGGATCCAACTAAGGATAAATCCAGTGGCAGGGAGGGTCACTCTCCTGGGGCAGCGATAATGAACAAAGATGGAATGGCAGATTTGGGACTGCTGGATATCTGGCACCATAGACATCGCAACACACTGGAGGACACACATATTTCCACACTGCATGGCAGCTTGTCCCGCCTCGATTACTGGATAATGAATGAGGGGGCAGCGGGCTGGGTAATGGATGTGGGTGGGTTGCTGCGTACACTATCGGATCACTGTCCTGTCTGCCTAGTGCTTTCTGTCCCGCAAACTGTTCCTAGGGCCTTCATGTGGCGCTTTAGTCCTGAAACGCTGTTGGACCCGGTCTACATGGAGACTGTCCGTGAGGCCATATCACAATACTTCGCACACAACGAGTGGTCTGTGGATAGCGCTGGGGTGCTTTTGGGAGGGATTTAAAGCCACTATTCAGGGCACTTGTATAAGCATGACAGCCGGTATATTAAATGACTTGCAAGGACAGTTGGCTAAGCTGGAGACTACTCTAAAAAACTTAGAGCAGGATTACGAAGCGGCGCCTTGTGAGTCGACACTAGCTTCCATTGAAGTTGCTGTACTTGAACATGCGAAATTGGCGGGGGAAGCCATGAGGTATATTTCTAAACGCCATAGAGCTCGCACCAATGGAGAAGGTGGTAGGCCGGTACATCACTTAGCTAGTAAGATTAAACACCGTATGGAGAGGGAGGTCATTCCTAAAATCACGGGCGATGCGGCTCAAGATCAATACAGTGTTCCAGACTTTACAGACCAATTCAGGCTCTTTTATGCAAAATGATACACCTCTCAAGGTGAGACTGACCTTGCCAACCTTGATGAATAACTTTGGCAGATAGCCATCGCATGGCTGTCAGATGGTATGGGGGAATACCTCAGTCAACCAATCAATTTGACAGATATTCGAATGGCGATAAATGCCTTACCCAATAAGAAAGCACAGGGCCTCCACGGGTTCCCTTGCGAATTTTACAAGGCTTACACAGAAGAACTCACCCCTTATTTATTAGGAATGTATACTGAAGCGTACAAATTAGGTAGGTGACTGCCGTCTCTCCGCGAGGCATTTATCATCACACTTCTCAAAAAGGATAAATCCCCCACTAATTGTGAATCATACAGATCTCTGTAGCTTATTAATAAAGATGTAAAAACCCTGGCGAAGATTCTGGCCACTCGTCTCCCGCCACTCATGCAAAAATTGGTCCTGCCAGACCATTCTGGTTTTATTTCAGTGCGCTCTACCTCCCATAATTTGCGGACATTGTTTGCTATGCTTCACACTGTCAAACCTGAACTGCCGGCGGTGGCAATCATGCTTGACGCCACTATGGCATTTGATTCCATAGAATGGGGTTATCATTGTTATGTGTTTCAGCAGATGGGTTTTTTACATCTCTTTGTTAATTGGGTATGTCTCCTATATGCAGGGCCCAGGGTGCGCGTCCGGGTAGAGGGCTATACTTCTGACCCACTACAAATCACTAGGACCACCCAACAGGGGTGCCCACTTTCACCGATATTATTTGCCCTGACACTGCTCTCAATGTTTTACATCGACCTGTCATCATCTCTATGCAGATGATATGCTGCTTTTTATATGTGAGCCCCATACTTGCCTAGCACCAGTTCTGTGTGAGTATATTCGCTTCACTCGTTTTTCTGGCCTCCACTTAACCTGTCCAAGTCAGTAGTGATTCCGCTCGTGGAGAGCACCCTCCCACATGAACTTGAATTTCCCCTTGTGTGGGCCACGGATCTGGTTAAATATTTGGGTGTGTGGATCCACCGGAACCCAGAGGTCGTTATCCGTGAGAATTAGGGGACTGCCACCGCAATGCTTGAACAACAAGTGGATAGATGGGTAAAACTCCTGCTTTTCCTTACAGACCATATTGCATTGATCAAAATGGAAGTGCTACCCAAATGTTTATTTTTTTTGGTGATATACCGCTTAAACTCACGCAACTTTTTAAAAAAAAATCTACGCACTCTGCTGCTTCACCTTGTCTGGGGTGGTTGACAGACGCGGGTGAGCTGGAAGACTCTCAGACTGGATTACAAATGTGGGGGTTTCAGTGTACCCGATTTTTATCTTAACTACCTTTGTGCACATGCACAATACGCACACTTCTGGTTTACCTCCCTTGCTTTTGTCCTGAATGTGGCTGTGGAAACACTGGGATGCACACCCCATCCCACTGAGTTCTCTATTAACACATGATCATAGGCCTACACCCCGCAATAGCTTCAACAAATTTAACTCGACGATTGCCGCTTGACAGGTATTGGATCGTGAGGCGGGAAAACTACCATTACCCCACATTCCTGACAGACCCACCAAAGGCACTGGCACTGCGCACATTGACCTGCCCCCCACCCAACATAAGCTAGTTACTAAACTTTACTGCGCTGCTAAGGAAGACAAGCCCCTCTCATGCGATTTGAGCCTTAGCAAATGGAATGAGTATCTCAACCCACAACTCATGCAGAAAGACTGGGAAGTCTGCTGCCAACTCACTAGCACCCTCACCTCTAATGGACACTTGTGTATCATACACCAGGTTTACTACACTCCACATAAACTTTTTTAATATGGGCACCGAGACACTAATGCTTGTAAGCAATGCCGTGCTTTGGGGGCAGATTTATGGCACCTAGCTTGGACCTGCAGGCATGTGTCGGAATACTGGGCTGCTGTGATCACCACGTTATCAAAGATCATTGGGATTGTGTTGCAATGTTCCCCACAAATATGCTTACCGGGTCTTGTTCCCTTCCTAAAAGGTGTCACGGGCAGGCTAACGAGAGTGGCACTGCTTATTGCCAAGCGTCAAGTGGTGATGGTGTAGGATAGTACACTGAGCCCCACAGTAGAACAGTGGTTTAGAGATTTGGTATTTTGTAGAGAAAATCTAGTCTTATATGCGGAGGAGCTACCTTCGTCCTCCAGGCCCAATGACATCTGGGAGCCCTTGTTTGTGTACTTGCGTTCCATTGCTCAGCCAGCTCCTCCTGCAGATGAGTCCATGTGAATATCAGTGCTACATGCTGTATGTAATGATGTCAGTCTGTTTAAGTTTCCTCCCATGTAACCTTCATTTACAGTCACATGTTGTTGTTTTTTCATTATCTTTTGAAAATGGTGTACCAAATGCTGTTTTTTCTTTGCCTCTCCTTATCTGTACACTGTATGAGACGTTATGAAAATCAATAAAAAAAATTAAATTAGATTAAAAAAAACGTTGCCAAGCTGGAACATTGAAGGGGCGGATTTTTGTTGGGAATAATCTCCTGGGGCATCATTTGTGAAGGAATATGAGGAAATAGCACCCTTTTTATATCTTCCCAATGCAGACTCTCCCTGTTAGTCTTTGTCATAATTTCTTTTACCCTGTAATTTGCCTGCTATTCATAAGGGCTGGTGTTGGGGTTTAGATATGTTTGCATAGGTAATCACTATTTTTTAGATTGGATAATAAATATAAAGATTTTGTACGCACTGCCTCTTTTGATATTTCCTACCTAATTGACTGTCACGATTTATCTGATCTAATGTTGCGATTATGCATGAATATAAATGTGTTTGCCCAATGGGCACCTTTTCTGTGATGCTCTTCTCAAAATCAAGGGCATAATGTGATGAGCCACTGGACATTAAAGTCCACCTTGGTGACTGAAAGTTCTTCATCCTCAAGAACCTTCAGTTGATATTTCGTAGCCAAATACCGAGGAGAAGAGGCAGTGCAATGTTATTCTACTCTTTGAAAAAGACAGAGAGCCTGACTCCCTGGAATGAAATCTGACGAAGTCTTCCTCTATGCCATCCAGAGCAGAGGGGACCCAAGGTTCTCACATATGTTGAAAAAGAGCCACCTTTAACTGTGCCATGCATATAATGATCCCTGGGTTCATTATCGAGGTTGAAGCCATGCACACCACCAGACAACCAAACCCTTCACATGACAGTCAGTGTGCTTCTGGTGGACATCAGCAACAAAATCCCATTCACAACAGAATGTAGATCCCTAGGAGTCAAGCAGATGAAGGCATAGACATAGCAGTAGCAGGATGGTGTGCCTCTAAATACTCATGCTCTGAGAAGCATTTTTCCCCAGTGTACTCCATGACTGAATATGCTGAAACTCCGAGGTACACAAACCTGTCTTCCACATTTCTACCATCTTTCATTGGCGTTGACAACCATCAATAGCATGCACGCTCACGCCTTGAAAGCAAATGCCACAGTGAAGTCAGGATGTGTCACCCTAGGAGTAGCGATGAGCGTGATGCCTTCCATGGAGCTGATGCCCATGGAACTGCCACCAGCTGCAGCCTCTGCATAGAGCATCTGCAGTAAGGTGTGCACAGGGGACAGCACTGGGTCTGCGACAGCCCAGGCGAATTCAGCCACAACAGCAGCGTGGTGTCTACTCAGCCAGTGGGGGACATACTCAAAGGTGAACATACACACTGAATGAAACAGAATAAGAGTAACAAGGACTATCAACTCTAGCCCAGTGAACGGAGAATAGTAGGAGGGCAGGGTGGTATACTGGAGAGGAAAGGAAGGGGTTAAAATCAGATTTTCTTGCAGTACACAAGTGGGGCACCTCTCTCTGGAGCAGACTACCTCAAAAGTTAGGCCAGTCGAGGTGGTAATACTTATGAGCACCCACAAGTCTGTCAACGTCCTTGGAATTGGCCACCTCAAAATTCTAGAAGCAGCTTGTGTATGCCACAATTTCAGATGCTGTCGGTTAGTTATGCAAATGTAGATGCCATCTCCTCATGTGTAAGGTAGGCATTGATGGGTTTGCAAACATTACTAAGTTAGACAACATCACTTCTTATGTTTACTACACTGGATTCTTAAGCAGAAAGCTCTTTGAACAAGTTTCAAATTCCTCACGGTTTACTGACCATAAACAAAAACAAATGAGCTATTAACCAATAAGTAATAGCCCCATTTTCAGACATAAAAGGAAGTCAGAGCTGTGTGATGTATAGTTAAGCCAAATATGCAGTAAATTGGACACACACATACTAAGAAAGTAGTATCCAAAAAGAGTCAAAGTTAGTAGATTAAGAGACACCAATGACATTAATGTTCTGTATGAAATTGGACAATTATTTGGGTGGGCGACTGCCCACTTCTACGAATAATCACAGCCCTGCTCAGGATTAACTCTCCAAGTCACTAAGTCAACCTGAGCTCATCCCCCTGGTAGCTATGGTACACAGCAGACAAACTTAAGTAAAATCTTTTTGAAGTGCCAAAACAGTTGTAAACTAAAAATGCAAAACAATAAAAAAAACTGAATTATACAAATAGAGTACAATGTAATACATACAATGACACCAAAATGATAACATTCAGGAATGCAGAACTGGAGATATGAATTTGTAAAGGTTTATGTAGAAACAGTGTCAAAAAGCATAGAGTGTCAATGATAATCAATGGTAGTCAATGGTAGTGGTAGACTGGTACCTAGATGCAGTCTGAGGCTGACTGTGATGGATGGCAGGTCAGATACACAATCTAGTTTCATCCTGGTCAAAGATTATACCTCTGATGTAGTATTTAACTCCCAGTCCACTACAGAAGTGCACTTTTAGAGCCCCTCGGGCCCCCAGGGGAGCCACTTGGAGACTCACAAGATATCAGGCAGAGGCCATCAGTGGGGTCCAGTCCAGGTCCCGTTGCCACTGGTAACCTGTGTATATCTTGTAAAAGGCTTCTTGCAGCTTGCTGTATTCCTGAAGCCACACATGAGGTCAGCCAATTGACCTTTCAAGTCCACATCTTTGTCCTAGTAACAAGATGGAGCATGCCCAGTCCTTCAGGGTTCCTCACAGGTCACAGACAGCAGGTCCAGAAAGTGTTCCGAGGTGTGTCTTTGGAGGTGCAAAATGTATGCCTGGCTCTAGCTAGTGGGTGGGAATTATTTCGGGGCACACCCCACTAATGAAGTAAAAGTTCCCAAGACCTTACCTACCTATTATTGGAGTAGTTCCTGTTTGCTCTACTGCAAGCTGGCCCAAAATGCCATGAGTTAATGCATTTTCAATATGGGAAGAGTTTTTGGTCCTAAAACATGGAAGTAGTGGGCATAGACAAACAAGGCCACAAATTAAAACCTTGCACAATGCTTATTATAGTGTGGAGTATGATTGTCTCCAGTATGGACTCACTTTATAAAATATAATACTCACCTATGGTCCACTTAAGTATGCATATCAACCTTCCAAGAATCAGAATTGTCAGTATTTCCTATGTTAAAAGTTTTTTGCAAATGTAGAAATTTGGACAGCATGGTAGAATTGCAGCATGGATAAATATGGCCATTGGGGCATGTACAAGAGTGTCCAAATAAGAGAATAAATCAAAACTTTAATGTACGGTTGTGCATTTGAATCAAATTTCAGAATATGGACATTGTTACTGCTGGAAATTATTATTATGAATGTTGCAACATGAACAAAGAAAGTAGTGATGGTTAACAGGATAGCACATCAATTGCAAGCAATAGATTGTCACAGCTTATCGGTGTAGAAATTACAATATTGGTGCCCCTCATGGTAACAAAACAAAGATACCCCACTACCACAGATGTCACCACACAGATGTTCCAAAGAACTCCTGTGCAAAACCACTGTACCTCGGCACTCTCCAACAATTATATAACAAATGTCACCAATGTGACATACATACAATTCAAAAACGATGTGATTACTCACAGGAAACCAGTCCATTCAAATAGAATTCTGCAAAATCCGAAGGATTTGAAATTATCCGATATGCAAGTATCTTGTCGTTTGAGTAACAGAACTAGGACATTATTGCGCCAGTCTCCAACTTGAAATTGATGAAATGTATGTGAAGGCGCAGTCACGTTCGTAAAGCAGTCTTGTCAGTAATAGAAGATACAGGCTATGATAAGCCTCATACTTGCATATCAGATAATTTCTAAATCCGTTGGATCTACAATCTCTTACACAAAAAGTCTTGAAGAAGTTACAATCGTAACGAAACACGTGTCAGCTGTTTTCATCATTGCCAACAGGGAGGCCTTACGAACTTGACCTCCGTGGATTTACTAGCGATATCAAGACCTTTGTAAAGAAATATATGTTTGTGTTTTGGATTGCACTTGGGCTATTGGCTTGTTACAATTTTAATGAAACATTATCACTTCATATTAAATGACATTTTTGCAGACGTCTATTTGAATGGACTGGTTTCCTGTGAGCAATCACATCGTTTTTGAATTATAATTATGTCACACTAGTGACAATTGTTATATTATTGTTGGAGAGTGCCGAGGTACACTGATTTTGTTAAATTATGCATGTTGCACTTGGCCTGCCCCGCTGCGCTGCCAGCTCATTCCTAGTACTATACCATACCACACCCCATAGACATATCATAAAGACCTGCACTCAGGGAACTTAACTATCAGAATTGAGCACAAATTCTCTTCTGTGGCACTCTTAATGTGGCTTTTACAACTTGATTTCTGATTTAATTTTTATATTTTTATATTGTAAAAAGAACACCTGCGTGTCCCACACTGTTAAACTGATGTAGAGGAGGCAGTACAGGAACACATGAATTTAATCAAAGAAATACTGGTGGAAAATCCATGTTTTAAAGAGCTTCCAATACTGTAGAAGTAGGACCGGCCGTAGGCATATGCAAGCTGTGCACCTGCACAGAGCCGCCAAACCCCAGGGGCCGCCACGCCAATATATATCCTTAATATAATAATCCTTTGAGGATGGATGCATATTTGCGTGGCGGCCCCAGTGGCAGTGATTTGGCGGCCTCCGGCTCTGTTCGTCTTCCAAACACCCTGATACCCTTCCTGAGCTCCGGGGAGCTCCGCCCCGTCCGGACCCCCTCTTCCGGGGTCCCCTACCTACGCTCCCTGCCCAGGGCCGCCATGAGCCTAGAGCCGTCCCTGGTAGAAGGTTGATAATATGCTGGACCCTACGTTGGAGTTTGTTCCAAAGGCAAAGGGTTTGAACAGAAAAAGCCCTTCCACAAAGACGATTTCAATGAAAGTGATGAGTAGTTAAAGAAACAAAAGTTGCAGAACGTAGATATCTAGATGCAATGAATCTGTAAAACCTTTCCAGTACACTGATAGGGATCTTGCCATAGAGGGAGCAGTGAACAATATGGAGAACTCTAAATGACCCTGTTACATAACGTCTACTCAGTGTAGCTTATTTAGGATAGCTGTACATGGCAGTGATTAAAAGCACAAGTCACCATCCCTGCTGTCTGCATTTGTATTGCCTGAAGTCTAGTAAGGAGACAATTCTTCAAGCCCAAGTAAAGGCGATTGCAAAAGTCCAGGCTGTAGTGGTGTAGAGATATGCAGCTGTTTACAGTCATGAGGGAGCAAGTGGAACAGTATTGGTGAAATGTACAGGATGCACCACCACAGAAACTTCAGTGAAGCATCTCTCTTATCCATACACAACGTGTCCACTACAGCTGATGAAGTTCATTCTTTGCTGTGCTTTAAGTCGAAATCCAGTCTCATATGCTAAACATGTAAAATATCATTGAGCTCAAGCGACTGGGATAATTGATTAGCCTCAGTTGATGCTAACATTTTGCAACAGCTGACAACATAACAGGCCTGTGGTTAGACGACATTGTTAGCTCAAGGTCTCTTTAAAAAAAAAAAGTTAGAAATTACGGTGCCTTCTTAAAAGGTATCAGAAACAATACCAAGAGGAACTAAAAATAACATGTCCTGTAGGGGTAAGCTATTCCTGCAGTTGAGAAAGAAGTTTGAGGGAAAAGTGTAGAACCTGAGCAAAAATGGTCTAAGAAATGTAGAACCATATCGAAATCAAGTAAGGAGTTTGAAGCTCACGATGAGTTTACAGTTTGTAAAGTAGTGACGTCCACGTCAGGAGTTCTGAGGATGAAGCTGCACATTTTCTCATTTTTAAAAAGATCGTTTTCAGGATATTGATTGGAAAAGAATTACGAGCACATGGAAAAATCCTGACAGTAAAAAAGGAGCACTTTGCATCCTTAATAGCCAGTTTGTATTTGTAAAGATAACGTTTAAACAGTGTGTCCGTGCCAGGCCATATGAGTCTCTCCATATTCGTTCACTTTAGCTTCTTTCCTTTAAATGTTTTTTGTTTCTCATTAAACCAGAG
Organism: Lissotriton vulgaris; assembly: GCF_964263255.1. Taxonomy (NCBI): domain Eukaryota; kingdom Metazoa; phylum Chordata; class Amphibia; order Caudata; family Salamandridae; genus Lissotriton; species Lissotriton vulgaris. Next base: position 1,791,414,143 of record NC_141691.1, read on the forward strand.
CTACGCTTTAAATGCAGGTTTCACTTGTTTTGTCTTTTCTGATGCAGTCCATCCACACTTGCAGAAATGGTGGAATGATGAGAATAACATTTGGAAGAGGGATCAGGATTTCTAACCGAATGGGCTCAAAGGATGCATATGCTATTAACTAGCGCGCTTAGGGGCGATTTTCTTGACTTTAAGGCACATTTTGATAGGTTTATGGCCGAGGCATAAACATTTGAGTCTAATAATATGATGGTCTGACTAGCTAAACCGTAGGTTTTCTCATTATCTTCTGAACAAATGAGGACCATAGACTAGGTCTAGTATAGGACAAGCGGTACGTGTAGCTTGCTGAACTAATTGATGTAAAGAACATGCATGGATGGACTTTATTAACTGCTTTGAGTAGATGTGGTTTGAAATATCTACATGCAAATTAACATTGCTAATAACAATGCGTGTTTTCTAAGCGGTACATAGACCAATAATCATTTAATTGAAATCCTCAAGAAAGTCCTTGCCCTGTCCCAAAGCTGTGTAGATGCTGGTCAGTGAGCATGTTTGCTGCAGGGTAGATGAAACAATTGTCGGCTCTAATTGATGAAACTCAGGCGTGCATGCTTCAGCCAAAGCCCCTACAACACCAGTGGAAGCAAATTCACCGCAAAGATCAAATCATTTAACAAATTGTTTACTTTCAAGAAGGGATGTGGGATGGAACGTGCGTTGATAATCATTGAAGAAGGACTAGTATGGGCGTGGTCGAGGGGAGCTTCATTCAAATATGAGTTCGAGGAAGGAACCGAGATGTAATGGTTGAAGGCAGTTCCATGCAGGCTATGAGACTGGCTTAGAGGGAATATGAAAAGAAAAAGCTCATGTCTACCTTTATATTGTGGAGGAAAATGAGTTATGCTGAAGTCCTTCTAAAAGTGGTTTCAGGGTGTTTGAGCAGTTAATGAAAATGCCATTCAAACTGATGCCTACGACAGCATGGCTGACCTCCTGGCTTAGCCATGGGCAGAGGAGCCCAGATGGATTTGCCTTTAATGCACCAGCAGCTTGGCACCAGTGCGCCTGCTGAGCATGCCCCCAGTGCGGAGACACTGGTGATGTGTTTATATCCCCACCTAGATCAGTGCACATACGTAGAACAGTAAAAAACACCAAACTGCACTGAGCCAATGCACAGGGACTGGATAGAGGACGGGGAGAGGAAAGGAAGTGAGAGGAGAGCGGTAAACAAGTAAGAAACAGAGCCAAGTGAAAATGGCAGGACATCAACTAAAATATAATGCTCCAAAGAGGAAGTTTATTATTTCAAACTAATATCACTATTGCTGATCTGGAAAAATAAAAATATGCTAAAAGCTAGGTCAGAATGTAGTAAAGAAGTAGTCACAGCAAATATAATGTATTCAGTAATCTCGTAGTAATAGTACACTTGAATCCACTTTTTCAGGTCAGGCCCAAGAGGTACAATCCAAGTCTTCACACTAGGCTTGTAGTGATTAATATCACTGCCATTTCGTAACCCAAAGGAGAAACAGTCCAATGCAATTTTCCAAGCGTCGGGCAGGTGATACAATCAGCTAACAGCTAATCAGCCAACTCGTCTTTCCTCGATGGGTCAGTAACACCTCGACTTCTTCAGGGCTGGTACATCGGTGTATGGGTATTCTTCCACATAATCAGGATCAGGTATATTTTGCACAGTAAAGCTACAATCCTGTAGAAGTCAAAGATCACCAGAGTCCATTATCTGAAGAGGAGTGCCAGCAAGGAGAGTCCTCCTCGTGTTCTGGTTGCTTGGATTTTTTTAACACCTGAGTGCTCGATTTTTATGTGTATATTTTTCGCTCTTCATTTGGAGGGCATCACAGGGTTGTTGATGGTAACCGACCCTATTTTCCTAGGAGCACCTCCCATATACTATATTTGCTGTTTATTTATTTATTTATTTATTTATTTAATTCGATTTATATAGCGCGTTATACCCTGGGGTCTCTAAGCGCTTGTCCAAGTAGCACCGCTAAATTCCTAAGTGAGCACAAACAAACATATTTCTAGATTGGTACAGCCAGCCTTATAGCCCTACCCAAGCTTCCTGCCATAGGACAGTTTTCAACTTCTTGCGGAAGGCCATCAAATTGGACTCCCTACGCAAATCGATCGGCAGGTTGTTCCATATTACAGGGAGAGTATTTGAAATCGCACGACCACCCACCATAGCTAATCTAGCGCGCGGTTGGGTGAGGCGAGAGGCATCAGTAGATCTTAATGTCCTGCCCGGTATATATGGAGTTAGACGGGTCTTAATGTATCCTGGGGCCTTACCATAAAGTGACTTGTGAGCAATGCATAGCCCTTTAAAGAGCACCCTCTGTCGCACCGGCAGCCAGTGTAGCTGGCGCAAGAGTGGAGACGCGTGCAAGTTCCTAGGTTTCTTAAAAATGAGCCGAGCGGCATCGTTCATCACCACTTGGAATTTGTTGAGAAGTTTTTGGGGCAATCCTATATAGAGTGAACTGCCCCTAAAATCACTTTGATGTGCACCCTTATTTGCTTTGCACCTTGTTACCATATTATCTTACAGCAATTATAATATTAAAATGGCTGGATGACTGAATAAATAGCTACTAAGGCTAAAACAAGCATTATCACAGCAAGTAGGTCTCACCTATGTGAGGGTTTTTGGCTTAACCAATGTCTTTTAGCCATGTTGTACCACAGGGTGGCAGATATTCAGCATGGCTAATTATTAGAGGAGTGGAGTACAGGGGAGTTGCACAGAGTAGAGTGGGGCAGACTAGTGTGGTGCAGAGTGGGACTGAGTAGAGTGGGGTGGCGTAGACTGTCATAGGATATATGGGCATAGAGTGCCAAGGAGTAGAGTGGAATGGAGTAGTGTATAGTAGAGAGGCATAGAGTAGAAAGGTGTAGAGTAGACTGGTATAGGGCGGAGTGGAGTGAAATGGCGTGACACAGAGTGGAGTAGGGTAGAACAGATTGGGACAGAGTGGAGTGGGGTGGAATAGAGTACAGTAGAATGGTGCAAAGTAGAATGGTGCACAATAGAGTAGAGCGGCATAACGGGAAGTGTCGTAGAGTGGGGTGGAGTAGAGTGGCAATGAAAAGAGCAGTGTAGAATGCCTTAGGTTGGCATGGAGTGGAGTGGTAAACAGTAGAGTGGTGTAGAGTAGAATGGAGTGGAGTGGATAAGAGTGGGGTAGTGAAGAGTGGCATGGAGTGGCATAGAGTAGAGTGGCATAGAGTAGACTTGAGTGACATAGATTGGAGTGGTGTGAAATGGAGTGAAATGGAACAGCGTACAAAAGAGTTATGAGGAGTAGATTGATATTGAGTAGAAAGGAGAGATGTAGAGTGTCATAGGGTAAAGTAGCATGGGGTAGAATTGTATACAGTGGTGTGAATTAGAGTGGTGTGGAATAGAGTGAAGTGGTGTCGCATAGAATGGATTGGAGTGGTGTAGAGTGGCACAGAGTGGGATAGAGTGGCATGGAGTGGAGGGGTGAAAAGTGGAGTGGAATAGGAGGAGAGGTGTTGAGTGGGATTAGAGGGGAATGGCATTGAGTGGAATGGCATAAAATAGTACAGTTATTGTTGGTGTGAGTAATAAAGTATAGATAGCAGAAAGGGTGAAAGCAACATAAATAAGAAGCTTTAAAGAACTGAGGATATGGAATTGCTGGAAAGACGTGTAAATACATTTAGTGTCATAACTTGATTCATTGAAAAGAAAAGCCAATGTAAGAAAAGCCAATTTAAAATAAAAGTGCATCTTTTGAAAGCATTCTTCAAATACATAGCGCATCTTTTGAAAGCATTATTCACCTTTTAATTACAATGCATAATTGAAAGTGCCCAAGTGAAGTCTCAATATTACTAAAGCATCCATAGAAATGGCAGATAGGGTGAAAGTGCCATAAATAAGAAACCATAATCCTGGCTTAAAGGAGAAAAGCACATTGCATGTCCAGGAATCCTACTGAAGCATTTAATTTAAAAAAGGTCCTTATTTATCAATTTACTAGCAGCCTGCCCCAGCGTTGCCTGGGGCAGAAGGGGGCTGGGGGCAGCATTCCAGGCTTGCGTGCACCTTACCTCAGCGCTTGCTCCCAGTCGCACAAACCCAGGCCCCCGCTCCAGTCCGCCTTATTTCACCGCCCCCCACTACTCTCACTTAAATGTCTGCACCATCCAGTCCGCCTCACTTCACCGCCCCCCACTACACCAAGCCAGTCTACACGCCCCGCTGCAGTCCGCTATCCCGCTCCATTCCGCCTCACTCACCGCTTCTCCCCGCGTACTTCACCGCTCCTCCCTGCGTTTCACATACCTCATGGCGCTGCAGTCTTGCTTCGTTCTCCGCTCCTCCATGCGCTGTTGTCCTCCATTCCACTCCAGTCCGCCTTCACCGCTCTTCCCCGCGGTTCACGTACCTCATTCCATCCAGTCTGGCTAAGATTTCTGCTCCTCCCCGCGCTGTTGTCTGCTCCTCCTTGCGTTCCTGTCCTCTGATGATGTCAGCACGCACGTTGTTAGCACACACGGCCGGCGCTACTTCTTAGGGACTACTTTTTTTTTATAGTTTATTTTTTAAATAACGTTTATTTTTATTTTTTTTATAGCCTATGTCCATCTACTGGGCCCCCCCTTTCCAACGCTGTATTGGGTGTTGCGATTGGTGGTGTACTTTTCGAGTTTACCTGGCTGAAAGGACACAGTTCTCTCTTTATAATAGTAGTATAGATCATAGGGTTGGGTTGCTTTCGCACCATGCAACTGGTTGCAAAAGCGACACAACCCTTAAGATGTGATTTATAAAGCCATGCAGGGCACCTTGTGTGGCCCTCAGTGGTTTCTTAAATCTAAAGTAATATAACACAGTGCAAATCACTGCATTGCGTTACTCTGCCCCAGGGAGGCATTCCATGGGTGATGCATGGGTTTTCCCACACATAACCCATGGACTTTGACACATTCCCAGATTTACCATAAGTGGTAGAACTGGGAATGAGCAAAACTGCTTCGCCACCCCAGGTGAGGGGTTGCAAGGAGAAATGTGTTTATTTCTCCTCGTTTTTTCCTCTTTCTATGTGCACACATAGAAAGAGGAAAATGCCTCAGGGGATTGTTTTTGTGCAGAAAGGTGCCCCTTCTTGCTCAAAGACAGTCCTGCTAACAACACAGGCCCCCTTGCTCTATGGTGCAAGAATGCCTGCATTTTCCCAAAGCAGCACATTCTGTGCCAGTGCTAGGAAAAGGCAGGAATGTACCATAAAGGGTTAAGTATGACACATTCCTGCCCTTTAGCTATCGTGCAGCACAGCAAGGTATAATGATAAATATGACCTATAGTGCGTTGCAAACAGATGAGGAAGAACAAAGACGAGGAAAAACACCTGTACTTGGTCCATGCTCCAGGGAGAAGCTAACACAAGGAACAACAGGAAGACTTATGTAGATCAGCAATTAGGGGTGGGTAGAACTTGCAGAATTTGACTCTGTTGAGTTACATAAAAACTCAGTCAATTCCATAAGTTCTGCCAACGTGCGGAAATAAGCAAGTTGTGCTACTTCACTCTAATTTAGCGCAGGGAATGTGCTCTGTGATGAGAAATCAGCACAAATGGCACCGAGCTGTGCACCAGAGGGCTCAGTGATCTGTGTTGATTTTGATGCAGCTCGAGTAGATCTTCTACTCAAGCGGCAGACTTCTGACTGCCCACATTCGAAAATTTCACTGAATGTTCTCCTAGTGATGATCAGATGCCAAATCTCATTCACGCTTGCCAACTTACCATTCCGGAGCCGCATACAAGAAATTCTGCCACTCTGAAATTTGCGGAATTTGATTAGAACTCCGTGTTAGAAGAGTAATGCAGAGTCACCAAAATTCCACCAATTCGGCTAATGGAATGGAATATTTTGCCCACAAAAACACAACTATTAGTATGCTATGGGTGTATTCTAAGCCTACTGAATTGTAAGCAATACATCTTGCAGCACAATGCATGGCCCATGTAGGTGAGGCCTAAAAAGACCAGAGGATGAACGATCAATAAAGGCAATAATGGGGGAATTAATAGCCCAGCATACCACACTTCTATGTACTAATAATAAAACGTTTGGCAAAGAACAAAGTCACTTTTTTGCTGTTTAGGGGTGCTGAAATTAAAAGTAGGTGAGCCACAAATGTACTGAACTAGATATCTGACTTAACTCAAGTCGGTCTTAGACTCTAAAAAGCGAGCCAAAGATTTGTGGTAAATAAAATATTACCCTGTCGGAATTTCTATACTTAAACAATGGGTCATGCATATAATGAGAGGCAGAGTCCGTGGTGTCTGATTCAAAAGGGCTTTATTTCAGTAACTCGAGTTAAGGGAGAATCGGGTTCCATCACCACTAAGGTTCAGGAAGGATCGTCATCTGAACTTTATTCACAGAGTACATTATTTATACTTTAAACATACATTTACTTGCATAGAGAAGGCGGAGCAAGCGAAAGAGAGAGATAAGAGCACATGGGCATGAAAAGGGCGTGTAAGAAGGCGTACACGTGGGTGTTCACTTGAGGAGTCATAGGTGTGTCATAGGTGGGTGGAGACATGGAGGGGGTCTGCATGGTCAGCAGGAACCTTTACCCTACTTGTGTGCGCAACTTGATCATGACGTGGAATTGACGTGCAACTGGGGGAAGCTGGGGGAAGCTGACTTTCATGCTAGTAGAGAAACCTTGTATGTCAGGACGACCTGCACTTCTGGTATTATCTGATATCTTGAGTTTGGAGGATGTATTATCTGAATTAAAGGTCGCTCGAGCAAAAGGCTGCTCATCACTAAATGCTAGTGTGTGCATATATTTCTTCGTGCATTGCGTGGGGCCATGGGCCTTCTATGGATGCGAGTTCTGTAAATCACTTGAATGGAGACAGAAAGGCTAGGCCCTATCTTCTGCAGGCGGAATATGTTTACCCTTTTCATTAAGCAGGAATGTGTGTCTGTGGAGCAGGGCAGATAACTGTAAGCAAAATACTGTCTTGGCAGGCCGGGCTGGGCACCTCTCGGCTGAGCAGGAAGTATGTGTGAGGTCAGGGATACATAGCTAAACTGGAGCTTTCAGAGTGTCAGGAGGCATGGAGCCTGAATTCGGGTCCTGGCTCGGCTGAGCCACAAAGACGGGTTCATCTCGACTTTTAAACGTGCATCATGCAAATACATTGGCAACATAGGCCTCAGTGCAGAATTAGCGTTTCTTTCATGGAGGGCTTGGTAACTGACATTCTAACATTGGACGGAAATGCAGAGGCATTATTATTATAGGCATGAGAGGGGAAGTGCATGGTGACATGGACATACAAAGGGTACATGTAGGGGACACATTGGCCATATAAAATTTCTATTTCCTCATTCCCTCCTTGTCCCTTACTGTGCCCTTCAGGACACATCTATATTCATGATACCGTATATCTGATCATACAGCATCATTTGTTCGTCTTTTTTCTTTTGTATACGTGGATGGGGAATACAGGCAGTGGCACACAAGCCGCAAATCGCTGGGCCACATTGCAGACAGAGACAGCAACTGAATATAACAAGCAGTATCATTCCTAGAAACGACAATACTTTCCATCCCATTGCTGGTATTACACTCCAGAGCCAACCGGACCAAGTCCATGTGCCTGGGTTTTGGTGTATCTCGTGAGCTATCTTGTGTAGTCTTGTTATTGCTGCATATACGGATGGCGTGTTATTAGGAATAAACACGCAACAACTGGAGCCGATCACTCTACAAGCCCCGACCCTCTCTGCCAGGATGACGTCAAGAACAAGGCGGTTCTGAAGAACAACAAGTCTCATGGCAGACTGCTCCTCCGTCAAGTTCGCCAGAGCAGATGCAGTCTCATTTACTACTGCTTCTAGAGTTCTTGTTAACCTACGTATTAGTTTACTGTTTTGGACGGGACCTATGAAGAAAAAGAATCCCTTATTGAAATCTGTATATTGCTCCCAAGCTGTCTCAGTCTGATCAATCACTGGGGAATCGGTCTCCCTCTTATTTCTAACATGCACTAGTCGGGAATCTCGATGATAATGGGATGGGGCTAGGAAGACGGGTGGCAGTAGGAACGCTATATAACACGTCCCACCCCAGTCTAAGGGCAGACGTACATAGGCTGTCTGACCGCAAATGAAATAGGAATGGCGGGAAGCTTTGAAAGTAGACTTTCCTTTATCATTGAACTCGACTACAGTATTACAATCACCGTGTCCTAAATGCACTGACCCTTTCTTTCTAACGCACAATTCTCCTTTTACTGGTAGGACTGATATGAACGGTGGACCTGTATTTTTCTCAGACTGGACATTCAAAATCATAAAGTTAAGGGAAGCATTTCCTTGCTCGTATACTTCATTTTCTAGATCGGTCCCTTTCCTTTGGGGAAGACCATCTTCTTCTGGAAAACATGCTTTATTCATTACTGTATTTAAATCTCCCCAAATCCAATCGCCCTGTGAAACTGTGAACTTTCTGTCTTGTGATGACATTAAAGCAAACCATGCTCCGCACGAACCATTGTGCGAGAACGGAAAAGGAAAAAGGGGCAGAACTCCCTTCGTTTTCTGATAAGGTGGGAGTCGGCCACATACCCAGCAATTCGTTAGATTGCTGGTCTGATGAGAATGGTGCAACATTCGAATAAAAGTATTGTTGCGCAGTGCTAGTCGATATGACAGTTCATGGCGTGGCAGATCACTGAATGTGTGCTCTACAGTGTCATTAAAGGAAGAGTGTATATGTGAAGCAATAGGAGGAAAGAAAACATGTAGTGTCAGGTTGATACATATAATCGATATACTTAGAAGAAACATAATAATCAGAGTTACTATACATCTACTGCGTAAAGTCTTGCAGTACTTTTCTTTCTTATCTCTCTTTCTGCTATTCTGGTCTACGATCTTATACATGTCAGGAACCTGTCTAACCGATTCACCACAGAGTGGACTTAAACAATTAAACGCTGTCTGACTTACTAGACCGTAATTTGGACCTATATTCTTGTTGCAGAGTCTTTTCTAGCAAAGGGGGCTTTGAGTCATTAATTTCGGGGCAGTCTTTAGTTTCGATCACAGTTCCGGCATTTCCATGGAATTTCTTGATGTGTTGGGCATGGATCCAGCCTTTTCTTCCCTCGACCTTGACGGCAGTCCTCGTGGTAAGCAGTACTAACTTCGGCGTGCGCCAGCGGGGCTCGAGAGGGCTTGAACGATCAAAATTCCGGACCAGCACTACATCCCCCGGAACGATGGTGTGCTCTTTGACTTGGGTGTTGTCGGGGAAGGCGGCGGCAACCTGTGAACGACAAGAGAGGAGTGCAGACATCAAGGAAGCCAGGTAATCTGTCAGCATATTACTGTCAACATCAGTAATTTTCTTTGGCATAGGCGTACCCCACATATTCGGTGGTCTACCAAAAACCACTTCGTAAGGGGACAGTCCTGTTCTGGAATGAGCTACCATACGCATGTAAAAGAGGGCAACCGGCAAGGCTACCATCCAATCCACGCCTTTTTCTGCACAGACTTTCTCTAACTTTGTCTTGCGCGTCAGATTGTGACGCTCTACAAGTCCGGCTGCCTCTGGGTGTTGTACACAATGAAACTTCCACTGGTAACCTAACAGAAGAGATACTTGTTTCATTAATTCAGAGGAGAATGGCTGACCGTTATCTGAGTACACGACACGGGGCAATCCGTACCGTGGAAAGAACTCTCGTACCAATTGCCTGGCGGTGGTCACAGCAGTGTAATCTGGGACTGGGTATGCTTCTGTCCACCTAGATAGTGCACATACAACTACTAGGACATATTTGTATCCTCTACATCTGTCCATCTGGATATAATCCATCTGGAGGACTTCAAAAGGGTGGTCAGGAGGATGAAATCCACCTTGTTCCACCGGAATGCCTTTGCCTGGATTGAACTGGCAACAAATCATACAGGTGCGTACTCTCTGTTTCGCTGCTGCATGCAGGTGCTTGTTAAACCAAATATTCTGTAAACTGTCTAGCATTGCCTTTTCTCCTAAGTGTGCTGGACTATGTGCTGTGTTTATGATGACTTGTACCATAGAGTCTGGGAGATACCATGTAGCTTTGCCTTTAGTCATCCAACCCTGGTCAGTCTGGACCCCTCCTTGTTCAGTCCATTTCTTTATTTGATCTGGAGTGGCATGTGTCTGTATGTCAAGTACATCTTGTGAAGGATCCCTAACTGTCATGCTGTTTGTCAGTGATGGTACTTTTGTCTTTGTCATGTCTGTTGGTGTCTGGGCTGTAAGCTTAGCTGTTCGGTCTGCCAGGTCGTTACCCTGGGAAATGGTGTCTGTAACTTTCGTGTGTGCTTTGCATTTCAGGATGGCTATGGCTGTAGGCAAATGTATTGCTTCTAACAGAGCCTGAATAAGGGGACCATGCTGAATTTTGGCCCCATGAGAGGTCAGGAAACCTCTCTCCTTCCATAACACTCCGAAGTCATGAACAACCCCGAAGGCATACTGTGAATCCGTATATATGTTCACTTTCAAGTTCTTGGCTCGTATGCAGGCTTGTGTCAGAGCGATGAGCTCTGCTGCTTGTGCTGACAGTGTGTCTATTCTTTGTGTTTCTATGACTTCAGTATCAGTGGTCACGGCATATGCGGCCACTAACTCTCCTGTGTTTGTTCTCATGCATGAACCATCTACATAAAGTGTCAGGTCAGGATCTGGCAATGCAACGTCTGTCAGGTCTTGTCTTGGTTTTGTCACTGTATTAATTACTTCCACACAGTCATGTGGTGCAGTGTCTACTGTGCTTGAGGGCAAGAGTGTAGCAGGGTTCAGAATGTTGCATCGTCTGATCTCTATGTGTGGCTGAAATAATGTCAGTTCATATCCTGTCAGTCTTGCTACAGTCAGATGCTGTGTCTGTGTTCTGTTCAAGAGAACTTCCACTGCATGTGGAACCTGTACTGTCAGGGGGTGTCCTAACACTATGGAATCACTCTGTCGTATAGCTAGGGCTGATGCTGCAACTGATTTCAGGCACTCAGGCAGAGCCTGGGCCACTGGATCCATTGTACTAGAAAAATAGGCACAAGGCTTGTGTTTTCCTGCTTGATCTTGTGTAAGGACAGATAATGCTGTTCCATCTCGTTCAGTGACAAAAAGCATAAAAGGCTTGCTGTAACAAGGAGTCGCTAAAACTGGTGCTTGACATAAGGCTTTTTTCAATTCCTCAAATGCCAGGGTATGTTCTTGTGTCCAAGGGAGGACAGTCGAAGACGCTGCCTCCTGTGTTGTTAGCTGTATGAGTGGTTTGGCTAGATAGGCATACTGGGGAATCCATTGTCTGCAGTAAGAAGTGAGGCCAATGAAGGCCCGTACTTCCTTTTGTGTCTTGGGCTGTGAAAGGTTAGCAATTAACTGAATACGTTCTTGTGTCAGCTGTCTACCCCTCTTGGACAGCAAGTGTCCAAGGTACACCACTTGCTGTGCACAGAATTGCAACTTCGAAGGGGACACTTTGTGCCCCTTGTCTGCCAAGAAGTGTAAAACTGTCAGTGATGCATGTTCGCAGTCTGGTTCTGTTCGCGCTGTGATCAGGATATCATCTACATATTGGAGCAGTGCGGTGTTGGCAGGCATGTGAATACTGTCCAGTTGTCTTTTTAATGCTTGACTGTAAATACTAGGGCTTTCTGTGAATCCTTGAGGAGCTCTCGTAAATTTGAAGCTGCGTCCATTTAAACAGAAACCGAAGAGGTATTGGCTCTCTGGATGGATTGGGACACTGAAGAAGGCGTTCTTTAGGTCAATTACAGTGAAGAACGTTGCCTCGGAATCAATTGCAGTCAGTAATGAAGAAATGTCTGTGACCACTGGGTATTGGGGAATTATGCACTTGTTCAGTTCTCGAAGGTCAATCACTAGTCTGTAGACTGGTGGTGCATTAGGGTCTGTTCGTTTAAGAATAGGGATGACAGGTGAATTACATACATTCGAGTCAGTTTCTACTACCACCCCTTGTGCAATGAGTTCGTCAACAATTTTCAGTAAAGCTATTACGGCATCAGGTGGTAACTTGTATTGTCGGATACGTGGTAAAACTATTCCTGTTTTGAGAGTGACACGGTGTGGCGTAATGTGCATGTAACCTACGTCAGTCGGACCTTGTGCCCATAAGTGCTGTGGTACATTCTGGAGTCTGAGGTCAAAATCTTTCAACACATAATGTCCTTTAAAATCACGTAAGAACAATCGTACTCCTTCAGGAGAACAACATATAACTGCTCCTAGTTCTTTCAATGTCTTTATACCAAGCAAATTTTCTGGACATGACTTAGTAAGTAACAAGTCTGTGGTACGGGACAATGGACCGACTCCTAGGGAAACTGGCTTTGACACTTCATTAACAATAGGCTTTCCTGAAAATCCCAGGGAAACATTCTGTGGGCCTGAGAGGGGCGCCCCTGGAACCTCTTCATGGCTGATGGTAGTTCTGCTCGCCCCTGTGTCAATCAAAAATTTTCTGTCTTTTCCCAATACACGACTATGTACATAGGGACCCTCTTGATCTACTGGAATCTCAATAAGGGGCAAACCAACCTCCCTCTCTAGGCTGTTTCATGAGAACTGTTGGAATTCTGGATAGTCCGACTGTGTGTACTGATACATTTGTTGTGTGGCTTGTTGTGTGGCAGTTGTTGGTGGGGGTGGAAAAGTTGCTACTGTCTGTTGCGTGTTCTGTGGGGTGCTATTCTGTCTAGGAGGATGCGGTTGTTCTTTTGTCTTGCCTGTAGCTATATTGTGTTTCAGGACAGCACATTCATTTACATAGTGACCTGGTTGCTTGCAATAATTACAGTTCCCTTTAACAGGTGTCGTGCCCTTTTTATTCGCATTAGGTGGTACCGATTGTGTAACCAGCACTTTCATTTTCGTATCTTTCATGCGTCTCTTTTCATGATCCTGTTCCTCTCTAATTCTGTTCTGGTGATATTGTAACATTTGCAACATCTGCGAAGGGCTATTTGCTTGCCAGGTACTCTCAACCTTCAGTACTCTATTCTTGATCGGGGGTAAGGAATTCTCTACTAGTTTGCTCACAAAAAGATGTGGGTATGATTCACTACTTGGCTTCAGGCCACTAATAATAGAAAAACATTTCTCGAATCTAGAATAAAAATCACTGGTGTCCTCGTCTTGTTTCTGTTTACAGGCTGAAATAGCATCCCAATCTTCCTTTTTAGTAATCAATAATCTCGGCAGAACCTGTATCAGGAGTTCAGGTAGGACTTTAGCTTTGTCCCCAAGACCAACACCAGGGTGCCGGCCTTTATCCTCGGCTTCCAATTCTGCCCAACTTAACTTTTTCTCTCCCACCTCCCAGTCTTTTTCTTTAAGCTTTTCGTAAATACCTGCAGGCAACAGTACTTTCAATAATTTTATAATGTCAGCGTACGTGTAATCCCCTATGCGGAGAATGTCTTTTAATTCACGGTGAAACCCCCCTGGGTCTTTATCATGGCAGGGCAGCATCTTTTTCATTTCCAGTATTTCTAGTTTCGTCAAGGGTGTGTAAACATACACTCGCTGAAGCTCACCCGCCGTGTTTTTGACGGGATGCACCTCTCGTAGGGGGTTCTGTCTGTCTATGTGTAAGCTCTTTCTGTTGTGGTGTGGGGCAGGAATCATGTGCGTGGTCAGAAAAGTCAAGTACTTATGTCGTTGGTCCAGAATGACATTAATTAATTCAGTACCTAGGCCTATCCATCTTTCTAGAAGTATATCGTCCAGTAATGTATACAAGGGACCGGGATCAGAATATTGACTCTCGTACAACGTGATCAAATGTTGAACCATGTAAATACCAGCCAAACGCTGTTCGTTCGGAGGAAGGCTCAAAAAGGTCTGAGCCACTATGTCACTGTTATATATGTTAGAATTAGACACCCATTGAACGGCTGACCGGGCTAATTCCTGTTCGTGTAGGGTGTGGGGTCTATCGCACTCTACTCGTCTTTTCAGTGCCTTTTCAGTAGCTTGGAATAGATTTTCGAGGGAATATCTTTCTTTTATAGGAGGTCCCTGTTTGCGGTAGTCGAGGCACTTGGGCCTGTCAAACTGTCGTGCTTTGCCTACGTAATTCATTTTATCAATTTCCTCTGTTTCGTGCTCAGCATCTTCTGATGCTGAATCCTCTTTCTCGTCAGACTCTTTCCTGTGTAACTTTAATATTTCTTTTCGTATTTTCCTGTACATACATTCTGTCTGTCCCACTTTATCATGTCTACCGGCAGCTATGTTGTCACTCCAATCAGTCAGACCTCTAGTTACTCCTTTGTCTGGCTGGTCTTGTTCCCTGATCAGACAGTTAATCAAAAAACGTAAAATTGTGCATTTAATCTCCACCTTTCTTTGTTCCATGGCCTCTTCTATACTCTCGGGTCCCTCCCCCGTTCTAATGAAATGGTATATTTTGTCTAAATTTTCCTTCATGCCTGGTAATGTGATCAGATACTCTACAGCGCGTCTTAGTCGTAGTGAGAACATGAGCATTGCACCCACACCTGGTACTGGATCGTATATACAATGTGAAATCGTTACATTATGCTTATAGGGTGATGCTGTCATTTGTGGCGTTCGTTGTAGCCCTAACTCTTGCAGTGTTCGCGTTGCGGGCGGTGTTTGTGACGTATTTGGTGGCCCCCCTCCCACTGCCCCTTGTCCTACGTCGTCTTTCACGGCCGGTGGAGGCCGCAGTTGTGTAAGCAGATCCTGTGCTGGGGCGGAGGGAGAAAAGGATTGTTGACAGAAGGGACAGGAGGAGGGAATTCTGCGTTTACATAATCCGGAGCGGGCTCTTCTAGATAGGAGGAAATAAAAGCCTCAGCTTCTGTTTGCTTATGTCTACGTACTTTAGTCGGTATTAGTGGTGGCGGCAAATTACTGGATACTTCTGAGGATGTCACTTTAGCTAGTCCTTCTGTGAGGACGGGATAAATACCTGCAATGAGGGCATTTCTTTCTCTATCTGCTTGTTCTGCCTTGACCCGTTCCCCCTCTTCCTGTAGCTCTTTTTCTCTGGCTTTTTCCGCTGCTTCCTTACTTCTCTCTGCTTTGTGGAATTCTTTCTCTGCTCTCCTATGCGCTTCTTTACGCCATAACTCAATGGCATCTTTCTGGGACGGTCTAACTTTCTTTTTCCATAGTGCTTCCTCTACTTTCATAATGCATTCAGCATCCCATGTTCCTGAGGCAGGCCATCTATACTTCTCTTCTAGATCCTTTGTGTAATCTACCCATAAGTCTAAAAACAGTATGGCATCTAGCCCGTGTTTCTAATACATAAAATGACCAGGTGTGTCTCTGGGCGGGACGGGAACTGCCTCTTCGAGTATCCCTTTCCTGGTCCCTATCTGACGTAATTTCGAAAACAGTGGCATGTTGGAACTAACTTAACGAAAACACAATATACACAAAAAAATAGACTGAAAACAACCATTCATACTACAACATTAAAACATTAAAAACAGATACATCCTAACTAGTACATGGGAGAGAAAAACATGAACTTGAAAACTGTTAACTTTATGTACTGCAATACAGTACAACCATACCGGTCTCATAAAGAGACACGTCTTTACCGTGCCCACGAAAGGGACACGTCTTTACCGTGCCTGTGTACCCAGACACGTCTTTACCGGACTCAAATAAATGAACCCGTCTCTATGCGTTCCCAATAACGGTACTCACCGGGAAGCAGAACTTGAAGGCCTCGGAAACTCGATACTGCGTGACTGTGGTGCTGTTACTGCTACTGCGCATGCGCCTCGGAACAGGTGGGCCTCTGGATACCTCGGACCTTGCTCTCCCACGGCTTGGGATCTGGTTGGGATGGTCCTCAATCCTCACCGCCTCGTGTGGATGCCTGGTCGCAGTCTCCGTCTCCTCCGTGGGCCTGAGGGAGTAGGCAGGAAGTCCCGCTGTTGTGTACACTTGAAGTCCGTCACGGCTGCAGAAGGGGGCAGGGGCTGGACCTACATCTCCGGCGCGTGGAGAAGGGGACTGGTCCCTATTCGGGCGCCAGATTATGTGGTAAATAAAATATTACCCTGTCGGAATTTCTATACTTAAACAATGGGTCATGCATGTAATGAGAGGCAGAGTCCGTGGTGTCCGATTCAAAAGGGCTTTATTTCAGTAACTCGAGTTAAGGGAGAATCGGGTTCCATCACCACTAAGGTTCAGGAAGGATCGTCATCTGAACTTTATTCACAGAGTACATTATTTATACTTTAAACATACATTTACTTGCATAGAGAAGGCGGAGCAAGCGAAAGAGAGAGATAAGAGCACATGGGCATGAAAAGGGCGTGTAAGAAGGCGTACACATGGGTGTTCACTTGAGGAGTCATAGGTGTGTCATAGGTGGGTGGATACATGGAGGGGGTCTGCATGGTCAGCAGGAACCTTTACCCTACTTGTGTGCGCAACTTGGTCATGACGTGGAATTGACGTGCAACTGGGGGAAGCTGGGGGAAGCTGACTTTCGTGCTAGTAGAGAAACCTTGTATGTCAGGACGACCTGCACTTCTGGTATTATCTGATATCTTGAGTTTGGAGGATGTATTATCTGAATTAAAGGTCGCTCGAGCAAAAGGCTGCTCATCACTAAATGCTAGTGTGTGCATATATTTCTTTGTGCATTGCGTGGGGCCATGGGCCTTCTATGGATGCGAGTTCTGTAAATCACTTGAATGGAGACAGAAAGGCTAGGCCCACCTTCTGCAGGCGGAATATGTTTACCCTTTTCATTAAGCAGGAATGTGTGTCTGTGGAGCAGGGCAGATAACTGTAAGCAAAATACTGTCTTGGCAGGCCGGGCTGGGCACCTCTCGGTTGAGCAGGAAGTATGTGAGAGGTCAGGGATACATAGCTAAACTGCAGCTTTCAGAGTGTCAGGAGGCATGGAGCCTGAATTCGGGTCCTGGCTCGGCTGAGCCACAAAGACGGGTTCATCTCAACTTTTAAACGTGCATCATGCAAATACATTGGCAACATAGGCCTCAGTGCAGAATTAGCGTTTCTTTCATGGAGGGCTTGGTAACTGACATTCTAACATTGGACGGAAATGCAGAGGCATTATTATTATAGGCATGAGAGGGGAAGTGCATGGTGACATGGACATACAAAGGGTACATGTAGGGGACACATTGGCCATATAAAATTTCTATTTCCTCAGATTAGCTAAGCTTTAATGCGCCTTCTGACCAGTACCCGCAAACTCATCAGACTCTCCAAACTCTGCACTGCTCCCTGCAGCAGATAGTTCTCTGCCACAGTCTTTTTGCACCTTTGATTAAGGCTCATGACAGTCAGATGGGCTGATCATGAAATGAAGTTAAGTGCTGTGCAAGTTTTTTGAGAGGGGTGTTCATGATTTTTCAAAATCTATTGTTTGATTGAAAAATTTGAAAAAAAAACTAATATTACATCATTCTCCTTGCGCTGTCAAAGAACATCACAGAGTCTTCATGTTTGATGAAGCCACCTGATCCACTCACCTGCAACCCAAGAGGGTAATATAACTGCAAAAATCATGCAGTCACAAATGTGACAGCGTTTGCTCTTTGTGAAAATCTATCTGTGGCCAAACTCTTGTCTTTTTGTGTCTCAAAAAAGACCTGTAACTCTGTGGGATCTCTGAGACCTCTTTGCTTTGCAAAGTGCCCTCACTGTACCACTTGTGAACTCGGCATTCTCATTAAGTCAGGAAGTTCGCTGAACAGTGCAAATGTTAGTTCGTGACACACTGTGAAGGGTCTCTTCCCTGTTGCAGTACTGTTGGGAAATGTTTTCACTCAATTGATTAAGTTAGATTAGAATAGACTACACTACATTGGATTAGATTAGTTAGATTATCTTTTCCCTTCTCCCCATCTTGATTCGCTCCAAACTCCCAGGTAGACTAATGTCATCAAAGAAGCCTTTCTGTTACGTTCACGAAGTATAGCATCCACAGCTTTTCTCATTAATGCATATTATCTGAATTGACACAAGCTGTGGTTTGCCCCATCAGACTAAGGGGATGAGTATGAGTTTGGCAGTCCATGGGACACCCAAACTCGTAGTAGAGGTGCAGTAGTGGTCGAGGACCGCCGCTCCAGGGGTTTGACCGCAGTATTATGAGTACAGCAGGTCAGACCATCAGAGAACCACTTCATCAGAGATCCACTATCCCTTGCAGTGACGCGGTGGTCTAAGGAAGCAATATGCTTGTTGGTTTCACTGCAGTACCGCCAAGCATATTATGAGTTTCCCAGCACCAGTCTTTTCATGGCAGTGAGGCCTCCATGAAAATGCTGGCAGTGGGGAAATAAAGGGGGCCCTCTAGGGACCCAATTTGCCCATGTGCATTGGGATGTATGTAGGGGGGGGGGCCTGTGCGCATGCACCCCCTTTCCTGCATGATTTACAAAAGGGGGTGGTGATGAACAGAGTGTCTGAGTTAAACAGACCACTCTTACCCAGTCCAAAGATCAGGGCTTGATCCATCACCGTTATTTATCTCACTGCCCCATCCCAGCTCAGAACCTGGCTATATGCAAATCAGTCTGTCCCTGGCCCAGTGCATCATGGGAACAGGGCAGACTAAACTACCAAGCCAATTCTTCACCAGAAAGGAGACAAGCTACCGGGGACCGGTTTCTGGCATTTCAGCCTTCTTCGGCCCGGCTTGCTTGAATCCTGATGGAGCAGTGAGAAAGGGACTCATGTCTGAGTATACCCTGCCACACCTATAGTGGCCAAAAACGATTTACAAAAGGGGGTGGTGATGAACAGAGTGTCTGAGTTAAACAGACCACTCTTACCCAGTCCAAAGATCAGGGCTTGATCCATCACCGTTATTTATCTCACTGCCCCATCCCAGCTCAGAACCTGGCTATATGCAAATCAGTCTGTCCCTGGCCCAGTGCATCATGGGAACAGGGCAGACTAAACTACCAAGCCAATTCTTCACCAGAAAGGAGACAAGCTACCGGGGACCGGTTTCTGGCATTTCAGCCTTCTTCGGCCCGGCTTGCTTGAATCCTGATGGAGCAGTGAGAAAGGGACTCATGTCTGAGTATACCCTGCCACACCTATAGTGGCCAAAAACGATTTACAAAAGGGGGTGGTGATGAACAGAGTGTCTGAGTTAAACAGACCACTCTTACCCAGTCCAAAGATCAGGGCTTGATCCATCACCGTTATTTATCTCACTGCCCCATCCCAGCTCAGAACCTGGCTATATGCAAATCAGTCTGTCCCTGGCCCAGTGCATCATGGGAACAGGGCAGACTAAACTACCAAGCCAATTCTTCACCAGAAAGGAGACAAGCTACCGGGGACCGGTTTCTGGCATTTCAGCCTTCTTCGGCCCGGCTTGCTTGAATCCTGATGGAGCAGTGAGAAAGGGACTCATGTCTGAGTATACCCTGCCACACCTATAGTGGCCAAAAACGATTTACAAAAGGGGGTGGTGATGAACAGAGTGTCTGAGTTAAACAGACCACTCTTACCCAGTCCAAAGATCAGGGCTTGATCCATCACCGTTATTTATCTCACTGCCCCATCCCAGCTCAGAACCTGGCTATATGCAAATCAGTCTGTACCTGGCCCAGTGCATCATGGGAACAGGGCAGACTAAACTACCAAGCCAATTCTTCACCAGAAAGGAGACAAGCTACCGGGGACCGGTTTCTGGCATTTCAGCCTTCTTCGGCCCGGCTTGCTTGAATCCTGATGGAGCAGTGAGAAAGGGACTCATGTCTGAGTATACCCTGCCACACCTATAGTGGCCAAAAACGATTTACAAAAGGGGGTGGTGATGAACAGAGTGTCTGAGTTAAACAGACCACTCTTACCCAGTCCAAAGATCAGGGCTTGATCCATCACCGTTATTTATCTCACTGCCCCATCCCAGCTCAGAACCTGGCTATATGCAAATCAGTCTGTCCCTGGCCCAGTGCATCATGGGAACAGGGCAGACTAAACTACCAAGCCAATTCTTCACCAGAAAGGAGACAAGCTACCGGGGACCGGTTTCTGGCATTTCAGCCTTCTTCGGCCCGGCTTGCTTGAATCCTGATGGAGCAGTGAGAAAGGGACTCATGTCTGAGTATACCCTGCCACACCTATAGTGGCCAAAAACGATTTACAAAAGGGGGTGGTGATGAACAGAGTGTCTGAGTTAAACAGACCACTCTTACCCAGTCCAAAGATCAGGGCTTGATCCATCACCGTTATTTATCTCACTGCCCCATCCCAGCTCAGAACCTGGCTATATGCAAATCAGTCTGTCCCTGGCCCAGTGCATCATGGGAACAGGGCAGACTAAACTACCAAGCCAATTCTTCACCAGAAAGGAGACAAGCTACCGGGGACCGGTTTCTGGCATTTCAGCCTTCTTCGGCCCGGCTTGCTTGAATCCTGATGGAGCAGTGAGAAAGGGACTCATGTCTGAGTATACCCTGCCACACCTATAGTGGCCAAAAACGATTTACAAAAGGGGGTGGTGATGAACAGAGTGTCTGAGTTAAACAGACCACTCTTACCCAGTCCAAAGATCAGGGCTTGATCCATCACCGTTATTTATCTCACTGCCCCATCCCAGCTCAGAACCTGGCTATATGCAAATCAGTCTGTCCCTGGCCCAGTGCATCATGGGAACAGGGCAGACTAAACTACCAAGCCAATTCTTCACCAGAAAGGAGACAAGCTACCGGGGACCGGTTTCTGGCATTTCAGCCTTCTTCGGCCCGGCTTGCTTGAATCCTGATGGAGCAGTGAGAAAGGGACTCATGTCTGAGTATACCCTGCCACACCTATAGTGGCCAAAAACGATTTACAAAAGGGGGTGGTGATGAACAGAGTGTCTGAGTTAAACAGACCACTCTTACCCAGTCCAAAGATCAGGGCTTGATCCATCACCGTTATTTATCTCACTGCCCCATCCCAGCTCAGAACCTGGCTATATGCAAATCAGTCTGTCCCTGGCCCAGTGCATCATGGGAACAGGGCAGACTAAACTACCAAGCCAATTCTTCACCAGAAAGGAGACAAGCTACCGGGGACCGGTTTCTGGCATTTCAGCCTTCTTCGGCCCGGCTTGCTTGAATCCTGATGGAGCAGTGAGAAAGGGACTCATGTCTGAGTATACCCTGCCACACCTATAGTGGCCAAAAACGATTTACAAAAGGGGGTGGTGATGAACAGAGTGTCTGAGTTAAACAGACCACTCTTACCCAGTCCAAAGATCAGGGCTTGATCCATCACCGTTATTTATCTCACTGCCCCATCCCAGCTCAGAACCTGGCTATATGCAAATCAGTCTGTCCCTGGCCCAGTGCATCATGGGAACAGGGCAGACTAAACTACCAAGCCAATTCTTCACCAGAAAGGAGACAAGCTACCGGGGACCGGTTTCTGGCATTTCAGCCTTCTTCGGCCCGGCTTGCTTGAATCCTGATGGAGCAGTGAGAAAGGGACTCATGTCTGAGTATACCCTGCCACACCTATAGTGGCCAAAAACGATTTACAAAAGGGGGTGGTGATGAACAGAGTGTCTGAGTTAAACAGACCACTCTTACCCAGTCCAAAGATCAGGGCTTGATCCATCACCGTTATTTATCTCACTGCCCCATCCCAGCTCAGAACCTGGCTATATGCAAATCAGTCTGTCCCTGGCCCAGTGCATCATGGGAACAGGGCAGACTAAACTACCAAGCCAATTCTTCACCAGAAAGGAGACAAGCTACCGGGGACCGGTTTCTGGCATTTCAGCCTTCTTCGGCCCGGCTTGCTTGAATCCTGATGGAGCAGTGAGAAAGGGACTCATGTCTGAGTATACCCTGCCACACCTATAGTGGCCAAAAACGATTTACAAAAGGGGGTGGTGATGAACAGAGTGTCTGAGTTAAACAGACCACTCTTACCCAGTCCAAAGATCAGGGCTTGATGCACAGTCCATGCAATTCAGAAACAGCCTTTGACGCTCTCATCGCTGTGCCTTTCTTATAGGCATCGCCGTGGGACCGGCTCACCAGCCGCCTGTCAGACCATGAGAAAACTCGCAATCCGGTGGGGGGAGAGTGGTTGACTTTGACGGTTTGGAAGGGGGTAGTGGCGGCCCGCTCCCACACCGCCAAAGTCATAATCAGGCCCTAAGTGTTAAGTGATGTGCTCTTCACTTGCTCTTTTCTTAGTCTAACTTGTCACATACATAGCACCAGTTATTGTTGGCACTTCTATCTTAGATAAACCATTTTTATTTGCCCAAAATGTCAAAATCACTATATGTAATCACTATGACTGTTAATGGGATGGCACACTTTATCAAATGCAGTCAGATATTACTTTACCTATACTGGAAACAGTCTTACTTAGCCCTCATTCAGGTAACTAATTTATCCACCAGAAGAATCACAGAAACTGAAGAGGAATTGGGTGGGGACTGTAGTTAGCAGGAGCAGCACAGTGGATTCCCAGGGTAATGCCTCACCTTTTCAAAATTGCTTGAAGAAAAGTGGGGCAGCGATCCTCATAGAAATGAAGCCCCTCCCCCATAAAATCCTCAAATCAGGGATGGATGTTGGTTCTTCATTAAATTGAGTATCTTGTATATGATCATTATTTTTAGCCTCTGGCAAGGTAACCTGGCCCTTTCTGCAGAGTTACCTCAAAACATGTTGCCTTCCTCCTCCCCTTTTTCGGATCTTATTTGCTAAAGTGCATGTGCTCTCTGCTTAAAACATGGTAACATTGGCTGAGCCACAACTGGCATATTTAATTTACTGATAAGCTCCTAATAAAGTGCACTATATGTGCCCAGGGTATGCAAATTAAATGCTACTAGTGGACCTGTAGCACCGATTGTGCCACCCACGTCAGTAGCCCTTTAAACATGTCTCAGGCCTGCCACTGCAGAGCCTGTGGGTGCAGATTTAAACTGCCATTTCGACCCAGGCCCAAACCTTCCCTTTTATCCCTACTAATATAATAAATAGAGAGCCCAAACCTTTGAGACGGGTAATCTCAGGAACCACAGCACCAATCACAACACCCAATACAGCGTTGGAAAGGGCAGTTGCAGCAGAAGGACATAGGCTATGCAGACGCCCACCATATACATTTAAAACGTAAAAGAACCGTGCCAGCAAAGTAGTCCCTTGTGGGCGTGTCTGCGTTGTGCTGTGGGTGTGACAAACGCTGGGGGCGTGTGGTACGTTCCGCCCTTCATGCCATGTCTCATATCGTGTGCTAATCCCACCCTGCTCCCTTTAAATACCCCTGCACCCCATAATCATAACCCACCCTTACTCCTTAAAATACCCCAATACCCTTAAACACTAACCCATCTTAACCCTTTAAATATACCCTGTACCCCAAAACCCATCCCTAAACCCTAAAAATACCCCTGTACCCCAAAAACCAAACCTAGCCCTGAACCCCATAAATACCCCTGTACCTCAAAACCCAAACCTACCCCTGAACCCTAAAAATACCCCTGTACCCCAAAACCCAAACCTAGCCCTGAACCCTAAAAATACCACTGTACCCCAAAACCCAAACCTAGCCCTGAACCCTAAAAATACCCCTGTACCCCAAAACCCATACCTATCTCTAAACCCTAAAACTACCCCTGTACCCCATAACCCAAAACTATAGCTGAACCCTTAAAATATCCAAACATCCCAAAACATATACCTCAGTACCCGAAACCATATACCCCTATACCCATACTTAGCTTATCCCCATAAAATCTTAAAAACATGCTTTTACCATTCATGCATTTACAACGAATTTCGTTGTAAATGTATGCGTGGTAAAAGCATCTAAAATGTAATGCCATGCGTTATAATGGCATTGCGGAGTCATGGTACTTCGTAATGAAAGTATGCGGAGGGATGGTATGCGGAAAGAAAGTTGCGGAATAATGGGTG